>NC_083333.1:22549695-23259417 GCF_963455315.2 Globicephala melas
CAGAGGAAGGCAGGTACGTAAGGAGGCCGCTCTGCCGAGCCTTGGCCAAGGAGAGCAGCCAGTGTGACCACTTCCACTGGCTGGACGCAGGCTGAAGTCCCTGCACTGGGCTTGAGCCCCGCTAGGGGACGCTGAGTGTCCGCCCCGTGGTCTGAAGACAGGATAGGATGGCAGGGACATCGCCAGAGCGGAAGGTCTTCTTATAAATTTATTTATTTATTTATTTTTGGCTGTGTTGGGTCTTCGTTTCTGTGCGAGGGCTTTCTCTAGTTGCGGCGAGCGGGGGCCACTCTTCATCGCGGTGCGCGGGCCTCTCACTGTCGCGGCCTCTCTTGTTGCGGAGCACAGGCTCCAGACGCGCAGGCTCAGTAGTTGTGGCTCACGGGCCCAGTCGCTCCGCGGCATGTGGGATCTTCCCAGACCAGGGCTCGAACCCGTGTCCCCTGCATTGGCGGGCAGATTCCCAACCGCTGCGCCACCAGGGAAGCCCCGGAAGGTCTTCTTAGAAGGGCCGTTTCCTTGTCGTGGAGTCTTGATGGCTCAGGAGTAGGGGCAGGGGGTGAAGAGAGGTCCACAGCATCCTGCTCTGAGCGTTCCTGAATAACAGGTACAGGTGGGCTCTCAGCAGTGTCTGCCAGAGCGTTCCACCCAAGCGCATCTTGCCTGGAGTGCGGGGGCGGGGAGAGGGGTGGGGGGAGGGGGGTGCTGGGCTGGAGTGCAGCTGAGTCAGTGGAAAGGGCTGATTTCCGATTCGAGAAAGCCCGCTATGACCCTCGCTGGCAACACTCTCTCTTCTGAAGCCCAAAGTGGCTGGATTGCAAATGACAAGAAGTGGGGGCTGGGAGAGAAAGGTGGAGGCGTTTCCCCAGTGGATTAATAAAAGCCTCCAGAAGAAAAAGTTTCAAAGCTTAAACACTTGCTGATCCTCCAGATGGGATTTTTGTATCTACACCGATGCCAGAGGCAACTGCAGCCCATGCCTAATTATCTGAAAACAATTCTTCCCGGAATCGCTCCAAAATGCAGTCTTCTTTTAGCGTTTTGTGGGTAGGGGCGGTGAGAGTCCTCAGGGAGAGGGCAGAAGGAGACAGGCAGCGTTGAAAGCAAGAAGAAATCTGTTTTTTGAGATCCCCTTTTAAAAGGACACCCACTGTAATTAAAATTGCGAGGCAAATCCACTTAGATGTACAAATGCTTTCATTTTTCAGGGATGAGATTGTAATCTTTCCTCTTGCCCTGTTTTCTCTCTCTCTCACTCTATATAAATATACATTTATATATACATACAGAAAGACGTCTCTATATAAATGTATATACGTTTTTTCCTCCCCGTTTCTGGGCCATTTGAGAGGAGGTGGCAGATATCATACTTCTTTACCCTTTTTAGGGTGCATTTCCCAAGAGCAAGGACATTCTCCTCTGTAACCACAGTAAATTACCAAATTTGGGAAATTTCCATTCAGACAAGGCTTTTCCCTAATCTACAGTCCATAGTCCATATCCTGATGTCATCAATTCTCCCAATAATGTCCTTTCTGGCAACGTTTACCTTCTGGTTTATGATCTGTCTCGAATCACAGAAAACAAGGATGATTTTTTGGTCTTAATTGAACCCCATCAATTTGCATCCTGTTTTGTTTATATTTTCTCTGCTGGGTTTCAGAAAGGATTTCAAACAGCATACCAAAAAGGGGGCACACGTGTATAATAAGATAAAATACAAATTAAAAATATCCCACGAGGGAAATGACACAGAAGGGAAGAAACGCTAGAGCCGGGAACGAGATTACTTCAGAAAGAGACATCGCGTGAAACCCTCCACTGTTGTCGCTGGAGGTGAACCATGCTTCCATCTTGAGCTTTCTATAAGCCAAAACAAAGAAAGAAACAAGATCAGAGAGACAAGACAGCAGGCGGTGGTCCCAGGTGGAGGTTTCTGTCTTGCTGGGTAACTTTATTTTTTCAGTGTTAATGCCTATGGTGCCTACCCTCTTCCGGCTTCTTCTCCAAGTTTACACCACCCTGGGATGAAGGGGAGAAGGAAGCTTGGAGACACTGTGAATCAACACGATGCAGACTCACCCCCAGGAAGCTGTCCTCGCATTCTTGTTCTTTCTTTCACGACGCTGTCATCATTTGTCACTTCCTGTGGATTAACTGAACTTGACAGTCGTTGACATACACGTGAGCGTGCACTGCTTGAGAATTGCTTCTCTCTGGCTGGATTGGAAGATCCTGCAGGGTCGGGCCCTCGTCTCTTCTGTTCCTTAGAACAATCCCAAGCACCTAACTGTGCTCCAGAGCTTTCGTGGAATGAACGAGTGTCCCCAGGAACCTGCCCTTCCCCCTCCGCACCCAGGACCCACTGCCTGTCACTCTTTCCTCCCCCATGAAACCTACAAATCCTGAAGGAGCCCGATCAGTGTCTCTGCTTGAACGTGGAATCCAGACTCTCAGAGGACAGACAGTCGGACGGCCGATAGGACTTGCTGACAGGTGGATGCGGGGACTGGCCGAGAGGAGCTGGCGAGGGCCGGGGAGGTGAGGACCCCCGCGTGCCCCCTCTGCGCCCTGGAAGCGGGGCCCAGGTATGCCAGTGTTCCTTGTGAGCACCGGGCAGTCCTGTCCCCCCCCTCAGAGCTCAGGGCCTCGACAGGCGCCTCATGGCTGGAGGGCTCCAGCCCCCGCCAGATGCTGGGCTCCCAAGGGTGCCCCGCCACCCACCCTGCCCTCTGGCCCCCTGGGGATCCCTCGGGGAGCGGTCGGCTCGGCCCTACCCCTTGCCTCCTTCTCCCTTCATCCCCTGGTTCCCTGGGATTCAGCCAGAGCCGCCCACATATCTTTTATTAATATTAATTCCAAAAAAGTTTTTTTTCCAGTGCTATTTACCATCTGTTTTTTTCCCTTGGCTGAAAATGATTGGAGATGAAACGCCTGCTGCCTGGTCCCCCGAGTTGTCTCGGAAGGAACGATGGAAGAGACAATGATTCCATTTTGTCCTCCAGCAAGACAAGCCCGGACCAACTCTCTTCCCCTGGTCGCAGGGGCCGCCCTCCGTCCAAGGGGTCCAGCGTCCTGGCGTTTCTCGTCACCTGCCTGTTCAGGGTCCTGTGCATCTTGAGTCCAGAAAGACGTCTTGAGCGGGGGCTCTGATTTCTCTCAGCCAAGTTCCCTCACGTTGCTCTGTCCCGACAAAGTCTGGCGCATTTGATGTTCCACTGAAGTTTGCACCATCTGTAAATATAAATAACCCGGTCTTGGTTCCATTAGAAGCCCATGAATGGAACAAAAGTATTCCAAACTGGCTCTGCCGTGAGGCCGTGGGCCCACCGGGATGGGGCTCCTGCTTCGGAGAGGGGAGGCGAGGCCAGGTGGGCTTCTCCTTCCCACTGAGCCAGACCTTTTGGCTTCCAGGCAGATGGGCTCCAAGCCCCCCTAGATCCATGCTGAATCATGGAATCGTATGCCACTGTTGAAGGGAACTTATGGGGGGGGGGGTCACTGAGCAGATGAAATTCTGAGGACAGAGCATCCGTGATGCGTCAGGTTCATGGAAGCGGGATGAGAACCCTGCTCCTGTCACCTGAGTGCACTTCCTGGGGGGAGGATCCCAGGCTTTCCCCACCGGAAGCAGGATGAGAACCCTGTTCCTCTCGCCTGAGTGCACTTCCTGGGGGGAGGCACCCCAGGCTTTCCCCACCCCGGGAGACAGCAACCAGAGATGGGGGTTCCCCGGGGACCCTGTAGCTCTCGTCACCCAGGGCGCTGTGGGCACCTCCACGACCTGAGCCCCCATCCTGCCAACCTCTGTGGGCACAAGGGGCGCCAAGTTTGCCGCAGAGGGACCCGCCATCCCTCCGTGGGCTCGGCACGGGGCCACAGCGGGACTCGTTCCTTACAGGGACTCACGGGCTTTCCCTCGTTCCTGCCCTCATCTTCGGAGGTGGCCACCTTGTCAGGTCATTTTGTGCTACCCTCGGTGTGCAGGTTGAGCTGATTCAGTCTTCCATCAATCTCTCTCTCTCTCTCTCTTTCACTCCCCTTCTTCTCAATTTCCAAGGGCGGGGGAGGGGGAAAGAAACAATCCTTTTCAATCTGTGTTATAGACCACATACCTGTGTCTCCCCCACATTCATGCCAAGGCACTTGGAGTGTGAAGGCACTTGGAGATGCCCCTTTGGGAGGGAATTAGGACCTGAAGGGGGCGCCCTCGTGATGGGATTGGTGCCCTTAGAAGAGGCGTGACAGGGCTTGCTCCCTCCCTCTCTGTCTCTCTTTGTCTCTCTGTCCCTGTCTCTGTCCTTCTCTCTCTCTCCACTGTCCCCCACCTCCCCCTCCCACCACCACCTGACCATCTGCCCTCGCCAGACACCGAACCTGCCAGCACCTTGACCTTGCACTTCCAGCCTCCAGAACAGGGAGAAAAGAAATTTTTGTTGTTTAAGTCGCCCCGTTTGTGATGTCTTGCTACGGCAGCCTGAACAGACTAACCTACCGTGTTAAACCTCGTGGACGTTTCCAGTAGGACGGTTGCTCGTTCTTTCACTTGTATAGTATTGGCTGAGCTCCTCTGGAGTCAGAGGCCTGGCTGGGCCCTGGGACCCGGGACGGCAGGCATCCTCTGTGCCTTTTACCTTCAAAGTGCTTTGTGGTTCTCAAAGAGGGTGGCTTCAAAGGCGTCGTCCCAGCTCCTATCTGACCACAGAAACCTTTCTTTGAGGAGCAGTGTGCCGAAACAGATACTTTGGGGAACACTCAGTAATACTTTGGTCCAAAGGGGAGTTGGATGCTTTGGTTCGCGTTTCACCGTGGCTATTACCTGATCCGGCAGAATGGAGCCCCACGCTCAGTACAGAGCACCAGGCTGAACACTGGGAAGACCGAAAAGCAAAGAGACGGTAGGGAAAGAGAAACCACAGCGTATTGGAGAGGACAGGCCCCTTGGAACAAGGTGGACCAGGGTTCAAGACCTGGGTTTGCTATTTATGAGCTGTGTGACCTCTGACTAGTTACTTGACCTCTCTGTGCTTCCGTTTCTTTCCGCGTAAAGTAAGGATATCTTGGAACATCAGGGATGCCTCAAGATCAAACAGATATAAAGTACTTGGTACTCACACATGTACCATAGGTGGTAGCCATCACTATGTCATGTATAGGCCGCACCCTCAGCGGGCAGAAATCAGAGGACTCGGCTGCTCTGGTCCAGGGTCTGTGAGCAAATCCCCCAGCCGCCTCCCAACACCCATTCAGAAACCAGATTCCTGCTGGGGCAGCCAGATCCTGGTTGCCTTTTGGTCCCTTCGGAGCCCCCAGCCCTCTGGGCCCCTGTCCCCCACCAGCCCCATCTCCCACGTTGGCCCAGGGAGCCCAAGCTGGGGTCTGCGGATTAATCCTCTATTGCTCTTTACTCAGTGGTCATCGTTGCCCTGCACTTAAGTGGAGGCCTAATTACCAGCACCTAATTCACATTTTCCCTGGCAGGACGATAGCCAGCGCGTCCTTCTTTGATCTGCAAGAACTTTGCTGGAGTTTGAGATGGGCCAGGTTTGTGTTTCCACACTCTGATCTGTTGTATTATCCCCCCCAGAGGAGCCGGGGAAGCTTTTTCAGACTTACATTGTAAGTGTGCCTTGCCAGGTCCTTGGCCCCTGTTTGTTTTTTGGTTTTTTTTTTTTCAGTAAACAGGGTTGCCCCATCCCATGTTTAACTTCGCTATTAAAACTCTCTGCGAATTGATGTAAGCTTTTATATACAGGATGGATAAACAACAAGGTCCTACTGTAGAGCACAGGGAACTATATTCAATATCCTGGGATAAACCATAATGGAAAAGAATATAAAAGAAAGAATGTATGTATGTGTGTAACTGAATCACTTTGCTGGACAGCAGAAATTAACATAGTAAATCAACTATACTTCAATTAAAGATATATACTGATTAAAAAAAAACTCTGTGCGAATCCACTGAAATGTGCAATCGAAATACAGCCTGGACCAGTCGAGGTTTGACACCCTCCCCCACCCACACCTGGTGTGTGCTGTGTGGTATTCGTGTGCTTTCTTTCTCTCCTCCGCGTTCCTGGGGATGCTGGAAAGAATACGGGACCCAGGTCCCAGAAAGGGGCTTGAATCTCTTTCCCTCGCAGGCTCCCTCCATCACAGTGGACACGGATCCTCCAAGACACGGTTTCCTCTTCTGAAAAGGGGGTTGGCTGAGAATTTCTCAGTGTATTCGTTTGCTGAGGCTGCCGTCACAGGGTACCACAGGCTGGGGGGGTTAAACAATAAAAATCTATTTGCTCGCAGTTCTGGAGGCTGGAGATCCGAGATCAAGGTGTCACCAGGGTTCTTCTGAGGCCTCTCCGTGGCTTGCGGACGGTCATTTTCTCCCTGCGTCCTCACGTGGTCGTCCCTCTGTGTCTGTGCCCCAATCTCCTCTTCTTAGAAGGACACCAGTCATGTTGGATTAGGACCCACACTGATGACCTCCTTTTACCTTAATGACCTTTTTAAAGGAGCCGTCTCCAAATACAGTCATGATCTGAGGTCCTGGGGGTTAGGACCTCAACATATGAATTGCGGGCGGGGGGACAGGGGCACAATTCGGCCTGTAACTCCAGATGTAGCGTAGGGGGATGTGGTTGTAGTTATCACGTGGTTGTATAGCATGCATTGTTGGAACCGAATCTGCTGACAGCCCAGTACCTTCTGTCATTTCGCACGTTTTCCTTGCTAGCCGTCACCCACACGTTTCATGCCATACTATGTGAGGTGAGGATGTTCTCGTAAAGGGCACCAGAAAGAACCCTTGCTGTTGGAAGATCGTCTGAAACAGCGTGAGACTGACTGCTGGAGCTGGATCCCAGCAAGAACTGAAGCAAGTTCCACAACTTCTGTGCTGGACCTCGTTTGCAGGCAGGGCTGTCACAGGACTGTCGCGATGATGAAATGAGATGATGGCTATGCAGAGCTCTCAGCAGAAAGCTCGGAGCGTCCTACGTGCATGACCAGGAGCCCTAGGCATGGGATTACTTGGGATTAGGAGCTCTGGGGATTGCTTCCGGTCGGGCCCTCGGATGAGAGCCATCAATGGAAGACAGTCAGGCTGACGTGGGGTTTGTGTGGTTTGTTTCTGGAGTTGAGTTATTCAGGCTCTCCCTGGCTTTTTCCAAGAGAAATGGTTCCAATTCCTTTAAGCTTGCCTCACAGGCCCTTGTTTCCACTGCTTTGATCACTTCTGTGCCTCCTGCTGGACACTCTCCAACCTCCCCAAAGCCCTTTCAGGAGGGTGACACAGACCCAACGCAGCGGCCTAATGAGGAGCTGACGAATGTGGACCCGAGAAGCTGGAGAACTTGGGGGCCGGGGCATGTCACGGGCCTTTTATGCGTGTGGAATCCAGCCGGCTTTGAAGAAGGCAAGGTGCTCGGTTGACTACGACCAGATGCCCCGGAGTCTCCGGGACGGGCTTTTTGGAGATGGTTCAGGTTTCAAATATTCTATCTGATGGTCCCCATAAACCTGTAAAACGTCGCAGAACTTCTAACTTTTCTGCTTCCACACTGCAGGCCCCAGAGTGCCTCCTACACAGGGATGAGACACTGAAGTGTCCCCCAGCCTGGCAGGGGACAGATGACATCCCCACGTGGGGAGGTCACATGATGGCGGTACTAGATTTCAAAGACCCTTCCCTGTAGCAAACCGGGGGTTATTCTTCATGCCAGACCACTCTGTTGGGAGTCGGTATTCAGAAAGTGTGGTCCCTTGGACAGCAATCCCCACTGGGCCTTCTTCTCCAACCCCGTGTCTGGCCCCGATCCGTAGCTCAGGGTAAAGCACCTAGTGGGTGCTCACCTGGTGTCGGTGACCCACTGGGAGCTGGTCCTGTCTTCATCCTCCACATATGGTGGCCGCTTTCAGCCTGAAATAGATCCCTGTCTAATTGAACTGTTGAGTTTCATCCGGTTTTTGTAGGGTCGTGTTTTCAATTTGTCGTGGTTGTTTTGAACTTTATTCTTGGCTTTCTGAGCGGGAGCCACTCCACCAAGTTTAGCATCATGTGAGGATTTGATGAGTACAGCCTCCATCCTTTTGTTTAAGTCATTAGTAAAGAGAGGCCCGGCACTTAATCCCCAGAGGGGCGGCATCCTTTCAAGCCGGTGCCTGATTATGCGATAAAGCGTGGCTTTCCTTGCTGGCCCTAGAAAGTGCGTTCATTGGAGAACATTTACAAAGTGCAGATAAGCATAAGAAGGAAATAAAAATAACCTGTAATCCCACCATGCAGGTGTAAGTGTGTGAGTCCTTCTTGTTTTAGATATATGTACACACACACACATTAATCAACGGGGATTAAACGATACACATTTGTGGTTATTTGTGAACTTGAACGTATAGCGTGACTTGAGAGCTAGTTACTCTTCATACTCAGCTACTACACGGACATGCCCAAATCAAAAGCTTTTATATGTAATGTGTACACACAAGCACACATGCGAGTGCAACCCAAACTACAGCTGACCCCTGAACAACACGGGTTTGAACTGCATGGGTCCACTTAGACAAGGATTTTTTTCAGTAGTAAACATTACAGTACTACGTGATCCGTGGTTGGTTGAATCTGTGGATGGGAGGACCCCGGGATGCAGAGGAGCCGTCGACACGGAGGAGACACAGATAGGGAGGATGAACTATAAATTATACTCAGATTTTTAACTGCGTGGTGGGTTGGCACCCCGTAACCCCTGCCTTGTTCAAGAGTTAACTGTATACTCCATGAATACCTCCATGAAATGGTCCAAGAAAACAAGGGTAGCACTGTTAATTCCTTTGAGAAAGGCTTTTCACTATACTGGCCTCTAGGAGATTCCCAATGTGTGTACACATAGTAAAGGCTCTGAGAAGTCCTGCAGGAAAAAAAAAAAAAAGAAAAATCCTATGTCATTTTTTCAAACTCAGCATTCCCCAAATTTAATTATCTATAAAACCCTGTTTCTAGACACACCTATTACTATTTCTTCAAGAAACATTTGTAGAAATGCTGTTATCAATTAAGTCTTGACATCAGGACGAAGAGTAATAATAATTTTTTTTTTTTTTTTTTTTTGCAGTACGCAGGCCTCTCACTGTTGTGGCCTCTCCCGTTGCGGAGCACAGGCTCCGGATGCACAGGCTCAGCGGCCATGGCTCATGGGCCCAGCCGCTCCGCGGCATGTGGGATCTTCCCGGACCGGGGCACGAACCCACATCCCCTGCATCGACAGGCGGACTCACAACCACTGCGCCACCAGAGAAGCCCAATAATAAGTCTTAAAAGCACTTGACTTAAAGTCAGGAGACCAGATCCCACCTTTGCCTTTAATGAGCTTATGACCTTGGATAAGTTACTTTTGTCTGAGCCTTGGTTTAGCAAAATGCTTGGATTTCCCTGTTAACCCCAACGTGCCCTGTTTTTGCCTTAAAGTGAAGATGAATTAAGATAAATCGGTCTGGGATCATGTGCTCCTCACAGCACATGATCAGTGCGTCACAGCGTCACCTGGCTATTTCCTCCGTCTCACGGTAACGGGCATCCGTTATTTAGCACTTCATAGGTTAGCTCACTGGGTCCTTAGGGCAGGTAGAAGGACCTGGAGGGGTTAATGCACTTGCCCGGTGGCCACGTAATCAGTGCGGGAATTAGGATTTGAAACCTAGGGCCCCTGCTCTTGTCACTAAGCCGTACCACCCCATTCCTCCCCCCCAGATGGTTGTTGATCCGTTCTAGCATCTTCCCAGGAAAGCTTCAGCCTGCGGCTCACCGGGTAACAGGGCTTCTCTGCTCTTTTCCTTCTTCAGAGGTGAGTAGTCATTTGCCACGTCCCACTCTTGGGGCCCCCTCGTCCTCTGTGATGCCACTAGGATAACAGGCCCACCCAGGCATGCACCAGTCCCTCGGGGATTCCTCAGGTGCACCTCCACAGGTCCTGCTGGTTTGAATAAATCTGGCCTCCAAGTCCTCCACTGTTTTCTCCCATCTCCAAGGGAGCCTTCCTTTATCACGGAGACTTCGTCTAATCCCCTGGTGGTATCAGCTCTCTGTACCGCCAAAGGGAAAGGATCGTTCCTGTTCACTGCCCTATTTTCTTGCCTTCCCCTTCCTGTCTTTAAAGGGAGTGTGTGTGTGTGTGTGTGTGTGTGTGTGTGTGTGTGTGTGTGTGTGAGGTGGGGGGAGGGTAAGTTTGCACCAGCCTCTCCAGCCTGCCTATTCTATTTAATAAGAAATAGCTAAGGGACTTCCCTGGCTGTCCAGTGGTTAAGACTCTGCGCTTCCAATGCAGGGGGCCGTGGGTTCAATCCCTGGTTGTGGATTGAACACAAGCTGCGTGGTGTGGCCAAAAAGAAAAAAAATAAGAAAAAAAAGCAATAGCTAAGATTCACTGAGTGCTTACTACGTGGCAGGCACTGTTCATGTGGGCTCTTATCTCGAGAACACTATGAGGTAGCGTTCTTAAATTTACGGATGAATCCATGGAAACAGAGAGGTTGAGTCATTTACCTAAAGCCACACAGCATGTAGGAGTTCGAGCAGAGACAAACCCAGACTCAGCCCTTCCTCCAGGGGCTGTGCAATTAACACCTCTGTAATAGCACCCTGCTCCCACCGGGCCCCTCCCCTCCTCCCCCACTTCCTGCCCGCCTGGCACTGAGGGTACGCCCACCGTCCCCAGCTTCTCCTCCACTCTGCACAAACCTCACTCTCCCCGGTCTCTCCAGCGAGTCACACTTGCTCTGGTCCTCCCAGCCTTCTCTTAGTCCCTAAAATGCCCTCTCCTGCTTCCTGCCAAGAAGAGGGGACCTGAGGAGCCCCCAGAACGTCCCTGGGCAAGATGGGTGATGCCGTTTGGGCCAAGGGGGAGGAAGGCCTCTCAGCATCTGCTTTCTGGTGCCCATCCTCCTGCAGGACCCGAGGGGACGTGACCGGTGTGTCACAGAGCCACCTACCGGCGGCTCTGAGAACAGGCCCTGGAACAGGCTCAGGCCTGAGACGGCAGATGGACACAGTTACTTGGCAGCGTTTTCCGTCTGTTCTGCCCCTTCCCGGGCCAGGCTAGACTCCCCGAGAAGGCCCGGGAAGACCCAGCTCTCTTCCTCTTGTCCTGCTCTGAGGACAAAGCCAAAGGGAAAGGGTCACTTTTATGGCGAAGCATCAGCCCCTGATGATGAGAGGCTGCTCACAGCTTAGGTGTCAGAGAGAAGACGGCACAGAGCCATTTAGAGCCAGATAAACAAGGGCTGGTTCTTCCAGCATATAAATGGAGGGACAGTAACAGCTCTCGCAGGTCGATTGTACATGAAGTGTGTCCTCCTCGGCCGGCCGTCTCCCTTTGAATCAGGGTTTACAACCCCATCTCCAGGGCCCGGCACTATTTGATGCAGAGAGAAGAGGCCACCATTCTGGTTAATTGCCGTAATTTGCCTGTTCAGATATTGAGCTGTAAGGTGGCTGTAAGGAGGAGAGCATGGCCACTTCCAAGGAAATCACTGACTGAGAAGACAGCCAGGGAGATTGCACCTCAGATGTTGTGTCAAAGGACGCGGGGCACCGCTGCCAGCCACGCCCCCCGACCCTCCCCCTGCTCAGAGAAGAACATGAGAGGTGGGGCGAATACACACGCATATCTAAGTCCCAGCAAAGAGGTGGGGACACATGCACCCAAAGCATCGCCAAGGTTCTCTCCTGCCTGAACCCCTCCCAGCTGACTTGTCCTTCTGAATGGGGGCCTCATTCTCCAGCCAACATTTGAGACTATTCAGAGGCACCTTGCACAGTATTGGGGTTTTAGGAAATGGCAAGAGGCTTAAATGTGATCGCCATCCTTCTCCAGTGTAAGAGGGAGAGCCTTCATATTTAAATACCGGGTCTAGTTATTCTCATGAGTATATTCCTAGAAGGCAAGTCCGAGGAATTTACCAACTCTGTGCTTAAAGAAGATCTAAACCCAGGAAAAGCTGGAGTGTTACAGTCATTTAAGAATAGATACCAGGGTTTCCTCAAGACAATCAGATGACTGTTCCCAAGTACTTGGTGCAGATGTAGTCTGACAATTGGAAAGGTGACCATGGATTGTGTAAACATGGGAGGCTTCTTAGAGGAGGAGAGATTGAAAAGGGTCTTAAAGGATGAATAGGCTTTGGCAGGAGGAGACAATGCCAAGGGCAGAGGACATACGAGGAAGTAAACCCATTTGTCTGGAACAGGAAGGAAACCCTGTGACTGAAAGTCCCAACCCCTGAAGTGGATTGCAGCCAGTTTGCAACAGGTTTTGAACAGCCAGCTAAGGGGTCTGGGCTCTCTCGGTGTCCTGAGGCAGCCATTGAAGGTTCTTAAATGGGGGAACCAATAGGATCAGAGCAATGCCTCTGGACGACTGCAGCAGGAAAAGCGTTAAGAAGCTGATGGAATGGTTCCAGAATGGGAAAAACAGTAGAACCCCGTGACTGGAGGACAGAAGAAGGCAGATGCTTTTGAGGGTAGGGGGAGGTCCCTGCATGCCCAGCTGGGATAGAGGAGCAGGTCTATTGGGTCTTTCTTCCCTGGAGCTATTGACAGGGTGAAGTTTCAAGCACGGGTGTTTGGTTTTGTTTTGGTTTTCTTTACCATCTTTATTGGAGTATAATTGCTTTACATTGGTGTGTTAGTTTCTGCTGTATAACAAAGTGAATCAGCTATACATATACATATATCCCCGTATCCCCTCCCTCTTGCGTCTCCCTCCCACCCTCCCTATCCCACCCCTCTAGGTGGTCACAAAGCACTGAGCTGATCTCCCTGTGCTATGCGGCTGCTTCCCACTAGCCGTCTGTTTTACGTTTGGTAGTGTATATATGTCCATGTCACTCTCTCACTTCATCCATCGGGTGTTTTTAAAGGGGCTGGGCCTGAGCACGGTCTTTGGGTGTTCAGATGCAGCAGGAGTTTCCCTGGGCTGGGGCAGGAGGGGGGCCAGGGTAAGACAGAGGCAGGCCCAGGACGTTCATTCCATAATGTTACCTTGAGTCCTGGATGACGGGGGTGGGGCAGCTAGCCTCACGCTCTCCAGCAGAAAACGCAGTCAAGACTCACATGTAAATTTTAAGTTTTCTAGGGGTCACGTTAAAAAAAAAAAGTAAAAAGAAATAGATGAAAAGAGTGTTATATTTTAACCCCACCTATCCAGAATATTGTCATTGTCATCAGAATATTGTCATTGTCATCAAGGCTTTAAAATTGTTATGGAGATCTTTGACACTCTTTTCAGTTTGGTTTGTTTTGTAACGGGTTGGCCAAAAAGTTCGTTCGGGGTCGTCCGTAAGCTGTGTTAGAAAAACCCAAACTAACTTTTTGGCCAACCCAATACCAACTCTTTGAAATCTGGTGTGTATCTCACCTGCAGAGCACATCTCAGTGTGGACCAGTCCCATTCCAGGCGCTCGAGAGCCACAGCTGCCACCTCTAGACAGCACTGAGTTAACCTCGAAAGCATTGCTTTGCAAATCCCAGGTGACCTTCTTCCCCAGGGGACATTGCTAATGTCTAGGGACAGGTTTGGTTGTATCTGGGGGTAGAGACCAAAGATGTGCTAAACATCCTTCAAGGCACCAGGCAGCACGCCCACAGCAAAGAATGACCCGGCCCAACCCATTGATAGGGGCCACCGGACACTGGGCGGAAGTGGGCACTCAGAGCCAGGTTGTCAGGGCGATGCCACTGCAGACACTCCCGCTAGAGCTCAGGCCTCGCCTCAGACCGGGCAGCCTTCCAGGCGCCAGTGTCAGGCCTTCCTGGTGCTTTGTGATATGGCATGGACTCCACCCTGAGCCACTCAGATAAGACAGATTGTGTTTGGAATGACTATAGTCCTGCAATTACCCTCACCCCACCCCGCCCAAACCTCAGCATTGTGGTTGCTGGATTGTGTGCTTCCCGCTCAGGGCAACCGTGCGATGGACAATCATGGGAATGGCCACCCCTACAGTTGTGCAGTGTGCAACCTATACGACTGTACGAGGCAGCTCCACTTCCAGAAACCAGGGAACTGTGTCTCATTATTGCAGCAGCCTCTTCTGGTTTTCTCCTCTGCCATCCCCACATTTAGAAGCCACAAAGTAACAGAGCAACTGATGATGATGTATGCAGTAGAAGAAGACTCTCTCTTTCCATGTGGGAGCCACAGTTGAGAATCAAAAGTACCACTGAATTTCTCTCCAGGGTTCCTGCTCTTAAGACAGGGATCCTGCTTTTTTTATAAGGACAACTTTCCCTCCTTTTTTCCTTCCTTCCCCACCTACAAACATTTATTATAGGGCAAAGTTGTGAGCTCATGGGGGTTGGGGTAGGTCTCTGAGCAGATCAAGGCAGAAGGATCACTGCTGGCTGCAACGACATTTCTGCAGGAAATTAAGATAAACTTGGAGCAAACTGTTTTCGGTAGAACCGGCTCAGTAGATCTTCGTAGGTGATATGATTTTTTTAAATCCATCATCCAAAAACAAAGGCAATTCTGACTGAAAGCAAGAGTATATACAGCATTATGACTATGCATAGGCACTCGGGCCAGGCTTCTCTACTGGCTCACTGTGCTACCTTAGACAATTACTTAAATGCTCTGTGCCTCAGTTTCCCTGTTTGTAAAATGGAAAGATAATAGTACCTACCTCAGAGGGTGGCCATGGGAATTTTAACAAGTCAATACATGTAAAATGCTTCGAATCATGTTTACCACAGAGTAAGTGTTCAATAAATGTTAGCCTGTAAGATAAACAGATTTTTTGTTTGTTTGTTTGTTTTTTTACTGCAGAATTGCTCAGTCTTTGACATGCTTATGTGCGTACCTGACTCCGGAAGCAGGGAGTGGGGTAAAATAGGTAGTATTTCCTAAGCTTATTTGACCACTGTTTTAGACTGGGCCCTCCAGGAGACAAAAAAGAAAGTGCTGATGCTTTATTTGTGGGGATAAAGGCAGTAGGGATGATGGGAGGAGAAAGGGGGCAAGGAGAGGTGCAAAGCATCATCACACGATGCGTCGTCTCCCTGGGTACCACCTGACCACGAGGCTGCCCAGCAGGTGTGCTTGCTGGGCACACAGGATTTCTCCAGACCCTTCAGCAGTGATTCCAGATTCCATATCTGGAGGTGTGAGTTTCCATCTCAGTGTTCAAGAAGAGCGAGGACGCCAGCCCAGAGTGGGGATGAAGACAGGCAAGGGGATCTGAGGGCGCCCACGGCTTCATGGCAAGGACAACCACGGAGCTCATTCAGGGGGAGTCTTCCCTTGGTAGATGCTCTGGGAAACAGGCTGCAACCTGCCTGCAATGACTCAGAGAGCCACAGTCCTGAATCTGACCCTCCAGGGACCACAAGGAAATTGCTCCAATAGGAAAAATACATGATTCGTTTTGGGAGGACCCCACCTGGTGAGGTCGGAAAGTGAGGTGTGATGCGGGAGGGGAGAAGCCGTGTCCACGCAGCAAATACTAGTTCCCTAGGGCCAGCGTCGCAAAGCACCACAAATGGGTGGCTGGGAACAACAGAAATTTCTTCTCTCACAGTCCTGAAGTCCAAACTCAAGGTGCTGGCAGGGCCAGGCTCGAAGGGAGGAGACTTCCTTGCCCCTATCCTCACTTCTTGTGGTGGCAGACGAGCCTTGAAGGTCCTGGGCTTACGGCCGCCTCACGCCAATCTCTGTCTGCATCTAACCTGGCTTCTCCTCCGCAAACGTTTCTGAGTCTCCTCGGGGCCTTCCCTACTCCAGTAGGCCTACAGCTTAACCAGTTACGTCGGCAACAACCCTACTTCCAAAGAAGTTCACATTCTGCGGTTCTGGGAAGGACACAAGTTTGGGGGGAACACTGCCCACAGGAGGGACAGCACGCACAAAGGGCAGGAAGAAGAAAGGGAAAGCCAGGCCACAGAAAGCGGCTGGAGCGGCGGCGTGCCTCCAGGGCTTAGCGTGACCCAGGAGTGAGCCTTCTCAGAATTTTGCTCTAGAGAGAACCTGGGCCCCATGTGGCCTGCAGTTTGAAGGGATCTGAGTTGAGCAACGTGATGTGATGATTTATAATAAGAAATGTATATTTGGTGTTTGTCCCTCGTCTGGCCGGAGCTCCTAAAACCCTTGGAATTTCCTAAGTGATGAGAGCGATCAAGGTGTCTTTTGTTATGTTAATGAATGACTTTTGGACCCGCACCTAAGGATGGGGGCTGGTTGCCAGGAGACCCAACCGAGTTATTAGACTGTTGGAAGTTTCAATCCCATCCCTCCACCCGCTACCCCAAGAGGAGAGGGGCTGGAGGTTGAATCAGTCGCCAGTGGCCAATGATTTAGTCAATCCTGCCTAGGTAATGAAACCTCCGTAAAAACCCCAAAAAGGACAGGTGCGGAGGGCACGTGGAGGTCTGAGGAGGGAGTCGTGCCTGGAAAGGGCGCGCAAGCTTTCCCCATACCTCGCACCATACGCATCTCTTCCATCCGTCTGCTCATAAATCACGTCCTTTTACAATAAACGGGTGATCTAGTGGGTAAAATGTGTCCTGAGTTCTGTGAGCCACCCTAGCAAATTAGTGGAACCCAAGGAGGGGGTCGTTGGACACTCGGATCTGTAGCAATTCGGTCAGACACGCGGGCGACAATTTGGACTTGCAGCTGGTGTCTGAAGGGCAAGGGGCAGTCTTGTAGGACCGAGCCCTTCGCCTGTGGGATCTGATGCTGTTTCCGGGCAGACCGTGTCGGAGCTGAGTTGAACTGTAGGACACCCTGCTGGTGTCGCAGAGAATTGCTTGGTTGTGGCTGGGGGAAAACCCCACATCCTGGCATCGGTGTCAAAATCTGGAGCAGGTTAAGCTGGGGAGCCTTCGGGATGGTTTTGAGATCTGGGCTAGGTCTTGAGCAGGCAGTGGATGGGGAGGGAAGGTGGGCACGGAAGGCCCAGAGCCCCAATACGTTGTACGTCGGCTCCGTGCGCGTTTTCGGTTCAGTCCGGATGGAGACACTGTGGCGGGAAGGGAGCCGTGCAAGGTGGCCTCGGAGGCCCAGGGTGCGCGGTCCTGCTGTCTGAGGACGACGCTGCCGGCCCGTGTGCAGTGGGACCGTGCCTCTGACGTTGGACTAGGACGTGCTGAGCCACAGTCCCATGGCCCCTGACCCCAGACATCCCCTGGAGGACCCCAGCCTCTCATGGCAGCTTCTGGAGACGTTCCTAGAGATGGGCTTTCTGAGGCACAGCCCCAGACGACCTGCTGCTCCCCCGCCCGTCCCCATGGGGGCGGGGCGCTAACGTCTGGTCCCTCCCGGGCTTCCCCCCTCCTTCCCCGACGCACCAGTAACCACGGAGGGGAGAAAGCAGGGGAGAGCAGTGCTGGAGAATGCTGGGGTCAGGAACTCGGGGAAAGAATCTCAAATATGAGAGGCTCTGCTGACATGACTCAAGATGTGGGTGGCTGGAAGCTGCAGGGGATTTTAGATTAAAAGAGTTTCTGAAGACAGTTCTTCAAGGTCAGTGACAGGAGGGTCCAGGCACATCTCCTGCCTCCTGCCTCCTGCCAAGAATTCCACAGGCCAGGACCCTCTTCTGGGAGCCGAGGTTGGAGAGTTTCCCAGGGAGCCCCCTCTCAGGGACAGATTCCATCTCTCCCCATTTTCTTCCTCTAGAATCAAAAGCTGAGGGACACCTCAGTTTGAGGGGCCGGGGGCAGGAAAGAGGCAGACCCGAGCATGAATTCCATCTCTCCACTGATGAGCTGTGTGATCTTAGGCAACTGACTTAACCTCTCTGATCCTGTTTCTTCACCTATAAAAGTAGATTGAGACACAGTATAGTGCCTGGGGTAGGTGGTAGATGCTCAATGTCATTTTCCTCTTCAGAAGATGGCTCGTGGGGCAAGATTGTATACGTGAATTACACTACCGACTGGGCTGCCCAATCGGATTTCGTGCATGCATGTCACAGATAGATTGAGAGCTACTACCTGCCAATCACTGTCATGGGCGCTAGGGATTTGGTAGTGAACAAAACAGGATCCCTAAAAGCTTGCACTCTGATGGAGGGAGACAGAAATAAATCATCAGATGAATAAATCCGATAGACCCTTGAACAACACAGGTTTGAACTGCGTGGGTCCACTTGCATCCAGGGGTTTTTTTCCGTCAATACTACGGTACAACACAGTCCGCGGTCGGCTGAGTCAGCAAATAAGGAACCTAGGATATGGAGAGTCGACTGCAAAGTTAATACACGGTGGCACCCCTAAACCCCGTGCTGTTCAAGGGTCAACAGTATTTAATACATCAATTAATGCTAAGTGCTAAGAAGAAAGAGAGCAGCCCACGGGGGCCAGAGAGCTGGAAACGGGGACACATGGGAGGACCGGGGTGGAATTTGATTGATGGATTGATTGATTGATTGGGTAGCATTTTAAATAGGGACACCAGGGCAGGTCTCAGATCAGATGACCTTTAAAGAGAGACCAGACTCAAGCCAGGCAGAAGCAGCTACAGATGCAAAGCCGCTGGGCAGATGCAGGGGACAGCCGTGAGGTCAGAGCAGCTGAGATGCCAAGAACAGAGGGGTGAGGGGTCAGAAGTGAGGTCGGAAAGAACTGGGTCCGTATCATGGAAGGTCTTGTTGACTGCGGCAAAGACTGCGGGCTTTATCTGCAGTGAAATACGAGCCATCTTATCAATCCTATTTTTTTCACAACTCAATTCATTGGTGCCAGGCCTGGGGCGAAGCACTTGGCATACAATTAACCCTTACGAGAGCCCCTGAGGTGTGAGACCACTAGCCTCATGTTACAGATGAGGAAGGAGGCTCAGGCGTGGAAAGCATGCGTTGATTGCCCAGGCCTAGAAGTCCCTGACTCCATACCCTCCTCCCGTCTTGGACTACCTTTCCCACCGGGCCGCCAACTCTCCAACTTATTTCCTTGTTATCCAAAGAAGAAGGTCATGTCAAGACCCGTGTGAAGACAAACACAGACTGAAGCGAGGCACCCACAAGCCATCGAACGCCAGAAGCTTGGAGAGAGACGTGGAATCTCCTTCTGGAAGGAAGCTACCTTGCCAGCACCTTGATTTTGGACTTCTGACTTCCAGGACCATAGAAAGAATAGATTCCTGTTGCTTTCAGCCACCAGTTTCGAGATAATTTTCATGGCGGCCATAGGAAACAGATACAGGTGTGCAGCATAATGGAGCGAACCCTGAATTTAGAACAAGATGACCTGGGTTTGAGCCCTGGCTCTACACCTCCTAGCTGTGTATCTTCGCTCAACTCCTTTCCTTTCACCCGGGCCTCAGTGTCCTCCTCTGTAGAATGGGTACACTAATACCTGGCTTCCAGAGTTGTAGTGAAAACAACACGAGATCTAAGACAACATGGGTAAGACCTGGCAGACTCGGCAGAGCTCCTACGCCATAGAAGGGTGGGCTAGGGCAGACGAGATGATGAGCTGGAATCCCTGCTGCCCAAGACAGCACTCGGGACAGGGCCTAGAAGCAGCAACGCCCGGGCACTTGCTTCCAAACGCTCTAGCATGTTGTTGGCAACGTGGCTTCTCCCTGACGTCACCTCCTGAAGAGGAAGGGTGCCAACGCCCTGGCACTGGATCCTCAGCCGGTGCTTCCTGCCAGGAATCTGGGTGTGTGCGGGGGGTGGGAGCCCCGTGCCAAAAGGGGAGTCTTAGGGCTTCAAAGCCCAAGAAAAGACAGTTAAGTTTATGGCGGACTTAGTCAGGAAACTGTAAACCTAGGACATGGCCCCCGTACAGACGGTCCTTTGAGCACCGTCTCAGAACACACGGAACAGTCTGGGACCTGGTTCCAGCAAAACTGTCTCTTAAAAATAAATTCAGAGTCTAGACAGGGTCATCAGAACCTCTTTGCCACCCCCGGGTCTTCATACGTCATCAGGTTGGGGATCGTGCCCAGCGATAAACCAAGCAATTCCAAGTCCTGGTCCCCCAGCCCTAACCCAGCCCCACCCTGGGTCTGGCTTTCACGAAGCCCCTCCCAGTGGAGAAACACGGGAAGGAAACTGGAAATGGTACCTCGCACAGCCCGTCCAGGCGGGCCAAGTATAAGGCTGAATCAGCCTCCCATCAGGGGCTGACTCAGTCACTGCAGCCTTGATTGGTGAAACCGAGTTTACGCAACAAAAATGTTGCCTTGTGGGCCGTGCACCAGAGATAAACAAAATCATTTCATAATGATAAACGGATCAGTGAATGAAGAGGACATAACGGTCCTGAACATTTTTGCTTCTAATAACAGTGCTTCAAAATCCATGAAGCAAAACCTGATAGACTTGAGAGCAGAAGTAGACACATTCCCATTATAGTTGGAGATCCCAGCACTCCTCTCTATATCATTGCTAAATCATGTAGACAGAAAATCAGCAAAGATGTAGTAGGTTTGGACAACACTATCAACCAACTTGACCTAATTAACTGGAAGTAACCCAAAGGCTCATCCACAGAGAATGAAAAACCAAATTGTGCTCTATACCTGGAGTGAAATGCTATCGGCAACAAAAAGAACAAACTATGAATCAGTCAATGAAACGGATGAACCTCAGAATTATTATGCTTTGCAAAAGAAGTGAACCAAAAAAGAGTACATACTTTATGAATCCTTTTTCTTAAATCTTTTGGCCACGCCGCATGGCATGTGGGCTCTTAGGTCCCTGACCAGGGATCGAACCCGCGCCCCTTGCAGTGGAAGTGCAGAGTCTTAACCACTGGACCGCCAGAGAAGTCCATGAATCCATTTATATAAAGCTCCAGAAAATGCAAATTAATCTATAAAGACAGAAGGCAGATCGTGGTTACTTGGGGAGAAAGGTGTGGGGAGGAGAGAGAGGGAATATTAACAAGGGGCATGAAGAAACTGTAGGGGGACAGAGAGCTTCTCACTCTCTTGGTTGTGATGATGGTTTATGGATATAGATGTACGTCGAAATTTGTCCAGTTGTACATTTTATGTGCAGCCTATTATATGTCCATTACACCTTAAGAAAGCTGTTGTTTAAAATGTCTTAAGGGGCTTCCCTGGTGGCGCAGTGGTTGGGAGTCCGCCTGCCGATGCAGCGGACGCGGGTTCGTGCCCCAGTCCGGGAAGATCCCACATGCCGCGGAGCAGCTGGGCCCGTGAGCCATGGCCGCTGAGCCTGCACGTCTGGAGCCTGTGCTCCGCAACGGGAGAGGCCACAGCAGTGAGAGGCCCGCGTACCGCAAAAATATATATATATATATACATATATATCTTAAGGCTTTCCAGAAGGCAGAGGAGAAAGTCTCCCCTTGGAATCTTGTTTCCCGACTGCACGATCAGCCTGGTGCCCAGGCTCCTGTGTTCTGCTCCTGAGACATTCCTGGTTTAGAGAGAGCATCTCTAAGAGGCCCAGTCCAGGGGCCGAGTATCCCAGGTGAAACCCCTCCCAGGAAGGGAAGACAGACAGGGATACTTGGTAAGAAATGACAAAGATTTCACTGGGACAGAGTGACGTAGGGCTCTTGTTTGGGCCAGTGCTGGGCATCAGGTTCTCCTGGCATCTGGAGGTGCAACACCCAACTCCACAGGTGTCTGTTTCCAACTGGGACCTGAGGACTGAGGGCCTCTTGGGGAAAATCTTCTTGTACACAACTGTCGTTCAGTCATTGGCAGATGTATTTGGCAAACATGGGGCAGTGGTGCTGGGAAGGACTGGGTCATCTGAGAATCAGTCGCGTTGGGAAAAGGACTTTGGCCAGAGGGTGGCAGACGAGGCCACAGAACTTGAAGATGAGGGCTGAGCGTGGCTGGGACGGAGCGTGCTGGCCAGGTCTTGACCATGTGAGCCTGGGAGGGAAGCTTTTCGTGTGAACTCAGTCATCCCACTAACCTGCGATCTCAATGAGATACCGTATTGACCCCCAGAACAGGTGTCTATAAACCACAGGTCAAATCCGCCCTATTGCCTGCCTTTGTAAATAAAGTTTTATTGGAACACAAACCACCCCATTCATTTCTGCTTGGTCCATGGTGGTCATACCACCGCGGCAGTTATATAGTAGCGTGATTGTGGTAGAGAACATAATGGTCTATAAAGCCTAAAACATTTACTGTCTGGCTGCTAAGGAAACGTCTGCTCACCCCTGGCCCTATTTGCCAGGCTTTATTACGGTGCAAATAATCTGTTTCACCAGTAATTTTAAGACATTTTATTTGAAAGAAACAGATACAGATGAATGGATAACACGTAATGTGTACACACACACACACTGGAATGTTCTTCAGCTTTAAAAAAGAAGGAAATTCTGACACGTGCTACAACATTGATGAAACTTCAGGACATTACATGAAAAATCCAGTCACAGAAGGACACATACCGTATGATTCCACTCATGTGAGGTACTTAAAGGGGTCAAATTCATGGGGACAGAAAGTAGCAGGTGGTTGTCAGGACCTGGGGGGAGGGGGGAGGGGGAGAGTTAGTGTTTAATGGGGACAGAGTTGCAATTTGGGAAGACAAGAAAGTTCTGGAGGTGAGTGATGGTGACGGTTTTCCAACAGTGTGAACGTACTTAATGCCGCTGCAGCTAAAAACGGCTAAGATGGTCAATTTTACGTTATATGCGTTTTATTACAATTTTTTTAAAAAAAGAAAGAAAAAAGGGAAGCAGATAGGTGATGAAATTGAAGGTAATTTTCTGGGAAATTTCTTCTTTAGAGAAAATAGAACACTTCAAAGAACTTTCAGACGTCTTCCCTCTCCTCTGCTGTCAGGACGCACAGGTGGGCGGAAGCTGTCCCCAAGCACTGCACATCCAGGGTCACGTGGTAGCCATCCCAGGTGCTCTGAGGGAGTCATGTCCTCTCCTTCCTCTTTGGTCGAGGCGGGTCCCCTCGGTTCATGGGGCCCACGAAGGCCACTGTGCCCAAGCGGGCTTCTCAGGAGAGGGCGCCGGGGAACAGGCTGCCCGACCCGGTGGGTGGGGTCCCTTGGGGGACAGGTCAGCAGGGAGGAGAGGCAGAGCCAGGACTGGCGTCTCCCCCAACCACTGCCTCAGAGATCTCCCGGGAGAAGCACGCAAGATCACGGAAGTAGATGTGGAAAGGCTCTTACGGGTTGAAAGCACGTGATGATGGTTGGCTGTTTCCTCCGCCTCCGAAGGGTCACGTCTGTTTGTACAGGTGGGGCAGGAGGACAGGCCTGGGCCGAGAGCTCAGAGGGCCTCCAGTCGAGCCCAGCTCCCAGACCCCCTGGTTTTGTGACCTCTGGCGAAGAACTTCGTGAATCTGAGCCTGTCTTCGGGGGTGTAGATGGGAAAACTAACATCTCGAGGGCGGCCATGATGAATCGATGGAGGGTTTATGGAAAGCATGCACGCGCTGTCCCGAAACTGGACCGGACGCATGGCCCCCAGCCTCAGCTCAAGTTCCCACTCCCCACAGCCAGCCCGTAGCACAAGGCAGCGGATGGGCCCCCCGAGTCTTCTCCAAAGACTGGCCTCTCCTCCGTCCAGCACGAGGGGGCTTTCCACTGGGAGGGTGGTGAATGAGGTTATCGGACACCTGCTCGGGCGCTGGACAGGCTCACGTCTGTGTCAACCTGCCCATCCTGGGCCCCAGGCCTGTCGGGGTGTTGAATGAAGCTGAGAAACCCACCGCTGGGCCGCCTTCTAAGTCCAACTGGGCGGCGTGGCCTGGGGCAGCGCTGATTATTTTGACAAGCTGATGGACGGGCAGAGCCGTGCGGTGGCCGCCGCTTCTGTCAAGGTGGAGCCTTCTGTGCATGAAGGGCAGAGGGAGTAACAGCTAGAGAGCCGGAACCGTGGCCCTGAAGGAGGACCTTCCGAAGCACAAGACGGCCTCCTCCTGGCCACCCGGGGGACTGCGCCTGTCACAGCCCCTGTGGGGCTCCCTGTCTGGGGGTGGCCAGAGCCGACCACTCTGAGTGGGAACCTCCCCCCCCGCCCCGGTCACCATCCTTTAGAGGCAGCGCTAGAGAGAGCTCAGGCAGCCGGATTCTTGCAGGACTCGTGCAACGTTGCCCTTGGACACAGTCTAGACCTGGGGGGTTTGGCTGTGATCGGCTTCCCCTCCCGCTGGAGCTGGGGAGAGGGTGCGTGGCAGGGGGCTGGGTGTGAGGGTGGTGATGGAGACACAGGAGAAAGGGCTTGACTTGCCGCTGTTGTGTTAGGAATTGCAGACACCTCGGGCTTCTTAAAAAAACTCGCGTTGACCCCCTTCACCAAAACAGCAGTTAAAACCCAGAAATGAAAACAATACTGCTTCTGTGCAGGTTCTTCAAATTAAATAAAGGGTGAAAGCAAAAGATAGAATCAAGTAGGTGGCTCTGGGCTAATTCTTCTCGTCTGACTCTCAAGCCAGGCTACACGTGTACGAAAGGACATTCACTTTTCTCCTGTTGCTGAGCGTGGTGGCATTGTCAAATGACACTTTGTTGAAAATATTAAAACCTAGAGGTCACGCCAAACCCAGCTTGAAAGCGGGAGGACATTCTTTCGTCTGCGCACCAGTGCATATCTGGAACCGTAGATGCAAATTCTTTGGAGACAGACGTGCTTTCCTGGCGGCAAGCACAGACAGAACGTTTGAAAGCAGGTCTCACTTTAATTTTTGACAAGTGTTAGGAAGACATACCCTTCGCAGCTTGAGAGAGATGGAGAAGGAAAACCAGCTTGCGTGTCAGAGAGTGGGGAGGGAGGGTGGGGAGAGGCAGAAGTGGCTTCTGGAAAGAACCGTCTGACTCAGTTTCCACGTCCACCGAAGGCTCTCTCTGGTGTTAAGGAGAGGGTGGCAGGGAGGCCACGAGGGCACGTCCAGTGACAGCATGGCAGCCATTGCGGTGGTGCGGGCACCTGGGAACCTGACAAGGAATCTGAATTTCTCCAGGGGCGTGGGGAGAGGGGGCAACAGAAGCTTGGGTTCCTGAAAACTCATGGGTGTTATCTAGTTTATAGTGGTTTGCATCCAGCCCTGAGCCTTGTGGTCCAGCTGAATTCTTGTAGGACTCACGGGGAGCTGCCCTCAAAGTCTGCACCTGAGGGATTTGGAATGGGATTGCCCACCATCCTTTGGGGGCAGCCCTAGAGAGAGAGCACAGGCAGCTGAATTCTGACATTGCCCTCAGACAAAATGTAGACCTGGGGGATTTGGCTGTAATCAGCTTCCCCTCCTATTGGAGAGGGTGTGTGAGGTCGGAGGGAGTATAATTTGTCCCTTCGCCCAGCCTTCCTGTACTCATGCTCTGTCACGTGTAAACAAGACTCTGGGAAGTTAAGGAGGAGGGACAAGCAAGGCATGTTGGGTATATGCACCAGGTGCCCGGAGCTGCCATTGCATCTTCCCAGCAACCCACGTTGGAGATGAGAAAATGCAGGTGAGGGCAGCCACGTAACCTGCCAAAGGTCCCCCAGCGAGCAAAGGGCAGGACCAAGATGCAACACAACCTTGTCTGGCTTTGAAGCTCTAGTTCCTTCTTCTGTACGGAGCCACCTACGTGTATAAGAGAAAATCAGATGTCCAATGACTGGATTAAAGTCCCTTAGCAGTGGAAGAAATGAGACCAAAACATGCATGTCTCGGTCACTTAGTTTGGGCCGCTGTCCCTACGCATGAGTGACCTCCTGCATGTCTCAGTGATATCTGATAGTTAAGGAAGAACCCTAGTGTGGCCAAGAGAAGTGAGTCTTGTTACCTCCTAAGCTCTCACGTGCTCTCTTAGCTTTCGTAAGCCGCCCCCCAAATTCATCCCCATGGCCTTTTAAAAAAATTGAGGTATAATTCATATACCACAAAATTCCCTCTTTAAAAGTAGACAATTCAGTGGTTTTAGTATGTTAACAAAGTTGTGCAACCATCTCCACTATATAATTCCTCTAAAATTAGGAATTTCCTCACCTCTAAAAGAAACCTTGTACCCACGGTCCTTCCTACCCCACCTCCAAGCCTCAGGCCTTGCCAATCACTCGTCTACTTTCTGTCTCTGTGGACTTGCCTATTCTGGGCATTTCATAGATGGACTCGTGTCCTGTGTGGCCTGCTGTGTCTGGCTTCTTTCAGATAGCATAATGCTTTCCAAGTTCATCCTTGTGGTAGCATGTATCCGTACTTCCTTCCTTTTTATGGCTGAAAACTATTCCCTCGTAGGAATAATTTGTATCTATTCATCAATTTGTCCACATCTTTGCCAACACCCGTTGCTGTCTGTCTTTTTCATTGCAGCCGCCCTAGTGAGTGTGAAGGGCTACCTCATTGTGCCTTTTACTTGCATCTCTCTAAAGGCTACTGTTGTTGAGTGTCAATCATATGCTTATGGGCTTGCACATCTTCTCTGGAGAAATGTCCAAATCCTTTGTCCATTTTTAAAATTGGTTAGTGGTCTTTTTGTTTCTGAGTTACAAGAGCTCTGGATGTGAAGCCCTTATTAGATGTATGATTTGCAAATATTTTCTCCCATTCAGTGGGTTGTCTTCTCACTTTCTTGATTGTGTCCTTTGAAGCAATTAATTTTTGATGAAGTTCAATTGATCAATTTTGGGGGGATTTCTTTGCCTTTGGTGTTATATCTAAGAAGCTGTTGCCCAATCCAAGGTCATGAAGACTTACACCTATGTTTTCTTCTAAGAGTTTTTGCTCTTACATTGAGGTCTTTGCCCATGCTGAGGTCATATGCGTATATGGTATGAGGGAGGGGTCCGACTTCATTGTTTTGCTTGTGGATGTCCCATTGTCCCAGCACCATTGGTTGAAAAGACTATTCGTTCCCCACCAAATTGTCTTGACACATTTGTCTAAAATCAACTGATCATAAGTATATGGATTTATTTCTAGACTCTCAATTCTATTCCATTGATCCACAGGTCTATCCTCATGCCAGGACCAAGCAGTCCTGATTCCTATAGCTTTGTATACATTTTTGATTACTGTAGCTTACTCTATGTTTTGAAATCGAGAAAGCATGAGTCTTCCAACTTAGGTCTATTTTTTATTTTATTTTATTTATTTATTTTTAAATTTATTTATTTTATTCATTTATTTTTGGCTGCACTGGGTCTTTGTTGCTGTGTGCGGGCTTTCTCTAGTTGCGAGGAGCAGGGGCTGCTCTTCGCTGCGGTGCGCGGGCTTCTCATTGCGGTGGCTTCCCTTGTTGCGGAGCACAGGCTCTAGGCGTGTGGGCTTCAGTAGTTGTGGCATGTGGGCTCAGTAGCTGTGGCGCACGGGCTCAGTAGTTGTGGCATGTGGGCTCAGTAGTTGTGGCGCACGGGCTTAGTTACTCCGTGGTATGTGGGATCTTCCCGGACCAGGGCTGGAACCCGTGTCCCCTGCATTGGCAGGTGGATCCTTAACCAGTGCGCCACCAGGGAAGCCCCTAGGTCTACTTTTTAAAGATTGTTTTGTCCATCAAGCCCCTGACCTCGGCCGCCTTTACCAAAAACGCGGGTGAGAAACCAAGAGCCACCTCCTCGCCCCCACCTCAAACCAAATCCTATTCAGTTGCCTTGACAAGCCCAGGCCAGCCAGACACATCGTCCCCTTTCCCAACTGACAAGCGTGTGCGTTCACGCAGGATCACCGTGGACCAAGGGGGTGACCAGCCAAGTCTTGAAGCCTCATCCCTCTTCTGATCATGAATCCTTCCAGGCTTTGAATCTGTCTGTATCAAAAAAAAAAAAAAAAAAAAAAGGAAAATACATTGCCAGAATCCAGGCATCTTGTGTCTCATTTATATCTTGCCTCTGCAGTGTAAGACCTGCCCAGAAAGCCCACCTCTACCCCCTTCCTTCCTTCCCCTCCTCCCCGTTTCCCACTCCTCCCCCCCCCCCACCCTTTTGAGCTGGGTTGAGTCAGCCTCGCCTGCATCCCGCCCCTGCGGTCTCCGGCCCAAGCTGCCCGCCACCCCCTGGGCAGTTCCTTGGCAGAGATTTGAAACGTTTCTATTGAAATGACATTTGAACAAACGCGGAGGGGTTCAGTTGTACTTCAATCAAATTCCGTCAGATCCAGTTGGGAGCCGGGTCCCTGTGGACAGTGCACACGGAGTTCCCTCTGTTTTCTGATTTGAATTGCTTTGTTCTTGGTCCAGGAAGGGGGAAAGAGGGGGATGCATTTGGCCTAAAATGAAACATTTCCCTTTTAAGTCAAAAACTTGAACGTGGCTTGAAGGAGAGAGTTTAAGCTCCATAATCCCCGGTCCTGAGCAAAGCAGTAACAAGCCTGCCGTTTCCTTTCTGAAGGAGGGGAGTCAGGGCAACAGCTATTGGGTAGAGCAGCCTGGCATCCCCGCAAGCCTGCCCGGAGTGGCATTTCACATGCTCCCGGGGCCACCGCTCAGAAATCGCGTCCCGCAAGGCAGCTGGGCCTGTTTCCTTTCCCAGTCTAGGCAGAGATGCTCTGTGTTTCAACTGCTGGGGGAAACAACCCCAAAGCAGCTTTTCTGCAGCTCCCAGCTCTTTTCTTCCACTTTTGCTGCCTGGGTGGGTTCCCCCCGCCCCTCACCGCACCATCACAACAGCAGCTACCACTGGTCTTTAACCAGCCCTGCTGCCTATAACCAGCAGCGGTTCTGTCACAGCCTTTCTTCTCTCCCCGCCCACCAGCCATCAGCAAGTGACGGAGTCTTGAGGGAGCGGAGTGGGTGTCAGGTCTTTGGGTTCCGAAAGTTTGGTTGTTCTCGCCGCAGACGTGAGAAAATCGGGCCAGATAACACTCTAAATTATCATCCATTTTGAAAACCATTTGAATCGTCGTGGAATAGCCTCAGAGGGATGTGAGCAGGTATCTCGTTAGATTTTCTCATTTCTCTAATGAAAAAGCGTGCATCTGACTGAGTCCCAGCCTCCAGGCACGGAAGGCTTATTTGACTGGGACTTAGTGCTTCGAGCCTCTCCCTCGTAACACCTTCTGCCGGCTATTTATTTTTAAATTTTATTATTTTAATTTAATTTTTATTTTACATTGGAGTACAGTTGATTTACGATGTTATGTTAGTTTCAGCCAGACACATCGTCCCCTTTCCAAACTGACAAGCGTGGTGTGTTCACGCCGGATCACCGTGGACCAAGGGGGTGACCGGCCAAATCTTGAAGCCTTCAAGCCAATAATGTCAAAGAAGCCAATAATGTCTTCTCTCCCCACATGCTCTTCTAGAACCTTGGCATCCCCCTGCCCTTGAACCAGGGTGGGCCTGAGGGCTGCCTGACCAGTAGAGGATGTAGGAGTGACGCCATGTGATATCAAAGGCTAAGTCATAGAAATGCCGTGCATTCTGCCTTTTGCTCTTCTGGGGTGCTCCTTCTTTCCCCTCCCCCACCCCACACTTCTCTAACATATCTGTCTATACTGCGGGGTTCACCTCAAAAATTTCCTCCCCAAGAAGCTGTCCGTGATCTGTCCTGCTCCCAAGTGTACAGTGCCTGACAGTGGCCAAAGGGATCTGATCACAGTGCCCGAGAAAAGATCCAGGGCGAGGTGCTTCTGGGATTGGCCCAGCATTTCTACGAGGCCCTCTAGGAATCAGCTCCTCTCTTTCCATGTTGTGAAACCCAGCATTTGACTTTCCATCCTTGGTTTGATCCCAATCTAGCTGCGACCTCTCCCAATGCCGTCTCCACACACAGCCATTCTCAAGTCACAAAGACGCGCGAGCGCTCCGCACGAAATTCTCCTAGCGTCTCATTGGCCAGATCTGGTCACATGACCACCCCCTAAGCCAATCCATAGAACCGGGGATTACACTTGGCTTCGTCCAATCACGGTTTCTCCCTTGGGTCTGAGAGGGGCCCATCTGTCCTGACCATGTGGTCACAGCAGTTTTTTTGTCTGTTATCACTTAATGTGAGACAAATATCATTATCTTCCGGCCGGACTGAGTTTGTCAAGGATAAGAACGATATCTGATTTACCCCTTTGTTCGGAGCAGCACACCCAGGGCCTGATATTTTAAGGAACTCAGTGAATATTGCCTGAATATAGACCACGTTCATCTTGGAGTCAAATCCCTTGCGAATCCCATCTTCTTATTACTCCCGGCTCCTCAGGGGGGCCCCTCCGAGGCACCTGGGGAACTAGCTTTTGTCTTCTCAGCATTGTTCCCTACCTGCAACTTCTCACAAAAAAATGCCAGTTCCCTGGTTGCTGGGATGGACACGTTTGCTAGGATGGTCTAATCATACACCCCATACCATGGTGATAAATGGGACCCCAGAGCTACCAGCAGCCGTGCTCTCTGCTTGAGAGGAAGGAGATGCCCCCCCAGGAAGAAGCAGTGAGAGTCTGTGACTCTGAGGTCCTCAGAGCTGCCCTGTTACCCGCTCGGTATCCTTCGAATCAAGACCCACTTTCCCTTAAGCTGGTTCGAGTTGGCTTCTGTCACTTACAATGCTGACTAATACAGCCCCCTGTCTAGACCTGGCCTCCTCTGCAGGGCTCAGTTCTTTGAAAACCAGTAGGTCAGCTTTGTTCACTGATGTGTCCAGTTCCCAGAGAGGTGCCCCGAGCCATTGCAAGGATGCCATAGAATGAATGATGACAATACGACAGAGGTGGGTTCAAATCCCAGATCTACTGTTTATAAGATGCAAATTACAGGAGCCACTGAAATGTACTGGAATTTAACCCCCTCCTTTTTAAAATGGAAATAACACACTGTCTGCTTCCCTCCTGTGATTGTTATTAGAAATAACAAACATATATGAACAGTCTCCCAGCCTCAAGGGCCTCACAAGAATTCTTTCTGCCATGCCTTTCTCCCTGTGGGCCCCGCTGATCTGACTAACGGGAGCAGCGTCCATGCCTCGTGATGTCTTGGCCTATGGGAGAGGCGTCTGTGTGTATCGGAGCTTCCGCCACCATCGCCTTCCAAGCAGAGTGGTCGGAAGTGGTGCTTATGCGTGTGTTGCTGTGTTTTGAACCAACCAATGCTGGCACAGCCGACTGACGTGAGCAGTGGTCTCGGCTGGCCAGTGGCCCTTGCGGTGCTTTGGTGGAAGAGCTCTACTCACCAGGAGTGACCTACAGTGGCCGTCCAATCAGATTCTCTCACTGAAAAATGAGGTTTGTAGAGAAAAGGAGAGAGAGGTGTGATTACAGGGTGGGGGAAGCCACTGAAAGACACCCAGAGAGAAGAAGACAGGAGATGTCATAGATGGTTTGAGACTTAGAAACTTCACATGGCAACATCCAGGAAATGGGAAGAAAGAAATCTGATGCCACTGTGTCAATAGCAGCAGGGACCTACTGGCCAGGAGCTAACAGATGCCTTCTGCTCAAAGGGCAATAGGAGGACCAGGTCACTCTGCTGGATGACTGGCGTTGCCATGGAAATACCCTAACTCTTGAAGTGCCCTATTGAAAAACCTGGCTATCAAAATCCCATAACTCCTGTTATGGTATAAGGTGTTCCCGTTCTTTGTGGGGCATGGCTATGCAGCTGCTATCTCTCTAGATTCCCCGGGTCCCCTTATCATAAACCCCATTAACACAGCCTGAGCACACCCCTGTTCCATACAGTTTAAAAGAACCTATCATACCTTTCTCTCTGCCTAACATGTGCAGGTCTTACCTCAAAAGAAAGTTTGATGTAGACATTTCAGGCATTAGTGAAAAGACTCGTTGGTACATATATTTTAAGTAAGGAAACATAAAAAATCATACCACACAGACCGCAGTGTCCAACTTAATCGACAGAACCAGAATTATACCACAAAGGACTGTAGTAGTTATTCTTTAAAATAGCACTACTCTCTACAAAAGACTTGAACAGGACTTCACACACACACACAAAAAAGATATCCAAATGGCCAATAAACACATGAAGAGGCATTCAGGTACTCAGCTTCAATAAGGCAATGACATACCACTACGTGCCCATCGAAATAGAAAATACCAAGTGTTGGCAAAGAAGCAGAGAACGAGAAACTCTTACACACTGTGAGATGGAATGTAACCTGGTACAACCACTTGGGAAAACTGTTTGGTGGAATCTACCAAAGCGGAACACACACAGACCCTATGACCCAACAATTCCACTCCTAGGTATATGCCCCAAAGAAACACATTCACCAAACAACACGAAAAGAATTAGAAACAATCAAATGCCCGTCGGCAGGAGGATGGGTGAGATCTACCGCGTAGACTCCCAGTCGATAAATGTAGTTACTCGGTGGATCCTGTATGTCAATGAGCTTGAACAAACTTTAGAGAAACGTCATGGGCAAATCTCATAAACATACTGTATGATCTATTTATAGGATGTTCAGAAAGTTCCACCCACACAAAGTTTAAATCAGGCAAAACTAACCTAAGGCGTTAGAAGTCAGGGTGGGTATTATCTTTATCGAGGGGAAGGAAACTGGAAGGGGGAACCAGGGAGGCTCCTGGGGTTCTTGAAATGCCTGTGAAAACCCATCGAGCTGTCCCCTGGTTCGCCGTGTGAGCCTCTCTATTTATGTCAAACTTCAATGAGAATGTACCTTAAAAAAGAAAAAGACTGCCTGGTTCAAAAATTACACTGAATAGATCAATGTTGATGTGATTCGTGTGTCTTTGTCTTTTAAAAACAGTTCAATTCTTTCAAAAACGATTCTTTCATTGTTGCATCAGTATAATTCATCATGGCAAGCTTTCCTTTCACACTGTACAGACAGCTGTGTCCTCAGGCCCCATGCTGGTCGGCCCTTTGTGCGGACTCATCTTGTTTATTGGCAAGGCCAGCTCTGCTCAGCACCTGTGCTCTCTTGGAACCTCTAACCCCATCCCAGATGCTTTGGCTAATTTTGCGTTCAGCAGGGAAAAAAGTTGTCTGATAGACAACAGGGCACGATGGAAAGAGCAGAGAACCAGATCTGCTTCCGTGGAGCCAGATCTGGACGACTAAGACATTTCTGCCGCTTCAGGTAAGTTGCTTAACCTCTCTGAGCCTCAGGTTGCTCATCTGTAAAATGTGATCGTGGCAGTTGTGAGGAACGCATGGGATGACATAAAGTAGCCAGCCCCATGCCCGGCATATTGAACTTCCTGAGTAAATGTGGACTCTTACTGTTGTTGTTGGAGAAGGATCTGAAATAAGTTTTTTTCTAATTTCAAAATTAAGGATGTTCTGTTGCCAAACACATGAAAACCACAGGAAAGCACCCAGAAGGAGACAGAAATCGCTCAGCGCTAACCCCCAAATTGTAATTTTGTGGTGTGTCCTCTTACTCCTTTCCTGTCCATACACCCTGGTCCCCAGCTTCAGGTGGGCAAGAAATAGATGTTGATTTCCTCTAGTTCAGCTTGAATTCTGTTATGAGCCCATCCCCCTGCAGGCAGGAATTCACCTCATCAGTTCAATCCCCTTCTTTTCCCTGGCGTCGTATCCAAATTCTCAGGGTGGGTGGAGGAGAGAAGGAGGGAGATGAGGAAGAACTGGGGGCCGGGGGATCTGGTCCATGGGTCTGGGCATCCATCTACGTGCTTTGCTGCCCACTGCCCCGCACTCCCATCTGCAGGCCCCGCAGGTCCCCAAGAGCTGGCGGCAAGCCGGGACATGCCATAGAGGCGGTCTGAGGTCCCATCACAAGATCCTCTCCGCAAAGCACCCTCTCTCTGGGGTCAAAGGCCTCAGAGGAATTGCCTCCGATGCCCTTGGTTCTCAGAGCCTTTGAAGGATACTCCACCTCTGCAGCCCCCGGCAGCCTCCGCCTAAGTGACAAGCAAGGCTCAGGGCTTTTTCTTTTTTTGTTTTTGGCCGTGCCTCAGGGCGGGATCTTAGTTCCCCCACCAGGGATCGAACCCGTGCCCACGGCAGGGGAAGCACGGAGTCTTAACCACTGGACCACTGCGGAAGTCCCAAGACTTTTTCTCAGGAACCCTCCAGCCTCTAAACTCTCAGCCTCTCTCCCTCTACCCCCTCCCCAACATCCCTCTGTCCCTCCCCCACTCCAATCTTAACCCCAGAGGACATTTTCTGGGGTGGAGATGGGGGAAAGTTTATCCATCATGCCTTCTGTTGTTGCAGTCCTCAAGACCCTTCTGTTTTTCAAGCCCCAAACCCTGAGCCTCTCCTTTTCCACTGCTTCCTGTTTTACATCCCTTCCCCGAGGCAATAAGCACCAAAGAGCTGAACTTTAATTCCGAGATAGTGTCTGCGAGGAGGTTCAGCAAAGGGTAAAAGGAACTGGAGACGCAAAAATATCCCTTAATGCTTAAAAGACATTGTCTGCACACACACGTGCGCGCGCACACGCACCCCAGGAGGACGCAGCTTTGCGGCCTAACTTTTCCACTTAGCGATGCCGTGTGGACCCATGCCTGTGTCATGATGGCATCTTATTGACTTCATGCTGTGCCACTGCATGGGGTGCAGTCACTTACCTTAGTGCACCCAGCGTTGGAGAAATGCATGTCACATCTTCCTTGAGCTATGATGGCTCTACATCCCAACACGCCCGCTGTAAATTGAAAACATCTTAAGTCAAAAATGCATTTAAATCACCTCACCTACCAAACATCACAGCTTAGCCCGGCCCACCCTAAAAGTGCTTGGAGCTCTCAACGGTAGCCTGCAGTCGGGCAAACTCATCTAACACAAAGCCAGTTTATAATAAAGTGTTGGATATCTCGTGTCATTTATTGAATCCTGGACTGAAAGCAAAAACCAGAATGGTTGTCTGGATCCAGTGTGGTTGTCGGTGTGTTGGCTGTTTACCCTCGTGATCCCCCGGCTGCCTGGGCGCCGCAGGGGCTGCCTCTGCGCAGGTTCAAAAGGGAGGATCGGACCTCACGTCGCCAGCCCAGGAAAAGATCCAAATTCGCACCACCTGAAAGTTGAGAAATCATAAGTCAAACCACTGTAAGTCGGGGACTATCTGAATCTCCAAATCTTTATTACCGTAAATAACGGCCACGCACGTCCCATGGGCAGGCCACGCTCAGCTGTGGGTTCTAAGACAAGGGTCATTATCTCTCTAAGCCTTAGTGTGTTGATTTATAAAACACTGGCACTACCTCACAGAGTCATTGGAAGAATTAAATAAGATGGTAGATGTAAAGATGTAAAGTGCGCGACAAAAACGTGTTCGTTCAAGGATGATGAAGATGGTGATGATGGTGACGATGGCAGTCACACAACTTCTTACACATCTCTATTTTTCTCAGGATGAAAACCTAAAAACAAAACTGCTGGGTTAGAGGTTCCTTAAAAAACTAAAAATAGAGCTACCATATGATCCAGCAATCCCACTCCTGGGCATATATCCATAGAAAACTCTAATTCAAGAAGATACATGCATCCCAGTGTTCACAGCAGCATTATTCACAATAGCCAAGACATGGAAGCAACCTAAATGTCCATCAACAGAGGAATAAAGAAGATATAGTATATAAATACAATGGAATATTACTCAGCCATAAAGAAGAATGAAATAATGCCTTTGCAGCAACATGAATGGACCTAGAGATGATCATACTAAGTGAAGTAAGTCAGACAGAGAAAGACAAATATCATATGATATCACTTATACATGGAATCTAAAAAAAATGTTACAAATTAACTTATTTATAAAACAGAAATAGATCCACATAGAAAACAAACTTATGGGGCTTCCCTGGTGGTGCAGTGGTTGAGAATCCGCTTGCCAATGCAGGGGACACGGGTTCGATATCTGGTCCAGGAAGATCCCAGGTGCCGCGGAGCAGCTAAGTCCGTGAGCCACAACTACTGAGCCCCCGCGCCACAACTACTGAAGCCCGCATGCCGAGAGCCCGTGCTCCGCAACGAAGAGTAGCCCCCGCTCGCCGCAACTAGAGAAAGCCCACGCGCAGCAACGAAGACCCAACGCAGCCAAAAATAAATAAATAAATAAATTTTTAAAAAAAGAAAACAAACTTCAGGTTACCAAAGGGGAAAGAGAGGGGAGGAGGGATCGATTAGGAGTCTGGGATCAGCAGACACACACTACTATATGTAAAATAGATAAACAAGGGCCAAGAAAACAAAACGGCTGGTTAAACGATAGGTACATTTTCTAACATCTTCTGAGAACTATTTTGATTTACCCTCCACGGTCCCTGCCCAGAACCCCGTTGCCAGCCCGGTGCACCTGTCTCCCGCCTGTTGGGCGCGTTGACTGCAAAGGGCTCACGGCTGCACCGTCATTTGGAGCGTCGCCCTTGGCCTGTGGGAGCCACCCACGTGAGAAGCGCCTGGCAGGTGAGCCCCGCCCCCAGGGCGGGCCGCAGCCAGCGGCTGACTGACACGGGGTGCCAAGGCCAGCTCCCCGGCCTCAAGGTGGGACAACCCGTGTTTCCATTCCTGCTCCCAAGCTCCGCACGGGATCAGGTTAAGACCGGACTTCAGCTGAACCACATCGTGGCTCTAGCCGCTTCCTTCACTTCCTTAAAGGCTTTTCTCCTAAGAGCCTTCGTCGATCAGTAGATCATTTCCCTGGGAACCCCTTCCAGAGAATCCATCTTGAAACACCCATCCAATAGCAGTGGGGGGCGTCAGGTGGGAGGTCTTAGGTGCCTTGTGTGGTTGTCACTCTTTAAGGCGCGTGACCACACAGCTAGGCAGCACGAGCGTGTGCGCTGGTAGAATGGGGGTCTCCATCCCAGGACACCCTGCTCTGAATGGACGCATCTCCCCCAACACACGTGCACGGGCTGCCCTCACCCAGCGAGCCAGTGAGCCTCGGGGCGAAGTAGGAACAGACAAGCCATGCAGTAACAAACAAGCCAGCGCTATGAGAAGGCGGCAGGGAGCTTCACTGCCCTTCACGGAGAGAGGCCGAGGAAGGCAGCAGACAGAACCTGGGGGTCCAGGAGCGTGAGGGGGTGGGCAGGCTGAGGCAGCTGAGACGGAGTCCAGAATGGGGCCAAGGTGCAAAGCGGGCACCGTGACCTCGTTCAAGTACATCCGTGCAACAAAGATGCTCATTGAATACGCAGACCACCTGATGCTTGCATGGTAGGAAAAATAATAATAAAACACCTGGCACTGCCTTTGGGTAGATCAGCCAACATCTTTATTCTCTCTCTGTGTGTTTGTCTCTCTCTATCTGTCTCTCTCTGTCTCTCTCTGTCTCGGTTTCTCTCTCAGTCTCTGTCTCTGTCTCTGTCTCTCTCTCTCTCTGTCTGTCTGTCTCTCTCTCTCCCCCTCGATGACTGAAGTACCCACTCTGTATGGCCTTCTGCTCAATCCACACTGGTAATAGTGACAAGACTTTGATGTGCTCCTTATTCAACAGAATGTTGTTTGGTTCAAAGTGAGGAACAGAGGCAATTCTCTGCTTTTAAATTATTAGCTCCCTAAGTCTTCTGTAATGATGTCGTTTGACTGAAGTGTGCAGTTTATTAAGTACATAAAGACGACATTATCAGAGCGGAGAAAGGCGGCGGCGAGCTCTGCCGTTCAGCCCAGCAGCAGGGGTTCTAGGGGCTTTGATCTCAATCAATGCTAAGTGTCTTTGTGAGATAGAGAGCGAGCTGGAATTATCTTTGGCATGGCAGCAGCATCAATTATTCAAGTCCTTTTCCTTATGAATTAAAGTGTTCAACTTCCACCCCATTTGTGGGATTGGGGCATTTTTTTCTTTTATTGTTGTTTTTCCAGTCAGGAAAGGCCCTTGGAATAAACCTCCGAGCGTCTGCTAATCATACCCCAGCTGATGACCTTTGAAAGGTCACATCTCCTCCTCACTAATTGCTTCCCCACCCTCACTCGGAGCCCTGGTCCTCTTCGAGGTGACCCGGAGGCCTGCAGAGAAAACAGGGGCATTGTTTCTATCTGGCTTCGTGCCAGGATGGTCAGCAGAGGCCAGTGAAGTAGCCCCTTGACAAGAAGTGTTGGTTTGAAATCTGATGAAACGGAGGCGTCCCCGGGCTGTTAGAACACCCCCGCCCTGGCTGACCTCAGCTGCCCGCTGTACCCCCCAAGGAAGAGGTCAGCTATCAAACCGCCCTTCTGATCAAGACCCAGTTCCTTTGAATACACCCGCCCTCTGGGATGGTGATGTTTCCATCTGCAGGCTGAGACCCATGCGTGAGTCATCTAATCAATGTAGTGGATTGTGTCCAGCAGAACTGAAGAGAAAAGGAGAGATCAGAATGCATTGGATGTATTAGGCTAAGGATTGTTCCTTGAAACTCTATTTCAGATCTGAGTGCCCTGGGTCAACATACAGCATCACCACCAGAAAAACCTTGAGACAAGGATCTGGGGGCAAGTCGCTTATCTGGGGGGGGGCGGTGATTCCAGAAAGTTCTGTGCTAGGCGGGGTAAGTGAGAGAAGAAGGAAGAAAGCCAATGAACTGCAAGTTAATTACTGGGCTGCCACCATGGGCCACTGGAGCTCTTGTCCTCCGTCGGTCAGGGTCTCGCCTGGATATTAGCTCCCTGTCGCTTCTAGGAGGCTCCTTACGTAGACCAAATACGCCCCCGTGGCCAGAGAGCCCCTTCAGGCAGAGGGATGGGACAGAGTGGAGAGAAACAGTCTGTGATGACGCTAGGGGAGACCAAGGGAATGTACACGGAGCACAGCCTCCTCTGCTCCACCACGTAAGATGTATTTTGTATCGTGGATGGCAGTCAGAACAGTCCAAACATCCCTGCCCTAGAAGATGAAGGTCAGAGATCCATCACCCCTACCCCTGGAGTATTCTTTAAGCCTTCTAGACTTTTCTCCAAAGCTCTGTATCAACTACATTCACTGACTCACTACACTTACCTTACAAGGTAGTGACGTTGGCACAGCAGAAGCCCACGTAGGTCAATGAGCCCAGCAGAGTGCTGGCCTGGAATGGCTACTCAACAAAGGGCGAGTTGAATTTGGAACCAGTTTATGAACCACGGGGGCGGGGGGATCACTGAGCACCTACTGGATGCTTGACATGGCGCTTGGTGCTGTGGGCAATCAGGGCGTGAGGTACTGATGATCTGATCAGAAGACAAGGCTAAGCAAAAGGCGCCAGCCTGAGAACATCATGCGGCCGATCAAAGACCGAGTCAGGAAGCGGGACCTGCCCCTGTGTGATGTTTAGGGTCACGGTACCTGGGTATCTGGTCAAGCATTATTCTAGATGTTTCTGTGGAGGTGTTTGGGGATTAGATGAACATGTCAACGAGTGGATTTTGAGTACAGCAGATTGCCCTCTATAAGGTGGGTAAGCCTCATCCAATCAAAGACCTCAGAAGAACAGGCTGACCTCCCCCGGGCAAGAAGGAAATCTGCCAGAAGACAGCTTTTGGACTCAAACTGCAGCTCTCCCCGGCCTCCCTCCCCCATCAGATGTTAGACTCACCAAGTCTCCACTATCATGTGAGCCAATTCCTTAAAATCTCTCTCTCGATATCTGTCTATCTACCTACCTACACACCTATCTGTGTATCTCCTTTTGGTTCTGTTTCTCTAGAGAACACTGATTAATGACACCTAGATTCTCCCTTTTCACTCACCCCCACCCCCCCACAACCCGGTCACCAAACTCTTTGCTTTCACCTCTCTATTATCTCCAGAATCAATCCCTCTTTCCCACCCACACCATCCCATCCACGCCATCTTCTTACCTGGATCACTGCACTCAACACATGACCAGACTCTGTCTTCCCACCACATTAGGGACCTACGGCACATGTGTTACATGTTGGCAGACGGAAGCTGAGAACTTGACCTTGCCTGAGGTGACCTCAAGAGCTGAGCACAAAGGAGAAGAAGGCCAAGTAGGGGGCTGGAAGGGGAGAGAAGAGGGGTACCTAAGATCTTCCTAGAGAAGGTGCTGCTGGAAGTGAGTCTTGGGAAAGTGGATGAGTGTTTACCAGGCAGGATGATAAAAGAGTGTGAGAACATTTCTGGAAGAAGGAAGTGGCATGATGGGTTTAGGGAACCAAACTTAAAGTGGTGTTTTTAAAAAATGTACGTTTAAAATTGTAGTACCCACAGTAGGTGAAATGGGTGCTTACATATTCTGCTGAGAGTATTTTCCTGGAAGGCAAATGACCAACAGGCATGAAGAGCATTTGAATTTTTCCGCTCACTTGACAAGCAATACTTCTAGGAATTTTTTTGGTAAGAAACGCCCGCAGAGGTGAAAAATTAGAAATATCCCAAATAGCCAACAAAATGGGATTAGTTCAATAAATATGCTATATTCCCTACAATTGAATACCATCTGATTATTTAAAATGATGTTGAGATGAATATTTATTGTCATGGGAAAGTGTTCATGACAAATTAAGTGAAAAAAGTAGGTATTAAACTGGGTGAAAGGTACGTGGGAACTCTCTGTACTACTTCACAACTTTTCCGTAAATCTAAAACTATTCTCAAATGTAAAAGTTTGTCTAAATACCTTAAAAACCAGATATTTACAGCACTGTCTTATTTGTACTGATATTTGACATACACACTGAAGAATATATTTGAAGGTGATCCTAGTGGTTATTCTGTGTGGTAGGATCAGGGGCACTTATTTTCTTCTTTTTACTTATCTGGATTTTCTATCTTCTCTACAATGACTGTGGAGTACTTTTGTCACGCTTTTAATATGAAAAATAAAGTTTATCTTAAATTTATCTTAAATGTTCTTTAAAGGGAGCTTATCAAAGAGGGAAAGAAGAAAGACCAGTAGCCAGAGGAAAATAGTATCAAGAGATGGTTCAACATTTTATTTTAGTCTTTATTCCAATTCTAAAATAATATATTCTAATCATGTAGAAATCTGAACATTACTAAAATGTACAGAAAGTGTAATCATCACACATAAGCCTGCCTCTCAGAAATGATCACTGGGGAGTGGACTCTGGTGCTCCACTGAGAGCGCACAGATTCCTCCGACCTTTTCTGGAGCTCCTCTCCTGGGTCCAGCGTGGCTTTGCTTCTCACCACCAGCACCTGTGACTCTCTTTGAAGGGCTACCTTCAGGATCCTGCAGCTGCTTTGCCCGAGTGTGCAGAGAGGGAGAGGTGGCTGGGCAGACTATACGCGAGGGAGTAGAACATGCAGTGAGGCATAATCTACACTCCTGAGCTTCCCTGTGGGAGGAGACTGCAGCTACTCTTAACTATACTGAGACTGCATTCTGACTTGGCTTCCTCCCCATCCCTATCCTGCTTCCCCCTCCCTGACCAGGTTCTCCTGGAAGCACTTCCGTAGTCAAGCACCTGCACACGAATCTCCATCTCAGGGTCTGCTTTTAGGAAAACAGCTATGTTGTTGCTGTTGATGCTCAAATGCACCTCCTTCCCTTCTTTTCTCTATACATACAGCACGTGTTGCATGGCTCTGACACGCTGTACTTTACGGACAACTTGGCTCTGATCTTCCCAGAAGCCAGCGCTGAGAGAGCCATGATTGGTCACATGATTCAAGGCATCCATGGGATTAAAAAAAAGAAAACATAGCTGGAAAGAAGCAGAGGTATGTTCTAGCATTGAGTGCAGAGAAACATTTACCCTGTGACTTGCAGACAGCCACCTTCTCAACAACTGCCTGCAGTGATTACAGTAACAAAGTCCATAGCTGAAGGCAAAGGGCTGAAGTGGCGTGGCTGAGGAAAAGATGCTCTGATACAATCCAAGGTTTAAATTCAGCATGTAATCGGGGATGGCACAAGCAGACGCCTGTGGAGGCAAGGTGGTGCACACGAGGCACCAGTGAGAACAAAAATGATCGGAGGGCGCACTTCCTGTGGGAGCCACTACACAGCTCCAGTGAGGAGCTGCCACGTGGGAACATTGTTGCCAGATCTTCAAGAGGACCTGAAAATCAGAATTTATATGTAAAATATCTCAATTTTTAAATACTGGAAATCTTTTTTGTTTTTAAAACACCAGGCCAAACAAATATGATTGTGGGCCAAATTCAACCCATGACTAACAATTTGCCACCACTGTTCTAGGGGGGGAAATAATGCAGAGAAAGGGAAAAATGAGGCATGCTCTTCAAATAAGCCAACCGAAAAGCTACCTCGCACAATTTACCTTTTCACTGCATTTGTCTATTGCTAAATGCGTATTGTACAGTCCGCTTTATCTTCTATTTTCATTTATCACAAGCGTTTTCTAACACCATTAAATGTCACCTATGAAAATAATATATATATATATTTTTTTTTTTTTTTTTTTTTTGCGGTACGCGGGCCTCTCACCCCTGTGGCCTCTCCCGTTGCAGAGCACAGGCTCCGGACGCGCAGGCTCAGCGGCCATGGCTCACGGGCCCAGCCGCTCCGCGGCATGTGGGATCTTCCCGGACCGGGGCACGGACCCGCGTCCCCTGCATCAGCAGGCGGACTCTCAGCCACTGCGCCACCAGGGAAGCCCTATGAAAATAATTTTAATGGCAATATTACAGAAGTACTTAAAGTGCTAGGGACTTTTTGTTTGTTTGTTTGGGGATTTTTATTTGTTTGTTTTTACTTTAGGAAATAACACTGCATTTCAGATAATTTCCTCCAACTAGACTCCTAGGTGTGGAATTACTTTGTAAGAAATTTTTTTAAGCTCTAAATTCATATCAAGATTTAGAAATGCTGTTGTATATATCAATAGTTCATTTCTTTTTATTGCTTTTTTATTGCATTCTACTGTATGAATATACCAAAGTTTGTTTATTCATTCTCCTGTTGATGGACACCAGGATGTTGATGGAATAATGAAAAGGCCTTTAGTGCCAAGTTTAAGAACCACTGAGATACACACAGAACATAGATGATCATAAATACCAATGAGGGAAGGAAAAAATAATATTATGACCTGTATACCCCTCATCATACATGGTGGGTCACGTGGGTGAAGAGAAAGGTGAAAGAAAAAGTTGTTTGAGGACTAAGCATTTTTTTCTGTATCTACATAGGAGTGATAACACCAGGGAATTTCAATTTTGTCTTGGGAAAAAGAAGAAAGAGTTGAAAGTCACCAAAAATGTGGCTTATGAGGTCAAATATGCGGAGTCAGCCTACAGGGAGAGAGGACTAACGAACACATATCTAGACACATAAGTAAGTGGGGGGGCTGAGGCATTTGCCTATGAAAACTCTTGTGACATCGAGTGGCCACACAACACACATCCTCCCTGGGCACCATCAACGTGCACTCGTGGTCTCTAACCACCAGTGGGTCCTCAGTGCTGCCAGGCACCCTCCGCATTCCTCTGGCCCTTTCTCACTTCATTCTCCTCCAGATTCTGCGCTTGAATCTCTTCTCTTCTCGCCCTCTGCTCTGTCCCTCAATATCCTCCTCGAACACCAGGTCTTCAACGCTCCCATCATGTCTCTGAGGAAGCCCACAAAAGCTACATCACCCTTCCCATCTCCTCTCCCAGGAACCCATTCGGTGTCTTCAGACTCAACGTCATGAATTTATCTCCCCCAAACCACCTCCTCCTCTTGGTTTCCTGGTCCCATCAAAGGCAGCTCCGTTCTCTAACTCACAGGGTTCCCCAGTCTCAGCGCCTTTGCCTTCATCCTCTCCTTCCCCCTGATGACATGTTTCATGCCTGTTTGACCTCTGGGCTGCTCTTTCCTTTCTAGTCCCATTGCTGTCACCCTTGTGCAGTCCCCTTACCTCTCCAGCCCTATGGAGATTTCACAAGCTTGCTGTGGTTCTATCCATCTCAAACCCTGTCCCCAGATTTATTCTTCCAAAGTGTGGCTCTTGTCAGCCACTGTCAGGCTCAAAAGCTTCCTGTGACTCTCCCATCACCTATCAAGTTAAGTCCACCCTCCTGAGCTCCGCTCTGGGGTCCAACTAAGTTACAATATCATCTCCTCCTGGCCCTTCAGTAAACCGAGCTCCTCACTGTTCTGGAATGCTTCCCCCCTCTACCCTCTGGCCACCGCATTGTCCTTGTGGGTCCCTCTAGAACTGGAACCCTTTCCTTCTCCTCTTCCCATCATTTAAGTTTCAACCTAAGCTCATCTATGGAAACCCTGACGGTACCAGTGGGGTGATTCTCCCTTCTCTGCAGCTCTGTGCTCTCCAGGCAATTCATCACATTCTGCTTTGTATCATTTTAATGCAGGTTCTAGCGCTCTGACTACCCAGAAAGCCCTTGAGGGCTGAGGCCATGCGATCCGTTCTTGCACCTTCCAGCAACAGCCATGCAGTAAATCCTCGTAACGGGTGTTCAGTGAACGCTTAAATTACTCAGGTTGTTGAGACTTGCCGAGCCAGGCCACGTGTGTGGATAAAGAACTCTTCCCTGGCTCTGCTGCTAAGCGCACACACACACCAGCTCACTGGCGTTTCCTCACAAGTCAAGCAGCGCAGACGCATCCCTCATTACAGATCCGCCCAACTGCTCTCTCTTCAGACCCAGATCTCTTGCCCTGAGGGTTTCCGGCCAACACCCCCAGACTAGAATCTCAGTCTCAGGGCTTAGATGACTTCTTAGGGCCTCTTTCTTTGTCTTCTCGTCCCCAGCTTTTCACTTCTGGGACAACCCCCAGGCGCAAGAGCAAAGCCAAAGCTTGGCCCCAAGGCAGGGTCCCTTCGGAACCAGCTCGAGAGCAAAAGAAACCCTGCCTTCCCCGAGATGAAAGCTCTGTGCAGCCGGATCACCCGTGGCCTAATGCCACGCTGCCATGGCAACATGAATTTTAAGCAGTCATCGCAGAACCCGCCTCTCCTGTTTCAGCAACCCTGGAGCCAGCCTCTCCCGGGTGGGTCTTCCCACTATGAGCGTGCCGGCTGCACTCGAGGGACCTGAGTCACTTTCTGGGGTCAGGACGGCCCGACCTGGTAACTGATACCCTGAAACCTGTTAAGTGTGACGTCTGGGTCACACTTACGGCTCCAGACATAGAGTTTGTTGCTGGGGAAGATGAGGAGGCACCAGCAGCCTCAAGGGAATCACACCCAAAAGAAGGCTGGAAACAGAGTCTCACTCCTCTGCCCTCCAGGAACCGGACCCTTCTGTATCTTTTGCATCCATGCAAAGATGACTGACCTGTACGTGATCCCAAGGACGTCGCTGCTTCTAGGGAAAATAAACCACATATTGAAACAACACAAAACGCGTTGTAACTGAGGTCATAATAAAGGCTCCTCCACTTCCTGTTAAGCTGTAGGCTGGGACCCCGGGTGACAGTGACACCAAACAACAAACACCCACAGCCCCAGCGAGGCTGGGATGCCCCAGAGGAGAGGCAGGGAGGCACATGTCCTTCAGTCTCTGTGACCGTCCCCACTGTCCTGTCCCCCAGGGGTCAGGGGTGCTCAGAGAGACTGAGGCCCCAGCACACTTGGCCTCCTGCCCTAGACTCTAGAAAACAGTGCTGGAGCCCAGGCGGTCTCAGCGCTGAGCAGATGCAGCACAGACAATGTAACAGTGTCAATATCAGCTCTGGCTAGCGTGCAAGGAAATGATTGCCCCGCAGACCTTCAGGTCGGTAGAAATCTGAATTAGTGCAGAGTTTTAAGAAGCCAGTTTGGGGACTTCCCTGGTGGCGCAGTGGTTAAGAATCCACCTGCCAATGCACGGGACACAGGTTTGATCCCTGGTCCAGGAAGAGCCCACATGCTGCAGAGCAGCTAAGCCCATGTGCGCCCCAGCTACGGAAGCCTGCGCGCCTAGAGCCCGTGCTCCATAACAAGAGAAGCCACCACAATGAGAAGCCCGTGCTCCACAACAAGAGAAGCCACCACAATGAGAAGCCCACGCTCCACAACGAAGACCCACTGCAGCCAAAAAAATTTTTTTAAAAAGGCAATTTGTTATGGTGGACTGGTCTTTAAAATATGCATACTTTTTAACCCAGGGATTCTTTTTTTGTTTCTGTCCTGGAGAGGTACTTGCAGATGTGCCCAGAGAGGAAGGCACCAGGGTGTTGGTTGCAACATTGTTTGTTTTCATGAAAACTTGGAAACAACTTAAAGTTCATCTACAGGAGAATATTCAAACCATGATACAAACTAAATGTATTGGTTTCCCAGCGCTGCTGTGACAAAGTACTACAAACTAGGGGGCTTAAAATAACAGAAATGCATTCTCTTATAGCTCTGGAGGCTAGAAGTCTGGAATCAAGGTGCAGGCAGGGCAGCGTCCTTGTTTTCAGAGCGGAGTGTCCCTCTGCAGGCTCTGGGGAGTGTCCTTGTTCGCCTCTTCCAGTTTCTGATTGCCCTGGCAACTCACAGCATCCCCTGGCTTGTCGCTGCATAGCTCCAGTCTCTGCCTCTGTCTTCAAGTTCCCTCGGTGTGTCTCTGTGTATCATCTCCTCTTCTTAGGACTCCATTCATTGGATTTAGGGCCCGACCGAATCCAGCATGACTAACGTTTCAGTAAATTCACCATTAGGGATTTTTTTTGTTTTTTTGACTGCACGGCACAGCATTTGGGATCTTAGTTCCCTGACCAGGATCGAACCAGTGCCCCCTGCATTGGAAGCGCGGAGTCTTAACCACTGGACCACCAGAGAAGTCACGGGATTTTTGTTTTTTTTAAAGACATAAAAATTTGGACACCCATAACTGCTGTGAAGTCATTGACTTTTCACCTATTTCAACAAAAATAATAGAAAGTAATATGAGATGTAAAAGTGAGGTAATATTAGGGCCACCAATTCACAGTATGAGTCTCAACGTATAGTGACGTATCTGGACATTTGCTGTGTAATCATGAGATTTTTATTTTAATAGGTGACCCGACATCCTCAACCCCCTAAACCCCAAACTAAGTGTGGTACTGCCTTGGGGTCTGTACAAAGATGAGGTTATAGACGTGACTCCTGCCCTGGAGAAGTCCCCTTTGTTGAAACTGATTGAGGTGAGAGTAATATGCAGTACAAATGCTTCAAGTTCTCCTTGCCTCAAAGCCAAAGAATGAGAGTATAGAGGATTAATACAGGGAAGGACCAGCACCAGGGATGCTGTAAGGAAAGTAGAAACCCATAACCTAAGTCTCTCTAACGTCTAATTAATAGCATATCAATACATACTAGAAGCTAACGGCTTGGGTCAAAGGTTTGCGCCCTACTGGGAATGAAGCTTGCTCTCCTCCCAGAATAGGTAGCCATGCCTCCCTGCTGGCTGAAGTAGGCTCTGGTCTGTCCTCATCCTCTGGGCTTCTAGAAACTGGATCCCAGAAGGTGTTTTATGCCAGCTCCTCACCGAGATGGGTGTCTCCTTCATTCCATGCCTTCTCATTTTATATGGATAACAGCTCACCACGTTGTTTTGCATTTTATTGAAGGTCAGAGCGCTGAGATTATTTTGATGTGTTTCACATGTTCCTGAAGGGAACGAAATCCTTCCCCACAGAAGCCCAACTCACAGAGAGCCACATTCTGGGGTCAGAAAGACTTTATGAAGGCTCTTCCTTGCGTCAGTACAACCTTGCATGTAAAAATTGCAAATAGTCATCGAGCATTCACTAGGTACCAGGCACTGAACGGAGGTTTTTTTTACATAACATTTCCCATAATTTTCATACCCCTGTATGAGGCAGGTATTACACAGATCCCAATTTTATGGATGAGAGAACCAAATTTGGAGAGTTTTATCAAATGTTTAAGGTCACTCAGCTAGGAAAGGGTAGAACCTGGATCTGCCCCGAGGTGCTGTGCACCAGGCAGTGGGCTTCTAGCTGTGATGCTCTGCCCCCCCCCTCTTAATAGAGTGTATTCTGATTCTTAGTTTGAAAGTATGTTTCCCAACTAAACTATAAACTCTTGAGAGCAGGACCTAATTTTATTCATGGCAACATACCAAATGCCTAGTTGGCCTATGAAATTGGATGGATGGATGGATGGAAAAGATAGGAAGGAAAAACCTTTTCCCTCTACCAATTTATGTCCATTGCTTGGGGGCCTGCAAATTAACTGACAAAAGAACAGATTAACAGATTAATTAAGGGAGGTTAATCCTCAGATTGACAGAGAAAAGACAAAGTTTATTCATGAGCATGAGAGTACCCAAAGAAATGGCTCCTGAACAGCTAGTTAAGGGTCTATATGTCATCTTAATCAAAAGGGAGGTTAGGACTTCAAGCGAAAGCAAATGGTGGGAAACTAACGAGAAACAAATAGGAGAAACAAGCAAAGGGTATGGAAAGTTTTGATAAGGCTTTGTTTATGTAATTTCTCAGGCAGGTGCAAGTGGTCCATCTCCTTTCTGGCTGTAAACCTCCCAGAGAGGGGATTTATGGCAGCCGTATTTTTGAGGCTTTGTTTAAGTCAGAAAGAAAAAAAAAACCAGGTAAGGTTTTTGCTGCTACTGCTGTTTGTTCAGATATTTTCAGCTTAAAATAGGCTTCATATCTCATTGGTGGGTCCAAGTGGATGCTATCAGATGGATGGTTGGATAGATGGATGGATGAGTGGATTGGTGGGTGGATGGATGGGTGGATGGAATGATGAAAGTGGATGGTATAAACTCATCTGTGCATCTGGGGTGGAGAGTAAAGAGGCATTTTACAGCAGGGCCAGAGCCACAGTCAGCCTCACAAGACGTTCCGTATAAATCTCCCTGCCACCAAATCGCATCCACAGCTCGCTGAGGTGACCACAGTTCTAAGTTTGGAGATGCATTTTCTTGAGCCAGAGATCCCTGTTTAAACGAGCTACAACAGAGAGGGAAATAGTATAATTTGAGAATTTATATGAAATGTATACTTATAAATATATGTGTATAATAATATATTTTATATATGTTATATTGTATATATACATATATATTATATATGTTATATTGTATATATACATATATACTATATATATACATATCTATCTATATGTGTGTGTGTATATATATATATATATGTCAGACAGCTGTGCTGCAGTGGAAAAGAAGACCCCGGATGAACTTCTAGTTCCAGCAACAGGACAGCTGAGCTAACACGGACTCCCTTCTGTTATAAAATGCAGAAATAATACTAAATGAAGATAACAATTACATAGGCCCTGGGGGAGAACAACAGGAGGCTCAGAGACTTGGTGGATCAGACCTAGGTTCCCTCCATCAAGTGGAATACCTGAAGGGCTGCCCAGGACAGGAAAAGGGGGATCAGATAAAAGACAGGACTCCTCCCTAAGGTATAACAAACATATAATAGGAGCTGCTGAAAGAGGGCAGAGGAACCTTACTCAAAGGACAGTGGATGAGAATTTTGAGAATGGAAACAAGACATGACTCCTCAGGTTGAAGAAGCACCATCCTGAGCAGGACACACAGAAGCGTGCCCACCTCTAGACACACGGCAGGGAAGCTGCAGGACCCTCAAGATAAAGACCTCTTGTTGGAAGTGAAAGGGGGAAGAAAATCTATAAAATAACAACAACTGGACTTCTCATCAGCAGCAAGACAGGGCAGAAGGATGAACTAATATCTGAAACGCAGAGAGGAAATTACTCTCAACTTATTCTTTATTCCGCTAAATAATCATTTAAAGGTAATGATAAAAAGCGTGACACGTGGACATAGAGAACAGACTGGTGGTGGCCAAGGGGGAGGGGGTTGGGGGAGGGATGGAGTGGGAGGGTGGGATGAGCAGATTTAGGCTTTTATTATACAAATAGAATGGATAAACAACAAAGCCCTACTGTATAGCACAGAGAATTATATCAATATCCTATGATAAACCATAATGGAAAAGAATATGAAAAAAAAGAATATATATATATATATACGTGCATAACTGAATCACTTTGCTGTATAGCAGAAATTAACACAACATTGTAATCAACTATACTTCAATAAAAAAATAATAATAAATATAAAAAATAAATTAAAGCAATACTCAAAGAAAAAAGTACTGTTAGGGTACAATAAGAATGAGGGTAAAACAGAGACATTTTCAGACAAAAAACTCAGTTTCCTAATCAAAGCCATTGATGAAAGATCACTAAAAGATGCACTCTAGTAAAAAGAAAGTGGACCTGGAAAGAGGAAGTGGGATCCTAGGGGTGACGGTGAGCAAAGAGCTGGGTAAACATGCAGTTGAAGCTAAATCAGCATTGACTATAACAAACAATAATAACAATCACAGTGACTCATTTGTTTAAAACCGTAATGGTACTAATAATAACATCAAGGTTGGCAAACTTTGACTCTGGAGCTAAATCCAGCCAACAGCCTGTTTTCATATGGCCCTTGTGGTACAAATGGTTTTTCCATTTTTTGTGTGGTGGTAAAATACATGACATAAAAATGACCATTTTAACACTTTTTTTTTTTTTTTGCGGTACGCGGGCCTCTCACTGTTGTGGCCTCTCCCGTTGCGGAGCACAGGCTGTGGACGCGCAGGCTCAGCGGCCATGGCTCACGGGCCCAGCCGCTCCGCGGCATGTGGGATCCTCCCGGACCGGGGCACGAACCCGCGTCCCCTGCATCGGCAGGCGGACTCCCAACCACTGCGCCACCAGGGAAGCCCCATTTTAACAATTTTTAACAGTTCAGTGGCATTAGGTATATTCACGTTGTTGTGTAACCCTCACCACCATCCATCTCCAGAACTTTCTTCATCTTCCCACACTGGAACTCTATCCCATTCCCCTCTGACCCTCAGGCCCTGGCAACCACCCCTCTGCTTTCTGTTTCTATGAATTTGACGACTCCAGGGACCACATATAACTGGAATCATACCGTATTTGTTCTTTTGCGACTGGCTTACTTCACTCAGTGTAACGTCCTCAAGGTTCATCCATGTTGTGGCCTGTGTCAGCGTCTTCTTCCTTCATAAGGTTGAATAATATTCCACTGTATCAGGCTTCCCTGGTGGCGCAGTGGTTGAGAGTCCGCCTGCCGATGCAGGGGACGCGGGTTCGTGCCCCGGTCCGGGAAGATCCCACATGCTGCGGAGCGGCTGGGCCCGTAAGCCATGGCCGTTGAGCCTGCGCGTCCAGTGCCTGTGCTCTGCAACAGGAGAGGCCACAACAATGAGAGGCCCGCGTACCGCAAAAAGAAAAAGAAAAAAGAAAAAAAAATTCCACTGTATGGGTAGACCACATTTCAGTTATCCATTCTTCCACTGATGAACACTTGAGTTGTTTCCACCTTTTGGGTCTTGCAGATAAAGCTGCTATGAGCATGAATATGCAAATATCTGTCCAAATCCATGATCTCAGTTCTTGGGGGTATAGACCAAGGAACTGAATTGCTGGACCATATGGCAATTCTGTTTTTTGATTTTCTGAGGAACAACCCTACTGTTTTCCAGAGCGGCTGCACCATTTTACGTTTCCACCAACAATACACAAGGGCTCCCATTTCTCCACATCCTTGCCAACCCTTGTTGTTTTCCGGGGTCTTTGATCGTAGCCCTCCTAACAGAGGTGAGGCGGCACCTCATTGTGGTTTGAACTTGCATTTACATAAAGATTAGTGGTGTTAAGCACCCGTTCATATCTTTATTGTCTGTTCATTTTTGCTGACACAGAAGATGGAAGGGAGGATGGATGCAGGGAGGAGTATAGAAGTATTGTTCTGCTTCTTTATTAAGTATTAGAAGTAATCTGGGCGAAATGTTAACATGAGTTAATTCTGGGTCATGTGCATATGGATGTTGGTCATGGTATTCATTGTATTTTTATGGATTTTTAATTCCAAAATTGAATTTTAATGAACACACCCACAAAGAAAATAAGGTGCATTAGATTCCATTGGAGTGCTTCCACCTGTTACAAGTGGGGAAATCACACCTGCAGAATGAAGGTAGAGGTGCTCTCCCCCACAGCGCTGTAGTGAGAATGAAATGAAGCAAGAATTCATGGAGGGACTCTTTCAGGTAAGCCTGGAAGCTGTGGTTGTCCAAAGCCCTAATTCCCCAAGACAGGGAACTTCAGGACAACACAGCTTGGCGGCTGCCTACGGGTTGAGGAAGAAGAGCCGGTTAGAAGATGGAGAAAGGATTTCTTTCTCAAAGTTCTGAGCAGAGTCCTGCAGGAATTCTGCCCAGGACCAGCCCAGAGCATGGGCTTGGTCACGTCAGTCGAATCTCACTGGACCCCAGCACACTGTCTCACACGCAGTGCCCCCTCTCCCTAAACATTTGGTATCAGGAAGACAGAGGCAGGGACTTGCCTGGTGGGGCAGTGGTTAAGAATCTGCCTGCCAATGCAGGGGACACGGGTTCGATCCCTGGTCCGGGAGGATCCTGCATGCCGCGGAACAACTAAGCCTGTGCGCCACAACTACCGAGCCTGCGCTCTAGAGCCCACGTACCACACCTACGGAGCCCGCGTGCCACAAGAAATAAAAATAATAATAATAATAAATTAATTAAATAATGAGGGATGGAAGGGAAAGAATCGAAGGCAGACAGAGGCATTCGTCACCAACGTGTGGCCATACAGCGCCTCCCACCGGAAGTGGAAAAAGCTTGTTTTCTGACACCATTTCTTACCCCCGTACATCACCCCGCGCAGGCGCCTCTGGATGCCCCAGCCTCCAACCTCGCCTGCTCAACGGAGGAGCTGACGAATCACTCCGGCTGAGGAGGGGGAGATGAAGGGGGCTTAATCAGGTTGCGGTGCCAGGAGTTGGAGCTGGACACGGAGAGATGACCCTCAAAGGGAGGAATTCTCTTGGCGTGGTCCACAGGCCAGGGAGGGAGTTTTCTTTCTGCACGAGGTTTTCGGCAGAGTCTCAACACTTATCCGAAGCCTCTAGAAACAGGTCACAGGCCCCTCATCCCCTCAGGGCACAGCAGCCAGGAGACCGTGCGGCGACCCACCCCCCACCCCCCAGCCACCATCAGCTCCCACCTCGCCGGCTCCGGGGGCTCTGGGGCTGAGGACGGGGTGCGTGGGGAAGCCCAGTCCCCTCTGCTCCCCACGCCACCCCAATCCGGCTTTCCAACAAGCAAAGGACTTTCTCCACAACAGGTCCCTGAATCCCTAAGGGGAAAGCCCAGCCGCCTCTCTTTGGGGAGCCATGAGCCTGGGACGCCCCCTTCTGGTGAAGTGTGGGGAGGGGACTGTCCCCAGAGCGAAGGGCGGGGCCTCTGAGGCTGAGGGGATGGAGGCCCCGTGTCCCCAGACACACAGACCCCCCAGCTCGCCTTCTCTGCACCCTGGGACCCCAGAGCCCTCGGCTGACGCAGACGTCACGGTCCGTCTTCCGTTTCCTAAAACTAGCAACGGGCAGCATTGTCTCCTCTAAGGATAAACGATTTCACAGCCTCCAGGGGGCCACTGATGGTCCCCTCCCCAGAGGGCCAAGGGACGAACGCCTGAGGACTCCTGGAGAAATGGCCCTGGTGGTCAATTGTCAAAAGGAGGAAAATAAGCACATTCCCAAAACTCTGACAAAGGTAACGGGATTCTGTCTCTGTTTCTGCTGTGGCCCCAAAGACTGAGAATAAACCGGTAGGTGCCCACCACTCGCCCAGGTCCAGACAAGGTGCTGGACAGGTGTGCCCACCTGGTGGACCAAAAGGCATCCTTGCAGTCCAGCCTGTTGGGGAAGAGCGGTTGTGCCCTCTCTTCAGTTAAGTGAGGGGGTATCACAGGGCCATTCAGGGGGCTTGGCTGTGCTCCAGAGTGAGAAGGGCAGGACTGGAGGAAAGTGAAGGTCAGTTGAGGCCACGAAGCAGAGGGGACGGAGGGAGGACCAGGTGCTCTGTTGGGGCAAAAGGATGCTGGCGTTGGAGGGGCTGCACTGAAAGGAGTGGCTGCAGCCATTTGAATCTCGCCCCAGGCAACCAGAGACGTGACCACAACTAAGATGTGGACCAGGGGATGCTCAAGGGCCCAGAGAGGTCCTCATGCAACCAGCAAGGAGACTCGTGGTCCGTTCTGACTATGGAAGCCGAAGCCAGAAAGCCCTCAAGGATCGAGGAAACCCCCACCCAAGTAAGAGTCAGCAGGACGGGTGGTTTCTGCGTCAGTCAACTAAGTGCTTCCCTGTTCTCCCACCTCCCTGCTCCAGGGGCCAGAGGCTCCACAGTGAGCGGGAAAGGAGGAAAAGAAGGGCAGGGCAGACAAGAGGGAAGAAGCTGACCCCTGTCTCCGCAGCCCGGGCACCCCAGGTGGCCCAGCCCGGAGCAGCGCAGAGGCTGCAGGAAGGAAGGAGCTGGACCTCCGGACGAAGTGCTGAGTTTGCTCATTACGCTAACGTTTGAACTGCAAACAGAATTAGATCGAGATGGTTTTTGTCACCGACAGTGCTTGGAGGATTTGTTTTCTGAAAGGGACCAGAAAAGATACGGGACTCCCCAGAGCTTTCATTCAGGGTTAGGAAAAGAAAGAATGCACAGTGTAGGTTTAAAGGGAGAATGGGGGGCTTCCCTGGTGGCGCAGTGGTTGGGAGTCTGCCTGCTAATGCGGGGGGCGCGGGTTCGTGCCCCGATCCCGGAGGGTCCTACGTGCCGCGGAGCAGCCGGTCCCGTGAGCCGTGGCCGCTGGGCCTGCGTCGTCTGGACCCTGTGCTCCGCAACGGGAGAGGCCGCAGTGGTGAGAGGCCCGCGTACCGCAAAAAATAAAAATAAAAATAAAGGGAGAATGGGGTGTGTGTGTGTGTTGGGGGGGAAATACAGTTGTTTTCTTCTTGCACCCTATAAAGTTCTGAACAGTCAAAAAGTTACATGTGTATCACCTCATTTTATGTATCTCCAAATAACCCTAGGAAGAAAGTCAAATGATCACTTTGGGTTCACAGAAATCAAGGAGCCGTCCCAAGCTGGAAAGGCGCAGGGGAGCTCAAGCATCTCCAACCCTACGCTCCACCAAGGACCCACAGACCCAACTTCCCCCGCTTCTCCTGAGCAAAAACAGAGCTCCATAGGTAAGCAGGTTTCCTACCCCCTTTCGTGGTGTTTGGCACCTCACAGGCATTGCATCTGAATGAATGAAAAGCCACCCAGCCATGGGACAGAGCATGGCTGCATTTCATAGATATTTACAAACTGTTTGGCTACCTAAAAACTAAATAGCATTCCAATCCTCTCCTGCCCCACCTCCTGCATCCTCCCATTTTCCCATCCCCCAACCAAGCCAGTGTAACCATTCCAGTGTGGGAGTGCCTATGTGTCCACCAATATCCGTTCTCCCCACCTTCCTTCCCAGTATTAGAACCTCCGGAAGTTCAGCTGGCCACAAGCTGGACTGACGAAAGACTACAATTCCCAGCCTCCTTTGCACCCAGGTGTGGCCACGTGACCAAGTACAGGCCAATGGGAGGTGGGTGGAAATGACACCCTCCCCTCCTCTCTTCCCACTGTCTTCCAGGCATGACCATGGACATGGGGGTGGTGAATCAGCTTCAGTCACTACCCCAGGGCCGTGGTTGTCCACCTTGTCTGGACCTTGGGATCACCTGGGCAAAGGCTCTAAAACAGCCCTCTGATGCCAGGGCTCCACTTCCAGATTCTGACTTGATTGGACCAGAAGATTCTAATGTCCAGACAAGACAGAGAATAATCATACCAGCGCCGGGGGTGGGGGTGGGGTGGAGCAGCAAGGTGGAAACACCTCGGTCCCTGGATTTCCGCTCTTCCTGGGCGCGCACTCACCTGGGCCTCCTCCTGCCTTTGAGCAAGGATGTGACAGAGACAGAAACTCCTCCACGTGTGAACCACTGCCTCCCTTCCAGCGTTCTTTGTTACTGCTCTTTGGCCCGGACCTCACCTAGTCCAACCCGGGAATCCTCCAGTCTCCCATCATTGATGCTGGGACTGTGTGGGCTTTGTTTCTCCGTGGGACCCTGGGGGCCTAGGAGTACAGCCGCCTAACACAAGTATGCAAGTCCAGGGTTGAAATCCTCCTGATTTCGAGACACACTGGCTGCTGGTAGGGTATGGATTTGCCTTTAATCTCACCGTAGACGAGCTTGGCAAGTAAAGGCATCAAATTAATTGGCCTGCTCGCCTTCCAAGAAAGATCTGGCCGATTTCGCTTACTCTCCGGGAGAAATGTTTCCTTTCCCTTAGACGAGGGACTCTTGTGAGCCCCGAAGAGTGGATTCTGTAGAATCTAAGATGAGACACTCTTTCAGTGGTGAAGCATCTGTGTTCCCTGCAGGGGCAGTGAGTCGAGGTCTTGGGCACACACCTACCTGCATTCACCTTTAGAGGCGTGCAGAGAGATGGCTCAGCGGCCCCAGTACTTATGGGCTAAATAAGATAAGTTGTCTGAGGTTAAAAGCAAGTGAGGGGCTCCTACCTGCTAATTGGATTCTGATGAAGCTGAGGATTAAAAGTGAAGAGAGCATGAGGGTTTGGCAAATCACTTACTATCTTTTTTCCTACGAGGACTTTGCAGGCAACTTTTAAGAAATGTTTTATTCACCATGTAACCCTTAATCTCAACCCACTGTCCAATCCAAGTATGAGCCCAGCGGGACCCTTTGGGGCAACATTTCAGGGCTTTGGGCAGAAACCAATGACAGTGTCGAGCAGCACAGGGAGTCACCCGTAACTCCTATTCCAGGGCTTCTCCACGGCGGCATTGACATTTTAGACCAGAACGTCTTCTGTCATGGGGTGTGGGCTGCCCCGTGCACTGTAGGATGTTTAGCAGAGTCCCTGGCCTCTGCCCACTCGATACCGGGATCACTCCCCGCCCTAGTCATGGCGTCTGAAAATGTCTCCAGGCCCTGCTCAAGGTTCCCTGCGGGCAGAGCTGGACCCTGGCTGAGAACCGGTGCTCTAGATGAATTCCACGAATTGAGAAGTCACAGCTGAGTCCACAAGGGCTCAGCGCAGACTGCACCGATAGGGTGCGCTCCGTCAATGCTCGTTGGGGCTCCATCAAGGCGTGTGGAGTTAATAACTGGAGAAGAGGTGGGCGGGGCGCACCGAGGCGCAAACCTCCAGAAGTGCCTCCTATGTTCGTGCAGCGGACGTGAAAATGTGCGCTCAGGGGGCAAATGGACCGAGGGTCCCCAGCACGTCCACACCACGGCCAGGCTGCCCACAGGGGCTCCCAGCCAATGACCTTGCTTGGTGGGGGTCCTAAGGCAGAACCATTCCCACAAGACACAGGCTCAAGGACACCCGGGCAGCCTGGCCAAAACTTTCTTGGAAATGCTCCGCCATCTGAGACTCCCTGCCCACCGCCTCCCCAGAGGTCAGCCCCGCACCATGGTCCGAGAGCCCTCACCCTGTTCTCCAGCCTCCACCCATCATCCTTCACAGGTGTCTCCCCCAGCAATCCCCTTGCCCACCTCATCCCATCTTGGCCTCTGCTTCTGGGGGGATCGGAGCACACCTGGCATTCTAGAAGGATGCCTTTCCCCAGCCCCCTCTTCCTGTGTGATGCCACAGCCTGGGGCTTCCTCCCGGGGGAGGGGGGGTCCGTTGATGAGAGCATCACATAAAAACCAGTTTAGACAGGGAGGGAGTTCTTTGAAGTGATTCAGTTCCCTTTGTCCAGAAAACCAAAGAAGACTTGAGATTATCTCATAAATAGCTAATAAAACCAGACACACACTAACATTCCAATCCAAAAACACTTTGACAAGGTAACCTTTTATCGGTTTTAAGGCGGCAAGTCAAGTCCTCTGGTCCACATGCCTTTCTTCTGACCAAGGGTCCGGGTCGAGGGAAGGGGTTGGCCAGGGGGAGCCCAGCCAGAGCACTCTTCTCCATCATCCAACCATCCTGTCTCTCCAGTCCCCAAATACGATCTTAATGCACTTTGGTTTAGAGCAAGCATGTCCCGCAGCCCCATCCAGCCGAGTGTGCAGGAGCGACTGCCTAGCCCGAGGTCCCGGGCTCAGCTAGCTTTGCCCTCGGCCAGGCTCTCCCAGGGGCAGATGACCTCCTTTTCTATGGCCTGGTCACTCCGTTCTCCTGTCCTCGTGTCCTCTGAGTCCACCAGGCAGGTCCCGCTCCCCGTAGGCACATCCATTTTGATCTGGAAGAAGCTTCAGGCACAAGAGGAAAGCAGGTGGGTGGGGATAGGAGGTCACCAAGTCCCCAGCTCACCCTGACATCCCTGAAGGGCCGTGGACACAGGTGCATTTGCCAAAGGCTGTGTGTGCAGGGACTGGCTGGGCGGATCCCTTTCATTGGGGAAGGAGGGAGACTCCTATTTTCTTGCTGAATGAAGAATAATTCAGAAAATGCTTTACTTTCATTTTCAAGGGGCTTTTGAGTTTGTATGGCTTTGATGAATTCAGGATGTTCCTATAGAACATGCCGGGACTTATCTCAGCCCCTTTAAACTGCCTTCTCATGAAGTGGTGGCCACTGAGAACAGAGGTTTTAAAAGCCCCAAGGCTGTATGTGTGGCCTGGCTGTGGCCACAAAGCTAGAACATTCCCTCAGCAGAGCCAGTTGGAAGGAATCAACAGATATGTTCGCCCTGGATCCTGACCCCTCCCCTCCCCCATCCCCGGATGCACAGTGCACAGCCGAAGCCGGATACTTGGGTATCCATGGCAACCTAGGACCTCAGCAGGCGCCTTCTTTCAACCAGACCTGGCAGGGCCCAACGCAGGAGCCTGTTGCTTGGTGCAAGGTTGCCCCCCCACCTGCTGTCTCCCCCCAAAACCAAATAAAGATGGGGGCTGATTCTTTGTTTTGCATTGTCTGTAACTTTTCTTTCTGCCCTGGTCCGGGAGTGATCAAGCGCCCCTCAGAGCCTCTGTTCTGCACCCAGGAGCTGCTTCGGGGCAGGGGGTCCTCAGAGGTGGGAACAGCAGCACCCACGATGGGGTTTAGAGGGGCCGCCCCTGCACAGAGACTGGACACTGTTAGCACCCCTGCAGCCCCTCTGAGCCACCGGGCAGGTGTGTGCAGGAGGGGGTGGGGGAGGGGAGGGAGTGCGGGGCCCCAGCACCATCTGTGGGTCCCACTGCTGCCACTGAGCTTTCCGGCCCTTTAAAAAATGCGATGGATTCATTAGATTAACGTTTTAGGGGTGGAGCAGGGTGGGTGGAAGAGTATAAAAAGGGGAAAAGAAGATGGAAAAGAAAGACACTCTTCTCCTTTTCCTCAGAAAGACAGGAGAGGGCAGCACTGAGTGTCTGGAAACTACCCAGAGGCCGAGGGGTTTAATGGGCTTGTGGGTTGTATCTGTTCTCCCAGAATCCTCCTTACCCAGCCCCCTACTGCCCCCCTAGCCCAGCCCCCACAGCCCCCAGACCACAGAGCCTCGGTCCTCACCAGACATCCACGCACACCCGCGCGTGCACACACACACACACACACACACCCCTCCATCACACACACACACACCTCCATCACACACACACACCTCCATCACACACACACACACACCTCCATCACACACACACACACACACCTGCATCACACACACACACCCCTGCATCTCACACACACACACACACACCCCTCCATCCTTACTTGGCTGCTCTCCGGGACCTCGGTCGTGGCAGCTGCCGGCCCGCCTCCCCCAGCGGCTGCACCTTCCCGTGGGGCACAGGGGGGCACCTGGGGGAGAGCCTGGCAAAGACCGGGGAGGCCAAACAGCCTCGTCTCAGGAACCGGCCGAGGGACAGGGCCACGCGGGCCTTGGGAGGGGCCCGGGGCCGGGGCTGGTCCGCGGAGGCCCCTCCGGTCTCAGCATCGGAGCGCCCGCGGGCGGCCTCCCGCTTCGGCTCCTCGCCCGGGGAGCCCTCCAAGGCCACCTTGATGGGCGAGGGGCAGACGGTGCTGCTGGGCCGCCGGAGGAAGCGGCCGGGCGAGGGGAAGGGCCTCCGCGGCGAGCGGCAGCGCGGGGAGCGGGGGCTGGACGGAGAGGGGGGCAGGGGGGCCCCGGTGTACACGGTCAGGTGAGGGCTGGGGGCCGCGCGCTGGTCCGGCTGCGGAGAAGGAGGGAGAGAGCGCGTAGTGAGCGGCGTGGCCGGTCCACGGCCCGCGGGCCGCGCTCGGCTGACTCAGCCACCTGGGCCGACGGCACGCAGCACACAGACCTCCCACCAAGGGGCCTGCCCGTCCCCAAGCCCTGGCCGCGTCCCCAGGGCTGGGGTTTGCATCCCAGGGCACAGACGGCCCTTCTTCCAGGCCTGGGGCACAGGGTGTGGCCAGGCTGGATTTCCAGTCGGCCTTGGACTCCGCCCCCAACGAGCAACGCCTGCACCCACCGTCCATCATGCCCTCCCTGCTCCATCCTCGGGACCGCCTGAAGTCTGGACGCATCTAACACCCTTTTCACAGAGCAGCGGAGGTGCCAGGAGGAGAGCTGATCCTTCCAGGCCTAAGACCACCCGTCTTGTCCTGAGCCCCGACCCACGTCCGCGGGTCACCCCTGGGGATGACTGGGCCCACCCTTTCCCATGCCCTTCCCCGCAGGCAGCGCAGCAGGACCTGGACCTTCCGCGGAGAAGGAGCCTGGAAACACAGACAAGGAGGTTATCGGTGGGGAAAGGGGAAGTAGGTCAGCAGATCAGCCTCCCTGGGCCACGGGGGCCGACCAGGGGGCAGCAGCGTGGGGTCAGGCAGGCTGTCGGGAAGGAGCCCGAGAGCTTCATCTGAGCTAACGGCAGAAGCGAGAATCCAAATCCTCAGCAGGAAATCTCTCTGCTCTCACCTCTCCTCGGCCTGCTTTGTGTCCCCCCATCACCCCGAAGGCCTGCCCTGGCCATGTGCCACATCAAAGCCCAGTGTGGATGGAGCTGGGGGCTGTGCTGGTCCTGGCGGGGAGAGGGCTCCTGGGACAGCTGGACCGACACTGCCTCCAAGAGAGAAATGCCTCCAGGGAAGAAAAACCCTCTTTGAAACTGTCACAGCCACACAGGTGTCCCGCCTAGAGGGAGCCACCTGCCCCCGGGGGCCTGGGCACTGCCCTGGGGCCCAAGGAGGGCAGCTCCGGGCGCTGAGCTGGAGTCTGCTGGCTTCTGGGGAGTGTGCTGGTCCCGACCTGAAGAGGGAAGGGCACATCCGAGAACAGCCCTGAGAGGAAAAGCAAGGCCAGGGGGCCACAGGGACCTTTGCCGCCGGGGTTGGGGAGGGCGGTCTCCACTCTCTCCCACCGGCTCCCTGAAGCTCAAGCAACACTCGTTCTGAAACAGCAGCTCGGAGGCACTGATGCTGTTCCACTGCTCAGACAGGCCGACAAACCAGAGCTGAGGCCGGAGCCGAGGCCACTGGGTTATTACACTAATCATCATCGTGATTATTGCTAACACGCAGTGACAGCTTAGCAAATGTGAGTTTCTGGGCTGAGCACTTTATGTGGACTATTGCATTTATCTCCCAGAGCCACTCGGTGAGGCAGGCACCTCTTATTATGCCCATTTTACAGATGAGAAAACCAAGGCTTCCAGAAGCTAAGCCCCAAGAATGCGGGGAACAGTGAGCAGATTTTGCAAAACCAGGCTCACTGGCTCCGTAGTTTGCGTGTGTCACGCCAGTCAGATGTCTCAGTGCAGGCTGCAGGTCAGAATCACGCAGGGTGCCCGTTACAAATGCAGATCCCAGGCCCACCCCAGACCCACTGGAGGAGAACCTCATGGGGGGCACTCAGGGAAAGCAAAGTCTCACAAACTTTGCTTGTGAGAAGGAGATGCTTTGCAAGTAAGCAAGACCCAGGAAGTAAGTACCCAGTGTGCACTGCGCTTCCGACACCTGTGTCCTACAGGGCACAGTCTGCAAAGGAGAATAACAAGAGGGGTGGCTGGGCCCTGATGAAGGGTTTGGGAGGTGACTGTCAGGTGTACGGCCCTGCAGTTTATGAAGCACTTACGATGTGCCAGGTGCGCAAAGCATCTATTACCACCCCATTTTAGAGACCAGAATATTGAGGACCAGAGGGGTTCAGTACCGTCCCCATGCTCCCACCACAAACCCGTGAGTGTGGAACACAGAACTCTAAGGGGGCACCAAGATGCCCGCCCCTGCCCTTCAGGATGGGTGTGAGCTGTGGATGCCACGGGGCAGTCATCCCCAAGGTCAGGCTATGACATACGGCATAGGTGACTCTAAAAGGAATTATCCTGGCGACCCTGATCCCTTCAAATCTGAGTCTGGAAGCCAGAGAGACAGAAGTCAGAGAGGTGCGGAGCACGATTAGGAATTCGACAAGGGAGGAGTTCATGGTTGGCTTGGAAGATGGAGGGTGGGGAGCGTGCAGCAAGGGGTTCGGGCAGCTTCTGGAAGCTGAGAGCAGCTCTCCGCCGGCAGCGGCAAAAAAAATGGGGCCTCAGTCCCGTGACAAGAGACGGAATCCTTCCAACAACGTGGAAGAGCCTCCAGAGGAGAGGCACACAGCCTCGCGACACCTTGACTGTGTACCCTGAACAGAGAGACCTGCCCAGTCTCACCTGGCCACCTATGAGCCGGTAAATGGTGCTTGTTGGTGCTAATTTGTCCCTCAGGGATCGCTAACTAATACAGTGACCAAATAAGACTCTGACTCCAGGTCCGTGTAACCCCAAAGGCTTTGCTTTTCCTACTTATCCACGCTGCCAGCCCATAGCCTGGGGGTTTTGTATGGGACTTGGGGTCCTGGGCCAAAACGCCAACCTAGGAACCAGGCTTTATTCAGAGAGATGGAGAGCCATCGAGTTAAGCGAGGACACACCCACCCCCAGTTCATTACCTTAAATCCCACTCACTCAGAATTTGCGGTCAACTCCTGCTATAATCCTCACTTTACAGATAAAAAAACAGAGGCTCATGGAGATGATGCAGCTCGACCAAGACGATACAGCTTAGGACAGCCAAGCCCCGCCACATCCCCCCGCCCAATTCTGGCCCTTCCTCTCCACCCCACTCCTCTGCCCAGCACCTGCTTTATTCCAGGATGAATGACAGGACACGTTAGGAAGGTGGCTACTGTCCTACTTCACTTACCTGGCCTGAGAAAGTCCCTTCTTCTGGGCAAACAGGCATCAGCCCGACTGGCCCTGGACACTCTGAGCAAGATGCCTTTTTCTACCCACTCCCCCCGCGACCCTGGCCCCTCCCATACCCACCACGGGTGTGAAGCAGCAAAGCAGCGGCGTGCGAGGCATGTGGCAAAGAAATGACACAACACAGACACAGTGAAGCAGTGCTTGGCTTTGTTTTGTGCTGCTGTTTTATTCTGCTGCAGAAGGAGCATGACACGGAGCGCGTTCGGTGGCACGAGAACATGAGCACAGGCTTTCAATGAAAGGCAAAGCAGATGATGCAGAGACGCGACTCACTTTCCGTACAGAAACTGGCTGAGAATTTGCAGGAGACCCTGTAGCCACTTCCTGGGAGCAGGTAGGCGGAGAGGGCCACCTTCCGGGGGCCACATGCCATGCACCAGTCCCCCCTTCCCAGCCCCTCTCATTCGCCCTTTCCCTGCTGCCCCCAAAAGCGAATGAGCACAGTTGGCCCCGTGGGGAAAAATCCATGTGGGCGAACACCCCATTTCTCCTACCGGTCAGCTCATCTGCCACCGCCCAGCACAAGACCTTCCCATCTTGAACAGACAAAACTGGGGACCCATGGACTGACCAGTCACTACACTGCTGCTGGTCAGCCCTCTCCTAGGAACTGCAGACATACGACGTGACATCAATTCCCCACTCTCTTCCCCTCAAATATATCCTAATGGTCCCTGGAGAGCTAGACTCTGAGAGAGAAGAGAAAGTAAGATGGTTTGGGTCAACAAGCCTTTAAATACACCTCAGGAAATGCCCTAAAGAACCATGAACCACTGTACTGGGCAACACTGACAACTGCAAGGAAGAACAAGCTTACTTTAAGACCAGGGAGCTACTAGGGTTGGGGATGATGATACTGATGACAACAATGACGACAGTGATGGCGATGATGGTGATGATGCTGATGATGGTGACGATGGTGATGGTGATGACGGTGATGATGGTGGTGGTGTTGGTGATGATGATGGTGATGGTGATGGTGTTGGTGATGATGATGGTGATGATGGTGGTGGTGGTGGTGGTGATGGTGATGGTGTTGGTGATGATGATGGTGATGGTGATGGTGTTGATGGTGATGATGATGGTGATGATGGTGGTAATGGTGATGATGGTGATGATGATGGTGGTGATGGTGATGGTGTTGGTGATGATGATGGTGATGATGGTGGTGGTGATGGTGATGATGGTGATGGTGTTGGTGATGATGATGGTGATGATGGTGATGATGATGGTGGTGATGATGGTGGTGATGATGATGGTGATGGTGATGATGGTGGTAATGGTGATGATGATGGTGGTGGTGATGGTGATGATGGTGATGACGATGATGATGGTGGTGATGGTGATGATGGTATGATGGTGATGATGGTGGTGATGGTGATGGTGATGATGGTGTTGATGGTGGTGATGATGATGATGGTGATGGTGGTGATGATGGTGGTGATGGTGATGATGGTGGTGGTGATGATGGTGGTGATGGTGATGATGGTGATGATGGTGGTGATGATGATGGTGATGGTGATGATGGTGGTGGTGACGATGGTGGTGATGGTGATGATGGTGATGATGATGGTGGTGATGGTAAGGATGATGGGGATGATGGTGGTGATGGTAATAATAATGATGGCTGTGATGACGATCACGGCAGCTGGCATTTACTGAGCACTTATGTGCCAGGCGTTTTCCTAAGCACTCTGCTCCCGAGCCCTTGTATTTCCACTCAACCCTCACAACAAAAGCAGTCTTTTCTCTAAAAGCCAAGCCTGAAAATGAATCCTGGTACCTTATGGCATAACTTACATTCTAGCATCAGATATACACCACATGGGTGGAGAAACTCAAGCTGTTTACAATATGGCATTAGTGGAATTAAGATGGTGCCTAAGTACGTGGCAGGATAGAGAATATCATAGTAATTTAAATGTATCAATACTATTGTCCAAATAAATACTATTTTTACACCATTTGAGATTCAGATGGGCCCTGTGGGGCTACTGTTAGTGCATCAAAGCTGGCAGGAGCAGATACCAGTGGCTGGAGTCTAGAAGCAGACACACTTCCAAAACCTCAAAACTGGGTAGGGCTCCTTTCTACCAAACATGAGAATTTCCTGGTGGATCCCCCTCGACCCCCCAGGCCAGACAATTCTCCCCCATCTCTGTGCTCCGCTAGTGTGTTGCACACCACCCAGCCTATGTCGCCTCCGTGTACCCTTGTCAGCCCCTTGAGGGCAGAGAACACCTCGTCCATTTTTGCATCTGTGCCATGGGCTCTCACACAAAACAGGTGTTTAAAATACATTTGTGGATGGAGATGAAGAGGTACAAACTACTAGGTATAAAATAAATGATACCAGGATGTAACGTACAGCACAGGGAATATAGCCAGCATTTTATAATAAGTTTAAGTGGAGTATAATCTATAAAAATATTGAATCACTGTTGTATACCTGAAAATAATATAATATTGTAAACCAACTATACTTTAATAATAAAAAATATATAGAATGCACTTGTGGAACACATCCAGAAGTGAAGCCATGTGTCATCTCCCTTCCTTCAGAAGGGTAATGTGGAAGCACTCATCCATCCAATAAGGAACGATAACCTACTTTGTTGACATGTCTGTGCCTCTCCTTTGACTGGGGATTCTTGTGTGTCTGACACTGAGAAGGTTTCCATCAATGCGTCTGACACAGAGCACTGGGTACTCTGCAGGAGGATGACAGGCACATGAAGCAGACATGTCTCATGAGTGAGGAGTGGGCTGGTGAATCGTTGAGTCAAAGATGAACAAGACACACTCTGTGTCCTGAAGAATTCAAGGTGCATTTCAACTCTCCCACCACCCTACCACCATTTTGCTAGGTGTGTAACCTCAGCTCATACAGGGGTAACTAGGATGGAGGGCAAATACCTCCAGTTCCATGCTTCTCAAACTTTCCCACAGAAGTAGGCCAAACAGCAGGAGAACTGGGCAACCATGCTCTCCCAGGAGTCTGAGGGCAAAAGCCTGAGTCCGCCACAGCCAGGCATGAGATATCTTTGACGTCTCAGCTTTTATCTTAAAAAATTCATGTACAGCTTGCAGTCTAATTCGTAATATATTCATGATTATTTTAATGTGAAATTTAAAAAACTATCTAATTTCCCTCCCATTGCAAATTTTCAAGTAAAATTGATGGCCCAGGCTGGGTATGCTCCTGGAATTCACTGACTCTGGTTTGAGAAACATGGATCTGGTCCCAACCCCTCATTTCAAAAATTATGAAGCAGAGAGGTGAAGTGACTTGCTCAAGACCACATGGCTAGCGATAGAATGAGGACAAGAGCCTAAGAGGCCTTGTCCAAACCCAGGGCTCTTTCCACCCACCATCCATCCATCCATCCATCCATCCATCCATCCATCCATGTAATATGTTTATGCAGAATTCACTAGGTATAAAGCATCAGATTCCAAATAGTGAGTGAGATACGGTCCCTTCCCTCATGTCACTCAGTTTACAATGGTTCATCACCTGAAATTTCTGCTTGAGGCGCTCCCCCTGAGTTGGAGGACTCCAGCATTCTTCAAAGAGAGATGAACAAAACATCTCTGTGGTCGCTCTTCCAGAGTGTAAACTAGTCTGTGACTGGGGAAGACGGGAGAGTAATAGAATCCCTTTGCTAACATGAAACCAAGAGCCTCAAACCTCTTACGATGGCCTGGAAAGCCCGCGATGGCCTGCCTGCCCACCCCTTGGACCTCATCTTGTACCACTGCCCCTTTGTCTACCAGGCTCCTTTCATCTGGCCTTTCAGTCTGAGCCATTTCCCACCTCTGGGCCTTTGCTCATGCAGCTCCCTCTGCCTGGAAAGTTCTTCCTGCCTCACCTGCACTCCTTCTATGGCCAAATCTTTTTCATCCTCTGCTTATCCGCCGCCACCTCAGAGAGTCCCCCTGAGTCCACACACGCCGCATCCTTCCTACTACGGCACTGTATGCATTAAAGCACATTCTATGGGTTTTATCATATTTTTGTTTGAGTTGCCGATTACAAGGATGGCCTCAGTTCTTCAGCCCTCCACATCTCCCTGTCTTTTGCCAGCAGGCTTTGAAATTTCTCTCACTGAAGAGGTAGAATCGATTTCCCCAGCCCTTGATTCTAGGCTGGATTTGTGACTTGCTTTGGTTATTAAGATGAGGCACCAGTTCCAGGCCTTCATCTCAAGAATCTTATGTGCTTCCCCCGACTCCCTTGCAATTTTGCCATCCTCATAGGATCATGCCCAGGCCAGGCTGTTGAAGGATAAGAAACATGTGAGCAGAATCCTTCAACCCATCCCGGCCTAGGCTGCCACAGATCAACCCTCACCAGGCGTGCGAAGGAGCCCCACCAAGATCAACAGAACCACAGAGATGACCCCATATACATAAGCCATGAACACTTATTCTTCTATACCACTCTAGCTGTGTGTTTGTTTGTTACACAGCAGCAGCTACCTGATACACTTGGCTTCCTTATTTTTTTGTCAGTCCTGGACTATAAGCTCCATGAGGCAGGGAACATGTCTATTTTATTCACCAATGCCTGGCACATAATAGGTGCTCAGTTAATTTGCTGAGTGAGTCTTTTTGATGTAGAAGGTCGGTACCTGCTCATCCGCTTGCTTTATCTCTTTTGCATTCTTACACAGGTGTACAGGAGCAAACCCAACTTCAGGAATTACCTTTAGGCCTCCAAGGTCAGAGCTGGAACTATCCTGACCACCCCACTCCCCACCCCTGACCACAGGCTGGTCTAATCTAAAGCTATGGAGGAGGGAAGCACCAACATCTAGGTAATATCCCAGAGTACTATCTTTGACCCTGACTCATTTTGAAAATGTCACAGACCTCTAACCATCCTTCCTCCCATGAATGAAGACATCGGCCCCTTAGTCCTTTAACCAAAAAGATGCTCCATTTTACCTGGACTTCTCTGGAGGCCTCTGGCCTAAGGCCTTCATTCCTACAAGCTACTAATTCCCCTGGCATCATGTAAAAGGGGGATGGGGAGGCAAAAGCGAAGGAGAGAGCCCACCAACCCTCAAAACTTAGGACTAAGAACAAGCTCAAAAGAAATGTCTCAGCAGAGTTTCTCCAGGCAGGTGTGACAGAGGGGCCCCAGGAAAGGGCATCTACAGCGGAGCCCTGCAGCCAGCCCCTGGTTGGGGCGCCCCGTCCCCGCTGCTCTAGAGGCAGAGTCTAAATTGGAGAGACGGGAGGAGGAGCTTCTGGACGCTACTGGAAACAAACATGCGGAACGACGCCCTGGGGGTAGTTAACCACACCCTTCTCGCCAGTGGCGGTTCAGGAAGCCTCTTTTCTCTCTGGTTCTCACCCCCAAGGACTCCGGAGGGTAAGACAGGCGATGTCACAGCAACGGAGTCAGGTGCAGCCCCCCTCTCCCCCCCTCCCCCATGCCCGCCCGGCCCCTTGGCGATCTGGAGGGATAGGAGGAAGCCCAAGACAGGGGTCTGAGGAATCGGGGGTGACCCCGACTGGCCCACCGCCCCCTGAATGGGGCGCAGAACCCTCTAGACTCTCCCCCACCCCCAGGAATAAATAAGTAACTGTGCATTTATTTGGGAGGCAGCTCTTTTCTGAGTTGGCTCCTGCGATCCAGTTTGCTCATGACCTGGGTGATGTCCACCGTGTTGGCCGCTTCCCGAGCCTTGGCTTCTTCTTCCAGCTGCCTGAGGATGACGGGGCTTGGGCTGGAGCGCAGGGTACGCCGCATGAACCGGAGGCTCGAGCTGAAAGGGAGGAGAGAACAGTGGCTGGTGGAGGGCCACGCGCTCCCCGGAGCGACACTGGCACACCTGGCGGGAGGTGAGGCCGGACTCCGGATCGGCCCCTTATCCCCGCGGGGAACCTCACGGGGGGCCCTCAGAGGCACATCCAGCCATGGCTCTTTTCTCCCCTCTGGGAGGATGGGACCAGACTGAGGACCAGCTGCCATCATATCTTAGGCTTAGACGCGGCCAGGAAGACTCAGATGGTGCCAAGTACAGACTACCGTTCATGAGGTTTAGAAATCAACGAGGCATCTTATCTTCCTGAAAGGGCCTTCCAGAAAGAAGCGGACAAGGAGGGTCTGGATACTGGAAACCCAGGGGCTCTGGCCCCCAGGGAGAATTGGAACGCTTGTTTTCAAAAGCCAAGGTTCTGGGGCTTCCCTGGTGGCGCGGTGGTTGAGAGTCCGCCTGCCGATGAGGGGGACACGGGTTCGTGCCCCGGTCCGGGAGGGTCCCACGTGCCGCGGAGCGGCTGGGCCCGTGAGCCATGGCCGCTGAGCCTGTGTGTCCGGAGCCTGTGCTCCGCAACGGGAGAGGCCACAACAGTGAGAGGCCCGCGTACCGCAAAAAAAAAAAAAAAAAAACCCACAAAAGCCAAGGTTCTAAAAAGGAAGGAAAGAGTGGGGCCATCGAAGAGCGAGCCTGCACGGGCAGAGCAAGGGGACGGGTCCTGAAGAGGGCTGAGCAGGCGTGCGATGTGCGCCTGCACCAGACCCGGCGGACCCTTCCTCCAAAGCACTGTGCGCATGCGCGAGCCGTCAGCCCCCTTCAACAAAAGCCAATCGTGGATCCCCGACCCCAAACTCTCCACCACGACCTCGGGAGCCACGACAAAGCTCTGAGTGAGGCAGGCGATGGAAAGCAGGCTTGGAAAATGAGCATTTCAGCAGCAAGGGGAGACTTAAAACCTAGGACCTCCCCAAATTTCAGGACCACGTAAGACCCTGGAACTCTAGCATCCACTCTAGGGAGGAAGAGGGCTTCCCTACCCGTAAGTCAGGGCTCCCACCAGCCCTGCCTGCCTGGAGCTCCATTTAACTTGTTCTGGAAAAATTAAGTTTTGTGCGCTGTCTCACGCCTGAGAGTCACGGGGCAAACTCATACCCGCCCTGCCATCCCCACAGAGTTGCAGGCCGGGCTTCCCACGTCCCACGGGGGTGTTCTCACTCGCGGTAGCGGTGACAGCATCACCGGACAGCGGTACCCGACCTCACAGCCGAGCACTGCACCTGTGGTCTAGTGCCGTCCCAGCCAAGCACCCGGATGCCCCACAAAAGATCTCAGCTGATTTCTCAGGTCTGTGCCAACTTAAAAAGCATCTGGAGAGAGACATGCGAAGCTCTCCTCCCTTCCCGCCAACTTAAAAAGCATCTGGAGAGAGACATGCGAAGCTCTCCTCCCTTCCCCACTACTTCCTGGCAGAACTTCTGGAGCTATTATGACCCTTTCTTGTGGCTTAAAGAAAAGCTTTCAAGTCCCCAGGGACACTGAACTCCCTTCCTTACCCCGTGAACCTAGAAGAATAGCACCACAAAGACCTCCTTTCTCTCCTTTTCATAACAGGGCCATTATCCTCAAGAATGAAACCAAGTTGGGTTTTTTTTTTAAGCTCCTTTGACAAAGGCTCTGGTCCAACCACCCCTCTTTTGAATTGACTGGAGACTCTGGAAAAAGAGCCCAGCGTGGGCTGAGCTGGCAAACGGGGCGGGGAACATCTACTAAGGGGGGGCCGGGGGAGGGGCGGACAGGACATGCGCTGGCGCTGGGAAAACCTCCGCCAAAGTCCTGCGTCTTTGTTCAAGCTGCCGTTTGGATACTCTTTTGAATCTTCAGTCCCTGTTGAGTTTTCTTTTTCCCCAAAAAAAGGAGCTCAAACTGCCCCTCAGAACATTTCATCCTTTGCCCAAGGGCTCTGCCAGATGGGATGTGCTCCATATCTCCAACGAGGAAGGTGAGAATGAATAAAGAAGGCCGTCCCCCGGCTCAGCAAGAATACTTAGCGTTTCCCTGTACATTTTCCCTAAGAGTCTATATTTTTCCTGGGGTGCAGTCTGCTCTCCTCTCCACGGTCTTAGGCCATTACAAAGGACATTACCAGGATGTAGCTAAGTTAATTCCTACACATCAGTTTGGAGGCGGAGACGCGTAGCAATTAAAAAGCCAATGAGATGCTTCCATCTGTAATAAAGGTCATTATCCCAGCTCATAATCAAAACTCTCTGAAACCAGTGTTAGGGAAACAGAAGTTACTGGCAGTAATTACTGTCTGCATCTTGCCAGCATGATTTCAGCGCATGGTAAGAAATACTTCCCAGTCCCCAATATTTTCATCCAGCAAATATCTTGATAACAGCCGTGTGGCTGAAAGAGACCCTCCTTTCCCTGTACATGAAGCAGCAGGCCATGAGTGGCTGCAGCCCATTCCACTTGCCTTCTCTTGGTCGCTTCCTGAGGTTCAACTGCTCTGGCCAGCATTTCCTTATAGACTGGGGATTTCAAGTAGCGGGCATAAGAGTCCTAGCGGGAACAAGAGAAAAGCAGTTATCATGAGAGGGAAAGTGTCACATCAAACGAATCCACTGGCCGTTTCCCCAGCCTCCCCTCGGCAGTGAGATTGCAAAGTGAAGAGGATTTGTATCCTTGTGTGCAAGGCATTCAGACGTGTGTCTAAAGCCACGGTGCTCACGTGTGGTCCCCATGCCGGCAGCGTCCATTTCACCCGGCCACTTGCTAGAAATGCACATTCTCGGAGCCCCGGGGAGTGGGACGTGCTGCCGCCCCTCACGCTAGAGAACCCTGGTCCACAGCCGCCCCCAAAGAATCTCGAGGGCTCTCCAGCGAAGTACGCACGAAACAGCAGACCCTTGCTTCCAACCTTGCCCACCCGCTACCTCCACTTCGAAGCCCACTCACAAGCCCTTCTCCCCCGAATTTCAGTAGAAAGGCAAGAGGATACCAAACCCAGCTCAACCTAAAACAGCCCCAGGCTCAGACTCCTCTTGTGTGGCTGTTTGCTGGGACCCTCGGCAGGTTCAGGGAAGCCGCTTCCTGAACGCCTGCTCCCCGCAAGCCGACTGCAAACTCTAGTCGTAACATCCAAGGGACAAAGCCCACAGAAACATCTAGGAGAAGTTCTCAACGACCAATTGAGAATTTTAAAAAATGTATTGAAACGGTACCATTCTAAAGACTAAGTAGTAGCAGTCAAGGTCATGAGAACTGTGCACAGAAGACCTAAACAGACATTTCTCCAAAAAAGACACACAGATGGCCGACAGGGACATGAAAAGCTGTCGCTAATCATTAGAGAATGCAAATCAGGACCACCGTGAGGTATCACCTCACACCGGTCAGAATGGCCATCCTCAAAAAGTCTACAGATAACAAATGCTGGAGAGGGCGTGGAGAAAAGGGAACCCTCCTACACGGTGGGGGGAATGTACATTGGTGCAGCCACTATGTCATGACGGTCTATGCGACGACTGCAGAGTGAGAAGCCTTAAGAAGGCACGCAGGGGCTCCCCTGGTGGCACAGTGGTTGGGAGTCCACCTGCCAATGCAGGGGTCATGGGTTCGAGCCCTGGTCCGGGAAGACCCCACATGCCGCGGAGCAACTAAATCCGTGCGCCACGACTACTGAGCCTGCGCTCTGGAGCCCGCGAGCCACAACTACTGAGCCCGCGAGCCACAACTACTGAGCCCACGTGCCACAACTACTGAGCCCACGTGCCACAACTACTGAGCCCGCGAGCCACAACTACTGAGCCCACGTGCCACAACTACTGAGCCCACGTGCCACAACTACTGAGCCCACGTGCCACAACTACTGAGCCCACGAGCCACAGCTACTGAGCCCACGTGCCTAGAGCCCGTGCTCTGCAACAGAGAAGCCACCGCAATGAGAAGCCCGCGCACCGCAATGAAGAGTAGCCCCCGCTCGCAGCAACTAGAGAAAGCCTGCACGCAGTAACAAAGACCCAACACAGCCAAAAATAATAAATAAATTTTTAAAAATAGATTAAAAAAAAACCAAACAGGGCACACAGCCTCTGCAGGCAGCCCTCCCTGGCCAGAGGGCCCAGGAGCACAAGGAGGGGCCAGCCCAGCGGGCAGGAGGGAGAGACAGCTGACAGCCCTGCATCTAACACCGCAAAGCAGGAACCACGCATTCTCTCCCTTTTCCCCACATCTAAAGAACCCTCCCGGTACCTGGGGAGGGAAGCGCTTCCAGGCCTCCGCGCACCCTCACCACGGCCGCGCCTACCTTCTTCATGAGCATGTAGATGTGGGTCTGGGCGGCATCCAGCACGTAGCGGTGGGGATGCTTCAGCCCCTTGACTGTGATGTCCATGGTTTTGCCGTCTATGTTTATCCACCGCCTCGCCCCTGGGGCCAGGAACAGCCTGAGACGGGGAGGAAGACGTCAGCAAAAGTAGCCAGACCAGGTCAGTGAATGAAAAGTTCACAGCTGCTTGGGAGCGAGGGATTGACACTCGTGGGTTGGGTCCCCCGGGGTGAAAGTGGTCTTTTTAGGAGACACTAAAGCATTTGAACAGGCCATCAAGCAACATTTCCTAGAAGCAAGAAAACAGCCCTGCCAGCATCGGGAATGTGAACTTGTGTTTGACTTTGGAATTCCCAACCTCTGGCAGAGAGAGAGCAAAAAGTGGGTGGGCTGACCCTCCCCCAGCTTTCTCCCAGGACCCCCAGCCTCCCGGAGCAGGGGTGAGGTGTCCACAGCGCGAGGTGAGGTGACTGATGGGCACGCGAGGCGTGGGGGGCCTCTATCCAGTCTCCGACCTCAAGCGTAACCGCGGGGGGGGGCAGCGGGGGTGCCGGGGGGAGACCTCCCCACCAATCTGGCTCATCCTCACTTGTAAATCTCCTCCGCTTTCTCCTTGACCTTGGACTGATCTCCGTACTTCAGATCCTCACAGGCTTCCCAGAATCCCAGATTCTCCCCTGTGCGGGGGGGGGGGGGGGGTCGGGGGAGGGGGGAGGGTCCACGGGGACAGCCGGACAGGAGTCCAGATGGGAGGGGAAGGGAGGAAAGAAGAGAAACGGGTCAGCTGGGGTGCATCCCATCCTGGAGCAGCGACTACGGCGGGGACAAGACCACACGTCCTCTGTCCAGGGCCCCGAGAGGCTTGTTACCCCAGCGAGCACACCTACGTGCTCCAGGGGGCCACGTGCCCTGTGTGTGCAGCCCACGTGTCTGCCGGGAACCTGCGCTTTCCCCCGGGGCACACGAGTCAGAGCTCAGATGAAGCGCCAGAGGCGGTCTCGTTCCTCTTCATCCAGGAGGTCGCACACCTTGCTTGGACAAGTGACATCTGATTAGGCTGGGACGCATGCGTCTCTGCTCTGTAGGTTTTCTCCGTGAAGGGTCCTGGTGACTTTGCGCCTGGTCGATGACGCACGTGACTCCCACCTCCTTTGCGCACAGAGAGCCCGTCTCTTAGGGCTCCTCGCGGGGCGTATTCCAGCCAAAGACCCTCACGGAGACGCTGCCGAAGCAGCGATGCTGACGGGCTGGCTCTCAGGAAGGCCTGGTCACCTGAGCCGGAGAGTCTGCGCCTCTGGGCCCAGGGGGAAAGCCAGCTTCTGCCCCACCCCGTTTCCTTCCACCTTCTCTAACTGGAAGGGGGATTCTCCCAGCCCCCAGTAGTGGGAACGCCTCGGTGCGCCATCCCAGGTGGCCAGTTTTCGCCTGAGAAAATAAACGGGGTCAGTCCAGTGGGAGAGCAAGAGCTTATGTGTGCATGTGTGTGTGTGTGTACGTTGTGCGTGCACACGTGTCTGTGTATTCGCGTGTGTGCATGTGTGTGTGTGCCTGTGTGTGGATGTGGGGCAGGGGGGAGGTGAATCACAGAATGCCATGGTGGGCGGAAATGGACCAGACCGTCCCCTCCTCTCCATTCCCAGTATTCTCTGGAAGGCTCCCAGGTATTTTAGACTGGAAAAGTTTGCACGATCCTAAGCTAGTTGACCTCTGTCCCATAACTCCATAGAGATCCTTCCTCTTCAGCATGAAATTCAGGGTGCTCCTGGGACCGAGGTCACAAGCATGAGTAAACAGGCCAGCAGTGCTCTTAAGTGACAGCCATTGGTCTTACAGCAAGTGCCCTGTAGACCACCTTGCCCACGGCAAGACGGTTAATTGCTGAAGGGCAAAATTAAATGAGCAATTATTCACACTAGTCAAAAGGCGGAAACAACCCACACGTTCATCAGCAGATGAATGGATAAACAAAATGTGGTGCATACGTACAATGAGTATTATTCAGCCTTAAAAAGGAAGTTCTGACATAGCTACAATGTGGATGAACCTTGAAGAGAGCGTGCACCGTGAAACAAACCAGACACAGAAGGACGATTACAGTCTGATTCCATTTATATGTGGCTCCCAGAGTCGTCAAGTTCATGGAAACAGAAAGTAGAATGGTTCCCAGGAGCTGGCGGGGAGTGGAGGAGTGGGGAGTTAGTGTTTAATGGGGGTAGAGTTTCGGTTTGGGAAGATAAAAAAGTTCCGGAGACCGGTGGTGATGACAGGTGCACAATGATGTTAACGTCACTGAACTCTACACTTAGAATGGTTAAAATGGTAAGTCTTGGGCTTCCCTGGTGGCGCAGTGGTTGGGAGTCTGCCTGCCGATGCAGGGGGCACGGGTTCGTGCCCCGGTCCGGGAGGATCCCACGTGCCGCGGAGCGGCTGGGTCCGTGGGCCATGGCCGCTGGGCCTGCGCGTCCGGAGCCTGTGCTCCGCAGCGGGAGAGGCCGCAGCGGTGAGAGACCCGCGTACCGCAAAAAAAATAAATAAATAAATAAATAAAATGGTAAGTCTTACGTTATGAATATTTTACCAGGGTAAAAAAAAAAAAAATTAAATGAGCACAGAAAAATGTCTACATGAATGTTCATAGCAGTACTACCCATAATAGCCAAAAAGTTGAAACAACCCAAATGTCCACCACCTGAGAAGTAGATAAACAAAATGTGGTATCTTCACAGAATGGAGTATTATTTGGTCATGAAAAGGAATGAAGCATCGTTACATGCTCCAACGTGGCCGGACTTTGAAAATACTACGCTAAGTGAAAGAGGACAGAAAGCCACATATGGTATGATTCCATTCATAGGAAATGTCCAGAACAGGCAAGTCCATGAAAATAGAAAGTAAATTAGTGGTTGCCTAGGGCTGGGGGTGTGCTGGGGAGTTGGGAGCAGAGGAAGACAGAGAAATAGGGAGTGACTTCTATGGGTCAGGGGTTTCTTTTTGAGGTGGAGAAAAGGTTCTAGAATTATATAGTGGTGATCGTTGCGCAACTCTGTGACACAGCACTGAACGGCACACTTTAAAAGGGCATGTGAATGATACGGTCTGTGAATTTCTAGCATGTGAAGCATATCTCAATTTTTTCAATTTTAATTAAATGAACTGATTATTTACGTGTTCTGTTCGTACCGGAAGCCTCGGGAATCTCATCCCGAGATCACCAATAGCGCTCTTTTAATAACGCAGGGAAATCTTGGGGATGGATTCTTACCAACACTAAGTAACGCCTGGGTGGGATAAGCTCAGAGTGTAGTTTGTTAGCCGACCACTAGATGGCGGCGGATCCACTTATTCACCAGTTGCTTCCGGCCTGTTCTAAAAGCAGCTCCATTTCCCATCCAACTGTTCTGGACTTTATCACCTCGCGGCAGTTAGGCTTAATCAGAAAAAAGCGATGTTCAAGAATCCATCTTAGCATGTGATGTGTGCATCCGGCAGTCGAACAGGCTCATGGCGAGTCCCGTGGGATACCTTCAGGTGCACTCTCACAGGCCAGTGGGTCCTGGGGAGCCAGGCCGTGTCAAGGCTCAAATGCGATGCTCCCCACGACTGGGGACTTGGAGAGAAATAAAGGAACCCCATAAAAGTAAACTTTTCAGGGAGGGTGGTGAAGCCCATGGAATGCTCCGCCTATAGGGAAGCTGGTCCCGTCTGGCCTTTGCTCTTCCCAGGTGTCTCCCACTGCAGTGTATTCACGAGGCTGCAGGGGCCTCCGGACGGCTGGGGTATAAAATGTGGCCCCATCCATTCCATTCAAATCCTCCAAGGAAGCAGACCAGGAGCTGAGACAGTGGCTCTCGATCATGGCCGCATGTCAGAATCACCTGGGGGGTTTTCAAGACTTCAGAGATTCCGCCCCAAACCAATTAAAAAGGAACCTCTGGGGATGGGATCCAGGTGAACTGCACGGGCGGCCACGGCAGAGGAGCCCTGAGCTGAAGAGAACCAGGGACGTGGCGGCAGCAGACCCGGGAGCTCGGGGGTGGGAGACCCAGGGATCAGGGCGAGCCAGTGAGGGCAGCCAGAGGGGGTGGAGCCTTGGAAACCTGAGTCGTGTCCACGTGGATTCTGTGAGCAAAGCGATTCCCCCGACTGCGGGGCCCCCGGGAGCCAGTGGAGAGACTGGGTCCAGGATGGAGTCGGCCCAAGCAGAGCTATGCAAACACCTGCCGAGCAACCTCGGAGCCCCAGGCTGGACATTCAGGAGTATTTCTAAAAGCAAATGTTTTATTTAAAAAACTCAGAGACCCACCACTGAATTCTTTCTTGAGAAAGTACTGGAAGCTCTGTCGACCCTTGGGGTCTCGGATCAGCTCGCTGAAGTTGAAAGCCCATCGTTCCACCCGCATCCTGGTTGGGAATTCCACCCTGCAAGGACCACAGTTTGTAAATGCTCCGGATACTCAGGCCGCACCCAGGGGGCCTGCGTGCGGCGAGGGGGCTTCAGCCCCTGCTAACCTCCGCGAGTCCCCCCGCCCAGGGCGCGACCCAACCCTCCCCTCCTCCGTACCCGCACAAACAAGCCAAGTAACCCCTTGCTTGGAAAATGCAGCCTCGGACACATCCCCTGGGCCTCGTCTCAGGATTTGGCCTCCCCAGCGGGGGGAAGGAGGCCCCCAGCAGAGAGCCTCACGCTAACCCTTCAGGGCAGAGGGACATGCATGCCTCCTCGAAGGCCTGTGGAGACCAGGGGGCCAGCCTGCCACACCTGACCAGAGAGAATCCCAGAACGGCCCCGGTGATGGGTGCTGCGGCCACGGCCACCCCCTCCACACCCCTTTCCCACGGGAACATCTGGTGACCCTTCCTGCCCTGCTTCAGGCCCCGTGCCTCCAGGCAGACACCCCACAGGCCCTGCCGGCCGTGCACCCTCTCCCAGAGCCTCCCCTACGACGCCAGGCCCACTCCACCGCCGCTCATTCTGAACACGCTTCGATCTCAGGAAGGACACGCGAGCCCAGCTAACACTAGCTAGCGAGCCCAGCTAGTGTGGGTCTCACGGTCTAGAAAATCCAGAAAACTGTTGGCTTTTCTCCTATTCCTTATGGAATTCTCCGTAACCCAACACAGCTACTGGGAAACAGAGGTTCCCAAGTCCCAGACACCACGTTGCCCACTGGTGCAACAGCTGAGACCATGACTGGGTACAAGTGATGTCTGTGGGATCTCGAGTCGGTCAGGCGAGCTCACGCTTCCCTAACGTCAGCGTGGAAACAATAAGGATCCCGGAATAACAGCTACCACTTACGGAGTCACCATCTGTGACGCACTGTGCTTTACACACACACCCATCGCTGGGTCCCTAAGGGAACACGGCCAGCTGGATAGCACTTCCAAGACGACGGAGGCTCAGAGAGGGTAAACCCTTGCCCGGGCCCACACAGTAAGAAGCAGGGCCCGGCATCAAACGGGTGTGCCAAGTTCAGCGGACAGCAGAACCCCCTGGGAGACTCATTAAAACACGGGCTGCTGGGCGCCACCCCCCAACTTCCTGACTCAGGCTCGGGTGCGGCCCCAGAGCTTGCATCTCCCACGAGCGCCTGGAGGACGTTGATGCGGCCGGCCCATGGCCAACCCTGGGAGCGGACGCTCCGAGCCGGTCTTGTGAACCCTCGCTGCTCACTGAAATCAGTGGGCTACTGGGGCTCAGGAGGTAAGCCAGCCAATTAACCAGAGGCTTTGGAGATAAGGGCTGGGTACTGGGTTTCTGTCTGCTATGTTTTGTTTGTTTGGCCGCACTGCACGGCAATGTGGGATCTTAGTTCCCAGACCAAGGTTTGAACCCGCGTCCCCAGCACTGGAAGCGTGGAGTCTTTACCACTGGACCACCAGGAAAGTCCCTGTTTTTGTTTTTTTTTAAGCTTCCCAGGTAATGTTAATATCGTTCTAAAATCTAAACCATTAGGAAGAAGGCCTCCCGCTTTTGGGGGGCGGGGCTCATCTGGCATCCGCCCAGTACCCTCCGATCAAGGGCTCCTACATAAGCATCACCTCTTTTCTTCACCAGCAAATCTCTACCTCGAGCTTCCATACTCTCCATTGCACGTAGCCTCCGGCAGCACCCACGCCTCCTTCCCAAACCCTCTCAGGACGGTCCCTGTCCTGGCCAGGTGGCCCTGCCTTTTCCCGCACAAGAGCCGACTTCTGCACGTCCTTGTGCACAGGGAGGTGCAGCCTGCTTCTCCCTGATAACTGCGCAAGAGACACAAGCTCCAGAAAACCGTCCTAATAACTAGAGGCCCCGGAAGACTCCCCAGAAGATGGTTCTAGAGTCTTGGGCTCTGCGGTTGACCCCCGACTCCCGGTGAGCGCCCTCCTTCACCTGTCCGCTGCCCATAGCAGGCCACGCGGAGGGGTGAAAGGCCTCCGCTGCTACGCCTGCTCACCTGGCCAGATCTGTGCCACCTGGGTGATCCTCGTGCCTTAGGTGGTGATGGCCTTGGCATTGACCCCGCTGGGCATGCACCTGACGCTCTCTGTTCTTCCAGCCCCCCCCCACCCCACATGCTCCTTCCAGCCCCTTCTGCCCCTCCTGCTCCAGCTTTCCCTGAGCTGTCCCCCTCTTCTTGCCCCCTATGTTAGCTTGGGCTTTTCCCCCCTGCATCTTGGCCTCTGCCCCCTCTTCCAGACGACAGATTTATGCAGGCACAGGTAGCAGCAACAACTGTTCAAATTTCATAAACAGCAGAGGAGTGAGTGGTGTAATCCCTAAGGCAGCTTTAGGGCTCTGCCTTCCGGGAACTTATTTTTACTCTAGTCAGAAGTCAAAACTGCAAAGCCACGAAGATGATTGTTTTCTTTTCAAAAACGCTCTATGGGCTTCCCTGGTGGCGCAGTGGTTGAGAGTCCGCCTGCCGATGCAGGGGACGCGGGTTCGTGCCCCGGTCCAGGAAGATCCCACATGCCGCGGAGCGGCTGGGCCCGTGAGCCATGGCCGCTGAGCCTGCACGTCCGGAGCCTGTGCTCCGCAGCGGGAGAGGCCACAACAGTGAGAGGCCCACGTACCACAAAAAAAACGATCTATGTATTGTTAAAGCAGAGTTACCACTTGACCCAGCAGTTCCATACTCCAGAGAAATGCAAAACATATGTCCACATAAAAACTAGCACACGAATGTTCACAGCAGCATTATTCCCAATCGCTAAATGGCAGAGACAAGCCAAACGTCCCTCAGCTGATGGATGGATAAACGAGATGTGGCGTGTGCAGGTACATTAATATTTTTCAGCCGTAACTCGGGACTGAGTATGAATACCTGCTTCAGCATGGATAAACTTTGAAGGCATTATGCTAAGTGAAAAAAGCTAATCACAAAAGACCACAGATTGTGTGATTCCGTTGATGTGAATGTCCCTAATAGGCAAACCTGTAGAGACAGAAGGTTTAGCAGTTGCCTAGGACTGGAGGGTTTGGGGGGAGGGGATTTGGAGGGTAATGGCTAAAGGGCAGGGGGTTTCCTATTTGGGTGATGAAAATATTTTAAAATTGTGGTGATGGCTGTACAAGTCTATGAATATAGTAAAAACCGTTGGACTGTACACTTCAAGTGGGTGAATTATATGGTGTGTGAATTCTAACTCAAAAAGTTACTTTTAAAAGGACCCCGATATCTCGAATACATACAGTTTGGCATTTAAATCCCAGAACTGGGTGTCATCCGTGACCCAAGGATTGCTAGGAAGGCAGCCCGACATGATGGCGTCGTTGGACGAAAACTGCTCACTGTACTTGACGATCCTGAAAAGCAAACGGAAAGCGATTCCCTAGAAGTTCAACACCCCAGAGACCAAATCAACAGTCAGGTTGATCGACCAGCCTGCCCTCCTTCAACTTGATGGATTTAGTTACATACTTGTTACTGTCTTCTTAGAAAAACGCTCTAACAGCCCTCGGGATCGGCAGGTGTTAAACAAGATCTGTCCTATTCTAGTTGTGAAATGAAACCTCACCAAGACCTGTCCTATTCTAGTTGTAAAGTGAAACGTCGTCTCCCAAACCAGTTCTTTGTGACTCCTCTGTACGTATTTCATTAAAATACAGCCTCTTTACATTGGATCATGAGTTTTCAAAATGCAAAGCTGACTCTTTGCACGTGTTCAAACAGGTGTCTTGGCACCATCTTGGAAGCACAAGGTCGCCACGGACTCGGTGAGATTCTGTTGTGCCACCCTGGGGTCCACCCTTGGTCAAATAATGCCTGCATTTGGGAACTCAGACCCAGTATTCACAGCAGTGGTCTCACTGAGACAAACGTGGGCAAGAGCTAATTCCTCCTGGTCGGGTTAGACATTCTGAGTCAACACGTGTCCTGGTATCTGGCAGTTTGGAAAAAACCTGGCATGCCTTCACCCTATAGGTGGGGATTGCATCCGTAGTATACACGTAAGGCACCTGCCGCGAAGTCTGCCCACAGCCATGAGAGTTTGATAGAGCAGGACCATGCCCGAGAGATACACCAGAGCTCTCGGTTTACAGTTCCGTGCGGAACTCAAGCCCCTGGGCTCCATTTCCCCCATGACCTTCTTATTCTTATCAGACCTTTACAGTGGAGCAGCTGAAGGGAAGGGGAAAACATGCATCCACAGGTCCAAACACTATAATGATGTCAAAATTATGGTAATGAGGCTCTGAGACAAACAAAAATTGGAAAGTGGGCCTACAAAGTCTCCAGTGTAGCCTCTGAACCGCCTCTAATGGACTTTCTGTTTGGTTTCATGAAACTGGGTTTCTGGAACATCAGAGCAGATGGGTCTGGCTTTATCACAGAACAATAAGCATCATTAGAATCCAAAGTGAGCGCCCACTGAGTACCCGCGTGCAGACCCATCTGACTCAGCAGCCGCAGACGGAAGTCACTGCAAAAGGTGGGTGAGGTCAGGGCACGTATTTTCGGGCAGGTGGTAGTTTTGCAAACTACGGGCTTGGGAGGATGTCAAAAGATACTCGGAGATTTTGACAAGAGCCTAACCCTAACCGCACTGGAAGAAAGGCACTGGACAAAACACAGTATCTCCCACCCCGATCGGTACCTGTGGGCAGAATAAATGACTAGTCATGTCGTGTGTCCCCAGAGATCATCCAAGTCCATTTTCAAGTGTGCAGAAAAATTGCAGAGCTAGAAAGGTGTGCCTCCAAGGGATTCCACATTTTGAAAGGGTAATTGCTTACATTTGGGGGGCACTAAACCTTTTCATGTCTTCCAAACAATGCCCTCTGGGAGACTGGATCCAAGTAGCCTGAACGTTCAAGAATCCAACATAAATTTCCAGTTTCTCCCAACGGGATTTTAACTCAAACATTAACAACGGATACTTATCAGTACATTGAACACAGAATCCAGCCGGTGAACTTCTGACTCTTCCCACTTTCCCATCCACACAGACAGGCTGGTCTAGGGCCTCAGCCAACCCTGATCTTGCCTGGCCCGAGACCTGAAGACTAGCACTGAGCGAAGAACCAGGAACTAAACCCCCAAGAGACTGCTTTTGTCCCCGTGAGTCCTTCAGGTTCTTACGTCAACCTATGACTCGTCAAGTTCGCCTTGAAGCAGTCCCCCTCCTAACTATTGTGCAAACCCCACCAAGACCAGCAAAGCAGGGACGTACCCGCCAAGGGACACGGAAGACTTCACCGTGGACCTCAGTAAGGCCTGTCGGTAATACATGATCTGGAAGAGAAACAGTTGTTAGATGTCCAACTGCCCCACGGGGGTGTCGCCAATGCCGACACGTACGTATGGCTCCAGACCAGAAGCCATGTCCCCATCAAAGCACCCCATTCCGTTCCCTCAAGCCGGCCACCCCGGGACCAGCAGGGCTCAGGTCTGCAGCAGACGGGTGGCCCCCAACTCCAAATGAGGAGCCTCCTTCACTCATCTCATCGTGTGTTAGTCTCGGAAAAGGCACCAACTGGGAAAAAAAAAAGTTCTAAGGTGCGTTAAAGTGAGACATGGGATAGACACAGAAGCTTAGCTTTTCCCCCAAATGCCTCTGACTCACAGAAGCAGATCTAACTAACCTCACGGCCAACCCTTCCCAGGGCTCTCTGTCTTGCACCCCGGATACAAGATTTGCCAACACAGGTCGCTTGTCACCCTGGACAGATGCTGAGCGGCCCTGTCACTGTAGCAGCAGGGACCAGGGTGGAGGCATCCGCTCCACGCCCCCCAGTTCTGTGCCGTCGGAGGGCATCTCGCACCCTGACCCTCAGCGTCAGCCCCAGCCAGATCTTACATGAGATGCTTTGGCTTCTGTGCCATCCGTTAATTGGGAAACAGCTGTTTGAACGTTACACATGGTTTTCATTTCATCACTGAGTGCAGAGCATGAAGCCAAAGTACATATGATTTGTAAGAGGATTAAAAATCAGATTCCCTTGAAACTGGGAGACTAATTACCTCTTTTCTGACAGAAACCACTGTTTGTTTCTGTAAAAGAAAGAAGCAAAAACCATTAAACAGATGTCATGAAATCATTACAGTCCAATTACCCATTTGAAAAACAAAAACCCTTCCCCAAGAGAAAACTGCCCGTCTCTTTTGACTTAAAGGATAGAATTTCCCCATCACCAGCCCTTCCACCCTATTCTACACAACTTCTAGAGAATAAGACCGGCTAAGAGGTGTGCTGAGGGAAGGGGATGCTTTACCACTGTAACTTCATCCTACTCTCCTAAAAGCCAAGATGAGTTCAAGACAGAGCTCGGGATCGCTCCCAACCCGGCGTAGCGCCTACAGAACGTCTGAAATGGAACGGGGGGCGGGGGGGAGAAACTAGCGACTTGACCAATACCATATGTTGCGGGGGGAAAGCCACGCTGTCAAAAACAAAGCACACAATTAAAAGACTCAAGAGAAGCCTCCGCTGCAAGCTGAGTCCAAGAGCTGAGCTGTGACATGGAAGAGCTCACACCGGGCCCTGTCCTCTCTGAAGCCGCTGAAGCAAGTTTGCGTCCCCTCTCTGGACTTTTCGAGTCATAGTCGAGGAAGGATGGCTCCAAGAGGGGCGCCATGTTTAGAGTCTTGGAAGCTCCTGGAAACCATTCAGACCCGTCTCCTACTAAACTCTCCTACCATCTGACATGCTTCCCTGGTACCACTTGTCTGCCCCATGCAAATCTTGGAGGCTGGGCACGGTGGGTGATGCCAATTCAGTCTTCCTAGGTCTGGTCCAGGGGCTGCCTGGAGCTGACTCTTACACTTCAAGCTGAACATCTAATGGCTGGCTGCTAAAACCCGTGCTGCTGAGTGCAGCCAGGTTTGTGCTTGAAATAGAGTCAGAAGTCCAAGGAGGACATGATCTCCCTTAGCCAGTTAGTAAAGTAAGTACTGGCCCGGAGCCCATTAACGAGGAATGAAGGAAGGTCTGATCTGGGACGTCATGCGCAAGTCTCTCCTTTCTAATCCACGCTGGGTTTCATTTTGCATCATTAGATTGTTTTTATGGGCTTGCTTTTCGCAGGAAATCCTTCTTCCTGGGTGGGGTAGGGAGAGTTAACTCAGAAAGGTAATGCTCAGGTAGGCCTCTCTAATCTGCCACCCCTTCCCAAACTTCCTTCTTCATAGCACTGATCACAAGTATAATTAGATATTTGTTTGTGTGACTCTTTGTTTAATCTATGTATCACCCATTAAGCACCATTAAGAGCAGGAAGACCATGTTTATCCTCCTGAGCATAATGTATGGCACAGAGTAGATGCTCATTAAATGTCACACAAATGATGACTGCAGTGTGCTTGGAGGCCTAGAAAAATGGAGATGTATTTTAAGGTTAACAGAATATTTTTCCACTTAAAAAATTGAGAGCCCTCCCCAAATATTTTGGCAATCACACTGATTATCTGTTCCAATTCTCTAACAGCCCTAACATAGGGCTGTTTTAGAAGACACATGTTTCAGGTAGAAAAGAACCCTGGGGTCAGAGTAGGGGAGCTGGACTTTTGTGTAACAATAACCACCAAGCAATAGTACAAAGCAATTTACACCTCTCTGAGCCCTTACAGAGTTTGAGGGAGAAAGGTTTTATTTTTCGGATTTTCAGCTGAGGAAACCAAGGCCCTGAGATCTCCTGGTCAGTAACCGGCTGAGGCAGGATTCAAACCCAGATCTGCCCTTTGCAAAGCCAAGGAGTGATCCAGGAAAGACAGAAAATGATCTGCTCTCTTCACCAATGCCTTCCTCCTTGCCCTGAAGCTGAGGATACCGCCGAAGGAAATGTCTTCTCTGTCCGGCCATTTAGTTTAAAATTAAAACAAAACAGAGTGCCAGGGCCCCAATCACAAGAGGAAGCACACACACAGAAGACACTCTGTAAGTAACACTGGTGATGGTAAAACACACTCCCAGCTAGAAGGGAAATAAGATCTGGGGACCTAAAGCACAGCACGGCGACTACAATTAACGATACTTGTGAGTTGGTCAGAAAGTAGAGCTTAACCGTTATCACCACAAAAATCGCAGTTACGTCAGGGGGTGGAGGTGTTACCTCACCTTATTGGCGGTAACCATCCTGCAATATCTACATGCATCCAGTCACACACTGTACACCTGAAACCTACATGTGTTTTGTGCCAATGATACTTCCGTGAAGCTGGAGTCCGGAAACACGAGCGCTGGTATAAAGACGGCGACTGTACTATAAAGCAGGTACCACCGTAAACACCCTCCTTTGAAGCGCCCAGGCCCCAGGATGAGCCATCCTGTGGGCCACTGGCCTCTGGCCTCGGGGACCCTGCGTGGACGAACACAGACAAGACAGGCAGACTCTCGGCCTGTCCGATGGTCTCTGGGCTCCCCGGGGAGCTGTCCTTGCAAACCGGTCACCAGCACCCCCATTTCTAGTCTACTCAGTGTGGTCTGACTTTGGTTTAATACCTTTATTTCTGGGGTCATTATCTCAGGCTTCAGGGTTTTAAAATCTTTATATTTTAATTCCCTTCTGGACTTTGCTGTCCTTTTAGGGCTCTGCGTCGAAGGTGTGGTTTGCTGTGGGTTTTCCTGAGTCCCCAAATTACCAGCTATCTCCTGGGAATCAGACTGCAGTGGATTTGATTGAGTCTAAGAGTTTGCCCACCTCCACCCTGGATTGTCCGTGTGGATTTCAGCATTTCTAAAAACAGCCATCCAGGGACTTCCCTGGTAGTGCGGTGGTTAAGACTCCGCACTCCCAATGAAGGGGGCCTGGGTTCGATCCCTGGTCAGGGAACTAGATCCCACATGCATGCCTCAACTAAGAGTTCGCATGCTACAACTAAGGAGCCCGCGAGCCATGACTAAGGAGCCCACCTGCCACAACTAAAGACCCAATGCAACCAAATAAATACTAAAAAAAAAAAAAAAAAGCTGTACATAGGATCTGCCTCCTGTGGATTGACATATAGGGTATCTCTGTGCTTTTAGGAGTGCACGTGTATCCGGGAAGTGAGGGAGAGGGTTCCGGACTTTTCTGAAAGACGGAGAGAGAATTTGATGGGGTGGGAGTTGTTATAAGAAAGAGTATCGACTTTGGGGTCAGAGAGGTCAAAATCCCTGTTCTGTCACTAATCGGTGACCTGACTTTGGATGACATATTTGGCATCTCAAAGCCTCTGTTTTCTCATTCGTAAAAGGGAAGAGAAAAGGGGGGATCAAATGACAGAATCCTTAAGTGACTGGCATAAGGCGGGGACTCAACGTACCCTGGCTACTGATCAGGGTTCAGATACTGCTGCTGAGAAGATTCAGGGTATGGCATTAGCCCCAATTACGAGATAAAATACAGGATGCCCAGGCAATACTGGGGACATATTCACGCCAACAAAAGTTACTCGCTGCTTATGTGAAATTTAAATTTAACTGGGCATCCTGTATCTTACTTGCTAAACCTCACAACCTACTTTCAATACGATTATCACCTAGCCAAAGGCCATAAGAAACATTAACGTGCAGTTATTAAAAGATACACGGGCTTCCCTGGTGGCGCAGTGCTTGGGAGTCCGCCTGCCGATGCAGGGGACGCGGGTTCGTGCCCCGGTTCGGGAAGATCCCACATGCCGCGGAGGGGCTGGGCCCGTGAGCCATGGCCGCTGAGCCTGCGCGTCCGGAGCCTGTGCTCCGCAACGGGAGAGGTCACAGCAGTGGGAGGTCCACGTACCGCAAAAAAAAAAAAAAAATACACACACACACACACACATTGGTCGCGCCGTGGAAGGACGCACAACCCTGGCTTTCTCGGCAGCTGGTCCACCTGGGATGAACTCACTTCTTTATCCTTCATCCCAGTGACAGGTGTCGCTACAGCAGGAACACTCGCCTAAGGGACTGTCCAATACTCCGCAGTCTTGGGGTGCTGACTTCGGACTTTTCACTCGCAGAGCTGCCCACATAGGGACGCATCCAGATCTTGTTTACACAGCTCTGCAGCCAGCTTGCCGGCCCTGAAACCCAGATGCAGCCTGCAGACGACTGTCACAGGGCAGGAGGGCTCAAGGCCGTGCCCTGGAAGACCCTGGGGTGACAGTGGACAGTGGCGCGGGAGCCCCAGACAGGGCTGGGCAGGGACCCTGGGGTCAGGCAGCCAGGCGGGAATCTGTGCAAACAGGGCTGAGAGCCCAGCAAGCCATGGAGTGAAACCCAAGGCGGGGAGAACCACAGGGAACCGGGGAACACAGGCCTGGAGAGCAGAGAATGGGTCAAAGGCCAGAAACCAGGAAATCCGGGAACGGAGGCCGTTAACGCAAAGCAGACACAGGAAAGAGATGGGGGCAGCCGGCTGGCCAAGGAGCCGAGAATCCAAGGCTGTGAGCCTCCGAACGAGGTCTGTCCTGCCATGTCCTTCCCGGTCAGGCTGGGGCGGGGGGGTGACCACACAGCTTCCAGGGCCCAAGGCAAGATGAAAGCGCCCGGCCCCGGTCCGAAAAAGTAGTAAGAATTCTAAGACAGCAGAACATCAAGGCAGGTGCGGGGCTGCTGAGCGTGGAGCTGGGGGCCTGAGCACAGGCCGTCTGCTCCTGAAAGGGGCCCTGGGTGCAGGACCGAAGGGTGTGGTCGGGGAGCAGAGGTGGTACCCGGAGGACCTAAATGTCCCCGGGGCTGGCCCAGCCTGGGCAAACGGCTCAATCTGTCTGTTTCCGTTTTGTCCTCTGAAAAAGGGAACTTATATAAGCCTCACTTCCCAAGCTGCTGGAAGAAGGTAATAAAATCCAGCAAAGCTTCTAGAAGCTGCGTGACGGACATCAGGGCCCGTCAGCAGGACACGGAGTGGGCTCAGGGGCCCGTCCGCTGGGGCGCAAACCCCAGCCTCACCGTCTCCGAGACGTGTGACTCGGGTACGTTGCCTGGTCCCTCGGCCTGTCTCAACTGTGGAGCAGAGATGCTAAAGCTTCTACCTCGTGAGCTGCCGAACCTGCACAGAGCCCCGACCAGGGGTGAAGCGGCCGGCCCCGTGGCCGGCACACAGGGAGCTGTGGGCAAGCCTCAGCCCTGCCCCTGCCACCACCGGTCACGCAGGAGCCCCAGGAAGACAGCCGTGTGTCCCCAGCTGGGGGAATACATGGCGGGAGGGGTTATTGCTCACGGAGGGCTCCAGGCGGGGGCTCTGCAGAGCACAGTACTTAATACTGGACGCACCAGGCAGGGGTGTGGACACTGGTGTGTGCCTGCCTCCCCCCACCCCCAGCCAGGGCAGCAGGATGAGAAGAGACAAGGACAAGAAGGAAACTGGCGAGGGACAGTCCCCCAAGCAGGGTCGAGGGCCTCCAGACCCCATAAACGCTCTCTGGCAGCAGGGAGACAGTTGTAATGACAGTGAAAGCTGCAGTGTACACGTCGGATCCCGTTCTAGACACTTCACATAAATGACCTCGCTGAGGCCCCTGAGGAAGGAACTACTCTTATTCCCATTTTATAGATGAGGAAACTGAGACCTTGAGCTCAAGAGCTTGTCCAAGGTCACAGCTCCAGGGGGTGGCGGAGCTGTAGTCACTCTGGTGTCAGAGCTCCCTCGAGCACACGGCACTGGCCCTCGTCACAAAACGACCCTGGTGACCCTGTCGGGGTCGGGGAGGGAGGGCCGGCCCCGGGCACTGCTGCCCACAGCAGGCTGGGGCCCGGCCACCACTCAGCCCCTCCCTGCAGGGCCAAATCCTCTGATAACGGGAAGGTGGCCCCCCACCTCCAGGCATCAGGACTGAGAGAGGACACGCTCCCTGTGTGTCACCCTGACTCTGGCTGGCTCCTCCCAGGGCTGGGTGCCCCAGTGGCCAGTGGCCATCAGCTTGAGGAAGTGGGTCACCCAGGGTCGTGGACACCTGCCAACCCCACAGCCTCCTTCCTGTGCTCGATGGTGTTTGTGGCTCTTGGATCATTTTCCCCTGTTTAAGGAAAAAGAGATCTTTTCACGAATTTACGAATTCTCGGAAATGGGTCATCTCTTCAAAGCGGCACCGAGATCTTCTCTGAACGAGGCAGCATCCGACGCCTCTGCACCCCCAAGGCCTCCTGGACACAAGCCCCGTCCTCTGGACCCTCTCCTCTCAGGCCAGATAAACAGGGGACACTGGGTCCCACTGTGGGGAGGGTCACACAGGTAAAGCCCAGCCCCTAACAGCTGGCTGTGACCCGCGCTGGCCGAGGGGAGGACGGAGGGGCCCCGTGCGCACGAGGATTACGGTTCTTTGTTCTTCTTAATGCACCAGGGCAGCCAGAGTGCAGACAGGAGAGAGAGAGCTGGTGGGAGAGAGACACAGAAGGCAGAGAGTAAACAGCAGTGACAGCGCCCCGGACACACAGTGCCGCGGCCGCAGCCTCACCCCCCGCCCCTGCGCAGACTCCGGGCTGAGAGCATCTCGGCCCCGAGCCTGCCCGCCAGGGAGCCTGGATACACTTCCTCAGCGGCGGGGCCTGGCGCCCTCCTGCGAAGGCACCCCAGATAGTGCCCGAGAGGAAGCAGCTCACTCAGCATCTGCGCTGTCCTGCCAGGGCTGAAGCTAGAGATCCCGCCCCATGCACACATGCGCGCACACACGTGCACAGGCGCACACACAGACACATGCATACAACGCACAGACACACACAGACGCGCACACGACACATGCACACACGTACACAGACGCATACACATACATACATACACACACAGACGTGCACACACAGACACACATACACAGAGACACACAGACATACACACACAGACGCGCACAGACACATACACACATACACACACGTACACAGACACATAAATACACACAGACACACACACACAGACACACACAGACACATACATACACACACACACACACACACACACATACAAATACGTACACAGACACATACATATACACACATACGCACGCAGACACACAGACACATACAGAGACACAGACACACACATATACACACAGATACACATACACACACAGACACACACACACACACACACACAGCAGCGCCTGGTCCGAGCGAGCGATGGGCCTTCCCCCTCCCCCCTCCCCCCCGCCACACCACAGAGGTTTCCACAGCTGCCTGATTCCTAATAACTGCAAATCTCCCAGCCGGGTTCAGTATTTTCCTTGATGACTCTGTTTCCTTGGTAACCGAGCCTGACAAGGCCCTGGCAATGATCTGTTATCTGACGAGAGGAACGTAGGAAAGGCCGCTGAAGGCTGACAGTGCCAAGCGTGCATCAAAGGAAGGGTGACTCTGAATTACGGATGAGGGTCCCAGCAACGGCCCCGGGGGATGCCCTCTGGGGACGCGACGTCCCCTCCAGGGGGACTCCAGCCGAAGCCTCCAGCCCACACACTGGGGGGGGTCCCCAAAGCCATCCTGAGTTCCAGGTCCCGGTGGGCAGCACACACGAGTCAGAGCCTCCGGGCCAGCTTTGGCCTGCGCCCTCCTCTTGCCCCTCGACGTCCTTCCTCCTCCTTTCCGGGCTCACCCCCCCGGCTCCCGCCCAGGGCTTCAGGCACTGGCTCACGGATGACACACTAGGCTAACAAGGCCCCTGACCCCTTGCTGCCCAAAGACAACGGTAGACAGAAAGCAAGGAAACCACCTACCGCCAGTTTACGTGGGCTTAGGCTAGTTTACTGGCATCTGTGGTTCTCAGCCCCGCCGGGGGGCACCGGACAAAGTCTGGAGACAGTTTTGATAGTTGGGACTGAGGGGCAGGCAGGGAAAGGCTCGGAGCTACTGGCTTCCAGGGGGTTCAGGCCAGAGATGCTGCTGAACACTCCACAATGCACAGGACAGCCCCCAGAGCACGGTCTGGCCCCGAGTAACAGTGCTATGGTCGGGAAACCCTAACCGGGATGCCCACTCTTTCAGCAGCTTCTGCACCAGCTTTCTTTAAATAAAAACCCATCTTAGGAAATCTGCCATCCATCATCAATGGTGGCCTACTGGGGGGAAAGGGTCCTTTCAAAATAAAAAGCACAGGAGAATCTTTGCAAAGATCCCACCCAATGAGATGCAAAAGGAAGTGGGACAGTCCAGGTCCTGTCACGCGGATTAAGGTTTAAACCCAAAGTTGATTCAAGGGTTGTGAGCCTGGGGCCTATAGACTTCGGGGCGGGGGAGGGGGGACTGGCAGAAATTGTGTTTGAAATGCCTGTCTGCACAACCCTGGGTGAAATGGGTTCATAACTTTCATCGGGTTTTCAAAGGGGGAAGTGACTCAGAAAAGTCTGAAAGCCAGCCATCTAGATCCCATTGGCTCTGACCTGCACACTGCCGACTCCAGTCTCTCTTGACCAGAACCCCTGCCATGGCCTCCCTGCTCTGACACCACACAGCCCATAGGCCTCCCCTCTCTGGCAGTCTCAAAGGGGAGGTACCAGTGCCCCACAGACACAAACAGACAACAGACATGTGGACACCCTCCCAGCCTGAGACCCTGACCTAGGCCCCGCCCAGCGTACGCAGCAGAGACCTACCTGTTTTACCTGAACTTCACTTGGATCGGTCACTCGGTCCAGGCCATAGTCCAGCACGTCGTTCATTCCCGGCTGAGTGGGGAAACAAAAAGAAAAACGACATAAGAACCGCTGCTGGGAGAGTCTCCGGTTTCTGATTAACTCTGGACCTTGGTCAAGCCGCCGATCGTGAGGCCAAGCTGAGGGGCGTGGCCCAGCCTGTGGGGAGCTACAGGGGTGTGCACGATTCTCCAGGTGAGCTGGTGAGTTTCATGGGGCTGTTCCACCACCACAGCATCCCCAGAACCTAAAACAGAGGGATGGAGAGAGGGATGGAGGGAGGGAGGATGGATGGATGGAGGGAGGGTGGGTAGGTGATGGATGGATGGATGGATGGAGGGAGGGAGGGAGGGAGGGTGGGTAGGTGGATGGATGGATGGAGGGATGGATGGGTGGGTAGGTGGACGGATGGATGGATGGATAAGTGATGGATGGATGGAGGGAGGGTGGGTAGGTGGACGGATGGATGGATGGATAAGTGATGGATGGATGGATGGATGGAGGGAGGGAGGGAGGGTGGGTAGGTGGACGGATGGATAGATGGATAAGTGATGGATGGATGGATGGATGGAGGGAGGAAGGGTGGGTAGGTGGACGGATGGATAGATGGGTAAGTGATGGATGGATGGATGGAGGGTGGGTAGGTGGACGGATGGATAGATGGATAAGTGATGGATGGATGGAGGGTGGGTAGGTGGACGGATGGATGGATGGAGGGAGGGAGGGAGGGAGGGTGGGTAGGTGGACGGATGGATGGATGGATAAGTGATGGATGGATGGATGGATGGATGGATGGATGGGTGGATGAGGGGTGGGTAGGTGATGGATGGATGGATGGAGGGAGGGAGGGAGGAAGAGTGGGTAGGTGGACGGATGGATGGACGGATAAGTGATGGATGGATGGATGGATGGATGGGTGGATGGATGGATGGATGGAGGGTGGGTAGGTGGACGGATGGATGGATGGATAAGTGATGGATGGATGGATGGATGGAGAGTGGGTAGGTGATGGATGGATGGATGGATGGATGGAGGGAGGGAGGGTGGGTAGGTGGATGGATGGATGGATGGATGGATGGATAAGTGATGGATGGATAGATGGGTGGATGAGGGGTGGGTAGGTGGATGGATGGATGGAGGGTGGGTGCACAGATGGATAAACAACCTGCAAACTCAATCAGAGTTCACTGGGATTGGCACGTGGGACTCCCGACTCCCTTCTCGCTCTACAGTTCATTGTGTTGGAGAGTCTAGGCTTCCGTCAGGCACCCAGAGGTTCCAATCCCGGTTCTGCCACTTCCCAGCTGTGAGGAAGATCTTGGAAACTATTCTCCTCTCTGCCCTTCCCACCCTGGGAACTGCAGACGATCCCTCCTGCCTGTCGGGTCCCTCCTGCCTGGAGTACGAAGCTGTCAGCAGGGCGTCACCGTTACCAAGCAACGGCTGTGTGCATCGTAAGGGCGCGTGTGTGAACACCTGGCCCAAAGCTGGCCTCAGTGTGCCTGTCTCCATCCGGCCTCCCCAGCCAGCCCCGCTCGGTCTCTCAGCCTCTCGAGGCCAGCGATTCGGGTCTTCCACCTCCTCTGTTTGGTGCGGACACCCGTCTGGTACAAAGAAATCCCCCCAGGGTGACGGAAGACAGACATCACACACACACACTCACATACTCCCACACTCCTCACATGTACACACTCACTCTCACACTCAAGGACTCGCTCACGTGCACACACCCCCTCCCACTCACAGCTCACATCATCACTCTTTCGCACTCTCACAGGTATGCACTCACACCCGAACGCAGCCACATGTGCTCACATCTGCAGCTCACACACATATGTACCGGCACAGCCACACGCACACACACACACGCACACACACACGCTGCCCCCCTTGGGGCCCCTGCCCCCCAGCAGGCCCTCCAGCCTCAGGGGCTTCCGTGCAGTCGTCTGCTCGTGTCTTGGACCCCTTCTCCAACTCTTGGCTCTGAACTTGATCCACACTCTGATGTGAATTCAGCTGCTCCACGGTGCACCTGTGTAACCGGCGCAGGACCCTGAGCTGGAGCCGCCCGCGGGCCTTGTCCTGCGGCCGGTCCCCGCCGGCCCTCCCCACCCCTCAGCTGCTCCCATCGAGCTGCGGTCCCACCCCGGGGCCCTGCCTTCAGAACTCTCCACAGGGCTGCCTTTCTCCTGCTGCTGTTTGGGGAGACTCCCAGGCTGCATTTGCTCACGCACTCATTCATTCATTCACTCCTTCCCTTATACACTCATTCATTCACTCACGCACTCATTCATTCATTCACTCATTCCCTTATCCACTCATTCATTCACTCATGTACTCACTCATTCATCATTCACTCATTCATTCATGCATGCATTCATTCACCCACTCACTCACTCATTCACTCACGCACTCATTCATTCATCCACTCATTCACCAGGTAGCATGGGGGTCTCTGTTTTCCACAACAGTCACCAGAGCCACCACTGACACAGTTTCTGGGATGCAAGAGGCAGCTGGAACGCAGATACCGCAGAGCTGACCGTTGGCGCACAGGACACAAGGGCCACGGTGGCCTGGCGGTGGGCTGTCAGCAGACAGGGAGCCGCGCAGCCGCGTGCAGCCCGGGCCAAGTGCAGGAAGCCCCGCCTGCCCAGAGACGACAAGCCCACCACCACCCCCTCCAGCTGGAGGAAGTGTGAACGCCAAGGCGTGGTGCCCGAGAACATCCCCGACGCAAAAGCCGAAGAGACAATCTGCTAACGGCTCCTTAACTCAGGTTAGGAAAGGACCCTCGTACCCCCAAGGGCTGCCCACGAGGAGGGGACAGTCCCAGAGCCGGCATCCGGAGAGGGCCGGGGTGGGCGCTGGTGCCACGTCCCGGTGACACGTGGCTGCACCGCATCCCTCCCGTCCCTTGTCTTGTTCTCTCCTCTTCTCACCATTACTCTCTCCCCTGACGTACAGTTTGGACCTTTTTGGTGCACGGCACAGAAAACAAAGAATGAATAAAACACCAGATAGTTTTAAAAACAAAACAAAACAGGGGACAGAGAGAGAGATGAGGTTGATACAGGGAGACACAGAATTCGAGGGAAGGGTTGGAGGAGCCTGATCTTGGCGTGAACGTTACTTCCGCGGACAGCTGGCCCCAGACCCCTGGTCTGAAGCAGGACCCCGGCCCTCACAGCTGTCCCCGCACCCGTGCAGGGTACATTCACCTGTGTGTTCCAGTCTCAGCCCCTCCACCAGACTGTGAGCTCCCTGAGGGCCACGTCTGTCTCGGCTCCCAGTGGAAAGACCCCCATTGCCTCCTAGGCCCCTGGCACAGGGTGGAAATTCACAAAACAGATGTTTGGGGCTTCTTTTCTTAATCTGGATCAGAGTCGATGGACTCTCCCATCCTGTTTTAATGGTAAAACGTTGTATGTCAGACCCCTTTCCTAGGTTCATAAATGGCCTTTGAAAATATTATTTTCACAGTGTCACAGTGTTCAGTCACGGAGCTGTAACTTAATTTACTTTGCCCCTCTCTGGACATTCAGTCCACCCTCAGCAGGAAGTGGAGGACAGACATCCTCTCGGGTGAGTGTCTGCACTTGTGGTTGAAACAAAGGCCGTTTAGCTCAACGCTCAGACCAGCAACCGCCTGACTTAGAGCGCACGTGCCACAGGCCGCCTCTGTCCCCGGACCACATCCTCCTTGTACCCATGGTCCACGTGTCAGCGGCCTGTATCCTGGGGAGACACGGATGCCACAGATGGCACAGCAACAATGCACGGGGGGCCCCGAGATGACTTTTCTAAAGGAACCGTTTCTCCTTCTGTCCGTTTACACAATGAACCTTCGTTTGCTTCGTGCCCAGATCTGCACCCTGTTCCGCTGGGGAAAAGTGTGAGAGGAACATGGCTCTCCAGTGTCAGCAGTTTGCACTTGGAGCTGCCTGAGCTGAGAGAGGGGCCCATCCGTGGGCGCACCTTCCGTGGCAGCAGCATGTCAGACAGAGGTGTGTTCATGTCCCAGCGCTGCCCAGGCCGCTGCGGCTTCCTGAGCCTCGATGTCCCCACCTGAACGACGGGGCAATGACACCCCTATGTCACAGCATTTCCGTCAGGTCCCTGGGATCAGCCAGGCTCAGGGCTTAACCCAGGCGCGTGGCAGGTGCTCAGCGGCCTTCGGCTGTTACATCACGCCCGGTGCCCGGCTCCCCGGCTGGTGCAGACTCAGGGCCCCGGGAAGGTTTCGCGGATCCAGGGCCAGACAAATGAACAGGGGATGAATGTGCTCGGTAAGTACGGCAGCTGGCTACAGTCACCCCACCCAGCCAAATGCTTTGTCTGCCCGGCTGGCTCCTTCCCACCCAGCTGACAGTGTGTCTGGGGCCCCTGGAGACGGTCTGACGGCCCCCAAGCGCCTGGGCTGCTGCGTTGTCAGTCAGATTGCTCAGTTTCCAGCTGAGACAGACTTCAAACCGGATGCTCTTCAAACGGGACGCATCCGTCATCCTGACGCCCTTGGGCCACCGAGAGGCTGAAGGCTTTAGAAAGTCAGGGAGAGAAGGAGCGAGGGCCACCCGGCCCGGCCCCCACTCCTGGTCCGGTTTTGGGCGAGGGGATCGGCAGTGAGGGGGCCGGGGCGGGGAGAGAGGTTTTGTGTCCGGGGAGCTTCATGTCTGCTCCAAGCACAGCAGGCTTCCTTCTGCACGTGGCCCCCCCGGTGCCGCCAGTGAGGGACAGGCACCTCTGAACCCGGCACCATGTGCGTGAGAGTGGCAGCAACCACGTGATGCTCTAGTGACCAAGGAGGTGACAAAAGGCCTTAAATGCACAACATCACGTGACATTGTCACCGGAGGCAAAGGAGCATGGAGACCAGGAGGGAAGGCTCTGCAGTCTGTGGGTCCAGGCGGCCCGGTGCTCGCTCACTGGCCGTCACTGGCAAGTCAGCAGCAGCCCTGGGCCTCTGCTTCCTCATCAGCAAAACGGGACTAATTACGTAGCGTCTCAGGTAGGGCCGCAGAGATGGAACGAGAAAGCGCGTGCAGAACGATGCTTGGCGCACAGCCCGGGGCACCGCAAGTTCTCCACTCAGGTCTGCGGTGACGGTGACCGTGACAACGCAGGTGATGGAGGTGGAGGAAGTGGGGACCGTGCGGGAGGTGGTGGTAGAAGCCACTGTCAGGGACACACTGTTGAACGTCTGTGCTTCTGTATCACACAGGGAAGAGCCACTCGGCCACCTGCCCGGTGTCGGGGCCGAGAGCTGCCCCGGGAGGCCTGGGAACAACGCGGATAATCTGCTTCTCGTCGTGTCCCTGTAGACCTCCTGGCTGCAGGGACAGAGGGGAGGAGAGGGTCCCAGGGCAGCTCGCGTGCACAGACTCTGTCGCCTGGCAAGGGATGCAGGCACACGGGCGTCCCACAGCACGGAGTCTCCACACGTGATACAGAGGCCGTTTTCCACCCTACAAGGAGCAGGACCGCCTCGGTCACGGGTGCCACGGGGCACCAGCGCCTCTTACCACCTGAGAGCCTTATCCACCATTCGCCATTCTCCTCACCAAGGGTCCCCCCCGGCTTCAGGATGTGATGACAATATGGGCTGAGCACGGCCTGCCTCCCTCGCACACAAAGATCTCACTCCTGCTACCCGCGGGACGGCGGGTGTGGGCTCTGACCTCCAGGACCCTGTGCTCGGCCAAGCAGCCTTCCGCTCAGGCCCCCGGGGACCTGCGTCGGGCGTCGGCCACGTGGTCTAACTGGAGGAGGTGCCCTGAAACCAAGCAAAAGCAAACACGCCTCAACCCCAGGGCCTTAACCTCGGCGACAAGGCATCGCAACCAACGTCCTCGCAGCTGGAACACCTTACGGGCTGCCTGTCTTGGATGCAGAAAGAAAAGTAGCAAAACGGCCCAAGTCTGATGGGCTCCAAGTTCAAAACTCCAGAAGCTTTGGCCCCGTGAGGGACGCAGTCCGCTCTCCGGTTCTGAGAACTTGGTTCCCGGTCAGGCAAGAAAACTAAAGGGGGAAGACGAGGAACGTGTGTTCCGAATGCTCCACTTCGCAGAATTCCTTCCGCTTCTCCCACCTCCAGTGCCCGGCAGGCAGCGCACGGGTCTGACGCGGGAGGGAACCGAGGCGGCAGAGGCGCCCGCGGTGGGTGGCGGTTACAGCCTGCTTCTCCGCGCTGGGGACGCGGCTTCCCTCCCAAGTAAGGAGCCGCTACAAGTCGCATCTCGTACGTCCAGCTTGTGCCTCTAGGCCACCTAACGTCCCGAAGCCAGAGACGCCACGTGTTCTAAGCCCTGAGGCCGAGCACACGTTTATCCCCGCCCCCATCTCTGCCGGGGACCGGATCCGGAGAGGAAAAGGACAGCAGCAAGAGACGCACGGCTTCCGGTTCCCTACACGTGTCCTACCTTTTCCTTCTTACACTCCTCTTCTAAGGCATCGAGTCCTAGCCCTCACACGAGGCAGACTCATTCAGGTCCCTCCGCTACGGAAATGCACTCAGTCCTAACAGCAACGGATGGGCCACGGGCGGACTCCATCCAGACGGTGAATTTCCTCTTGCAGCCAGAGGCCCATGGATGTTACTCCACAGCGAGCAACAGCTCCTGCAGATTCAATTCTAGCTCCAGGCAGAGATGAGCCACAAAAGGGGGATGGGGAGCAAGGTTGGGAGTGGTCGGGCGCAGGAAGAGACGGGTGAAACCAGGGGGGAGGTGGCACTCACGGGGCATCGGTGCACCAGCCAGTACGCCTTCTCCTGGCGATCCAGCGCGTACCTGTCCGCTTTATTCCTTTCCTTTCCAGCCCTGAAAAGCCAAAACCCACGTTAAAGGCCAGTAAGGTTTTGCATCTGTTGCTCACGGATGGACGCCCTTCCTGCTGAGCCCCATTCCGGACCACTCTCCCAATCTGCCCAAGTAATCTGTGCTTTTGCCATAATGAGAATAATGAAAATAGCGAACATTAATATTATCCTTATGTGCTAAGTACCCTACAACATACTTTTATACGTATTAACTCGAACCCTCCCAGTGAGCAATTCTCAATTTGCAGTTCAGGGGCTGAAGCAAAGAGAGGTTGAATGTCCCACTGAGGGTCGTGCTGTCACCAGGGGGCAGAGGTGGGACCCGAACCAGGGATCTGGTCCCCGAGTCCAGCTCCCCCCGAGAGCACCAGCGTGTGATGCGATCGTGCCACCATGACCAGCCTGAGGATCAGACCGTCTCCCCCAGCGTCTCCACTGGAGTGAGCGTGGATGACATTCTCGGCCCACCTGGCTTCCGGATGTTTCCCTGCTCTGATAAACAACATAATCAACACCGGAGTCAGGAGGCAACGGCAATGCCAGAGCCTGGGATGGGGAAAACGCGGGCCCTGGGGAGTTCTGGTTTCTCTCTAGCCGTCAGTGCCACTCTGTCACTTCAAAGAGTTCGCAGCAAGTCAGGGTTTCTCTGAGCCCAGCTGATTTCTGTGAAAGGCTATTCATGCTCCCTCTCATCTCTCAGTCTCCCTCTTTCCCATCACAGGTAGGAAATGACAGGGGTGAGGGCGTGTTCATTATCATACCCCATCCAGCGCCATTGCCACGGTGACGTGCACTCCGCTAGGCGATGCTTGTTTGCCCAGGCAACGCAGGATGACGCACACGCCCTCCTCGAGACAGAGTCGGCGGATTTACGTGCCAGCTCATGTATTGTGAGTAACATAACATCCAGAGAGCCAGGTGGGTGGAGAGTGCTCTTCCAGGGGGGTGTTTGCCAACGTCCTCTGGAAATTAACTATAAACACTGTCACTCCAACTTCCCCCTTGCCAACTGAAATGGATTTTCTACCGGGTTAACTACCCCGTGTCCTCAGGAAGGTGGGCTGCAGATGGCCTGAGGCACTGTGGACTTTCCATAATGCTGGACCACCTTGGCAATAGAGTTGATCGCTAATTTACTGCAATGCCCTTTCTGGCTTTGCTCTTGTGTGACAGAGGTTATTGGAGGAGAGTGGTGATGAACGGCGTTCAAGAGAACCAGTAAACAAAGAATTATCTTAGTTTGTCATGTTGTGATCTTTATAGCAACAGTATCCCTTAGTCGATGACACTTTGACTCAATCATGTATTTACTGATCTCCACTATGTTCCAAACACTGGGAGAATTCGGGCGAACCAAATAGACTGTAATGGACTGAACGTTTGCATCCCCCCAAAACTCACACGTTGAAGCCCTAACTCCCAGTGCAACAGTATCTGGAGATGGGGCCTTTAAGAAGGAATTAGGGTTTAGAAGTAATTAGATGAGGTCATGAGAGTGGGGCCCTTATGACAGGATTAGCGCCCTGGTAATAGGAGATAACAGAAGAGTCTCTCTGTCCATCTCTCTCCCCCATGTGAGAGCACAACAAAAAGGCAGCTGTCTGCAAGCTGAGACGAGAGCCCTCATCAGAAACCAAACCCTGCCACAACCTTGATCTTGAACTTCCCCCGCTCCAGACCTCTGAGAAAATAAATGTCTGTTGTTTAAGACACCCAGTCTACGATGCTCTGATACGGCAGCCTGAGCAGACTGACACACAGACATATTTCCTGCCCTTCCTTGAGTACCTTTAGGTCTAAACATTCCACAAATAGCCAAGAAGTAAATATAAAATTACAAATTGTGTCGTGAGCTGTGAGGACACATTCAGTGCACTAGAGTGCAGAATCAGGGATGGCCAGTGTGGTACTTTTTAAATAGTATGTCTACAGTCCTGTGACCCTCCTTCCACTGCCAGGTGGGTCTATGTCTTCCCCCACTGAGACCAGGTGGGGTTTGTGGCTGTGTTGACCAACTGAGTATATCACAAATGACACCGTGTGATTTCTGAGGTTGGGCCATCGAAGGTGGGGCAGCTGCCACCCTCCTCAGTGAAGTATTTGCCCTTGGGGCTTCCAACCACCTGTAGGCAGTGTTATATGCCTGGTGCTGTGAGGAAGCCCAGGGCAGACCTTCCAGCCCTCTGGCTGCAAGCACTTGAGAGGCTCTGATCCACAACTGCCCAGCCCAGCCGTCCCAAACTCCAGACCCACAGAACCCTTGAGAGATAATAAAGTACTGTTGCCACTCTGAGCCATGGAGTTTCAGGATGATTGTGTGCAGAATAACAGCTAATCAGAAAAGCTTATTTGACTGGGATTGATATACACACACTTCCGTATATAAACTAGATAACTAATAAAGCCCTACTGTACAGCACAGGGAACTCTGCTCAGTACTCCGTAATGACCTAGATGGGAAAAGAACCTTAAAAAGATTGTATATATGCCTATGTCTAACTGATTCACTTTGCTATACACCTGAAACTAGCAAAACATTGTAAACCAACTATACCCCAATAAAAATTAAACAAGAAAAAAGAAATAAAAGCTTCTTTGAGCACATGACATTTGAACTGAGGGTTCTCTCTCGAAAGGGTGGGACTGGATCCTGTTTGTGTTTCAAAACTGGGGGCATATGGGAGCAGAGGATGCTGCCGTGGCCCAGCTGACAGTGACGTTGGCTCCAGGGTGATGGAAGTAGACAGAAGTGGACAGGTGTGGCAGAAGGGATTCTGCCAGCAGTACCAGCGGGACTGGATGACTGAACACAGGACACGGGTCGGGGAGAGGTGAATGGGGGTTCGTTGTACTGATATGCGTAATGCTGAAGGGAGAGAAGGCTTGGGGAGCGAGGGGAAAACATTCAAGTATGGACAAAGTTAGGCTGAGGTGTGATGTCAACGTGAGATGTTGAGTTTATAGCTGAGATGCTGAGTCTGGGATTCACGAGAGAGGTCTGTGCGCAGAGACTCAGGGGAACGAAACGGGTGCCCGCCAGCAGGCTGGAGGACTAGGGAGGAGCTGATGTGGCAGCTCAAGTCCAAGCCCGTCTAGAGGCAGAATTGCTTCTTCCTCTGGGAACCTCAGTCTCGTAACGCTTTCAACTGTTTGGATGAGGCCCACCCACATTGGGGGGAGTCATCCGCTCTACTTAAAGTCTATTGATTCAATACTAATCTTACCTAAAAAACACCTTCACAGTGACATCTGAGATGGGTACTGGACCAACTCTCTAGGCACTGTGGCCCAGCCAAGCGGACACACAAAATTAGCCATCACAGATCCTAAACCTGAAATCTGAGGCAGCCTTTGAGGGAAGCAACAGAATCAGTGGGGAAAAGCCAGCACCTCAGCAGGAGAGTGGCTTTCAGGAAGTGCTCAGCCCAAGGCGTCTAGAAGCGAATGGCCAAGGGGCTGCCCCATGATGTGGGCAGCTCAGAGCTCTACCCAGGCTGAGGCCAAGGCCTGAGTGGTGGGGCTTGCGGGGGCCACTGGGGGTACCTCTGTGCTGCAAGGCAGCTCGGGGGTCCACAGTCCTCTGGGTCATGGGCTCATCCTGCTTGGAGCAGAGAGGCAGAGGAAGATGGAGAGGGGTCAGGGGTGGGGCGGGGGCACATCCCAGTCAACTCTGTGTCCCTGGGGCCCGGCCCAGTGCTGGAACCCAGTAGGCACTAAAAACCGCCCACTGAGTGGAAGTAGCACTAGGCCAGGCTGGACCACGACCCCACCAAGTGACCTTGGCCAAGTATTCTGACCCCTCTAAGCCTCCGTTTCCCCAGCTGCAGATGTGAGAGGCGACAAGAATTACTGCTCCCGGCATTTCCTCTCCCCAGCGTGGGATGAGACAGTGCACGGAACCCACCCAGTGGAGCCTCACACACAAGTGCACGTGACAAAGGTTAGCAAACTGCCCCCTCCCCCCCGCCGCTCCCCCCGCCGCTCTGTCTGAAAAACACCCAGGCAGAGGCACGTTCACGGTGAAAGGGCAGAGCCAGCTCTCCCCATAACGCGCCTCCGCGTGAATTCAGGCCTGAGAACAAATTCCCCCCGCCCCCCCACCGTGAGCAATAAAGCCATCCTGCCTTCCGGATTCCTGTCTGCCCAGACGGCAGTCCTGCGTAACGGTGCTCACCGCTTGGTATGGTTAATTTTATGGGCCCAGGGGTGCCCAGGTGATAGGTCAGCATTATTCTGGGGGTGTCTGTGAGGATGTCCTCGGATGAGGGTGCTTTCAGTTGAAGACCTGAATAGAACAGAAAGGTTGATCCTCCTGCAAATAAGGGGACGTGCCCTCTGCCTGGTGGCCTCGAGCTGGGACATTGGTCTCTTCCTGCCCTCAGGCTCCAGCTGAAACATCAGCTCTCCTGGGGGTCCAGCTGGCCGACTGCAGGTACTGGGACGGCTCAGCCTCCATAACTGTGTGACCTAATTCCTTGTAACAAATCTCAATCTCTCTACTCTCTCTCCCCCCTCCTTCCCCTCCCCCACCTCTTCTCTAGCTAGATCAATACACAGAGATTCTGTTTCTCTGGAGAACCTTGACTCACCCACCACTACACTTCTTCCAGGGCTGCTTCAGGAGGACGGGGTCTCCACCATCCAGCCCATGTGCCAGCCGCTCTAGACCTCCTGGGGTCTGGACCTGCCAGGGTGAGTGAGGCCGGGCCGGCTGGACTCACTGCTCTGGTGATCACGGGTATTGGTCCCCAGATATTCCTGATTCTCCTGCATCTCGGACACACAGGAGGACTGCACGCCCCGTGCGCCCTCCTTTGAAGCAGGCACAACCACGTGAGCTGCCTTGGCTAGTGAACTGTGAGCAGAAGTGACGTGAGTCCTGGAGTGGCTGCAGGCATGTCAGGGCCCCAGCTGGCCCACGGTGGACACGTGACACGAGCAAGAAATAAGCCTTGTGGTTGCATGCCTCTGATTGCTGGGTGACGTTTGTTACGACAGCCTAACCTCGTCCTGACTGATACACGCTCCCCAACATGTACAGCTGGCCCTTAAGACAAGGCAGGGCCCCCGGGGGAACTTCAGGCCCAGTTTTGAACCGGCAAATGAGGGTGAGCAGTGAGTGGGCTCTAACAGGTGACTCTGATGACAGCTCTCCCATGTTTAAGATCCTTCCATGGCTCCCCACGGCCCTGAGCACAAAACCTTCTCCCGATCTGCTCCTGCTAACACATCCAGCCTCAGTTCCGCCAGTTTGGGGCTTTGCACTCTCTGTACCAGCTCCAAGGGACGGCATCAGGCGGGCACTCCCATGCCCCCAGACTCTGGTTGTCTGCTTAGAGCACCCTCCCTCCCACCTCTCCTCTCCTCTCCCCTCCATCCACCATCACCATCCCTCACCTGGATACACCCTCTGCAGCCTCCAGATTCAATGCTGTTTCTGCAGCTCCTTCTCCAAACCCCGACATGGGGCTCTCAACTCACTGAGGCACCATGGCCTGTCTGCTTGTCTGCTGGGCTCACTAGACGATGCCTCTACCTTCCCTATGCCTCACCCACTGTTTAACACATAAACACTCAATAAAAGTTTATTTTATTAAAAAGAAACAAAGAAGGAAGGGAGGAGGAGAGACAACCAGGGGACCAACAAGATCTTTGACTCACCGGTACTGCTCTTTGGCCTGCATGATGACAAAGTCCCACTTGTAGTTAATTTTTTTGTTCAAGAAATTATAATTTTCCTAGAGGAGGAAAACAAAATGAGAACACTGAGCCCCACAACCTATGCTGCGTGCAGAGGGCAGGAAGCCTTAAGTCAACAACGAGACCCAGCCAGACGGTCTCCCAGCCCAGCTGTGCAGAGGCAGTCATTCACAGGGCGGCACCGAACTCTCCACAAGCCTTCACCACAGAAGCCACAAGTTGGCTTGTTTTTTTTTAATAAGTGTACCCCAAATCTGATAAGGAAGAGGGGGGCAGTGTGCAGGAGAATATGGGAGCTTAATATTCAGCCACAGAGCACAACAAACCCACAAAGCTGCTGTGGCGCTGGCTTTCTGCAAACATGTTTGTAAACGGCAAAAAGCAGCAAGATTGTCGCCGCCTGCCCAGAAGTCTAGCCTTGTGAGGGTTAGGGTGTGCTCCTTGAGAGTATGACTCATGCTGCCTAAAACAAGTCTGCACTCGTGTCTCCCCGTCTCAACTCAAGTTCAAATGTGTCCGTCCTGTAATATGCATCATCACACATATTAATGAAGTCCTGTTATTGCGGGACAGCAAGAGAAAAGTGGTAGCTACTGTGCGCCCAGTAGTTACTGAGGCAAGGCCTTAAGTTACAGCAGGAGAAGCTGAACCTCAACACGGAGGAGAATTTACTTCAGCCGGCTGCTTCTAAATATATGGATGGATGAGGGACGGATGGATGGATGGATGAGGGATGGATGGATGGATGGATGGATGGATGGATGGATGAGGGATGGATGAGGGATGGATGGATGGATGAGGGATGGAGGGATGGATGGATGAGGGATGGATGGATGGATGGATGGATGAGGGATGGATGGATGAGGGATGGAGGGATGGATGGGTGGATGGATGGATGAGGCATGGATGGATGGATGGAGGGATGGATGAGGGATGGAGGGATGGATGGATGAGGGATGGATGGATGGATGAGGGATGGAGGGATAGATGGATGAGGGATGGAGGGATGGATGGATGAGGGATGGATGGATGAGGGATGGAGGGATGGATGGGTGGATGGATGGGTGGATGGATGGATGAGGGATGGATGGATGAGGGATGGATGGATGGATGGATGAGGGATGGAGGGATGGATGGATGAGGGATGGAGGGATGGATGGGTGGTTGGATGGATGAGGGATGGATGGATGGATGGATGCATGGATGAGGGATGGAGGGATGGATGGATGAGGGATGGATGGATGGATGAGACATGGATGGATGAGGGATGGAGGAATGGATGGATGAGGGATGGAGGGATGGATGAGGGTACCTATGAATCGATTAATGGGGGGAACAGGGGAAAACAGCTCAGGACTATATTCCACTCAATTATAAGAACCTATACTTGAAAGCATCTCTGTACCTTTTCATATTCTTCTAAAATCCCTCTCTTCTTGATATTTCTCTTGGCCAGATAGATGGCTGGAAAAGAAAACAATGACAGTTACCATCATCCTCATATTTCAAAACCCCTCTAGGCATGAGACTGTCGTGCTCAGCTTAGTGAAGAGAACACTCAGCTGACCCAGTCCCTCCCCTGGGAATCACTCCCAATACAGATGAGAACTGACATAAAGGTCGTGATGACAGCAAGACAAGTGTCACCAAAACGCAGCAAGTAAGTAAGTGGCAAGGCAAGCCCTCCCCAGGGCATAGGAGGAGGGGGGGAGCTTTACCATAGTCTGTGTCTTCAGCCGGCCACTGCTGGGTGGGCCAGAAGTACGGTGTCTACAAGAGAAACCAGGGAAGCAGGCTTACACACGGGGCTGTGAACCCCCGGCCCCCAGCCCTCTAGCTTAAAACATAAAGCTGCCTTAGCCCCCTCCACTGTTTCTGAAGATCTGTGAGGATGTGAAGCCAACCAGTTACCTTTTCAGATGACACTAACCCCCTGTTAACACCCAAGGTCAAGGCCAAGGCTCACCTGAAATCGATAGAGGCTGTTGTCAGGCTTGAGAACGAGGTTCTTGGGGTCTTGCAGGGGGTAGATGTAGCCGTACTTGACAATAAAGTTGCCCAAGTTCTGTGCCTCTGGGGAGAAGGGGTTGAGCCAAGGCAGTTAAGAGCAGGGGCCAAGCGCAGAAGCTCACGGCCCCGCCCCCGCAGAGCACCCCAAACTCAGGGCAGGTACCCCCATCCTAACAGCACTTCAGCCGAGAAGTGGGGACAGTGGCTCCTGAACTTAGCTGCGGACAGGTACCAGCTGGGTAGCCACGGCTAAAAGGAGGGTCCCCCAGCCCAGCCCCCGAATGTAAGTAAGTCTGGAGGGCAGTCAGTGACCCCAGTGTTGACGGTGCCACAGGTCATCCACTGCAGGCGTTTGGGGTGACAGGTGGGGAAATCCTGGAGGAGCATCGCTGGGCCCTTTGGGTCTGGAGAAGTCCAGAGGCTTCTACTTGACCAACAGACACCTCTTCATCCCGAGGGGCAGGAAGGTGAGGCTGTGTTTATGGTCAACTTCTACCCCAAGCTCAGCTCTGTCTGCACCCTGGGTCCAGATCCCAGGCTCCTCCCCACGTCCCTTCAACTCCCACCCGCCTCCAGTCTGCTCAGAAACACAGTCTTCGTTCTGGATTTGCAGCGATTAAAGGATAACTGTCCTGGTTCATTCTCAGAGGCACCAGTGAGAGCAGGTGTCTTTCTACCATCAAGACAGAATCCCAGCCCTCCCATCCTGCAGGCCCAATGACCCAACCCACATCCTATCCCACAGCTCAGCCTCCCAGGAGCAGGGAGGCTTCCTCCCCACCCTCCCTCTTCATATCTCCCTCCCTCTATCAGAGACCAGACCCTCGTTGTACCAACAGCCTTTTCGCTAGTGGCAAGTCAGGTCCCTGAGGCTTTCTGCTCCAATCCATCCTTCAGACTGCTGCCTAACATCCCAGCTTAAATCTGATTACTGTACACACCGCCACGCTGCAAAACCCTGCGTGGGTTACACTGCCTCTCTCCCAGATAAAATTTGGAATCCAAGAATGTACCAGGTGCACCCCACCTGTCCACTGCCCTCCACACCCAGCTGAAGTCACTACTCCCCATTTCCCCTGTTACCGCTCCATTCCTGGTTCATTCCATGTTTACGTCTTTGCTAATTTCCCCGCTGGGAAGACAGACCCTCTGAGCTTCCCTCCAGGATTCACAGGCATCGCTTGTTTGGCGACCAAGGGTACGTATGCATCACCCCCTCCAGGAAGTCTTTCTTGATTACCCATGAAGTTCTCATCTCTCCAATTAAAATGTCAATTTCTCAGAGACGCGGGCTGACCCCCGTTTAGCTTCTACCCTCCAGAGATGCCCCCAGGGTGACGCGCACACAGCAGCCCTTGGTCTCGGAGGAAAAGACGAGCTCTCACCCAGACTGGAGACCCACAGCCGCTGGGTGATCCACTGCAGAACATCACTCCCTGCAAAGCAGAAGCATTTGGCCACCGTCAGAGCCTCCCCGACCTCCACGCCCCCCTCCACACGGTCGCCCAGCCGGCCTCCTCCCTGTTCAGCCGTGATCTCGTCCTTCTGCTCAAAAGCTTCAGGGATGCCCCTCCTCCCCTCCCCCCAGCAAAGTTCAGTCCGAACCCTGCAGCCCATAATTCGGGGCCGTCCATGATCCGACTCTGGCCAGGTTTCCAGCCTAACGTCCCCTACACCCTTCAGGCTTCACCTCTCTTGTGATACTTATTCTCTTTCCTTACAATAATTGGTGCCTGGACTGTCACTCACCGAGTAGGAAGTAAACAGACTAAGACTTAACAATGAAAAAAAAAAAAACAGACCCAAAGCAAGCTGTCCATGGAACTCTGAATGGAGCCCGGAGCCAGGGACGGGAGGGGAAAGGGGTGCGCCAAGGGCAGGGCTGGTTCTCCCACACCCCCAAGTTCCCAGGCAGAACTCTGAGGAGTCAGAGAATTCTAAAGCGAAACCTGGCTTTCCAGGTCATTGTAATGACGCTTTTGTCGAAGCGGTTAAGATGAGCCGCTTTTTTAGGAACACTTTGTGGGGTGATGTACAACTTCAGACCGTGGAATGCGGGCTCCGTGCGCCCTCTCGCCCTGGGCCCTGCGAGGCCGAGGGGCTGGCCTGGGAGCGACGCAGACTGCAGGCCGGCGTGGAAGAAACCAGGGGAGGCACACGGGGACAAGAGCAGGAGGGAATGTGCACCCCTCCGCCCCCAGCAAGTGTTCAGATTGATCTAAGGGCCAAGGCAAGCCGGGTCCCACCAAGTCCAGAGCTGATGCAGGACCCCAGGGAAGCCGCGGCCTCCCACTCGGCCCGGGCCCTCTGGCCCCATCGGCAGAACACACTCCTTGCAGGAGGCGGGCGGGATCATCTCGGGAGAAAGATGCACCCCAACTCCGACGTCATCTTGCAAATGCCAACAACCATATTTTCCAGCCACCCCGGCCTGCTTTCCAGAGGCCGAGCTGGGTCCCCTGCCTGTGTGGAAACCGGCCCACGAAACACACCAAGGAGGAGGGTCAGGGTCTGAAACCCCGCTGCCTGTGTCCTTGTAGCTGGACTGTCGCAAAGGACACTTCCTCGCTCACTTGGGGGTGGCCAAGGGGCGTTTCTTCTGACACCCGCGGGGGGGTGGGAGGGCTTAGGGCCCCTCCCCCACTCTCTGGGCTGAAGGAGCTGCCCGCAGTGTGGCTGAGGGTGGACCCCCTGTAACTGCCCTTCCTGCGCACGCCCCGGGCCACAGATATCCAGCTATCAGCTCTCCACGCCCACATGCCCACCGCGACGGCTTTCAGAGGCTCCCCTGTGGCTCCTGGCTTTAGTCAGCGCTTTGCTTATTCAAAAGCAAAATTCTTCACCTAAACCCCTACTTAAAAATCCCAGGACTGGGTGTTTTAGACTCTGCACCCCAAGTCTCTACACGGTGGTGTGCAGACCAGGAAAGAGAGCCCCCGGCGGAGAGCAGACAGGTTAGCGCTCCCCACCAAGGCGCTGAAGGTTTTCTCATCCACTTGACCGCTTCCTGAAATGGGTCGAATGAGGTTACGGGGGCCCCGGTGTGTCCACCACGTGATCTGTGCCGACAGCACCACAGGCTGCTCAGAGCCCACGTCGGCCACCGTCGTCCCCTTAAGTCCTGAGTCCCCTGCCCTCTGAGGAGTCGGGTGGCACTGATCCCGGTTGCTTTGATTAGGGCCGATACTGCAGGACAGGGCTCCTCCTGGGCTCCGACCGCAGCTGGGACTCACCCGAGTAGGATGAACAAGGCAGAACGTGGCTGGGTGGGCGGCCCCCCACCAAATCCAGGGAACCAGGGGCCCCACCTGCCAGGAAGGAAAGCAGCTTGCAATCCCGGACGGGGGATGAGAGCATGGATGCTGGAGCGGTGTAGCCGGGCTCAAGCCCACGCTTAGCCCTGGATGCGTTTAGAGACCTGGGGACAAGATGCTAGAACTCTGCGTCTCCGTGTCCCCGGCTGCAAGAAAGGGCTGGGGGGTCACATCTCTCCCTACGCTTATCGTGGTGACACAGCCAGCTATGGGCCCCGTGGGGAGTCACTGAGCACCGGCCAGTGCACACTAGAGCCTTGTCTGGTTCCTGCAGGCACCCCCTGGGGCAGGGATCACTACTTCTGCTTGTCAAATGAGGAAATGGAGACTAGGGCTACACGGAAAAAAAAAAAAAAAAGGCACCCAAAGGATTCAATCCCAGGGTGCCTGAGTCAACGTCCAGCGCCCTTTGGACAGTTCGAGACCAGGATTGATTCACGCGCTCGATAAACTTTTGTTAAACTTCCACCCTGACCCCCAGCTGCACTAAGCGCAGGGGTTACTCAGATGAGCTAGACGAGATCTCTCCCCTCGAGGGTTGCCCAATCCAGTGGAGAATTCAACCAGAATTCATGACAACCAGGAGCTGGGAGGGGGTGGGGTCAGGGGTCAGAGGCAGCCTGCAACGTCCTGGGGCGCCCAGGCTGCTCTGGGTCCTAGTCTTTCCCAAGTCTAGACCATTGGAGTTTTCTTTTCTTCTGTGAGCTAGCCTGTCACATGCCAATCATTCCGCCGTCTGTCACTCACACTCTGGGAGCCCGAGAGACGCTGTGCTGGCTGGGACACGCCTCCTTCCGGCCGGCTTGCCTCTGCAGAGACCCCAGTGCCTTGAGTGACAAATACTCAGGTCATGGATGGGGTCAAGAGCGAGGGCTCACAGGGGACTCAGCACAGCGGCGAGTCCCAGGCTCGCGCTCTGAGAAGCTGCCCCCCTCTGCCAACAACACGACTCGGTGGGAAAGGGACTCCTTACTGCAAACATCACAAAACAAACGCAACGCACGGATTTTACCAAAATCACAAAACCATCGCAACGCACGGATCAAAATGCATTCTTATTTGGGGGTCCAGCCCCTTCTGCCGATATCCTGAAATGACGCCCTTTATCCCGCCTCCAGAGAAAGGAGACTAAGGTGCCCTGCCCTTGGGGGAGTCAAGAAGGGTCTGAATGTTAATTAGAAGACAGGGAAGGATGGAGAAAACAAAGGCCAATTCTTTTTTTTTTTTTTTTTTTTGCCAAATAGTATTTTTTCTGCTACTTGATTTTATTAAAACAAATCAAACAAGACAATCAAATAAAAAACAACAGTAGAAGTTTTTAAAATGACCTCCTGGGGACGAGGAATGGCTTCACAAGGGGACCTACTGGATTCCTTTCTCTTTCCTTTCTGACTCCTCGCCCAGAAGGAGCCTGCACGAATGGGCAAGTAAGCAGGAAGTATACGCGGCTTTGTGGGCCACGTCACTGTCTCTGCACAGCTACTTAACTCTGCCATTGCAGACAATACATAAATGAGGACGTGTATCTGTTCCAATAAACCTTTATTCACAGATACAGAACACAGGGCGCATCTGGCCCACGAGCTATAGTCTGCCAACCTCTGTGTACGGTCTGTTCCAGGCCAAGACCAAATCACAAGATACATTACCCGTCATGGCGTGAGGGACGCTGATGACCGCGACCTTCTGGTTCTGCACTCTGACCCCCATCTCTGGGTCCTGCATGTCCTTGACGAGGGCTTCAATCTGCAAGACAGAACCGCCAAAGCTGGCTAAGCAGAACCATCTCGAAGGCTGAGTGAGGCCCTTCTGGCAGCACCGAGGGAGCAAAAGATGCAAAGAGGAACACGGGGCCCTGATAACCAGGAGCCCACCGCCTAGGTGGGCAGCGTGCAGCTGAGAACTAAACGCGTGCGTCAGAGGCACAAACACCTCCCCAGGTGTGAGAGCTCGGACGGATTCATTCTGCCAAGGAGATGCTGCAGAGGCTTTTAGGAGAAGATGGGACTTGGCAAAAAAAAGGGTTTTGTTGGTTAGAAAGTGAGAGAGCTACAAGGCACGGGAGAACCACAGCGCCCAGGGTGGGAGTGGGACGGGGGGAGGGGAGGGGCCGGGTCTCAGGGGGGCCACAGAGGGTGGGCTCTGTCCCAGCAGCTCTGGCTGGGGAGCGGTGTCATCGGGCCCGCACCTGAGAGAGGAGCATCGAAGCACGAAGAAACCCGCCCCAACAGGGAAAAGCAGGGGCCTGTTCACCACCATTGCGACCGTCCGGGCACAGGATGATGGCGCTTCCACCCCTCCCACTTCTGCCCCTCGGTCTGTCCTCAGCAGGGCAGCCCGTGCGAGACTTTCAATTATTTTAGGCTGTGTCTCTCCTCCGCTTTAAACTCCGCAAGGGCCATTCCATTCAGTCAGTGGCCAAGCTCTCCTACTGGTCTACGTGGCTGGGATCACTTCCCCCCGACTCTCCCCCTCATAGGCTCAGGAGCCACGCCCAGCTGCATCCTCCCTCGTGCTGCAACCTCGAACGTCCCCCCCCATTCCTATAGCACTCACCTTCCGACGTCCGAAATAATCTACCTGCTGATCATAACGTTTGCCATGTGTCTCCCTCACTCCTAGAAAGTAAGGTCTTCAAGAGCAAATCTTCCTTTTTCTTTTTTTAATTTTTTGGCCGCGCTGCACAACATGTGAGTTCTTAGTTCCCCGACCAGGGATCAAACCCGCGTCCCGTGCAGCGGAAGCACAGAATCTTGACCACTGGGCCGCCAGGGAAGTCCCGAGGGCAAAGCTTTTGTCTGTTGCTGTCTGCTGCTGTATTCTGACTGCCTGGAACAGCGCCCAGCACGTGGACAGTACCCAGTAAACAGCCGGCGCATGAATTAATAAATAAATAAAGGCAGGGGCAGAGAAGATAACAAGAATGCATGGCTTTTAGAGCCCTCGTTCTGACTCTAATTACCTAGGATTAACTGTACGTGCAAGTGACTGACTGGTGCAGTGAGGGTGGCAAAGAATAACGGCAAAGTTTATAACTTAGACGATCGGAGTTGCCAGTTACAAAAATAGAAATTTCAAAAGGAGGAGCGCTTTGAGAGAGCAGACACTTCTGCTTTTGGAATGCTGACTGCGAAGGGCTGCTGAGATAGCCACGACCTCTGGAAGGGGATTGGAAACGAAATGTCCCAACTTCAAAGGACACGACCGTCAGAGATAAGAACTCGATTCACGAACATCGACGAGAGAGTTGACACCAGAGAGAATCCACGAACCATCGGAGGAAGCTGGAACTGCAGGGAGACACCCACAAGGACAGCCCTGATTGTCTTCAGAGTATTTTTTTTTAACATTGATGAGTACAAAACATTTTTCCACTTGAAAAAATTAATAGGAGTAAAATTAACTGAAGGATATTTTAAAACAAACTGGATGGGTTGACACAATTGAAAAAAGACACCAAGCACTTCTCTGGTCAACGCTGATGACAGGCATCGACAAAGCCTCACGTGCAGACGCTTCAAAGTTCATGCTCCAGGAAACTCCTCGCGAGGGGAAAACCGTGCACACCCCCAGCCCCCCCAGGTGCCTGCAAACGATCAGTCCGTCATTCAACAACCAGGCAGCCATGGTGGACTCAGGGAACCAAAGGTAAAGAGCTCTGGTCCCTGAGCTTAAGGAGTTCACCGTCTAGTGCAAGGATATTACAGGACGATACGGGAAGTACAGTGACCAGGGTGAGGCCACGGTGTCCTGACAACACACCTGTGCCAGGGAGGAGGTGGCCGGGAGAGACACTCCTGGAGTGGTCATAAAATGACGAATAGGAATGAGGAGGCAGAAAGGGCAAAGGATGGCCGGTGAGGACCCTAAGGCTCAGTGAGCAGCAAAAGCAGAAACACAGAATACGAACGAGTAAGTGGAAACGAAGACCTCTCCTGTCCTCCTCCGGCTGGAAGCCCTCTCCTGAGGTCAGGGCAGCTGCGCACGACTGGATAGATGCTCACGGAGGGTCTCCCCTCAAACCCAACCTGTCCACGTCCCAACCACAACCCAAAGCAAAATGGCTCACTGTGCCGCTCTTCCCCCGGTTTAACTAGCTTGGTTACATGATCCTTTCTCTCCTGCTGCTTCATAAAATAACTCATCCTCACACTGTACAGCCCTTTACAATTTCCAAAGTCCTTTTAGAGTTTGCGTGTGCTTGTGGCCCAAAGAAAAGGAACCCAAGATTCTCATGTCCTCAAGGTTCTCTCTTAACTGCAGGAGTCCACTCAACCTCTCTGAATTCCCTTCCTCTACCATAAAACGACAGTATATTCACAATTGATAGCATTTTGTTACCTCTTAGAATCTAAGTAATTGTGTAAAAATGCTTTGTAAGGACAGATATATAAAGATATATAAGCAGAAAGATATATACTTGGGCTTTCCTGGTGGCGCAGTGGTTGAGAATCTGCCTGCTAATGCAGGGGACACGGGTTCGAGCCCTGGTCTGGGAAGATCCCACATGCCGTGGAGCAACTAAGCCCGGGAGCCACAACTACTGAGCCTGCGCGTCTGGAGCCTGTGCTCCACCACGTGAGAGGCCGCGATAGTGAGAGGCCTGCGCACCGCGACGAAGGGGTTTAAAAAAGAAAAAAGGAAAAGAATTTAAAATTAATCAATACAATCATAAATAACATGTAGGTCAAATAATACAGCATAATAATAAAAAAAGATACATACTTTATAAGGAGAGAGATTTGTTAGTGTTTGTGGGTTGGAATCATTAACATCTGTAGTGTTCGTATAATCAGCGCATCTTTAAAATTTTGCATGCAGAGCTGTCTTTAGACGCCTGGGAATAAAAACCCTGCTCTACCAATCATCCAAATATAGATGTTTACTGAGCGTGTATTAGGTGCCCAGCCCTGGCAGGCGGGTTGGTACAGGAAGATAAAAGACAGCCTCCCGGGCCTCAGAGAGTTGGGAAGATATTGGTGTGAAGATAAACAAATGAACTAAGATAAACACTAGGGATCTGGGTGCGAATAAAGTTCAGTTCAAATCATCCTCCAATGAGCAGGCGAGGTGAATCACTAAACTTCACTAAGGCTCATCCTCTGTAAAGCAGAGATGAGCACAGTACCTACGACGTCAGACGGATGTTGTGAAGATCAAAGGAGATGAAGCAGCGAAAGCACCTAATACCATGCTGTGCACAAAGAATCTATTAGACAGCAACTGCAGACTGAATTATGCACCAAAAAATAGGGAAAGCAGGGATGGGAGTAAGAGCCGGGAGGAGGAGAGGATGGCTGAGATGATCCCCAAACATCACACAGAGCGAGAAGGATTTTCCCAGCCGGCCGCCGTACTGCAAGGGAGGGACGGTGCGAGGGGCCCCGCGCTGGCTGACGCAGGAAAGTGAAAGGCTGAATTTGGAACCCTCGGGCACGGTTGGTGGGAATGCAAAATGTATGCAGGTTCCTCCCAAAATGAAAAATAGAACTGAGACAGGCTGGGACCTGGGGCCCTTTGCTGCAGTGCCCACACCTGGACACACGTCACCTCAAGCAACAAAATACAAAGAAACTATAAGGGACGAAAAAAGACTGCACGCATGCCCAGTTGGGGCAAATTCTGGACAAGATACAAAAAGGCCCAAAGAACCCAGCTGCCACTTCCGAAGAGCCAGGAGCGACAGCAGGGTGCTGCGCAGGCCCCCTGCACTCGACACTACCAAGGGGTGGGCAGAACGCCTGAGCCACCACTCCCGCCCGACCCCCGGACGCACCCCTACCCTCACCCCACGTAAGGAGCCAGCTGCCCCCGCCCCCAGCCAGCCAGCAAGGGGACCTGTTGTTTGTTCTCAGTCCCCCTGCTGCAGCAGCGGCCCCAGTAAAGCCTTGCCTGAATCTCTTGTCTGGTCTCTGTTCAATTTCTGTTGCTCAAGGAGGCCAAGAACCCTGGTCAGTGACAGAACTACCAGATGATCCAACAATCCTATTTCTGGGTATTTATCGAAAAGAATCAAAATCAGGATGGCGAAGAGATATGGACCCTCCCCGGTTCACAGCAGCACCGTGGTCAACAGCCAAGATGTGGAACCACCTAAGTGTCCACTGGTGGGTGAACAGGTAAAGAAAATGTGGCACATCCAGGGATTATGACTTAGCCCTAAAGAAAGGAAGGAAATTCTGGAATCTCCGACAGCCTGGATGAACCTGAAGGACGTTATGCTAAGTGCGTAAGCCGGTCTCGGAAGGACCGCACGATTCCACTACCTAAAATCGGCTAATTCACGGAACCAGTGGAAGGGCAGTTGCCAGGGCCTGGGGGAGGGGGAGACGGGGAGATGCAATCACTGGGCATGAGGTTACAGTCAAGAAGATGAAGTAAGTTCTAGAAAGCTGCCCTGCAATATTGTTTCTATAATTAACAACATTGTGAATTATACACTTAGAAAAATGTAGGAGGGTAGTTTCTTGTGTGATGTGTTCTCACCACAATAAAACAGAATTTTTTTTAAAAGAGAGAGAAAGAGAGATGGCCAGGCTGCGCTGGAGGGGAAAGGTCAGGCGGGGAGCCCCGAACTGGAGACACGCCACCCGCCACCCCGGAAGCTGGCAGGCCCCCCACGTCCCCAGGGCGGGAGGAGGGGGGACACACGACGTCCTAGGTCAGTGCCGAGGGCTGGGCTGTCCTATTTCCACCTGCTGCTAAACCGGCACCAGCAGCAGAACCACAATCCCGAGAAGCGGCCGAGATCGGGGCAAAGGTCACGGCCTCTCCGGGCCCAGCGCCGGCCCCTCAGCTGCCCGCGGGACCGGCCGGGGCCCAGGGCCGCCCGGGGCTCCTCGTGCAAGACCCAGCGCGAGCCCGTCCGCACAGACGCGCTCTCGGCTCGCGGGATCCTTCTGGAACGGAAATGACGCGTTTCCGCTCCACTCGGAGCTGCAGTGCTTGGCCTCCTGCAAGGTCGGGGCCTGGGGGAGTCTCGGGCCACGGGGGCACCGAGCGGCTCCCAGCGGAGAAGGGGGCGCGGGACACCCCAGGAGGTGGCCGGAGGGCGGCTGCTTCCCCCGGACGCGGGCGGGGACCGAGGGGCCACGGGCGGCAGGGGTCACCTTTTCTAGAGTTGTTTTTTCTAACTGAATCACAGTGGATTTGCAGTGTTGTGCCGGTCTCTGCTGTGCAGCAAAGTGACTCAGTTACACACACACAGACATTCTTTTTTATGCACATCCTCTCCCGTTATGCTTTTCTGGAATTCTTGGCTGGCCGTGAGCCTCGGATTCACCTGCTCCTCCCAGAAGTGCCCGCCATTCTGACGTGGGAGCCCGGGCCTCCCCCTTCCCAGGGTAACTGCCGGAGGAAAGTCCACATTTGCTCCAAAACTTTTATCAGCTGAAACAGCAGCATTTCATGGCATCAGGGCGCCCATATATTGGAGAAGAAAGAGAAACCCCCGCTCTGAGTTAGAAACCTGAGCTTCTCCAATAGAAAGTCAGGGGGTTTGATTCCTTCTCTCTGCATTAGAAAAAAAAAAAAAATCTAGTTATAAAGAGTTTGAAAATAACCTTCAGAGGAGGAATAATGAGAGCTATTTTAGGAACACAATGAGGGGAGTCAGATTTCTTTCTGGCAGGTGTGTCACCTTCACAGAAGAGAAGGGCTGGGGGCAGCAGGGAACACCACAGGGACCTCGAGAACATTCTGAGGGCGTTCGGCCCATTGGGGTTTGGACCCAGTTTCCTCAGAACTTTCCTTGTGTCAGTTCCTCTGAGGGGTCTCCCCAGGCACCCAACAAGGAAACCGTAGGACTCCGGCTGCTGGTCCCGTCTCTGTTATGGGCTGGACGGCGCCCACCCCTCAAATTCATAGGTTGGGGTCCTACCTAAGCCCCAGGACCTTAGAATGTGACTGGACTGGGAGAGAGGGCCCTTGACAAGGTAACCGAGTTAAAAGGAGGGCACTAGGGTGGCCCTGTGACAGTGTGACTGGTGTCCTTTGAAGAAGAGGAGATGAGGACACGGACACCACGGGGGGCGAGCACGTGGGGACACGCGGAGAAGACGGCGTCTGCAGGCCCCGGACAGAGGCCGCCGGAAAGCACGCTGCGCACACCGTGCCCGGGCTGGCGGTGCTCTGCCGTGGCGGCCCCAGCCCAGTCATACGGACTCTGGGCTCCAGCCCTGCTTCCAGCAGAAGAGCCCCTCTGCCCACCACAGACAGGGGACAACCCGAGTTGTGTCCCCAGGTCCCCAGAGGGTGAGGAGCCCTTGCCTTTCTGCTCCCAACTGCTGCCAACTCTCGCGCCCTACTCCTCGCGCCTTGTGGGCATCCCCCCGGAGACAGGGAGGCACGGCCACCCCCGCCCCAAACGTCAGGCGCCCTCCCGTCTCCCACACTCAGCTCCCCGCGATCCTGGGCCACACGAGGACGGCGGGGTAACCAGGCAGTGCTGAACCCCAGGTGACGCCGAGCTGGGGGCGGGATGGGGGCGTCAGATGCCACGTGCCTCTGCGTGACTGCAGGCGTGTCACCAAGGAACAGGAACGACGGCTCCGAAGGCCTCGACATCCCACCTTCCACGCCCACGCTGCCCCTCGCTGTCACTCCCTGTGCAAGATCTCGGGCTGGGATTTTCCTCTGAGCCGGAGAAGGTTCCCGGGGGGATAATAATCAGTACTTTTCTGTACAGAGAGGGAGCAAGTGACCTGCAACCACGGGGCTGTCTGGCAAACAGAAGGGGCTCCCACTAAGCAGCCTGTCCGCCCAGAGGCCAGCGGACCCCTGGGCCATCTCACCCCGAAGCCTCTCGGACCCTCAGGGGCACCACACACGCTCGATCGGCGCTTAGGCCACCCCAGCCAGAAGCCCAGGAAGCATCGTCCACGACCCCGGTCAGCTTCTGCGGACTCTGCTTTTGTTTCTGACCTGTCTCCTAACAGGCCTCTGTGGCACGTCTCACCTCCCTCCTGGACCGTCCGGCTCGGCCCACCCGGCCTCTGCCTTGGGCCTGGCAGGTCCCCAGCCTCCAGGGCGCCCTCCAGTGGTGATGCTGTTGACATTTGGGGCCGGCTGTCCTGTGCACCGTAGGTGTCTAGCAGCTTTCCTGCCTCTTCCCTCCAGCTGCCGGGGCAGCCCCCTCCCTAGCTGGGACAACCCCAAATGTCTCCAGATGTCACCAAATGTCCTGGGGCTTTCCTCTGGGCTGTGCATTCAAATCACCTGGGAAGCTTTTCTGTATTTGATTTTATACATATACATATATATATATTGGTTTTTGGTCGCACCGCACAGCATGTGGGATCTTAGTTCACTGATCAGGGACGGAAACTTTGCCCCCTGCAGTGGAAGTGCAGAGTCTTAACTACTGGACCGCCAGGGAAGTCCGTGGGAAGCTTTTCTTTGAAAACACCAACGTTTTGGGACTTCCCTGGTGGCCCAATGGTTAAGACTCCACACTCCCAATGCAGGGGGTTCGATCCCTGGTCAGGGAACTAGAGCCCACATGCCGCAGCTAAGACCCGGTGTGGCCAAATAAATAAATAAATTTTTTTTTAAAAAAAACCCAATGTTTGGACTCCATCTGACTTGACTACTTAATTATCTCCTAAGTAAATGAGAAACTCTAAGGAAGGTGACCTGATAACAATGTTCTTTAAAGTACAGCCAGGGTAGAGAAGCACTCCTACCCTCTAATCAGAATCATCTTTCTAACATGGGAACCAACTCGTTTTATTCGTACCCGATTTTAAAACGTCAAATGGCTTCTCAGCGAACACAGAAAGCGTCAGACCCCCGGCTGGATGTGCGAAGCCCCCAGTTCCGGAGCGTCCTTCACTACCAGCCTTTCCATCACCAACTTCCTGCCCACCCCTGCCCCCCGGCCAGCTACCCCAACCCCTGAAGACTCTCCCACGGCACAACGCTATTCCACACTTCCAAGCTCTGCATTCCCCCAAATGCCACTCATCTTCCCGTCCTCCTGGCAAAAAAAAAAAAACACCTACTAATTTTTCACACCTTCACTCAGTTACAAGCCCTCCTGTGAAGGCTGTTGGTCCCCAACCCAGATGGCACTGACCACTCCCTGCTCTGCGTTTTATATACGTGCATCTCCTCTAATGACGTCTCCCACAACCTGCAGAACATTCTTCTTACTTATACAGCGATCCTTCTCTATTAGACCCTAAGCTCCAGGAGGAAGGGGCCGTGTCCTAATCCCACAGTGTCCCCAGCATCAGGCACAGCGCCCAGCACAGACGCGCACGACTCTGTGCACGTGTTGAATGAAAGAATGATACAAGCGAAAGCTCCTGTGCTCTGCCCGGGTCTCCTCCCTTTTGTTTCCGCACCCCCCTTGCCCCGCAGAAAAAGGAGATGCCGGACGCCACACAGGAAAGCAAAGCAGTCCAGGCTTCTCCATGAGGCACCAAGACAGTCAGACCTGAGGCGCATCCCAAGGGCAGCAACAGCTGTTCCTGGCTGGTACGGAGATCAGGACATCACGGGGGAGGGGCGGATGGAGGGGGGACGGGCCAGCACTAGGACAGGAGCTCACAGGGGCCACGGGAGGCGGTCCACTGTGCGGCATCCCACACACACACGCACTTAGCACACGCCGTTCCTCTGTCTGGAACAGCCTTCTTTCTCTCTGCCTAGAACCCCCATTTATCCTTCAGTTCTCAGCTCCGCGTCCCCCAGGCACCTTCGGGCAGGCCTTCCCACGGCCTCTCCTGCCCCCAACATCACAGGAAAGCTTACAGCACTGGATCACATTTGGCGACAATCTGTATTTTTCCTGGTTCCACCACTTAGCGGCTACGACTGGGGCGAGTGACTTCACCTCTCTGAGCTTCCCGCTCTGTAAAATGGTGATGATAACTCTGTCTCATGGAATAGATGAGAACACTCATGTAAGGGCCCCACTGGGGACACAGCCTACTTCAAAAATATCCATTGAGTGGTGGGTGAGAGTTGCACCCAAGTCCACATTCCTTAGGCCTGAGCTCCTCTCCAAAGGCTGGGCACCTCGTTCAGCTGCTTCACGGTTGAGGGCACCCTGGCACAGGCTCTTGGGACCTGCTCTGTGATCTGACCGAGGACCTCAGAAGACACAGACAGACGGGGGTCTCCCCCCATCCAACAAGGCAAAGGGAGAGAGCAGCGCTGTGGTGCGGGCAGGGTCTGCAGGGCGGGGGGGGTGGGGTGGGGAGAGCCAGCCGTCACAGCGGAGGGGCCCCCGAGCTGGGCCCGGGAGTGGGGGGGACGGGGGCTCGGCCGGTGAGAAGGGGAAGAAGGACTTTCCCAGTGGAGGGGTCTGAGGCTTGAAGGGCACAGGGTTCCTGGAAAGATGAGGAGGTCGCTGAGGCCAGAGCCCCCCTGAGTGAGGGGGGCTGCTCTCTTCTGTGTCCCTGCAGGGCAGGTGTGGGAGGCCGGCGGGAGGTCAAGTCAGAGGGGTGAGTGGGAGCAGGGTCCTCAGTGGCCAGGCTGGGAAGGCTGGACGTCACCCTGTGCACGGGGGAATCCAGCGGAGGGTTTCAGGGCGAGGGGATCCATGTCGGTTTGCGAAAGAAACCCAACATGCCGATGAATGGTATTGTGGAGGCCGGCAGGTGGGGTGGAAGACAGGAGGCTGGGGTGGAAGAGAGGAGGCAGGGGTGGAGGACGGGAGGCTGGGGTGGAAAAGAGGAGGCAGCGGTGGAGGAGGATGGGCTGGAGACCAACACACCAGTCAGAAGGCCCAGGTAAAGACATTCCGTCTACCACATAACAGTCCTGATGAAACACAATGTCTGAGGCTCAAAAACAAACAGAATGTCTCCAGACAATCGCTCTCAGAGCCTCAGCGCCCGAGCTGCCCTGTCTGGGAGAAGAAGGCAGTCCTGGGAAATCCTGGAAGATGCCTGATGGCTCTCAGAGATCCAGTCTGGGCAGTTTTCTCTGATTTTAGGAGGTGGTGTCTGCAGTAGAGGCTCTCAGGGCTCTTTCCCAGCGAGACAACACTCCCCCTCTGTTTTATATCCTCACACCTCTACCACCTGGAATACGCACAAGCTTATTCAAGTAGCTGGACCGAGGGTGACCAGCTGTCCCAGTGTGCCCAGGACTGGCCAGGTTTTAGCGTTGAAAGTCTTAGACAAATCAGGACAGTTTTGACTACGCCAATTTGCTGAGCTCCAAGGGCTCAGGGCAGGGCTCTTACTGTCACAAAGCATTCAGCTAATTCTACTCAAGACAAGCCTAAGACGGTGGACACCACACTGTGAAAAGTGGCTGCAAGTGGGAGGAAGGGCGGGCAAGTGACCCAGGACCTAATCCTCTGCTGACCCCTTCTGATACCGGTCATCTCAAAAGCCTAGAACAAAATGAGCTATTTCATCCCCAAATACATCACCACACAAGGTGCGTTCCACCCCGCACAAGTCGCCAGTATGGACACCCCCTGTGCCCAGCCACTTGCTCTGAGAAAGCCTTTGCATGGGGAGGGTCCTGACTTCCGCTGCGCACAGAGAGACCTGAGATCCACAAACACACACACTTGAATAAGGAATCTAGGAGCGCTGCAAGTGGGGTGTCCCTTTAGCCTGCAAATCACACCGTTTTCACGGTCTATGTGTACACACCCACCACACACACACGCTTTCGAATACTGCAGTGTTGAATCAGAAAAACAGCAAACATGTTAATTTAACATCTGGGAGCCTCTAATAGTACCAGGAGACTGTCTCAAATCTGACCCAGCCTCGCTGAACTGCCTTCCTGCGCCTGCTCTCCCAAGTAACAGGTTGTTTTCAGCCTCCGGCCGGCAGTCGCCCTCGGCTGCAGATTCCCCACTATAAGCAGGTAACAAGGAAACCTAATCATTAGAGTCTTTAAAAGACGGACAGACAGAAACACAAGGCAAATAAGTCACTTAATGACATCAAGCGGCACTAAGCGACCACAAGGGCTGTCCCCCGCCCCTGCCCACATCGCCGCCGGCACTTCCCGGAGTTGGTCCCCGCGCCCCTCCCGGGCCCAGGTGATGGGGCCGCGCTCACCTTCCGCAGAAATGCCATCCTCGGCCTGTACTGCTGACCTTGGTGTCGGATTGTCATCCTGGACCCTGGCGGACGCAGAACCTGGACACCACCGGAGGGAAGAGGAAGCCCTCGGAGAGCGAGCCGGCGTCCCCGTGCCCGGGCTGGGTTGTGCTGCTCGCGGCGCCCCCGACCCGCGCGCCCGCGCCCTCGGGAAGCTGCCCGAATCCGCGCCGGCCAATCAGCGCGCCGCGCCGCGGGCCGGGCGTGCTCCGCGCCGGCGCCCACCTGCCGCCAGGGGGCGGTGTCAGGCTCCGCCGGGGCCCGCGGAGCCGCAGGTGAGCCCCGCGCGACTGGGACCCGCGTGGGAGGGTCTGTGGCCGAGGGCGAGCCCTTAAGGAGGATGGGACTTCGGTTAGGAAGGGCGACTGGCACGGGAAAGGGAGAGAAGGGATAGTTTCGGCGTTTGGGATTAACATATATACACCACTATATTTAAAATAGATAAAACGACTATACTCCAGTAAAAATTATTTTTTAGAAAAAGGACATTTATGGCAAAAATAAAATAAAATAGATAATCCTGAAAGACCTACTGTACAGCACAGGGAACTTTGCTTAATATTCTGTAATAACCTAAATGGGAAGAGAATTTGAAAAAGAATAGGTAGTACATGTATACGTAGAACTGAATCACTTTGCTGTACACCTGAAACTAACACAACACTGTAACTCAACTATACTCCAATAAAAAAATTAAAATTTTTAAAAATGTTTAGAAGTGTTTAGGGGAAAAGCAAATTCTACGTGGAATTGGTAAGATGTTGGTTAACAAAAGAAAGGACGTGAAGAATAAAGAAGGAAAGTTGAAGTCCCTGCTGGGCCAGCTGCCTGGTCTATTTTTTCAGTTTCTTTTCTGTTATACGTTATTACAAGAGATCGAATATAGTTCCCTGTGCTATACAGTAAATCCTTGTTGTTTAAGGTGCTCTATATCTGGATGGGAGTGATGGTTATACACAGGTAATCATGTTTGTCAAAACTCATCCAACTGTACTCTTAAAATTGGAGCATGACATTGTCTGTAAACTACACCTCAATAAAAAGACTGACCCAAAAAAGCAAGTATTATCTTGCAAGACGGCAGAGGGACATCGTGCTAAAATGAAATTCTCCTGTGACTCGGTCAGGTAAGTGGACATCTAATCATCATCGCCACCATCACCATCGTCATCACTATAGTCATCTGCAGCCTCCTCTTCATCAACACACAGGTGTGATTCAGGACCTATATGGGGGTCCTGCTGCCCTGGATACCATACAATGGGATCTCCATGAGCCTGGCCCCTGTAGGGTAAACCTCACCCAAGCACAATGATATGGTCGTTTACACAGCAGTGCCCTTTAAACCCCAGTTCCAAGGTCACCTCCCAGGAAAATGTCCCAACACCTCTGGTCAACTCAACAACTAAGTTCAGTCCACTGTGCTTAGTGCTCAGGAGATAAAACTTAAAACATCCTGCTCTCAGCCCTTGTGCCCTCCTCCCAGACTGGGAGGAGGGGCAGAATCCTCAACAGTTCATCTCTCCATGATGGATGCCTCAGACTGCCTGCAGGCAGACTTTCTTAGCGGGGTCAGGGTTAGAGCAGCCGTGGGACACCACTGCCCTCACCCAGGCCCGAGGGATGGTGAGCCGGAGCCCTGGTGGGGGGCTGTCACGCAGGGGCTGTCATCCTGGAGGGACACAGCCATGGCTAGAAAGGGTGCTGGTGGAATAAATACCCCGACTCTCTCTCCTCTGAGTGCTTCCCATTTGTCAGTCCTGACCGGAAGCCAGAGGGTGATAGAGGCCCGGGGATGCAGCCTGTCCGGATCAGCCTCCCAGGGCACACAGCCAGGCAGAGAAGGGCAAAGGGTTGGGGGTGGGAAGGACTTAGGGGAGGCAAATCGTGAAGAAGCAGCACCATGGGTTAAATGTCTTCGGTAGCGTGGAAGCCCAGAGCACAGATCTTGGAGTTGATTCTGTGTCCCCAAGCACTCGGGACAGCTCGGTGACAGCACCACCCAGCCCGCACAGACGTCTCCCTGACTCAGACAGAAGTCGTGTTGAATTCACCTGACTCCCTGGGCCACTGCCCGTGCTCTGGGCCATGTTTGCATTTCATATAATTCTGTCTCGTTTGCATTTTGTCACAAATGTGTATTACACTGGCGATTCTAAAAAGTCATATATATATAAAAAAATCTTAGATGCATGAATGTTTCTTCCTAGCTCCGCTGAGAGAGGCAATAGCTCATGAAAACATATTCTGGGAGGGAACTCAGAGGCCCTAAATTTCCACGCAGTGAGCACACTGGGCCCGCAGACAGACCCTCTCTGCACACCCACTGGTCAGCGCCAGTTCAGCAATAAAGGGAAGGAAGTGTAGGTGGAGCCCTCCGTGGCCCACACTCACGCTTCTCCCTGCCTTTCACCTTCTCCAGAAGAAACTACTTGAGACCTTCAGAAGCTGACCACACCTGGTGTGGCTCTGAGTGCTTGACCTGGGAGAGAGAGAGAAAAAGAGGAACTTCGGGGAACTTTTCTGGAAGGTTTCCAGCTTCTTCATCAACTGGGGATTGTTCGGAAACTATTTTGGCCCAGCAGGGGCTACCAGGTACCACCACCAAGTACAGTCCTAGAATAAAAATCCCATCCTTATCTTTTTTCTCCTAAATTAAATGAATTGGATGCATCCAGAGGTGATACTTGTCACAAGCATGGCTAGAGATAAACACAGGAAAACAGAACAAGATCACGCCTCCCTCTGGCTCCACCCTCTTCCCAACTCCGTGGGGTGCACTTCTGTCTACCTGTGGAGCAGGTCAGGCTGGAACTGGTTTTTGTTAAGGGCAGCACTGTTTCTCATTATAGAAGATTTGGAGCTATGGGTCTTTTAAAAATGACAATTATGTAAATTGGTACAGCTACCATGGAAAATAGTATAGAGGTTTCTCAGGAAACTAAAAACAGAACTACCATAGGACCCAGCAATTCTACTCCTGGGTATTTATCCAAAAAAGAAAAGCAAAAAAACCCCCCAAAAACCCTAATTCTAAAAGATACATGCACCCTATGTTCATAGCAGCACTATTTACAATAACCAAGACATGTGGTTTATATATTCAATGGAATACTACTAAGCCATAAAAAAGAATGAACTGCCATTTGTAGCAACGTGGATGGACCTAAAGATTATCATACTAAGGCAGAAAGAAAAAGACAAATACCATATGATATCACTTACATGTGGAATCTAAAATATGACACAAATGAACCTATCTACAAAACAGAAACAAACTCACAGACAGAGAGAACAGACTTGTGGTTGCCAAGGTGGGGGGGAGGGAGAGGGATGGACTGGGAGTTTGGGGTTGGTAGATGCAAACTATTACATTTAGAATGGAGAACAAGGTCCTACTATATAACACAGAGAACTACATCCAATCTCCTGGGATAAACCATAATGGGAAAGAATATTTAAAAACGAATGAAGGTATTTGTGTAACTGAGTCACTTTACTGTACAGCAGAGATTGTTGCAATTTTGTAAATCAACTCTACTTCAATTAAAAAAAAAACTAAAAACAGAACTACCATATGACCCAACAATTCCACTCCTGGATATTTATCCAAAAGAAAAAAAAAACCACTAATTCGAAAAGATACAAGCACCGCTATGTTCAGAGCAGCTCTATTTACAATAGCCAAGATATGGAAGCAACCTAAATGTCCATCGACAGAGGAATGGATAGAGAAGATGTGGCCCATATGTACAATGGAATATTACTCAGCCATTAAAAACGAATGAAATTTTGCCATTGGCAGCGACATGGATGGGCATGGAGGGCATTATGCTTAGTGAAATAAGTCAGACAAAGAAAGAAAAATTCTGTGTGATATCACTTATATGTGGAATCTGAAAACTACAACAAACTAGTAAATGTAACAAAAAGAAGCAGACGCACAGATACCGAGAACAAACTAGTGATTACTAGTGGGGAGGGGTATGAGGGGAGGGGCAACATGGGTAGGGGATTAAGGGGTACAGACTATTAGGTATCAAACAAACTATAAGGATACATTGCACAATATGGGGAATACTTTATAATAGCCAAAATGTTATAGTAACTACCAGGTTACTTTTTAAAGGTGTATAACCTTTAAAAATTGGGAATCACTACATTGTGCACCTGTAACTTACATAATATTGTACAGCAACTATACTTCAATTTTTAAAAAAAAAATTTTCATTCAAAAAAGGAAAAAATGGCATTATGGGGAAAGGCGTTTTCACAGCTTGCAATAGGCTTTCGTTTTAAGACAGCTGAGGGCTTCAGGGGACGTGTGAAGGCCTCCAGGCTGTGCTCTGGTCCCTGCTCTGCCTCTCACCAGATGTGAGACTTTTTTCTAACAGCTTTGTTGAGGGATAACTGACATACACTAAACTGCATGTATCTGAAGTGCACACTTCGATGAGTTTCGATACATGTATACCCCCGTGAAACTACACCCACGGTCAAGACGGGGAGCACATCTGTTACCCCCTGAAGTTTCCTTATGCCCTTTGTGATCCCTCCCCCGCGCTGTCCCCAGGCAACCCCCGACCTGCTTTCTGTCGCCCTGAATTAGTGGGAGGGGTGAATCTGATCAAGTTACCTAATCTCTCCAAGTCTCTACTTTCTCAGTAGTAATAAGAGAGAGCCCGACTTGATGAATTCAAAATTCCCCTCCAATTTGAAAGTCACATGACTTCAATTAGTGAACGGAAATAAATACACAGCTCAATCAGCCTGAAGGCTGGCAAGGTGGGATTTTTGTTTGTTTGTTTGTTTTTTGCAGTACGCGGGCCTCTCTGCGGAGCACAGGCTCCGGACGCGCAGGCTCAGCGGCCGTGGCTCACGGGCCCAGCGGGATCCTCCCGGACCGGGGCACGAACCCATGTCCCCCACATCGTCAAGCAGACTCAGAACCACTGCACCACCAGGGAAGCCTTAACAAAGTGGGATTTAGCGCTCCTTACAAAGCGAGGCCTCTCTGGACTTAGACCGGCCATCCCAAAACGGGATTCCACGTGGCAGACATTCGAAAGAGCCGAAGAGCTGGGTGCCACCATGGACGTGCCCCCAACCATTCCTGCCACACGTGATCGGGGAGGGTTGGGGGAGAGGGGCAAGAGGGACCCACCTTAGGAGAAGAGACCCCAAGAAAATGTATTACTTGGTGCACCCCATCTGTATCAATCGTACTGAAATCCTTCTCTTCTGTCAAACATGCCCATCCCGCGAAGGATTTTTAAACCCAAAGCGTGCCAGCGAGGGTCCTCTACTGATGCTCAGGTGCTCCCCCTGCCGGTGGGGTGGCTCAGCCTCCAAAACCCTGGGTTCCCAGCCCCTCGTCCTGGCCCCAGCAGCCACCTCTGTCCACGGAGAGCAAGTGTCTTTCTTAGGGCTTTCCAAAGCAAGGGATTTTCCAAAGTTCCTGCACAGTCTGCTCTTTCCCTTGGTTTCCCCAGAACAGCAATGTCTGGAAGGGTACAGGAAGATGAATGCTACAGGAGATGCCAGGGAAATAAAAATATTAGCCCATGCAAGAATTTTCTTCTAAGACTATACTTTCAGGGATCATTTTTATAGTTCGTTACTACAGAAGTTTCTCTGAAAGAGATATGGGAACATATGTATATGTATAACTGATTTCACTTTGTTATAAAGCAGAAACTAACACACCATTGTAAAGCAATTATACTCCAATAAAGATGTTAAAAAAAAAAAAAGAATTTTCTTCTGACATCCATTGCTTCCACATCACCCAGATGCTGCATTTGAAGATCAACTTCACCCATGCTCTTGGCTCCTGTGTGTGGGTCTAATACTGCTCTCTCTTCTCTCTCTCTTCTCTTTCTAGGTAGGTAGGTAGATAGATGATAGATAGATAGATAGATAGATAGATAGATAGATAGATAGATAGATAGATAATGTCTGGTTACATCACCTGAACCTTAGAAAAGCCAGTCCTGCTCTTTCCCTTTCCCTCTTTATGTTTGGTACACAGCCCTCCTGGGGTCAAACTCAAGTCACTTTACAGACAACCAAATTTGGTGTTTTGTAAGAAGTGCAAACCTTTAGGGGAGGAAGGAGTGACTGCTAATGAGTATGGAGTTGCTTCTTGGGGATAATCAAAATGTTCTGGAATTAGACAGTGGTGATGGTTGCACGACCTTGTGAATAGACTAAAAGGACTGAACTGTACACTTGAAAACGGTGAACTGTAATGGTATGGGAATTATACCTCAATTTTTTAAAGCGCAAGCTCAGAGAAATCATTTTCCCCAGGTTTTGCTATTATGAGGCCCCCTCTCTTTCTCAAAAATCTTCAGCGGCTCCCTATCGCCTCCCTAATAAAATTAATTCTCTCCCAGTCTGGCCCGACCTGAACTGTCACCTGCAGTGTCACTGCCCCTCAACATGGAGTTTCTTTCTCTCGCCAGCCTTGAAGTCTGCTTTTTCACCAGCCTGTGGTGGATTTTCTCCCCTCAGGTCTTTCCCACCAGGTGTTCTGCTGACACCTCCCTCCTCCCCATTCCTTCACCACTGAGTTGGTGCCATTCCCGTGGCACTTTTTCACGCACAAATTTGGGTGGGACATCATTGGTGAACATCTTACATCCCCTGCTAATCGATGAGTTTCACCAAGAATAAGGTCAGCCAGCAGCTTGTGAGCAGCGGTCTCTGGGTTTGGGTTTTGGTTCTGGCGGGGGTAGACCTGACTGTGGCACCGCCAATTTCTGAGGTGTAAATACTCCTGTTAATGTGACATCAGTGACCACAGAATCACTGGACGGGACGTGAAGATGCTTCTGTATCTGTTGGATTCATTTCGCAGCACCAAAAACTGCTAAGGATTAGCAAAACCTGAACTGGAGCATCGTTACATAAACACTGAGCAGAAAACTTTACAGCAACTAGGGGCTTCCCTGGTGGCGCAGTGGTTAAGAGTCCGCCTGCCGGTGCATGGGACACGGGTTCGTGCCCTGGTCCGGGAAGACCCCACATGCCGCGGAACGGCTGGGCCCATGAGCCATGGCCACTGAGCCTACGCATCTGGAACCTGTGCTCTGCAACGGGAGAGGCCACAACAGTGAGAGGCCCGCATACCGCAAAAGAAAAAAAAAAAAACCACCACCAACAACAAAAAAACTTTATAGCAACTAGAACTGTTCCAGAAACTTCAGAGGTGATCTCATGGACCAGGGAACGGGGAGTCATTGGAATATTCGCAGCTTAAGAGGCCATGGTCTAGGATGTTGTAGACAAGACCTACACTACACTCAATGGTTGCATCTCTTCCGACTCTGAGAATTATTGCGTCTCAGATGGGTGTGGTTCCAAGGGAGTCTTGTATGGCTGGTATCACTCCACCAATATCACCTTCAGAGCTGGGCAATCACCCCTTAGAAAGGGTTTTCTGGCTGCCCCGATCCACCTCTTCCATGCACCTAAGGAAGCCTGCCCTTTTAAGCACACTCTTCACTCTGCATCGTATGTGAAGTTTTGCACACGAACGCTGGGCTTGCAGGGTGGTATCTGATATCTTGCGGGTAGATCTGACTTCCTCGAAGGCGGTGGTTATTTCTCCTGCCAGTCGCCAAGGGAAGAAATAGGTTCTAAGGCAGAAAGAAAGAAGCAGCAACTCAGAAAGTCAGTCTTGGGCACCAGTCTGTTGCTGGGACTCACCTGCCCACCATAAGAGAGCAAGTCCGGGGCCAGGAAGAAATGGAGTCTGCAGGCTCCAGGGATCACACCTCTTTCGTTAGGAAAACTGTTCTAGTTTCATGTGGTTTTTGCCATTTCCCTTTTGTTTCTCCTCTAGGGTTCATGACATTTTCACTCCTTGTTCCAGCACTCTCTGCTCTGTGTCAGGGAGTATTCAGTTTTGTTCAACCAACCTTGACTGAGCACCGTTTCTGGGCTGGGAACCATGTCAAGCACCCGTGGTATAAAGGTGAATAAGACACGGTCCTGCCTTGAAGATGTCTCCGGTAGAAAAGAAAGACATAAAATATAATTCTGGGATAGTGCAGTGGATGGTGTGGGAGCATGTGGAAGGCAAAAAAGAAAAGGAAAGAACAGAAAGGTGGTAAGAGCCTGCTCAGATTAAATCATAATGGTTTCGCGTAACAGGCCTTCGTGTACCTGCCCATTCACTGAGGGCTCGCAACAACCTAGGAGTCGCTGTCTATTATTAAGACCCCCAGGCAACAAATGAGTAAAGAGAGGGGAAAGGCGGGGAGGGAGATAAATTAAGAGATTGGGATTAACATGCACACACTACTGTATATAAAATAGATAAGCAACAAGGACCTACTATAGCACAGGGAACACTACTCAATACTCTGTAATAACCTATATGGGGAAAGAATCTGAAAAAGAATAGAGGTACATATATGACTCACTTGTAAGTCAACTCTACTCCAATATAAAATTAAAAAAAAATTTTTTAAATGAGTAAAGAGAAAAAATAACAAGCTGAAGTTTTTGCCCCTATTAAGAGCAGAGCCAGGACTGGGACCCAGGCAGCCTGGCCTCTGACTTCACACCTCACCTCCATGCGATGCCAGGGTCCTCGGATCGGCCAGGAACTGCGTCCTGTGCCCGCCTCAGTCGTGCACTGAGAGCTAGCTGGTTTCCCACAGAAAACTCATGGTGTTAAACCAGAAACAGAGAAAACTGGGTGCTGGGCAAGCAAAATCAACAGCTGTCCATGGTAGAGTCACTTCAGAAATGCAGCTTTTCCTCTCTCTCGGATTGTTGGCCTGGGATGAGTTTTCCACAGATGGTTATCTCACGTGTCAGAGTCTGAACTTACTTCTTCAATGGCTTCTGACACAGAGCGCCAAGCAGTTTTTCAGCAGGATTGCATATTTACATTCTGTTTGCCCAGAATGAACTAATTTCACCACGCCCTTGTTTGTGTTGGGTGCTATTACGTTTCTTATACCTAGACAATTCTAATTTTTCCTAGATTCTGTATTTGTACGTGCATAGTTTTCCCTTTTTAGACCAGAAAATCCAAAGAAGAGGGTACTATCTCAGAGTTGTTAAGGTGACCCTCTGAATCCACAGGTGAGCCAGAAGGGGCCCCGGTAGGAGGGAAGGACAGATGTGCCCGTTCATCCCTGCCGTTTTAGAGGTGAAGAGGGCTGCGTTTGGGAGAAGAAAACGAGCCGCAGGTCCAGCACCCAGGCTGGGGTTCACGTTCAAAAGGCACTTCAGTGTAAAACCTTTTTTTAAAAAAATTATTTAGCGTCATTTCAGCTGTGTGATTGCATAAAAGCTAGACTTCACGTCATTAAAAAACGGATGTGCGCCTGCACTGGTAAAAAAAAACCGGCTAGAAAACTGATGGGGAGTTTGGGGGTACCCTACTGTGTTCCTGCATCTCCATTTTTAAACATCGTGATAAGGGGAATTTCCGCCGCTCTGCTAGCAGTGCTTCCAGGTGCGCACAGACACGCAAGGGCAGGCAAGGGTTCCGCGGTCCCCAGCGCCCCCTCCCTTCCCGCAGAGGGGCCGGGCCCGGCCCAGACCATAGAGGCGCGAATACCTCCAAAGTCCTAGGGAGGAAGCGCAGGCTCCCGGAGGCGGACTTCCGCCGGCGGCCATTCCCGGCCCCCCACTCCGGGCCCGGGTGCCAGCTGGGTGTGGGTTTCCTACGGGGAGCTGGTGGGGGGCGCGGACCCCGGAAGTTTGGGGCCCCTTCCCCGAAGTGGGGGATCGGGGTCGGCCCCTCGAACCCCCAGCGATGTGGACTTGATTCCTCGTTATAACTCCTCGAGCCGTGGTGAAACCCGCCCTAAAAATACGTGATTTAGGCTTGTCTTGGGGTATCTGAGAGAACGACCGGCTGCCTGTGTGAAAAACAGTCCAGTAGCTAAAACAAAGAAGTGTGTCTTCGTGTTTCGTCGTGTGCAGATGCGGGGGGAGGACTTGGGGCGCACGACTTGGCCCTGCGCCCTGGAAGGAGCGGGGCGCCGGGGGACAAGGCGGCCCGGAAGGTCGGCACGGCCTCCCCCGGGCGGGGGGCGGGGTGGGTGAGGCTCCGAACCGAGCTCTCGCCCGGAAGTGGGCCTGGCGATTAGACCCCTGCGGAGCACGGGCCGCGGTTCTTCCTCTTCGGGACCGCGCTCGTTACAGGTGCTGACTGCCTAGACTTTTTGACTTCAGTGTCCTCGATTTTAAAGTGAGGATGGTATCGGCCATCCTGTTCTACTGTGGGATCCTGTCCTGCAGGGGGGGATCCTGTCCTACTACGTATCATCTTATGCTACTGTGTGTGATCCTGTCCTACTGGGTGGGATCCCATCCTACTGTGTGATCCTGTCCTACCATATGTGATCCTGTCCTACTGTGTGTAATCCTGTCCTACTGCGTGTGACTGTACTGTGGCATATGTTCTTTAGTGAACCGGATTTACCTTCTCTGACACTAAGATCGTGTTGGGGGAATGTTTCATAGAAAGAAACTTTCACCGCAGTGTGTTCCTCAGGGGAAAATAAAAGATGGACAAGTTTGGGATTTGAACTGCGGTCTCTTGCCACAGTTACTGACAGAATATTAAATTGTTCTGAGAAGCTTTGCAGTAATGGAACTCACCTAACTCTGTTTAGGCGGGCGTTTCTCCAGCATTTGACCACAGAAACTTGAGTAACACGCTATTAATATCTCCCCAACGCGGTTTTGACCAGAACACATTTTTGGGAGACGCTGACATAAATCATTCGCGTGAGCACAGACCTGTGCAACAGTCACTCTCACTTCTCAAAAGACATTTCAGAACTTTTTGAAAATCACCTGACTGGATTTCAGTAAGGATAGTTTCAGTTTTACAGACATTGGAGAAATTGGTCCATAAATAATGAAGTACTACAAGCTGTTAACATTTGGAAAAGGAAGTGAACCTTCCTCACCCTTCCTCCTTCGTGCATCATGGACAGTAAATAACATCTTAACATCACTGCGCCGGTATTATCAGCGTATTGTCAGCATATTACTCATAAAGCAATAGGAATAATTACTTTGAAAAACACAGATCGTTCCAAGTGGAAATTCTACAATTCAGGGCTTCTGAATGACAAACCTTGGACATTTGTTGAAGGACCTACTTTAGTAAAACATGATTAACATTTCCTGCTATAAATAGAATGCAGCTAAGAAACGCTTAAGTATGTTGTATGTATATATGAAGTGACGTTCACGCGAAACGTCCCCTAACATTATAGAATAAAATTGAGTACAGGGACAGTCTTCAGCTTTATTCACGATGACTGAGCTGCTGATTCATGTGTTTGATGCAAACCTCTATCAAGGGGAGCTTTGAAGTGACTTGGAAGTTTAGTATGTTACTAAACCTGCAGTTTCAAGCAGGACCTGCCTAAGGGTGACAGTAACAAGACATTACAGTGTCCTTGTTCCAGTGTCTGGTCCTCCATCCTGTTGGGCCAGAAACCTACACGGTTCGCACAGAGATAACCAGGCTCCAGAGGACATACTAATGGTAACCAAACTCAAAAGGGACCAATGTATAAACCCGGAGTGTAAGGTAATTCCTTTCTAGTGAAAAATGTAACTATCAGGCAGCTGGCAAACTTTATTCACCAACAGTGTGTTCCTTCTTGAAAGAAGATCTACATGGGAGTCCAGATTCATATACTATGGGTATATCACACAGGAGACACATGGCATGGAATCAGAACCAGAATGATACCCAAGTTTAATGGCATTGGGTGTCTTCACCCTACAGATGTACCTGTCAGGTTAGCTAGATCTTCCTTTTCCTGGGTAAAAGCACTCTCATCCATGGTGCTAGAGACAAGATAAACCATTTTATCTCTTTGAACATCTCTTTCAGAGATGCTCGCCCCATATTCTTTCTCGAGCTGGAGTACAATGCAACTGACTTGGTTCAATCTTTTCTGTTTACAGCCGCCATCCAGCTGGACCTCCGTGAAGTTGCACCTGGGGCAGAAAGATAGGCTACTGAGTGGTCACACAGAGACTTTCCTCCCTGGGGGCAGAGGAAGCCAGAAGTTTGCTTGGGAGACCCTGTCTCTGTCTGCCTGAAGCACAGGTGAACTGGATTGTGGAGGGCACCTTGACAAGAAGCAAGGTCACAGCTGGGGCAGTCAGGGAGGTCTGGTGGAGAGGGCCACATAGTGCAAAGTCACACAGGTTTCTTCAGGAAGCCATCTGCTTGAACAGTGAGTAACGTGTGCCTGCGATGCAAAATTCTGCTTCTTTAAACAGAATTTAATTATTTAAAGTATATGCACCACATTCTGTCCGTGAAAATCATGGTTGTGAAAACATGTTCGAAAGATCTGTATACGTTGTCTTTTCTAAGTGAATATTATATTTCGATTAAAATATACGTACATATAACATGCTAATCAAAATGCGTTTTACTGAGATCTCCCTCACCTTCAATCTGTTGATATATTCTCAATTGATGTTTTTCAGGCCCTTGACCTTCACCCCATAAGAGGCATTACAGTGTTCCCCAATTTTATGATTGAGAACGGTCTGAATAGGGAAGGGGCATAAGAGAAAGGCCAAATATAATTTTTCTGCTAATTAATTTCATAGAACAACCAGCAAAGATTTTAAAAATAATTTCCTGGTCACAACAGGCAAGAGAGAATTCATTGTCAATAGGTATGCAGAATGAAAATGAATCATCCTTGGGACTTCCCTGCTGGCACAGTGGTTAAGAATCTGCCTACTGACGCAGGGGACACAGGTTCGATCCCTGGTCCGGGAAGATCCCACATGCTGTGGAGCAACTAAGCCCATGCGCCACAACTATTGAGCCTGCGTGCTGCAACTACTGAGCCTGCGCGCCTAGAGCCCCTGCTCCGCAACAAGAGAAGCCACCACAATGAGAAGCCCGTGCACCACAACGAAGAGTAGCCCCCGTTCACCGCAACTAGAGAAAGTCCGCGCGTAGCAACGAAGACCCAACACAGCCAAAAATAAATAAAATCATTAAAAAAAAAAAAAAAAAAAGAATCATCCTAGTCAGAAACATGGAAATGCAGGAAGGAATGAAAAATACCAGAAAGGATAAAAATATGGGGAATTAGTAATAAATATTAAATGTCAACCCAACAATTATCATGTCTTGTGGAGTTAAATTTACGTGTAGAACTAAAAATGTATGAAACAACACAAAAAGAGGAAAGGGAGAAACTTTTAGGAAAGGTAAAGTTGTCTAAGGTTCTAGCAGTACTGGGAAACTGGTAAAAGTAATAAATTGTATTAGACAGAAATAAGACAAGATTACATATTGTCTAATCTCTAGGATAACAACTAAAAGAAAATAATATATAATAACAGAACATATAACCTACAAGTTTGGGGTGGGGAATAGAGTAAGAGATAATATTGTATTAATCCACAAGAAGCCAAGAAAAAAGAAAAATGGAACATAAAACAGATTAGCCAAATAGAAAAAAAAATAGAAAGTAGGAATAAATCCAACTATATCAGCAGTTACTTTATATGTAAACGGACTAAATAATACAAGAAAAAGACTAAGATTGTCAGATGAGATAAAGAAAAAGAAAACATGTAACTTCTAAGAGAGACACTTTAAATATACAGAGACAGAATGATTAAAGTAGAAGGATGGGAAAAGATAGATTACACAAACCCTAGCAAAAAGAAATCAAGTGTATCTATACCAGTATCAAATAAGACTTTAAGGCAAGAAGCATTACTAGAACTAAAGAAATATCATAATGGGTCAATCCAACAAGAAGATAACAAGTCACAAATCTGTACATATTCAATGACATAACTTCAAAATACATACAGCAAAAATTAAACAAAGAAGAGACAAATCCACAATCATAGCAAAAAACTAACACACTTTCCTCAATAGCTTATACAACCAGCAGATAAAAGACCAATCAGGATATAGAAGATAAAACACACAATTAACAAACTTGACCTGGTGGCTATATGTAGAATTCTGTACTCAACAATGACAGAATTTACATTTTTAAGTGTAAGTGAAACATATACCAGAATTGACCATATAGTGAATTATAAAGAAAGCCTCAACCAATTTCAAAACATTGAAATCATTCAGAGAATGTTATTTGACCACAGTGGAATTAAGCTTAGAAATCAGTAATAAAAAGATTATATGCATTGTTTGGAAATTTTAAAATATATTCCTAAATAATTCATAAACTAAAGAAAACCCCCAGATATTAGAACATATTTTTAATTGAATGATAATAAAGACATAACTTATATAAAAACTCACAGGATTCAGCTAATGCAGGGCACAGAGAGAAACTTATAACCTTAAAAATGTACACATTAGAGGGACTTCCCTGGTGGCGCAGTGGATAAGACTCCACACTCCCAATGTAGGGGGCCCAGGTTCCACCCCTGGTCAGGAAACTAGATCTCACACGCATGCCGCAACTAAGAGTTCACATGGCATGACTAAGGAGCCCAAGAGCCGCAACTAAGACCTGGTGCAACCAAATAAATATTTAAAAAAAAAAAAAAAAGAATTCATTGGAAGAAAGACATCCAAAAAAAATGTACACGTTAGAAAAATGGTAGGCTGGAAATCAGTGATTTATTCTTCTATTTCAAGAATGTATTAAAAGAACAGCAAATTAAATATAAGGAAAATAGAAGGAAGTAAATGAGAAAGATGATAAACAGTGAAGTAGAACACAAATATACAACGGAGAAAATCAACAAAATCACAAGCTGGCTCTTTGAAAATATCGTTAAATGGTAAACTAACAATACTGTCCTACAAAAACAAAACAAATTCCCAATATTAGAAATGAAAAAGAATGTCCCTACAGAGCCTACAGACATCAAAAGGATTAATAAACATATTATTTTTTAAACTTCACACTAAAATTTTGAAATTTCAGACGAAATGGAAAATTTTCTTGAAAAATGCAGCTTTCCAAAGCCCACTGAAGAAAACAAACATTTTAATATCTAATATCTAATAAATAAATTGAAGTTATTCAAGAACTTCCCACAAAGAAAACTCCAAGTGTACATGGCTTCACCAGTTAGTTCTCGCAAATATTTAAATAACATGAATCTTGCACAAACTCTTCCCGAGAACAGAAAAACAGAGTATACTTCCCAACTCTACGTGGCCAACATAACCCTGATAGAAAATTGGACTAGAATCTTACAAGAAGGAAAAATCACTGGCCAGTCACTCACGTTGTGATATAATAAAAATAAATATTTGGCCTTTGCCCAGGTTCCTGGCACACAGCTCTGAACCCCTTGGAATCTCAGGGTAACGCGAGTGTCTCTTGTATGCTGATGAGGTGGTTGGTGCCTGGAGGCCCTTCGGGCTGGTCACCAGAAAGAAAGAGGCTTGATTAGAGGATTGAAACTTCCAGCCCAGCCCCCTAAACCGTAGGGAGGGAAGAGGGATGGAGATTGAGCTAATCACCGATGGCCAATGATTCAATCGATCGTGTCTACATAATGAAACCTCCATAAAAACTCCTAAACGACAGGGTTCAGAGTGCTTCTGGGTTGGTGAGCACATCAAGGTACCAGCAGGGTGACTTGCCCGGAGACAGCTGGAGGCTCCAAGCATTACCTCACCCCCATATCTTGCTCTATGCCTCTCTTCCATTTGCCTATTACAGAACCCTGTCATTTACAATAAACCGGTAGCAGTAAGTAAAGCACTTCCCTGAGTTCCGTGAGTCGTTTAATGAAATATCTAAACTTGGTGGGTGGGGTGGGGGGCGGGCATGTGGAAGCCCCCAGTTTACGGCCAGTTGATCAGAAGTACTGGCGACCTGAGCCTGGGACTGGTGTCTGAAGTGGGGGTGGTGTTGTGGGACTGAGCCCCCTACACCTAACTCCAGGTAATTAGTATTTCAGACAAAAAAAAGTGGCCGGCCATTTCAGCAAGCAAAGAATGGTGCCCGCGGCCAAGTCGTCAGCCACTGCGGCACTGCGGCCACCCTGGTGGTTTGCCCTGAGGGGAACACCGGATACAGAAAAACAGGCTCCTGGCCCCAGAGGGTTAAGGTGCAGATATAAGGAATTTCAATGAGCCCAGACCCTCGCATCTTCCCATACACAGAAAAGGACTAAAATCATTTGCTTGACGCGTCTGTTTTTTGTGATTAGCAGTAATCTTTTGACATTCGACTACACAATTTTTTTTTCAGCAAAAACTCCTCTATATCCTGACTCCTTCCTTGCCTCTTTGGAATGTTCTCCAGAGCTATGTGAGAGGCTGTCTCCCAGGCCATAGTCCTCAGTAAGGTCCCGGAATAAAACATAACTCACAACTTTTAGGTTGTGCGTTTTTTCCTTTCAGTCGACAGTGTCAAAATTGAGTTGAATTGTTAGACACCCAGTTGGTGTCAGAGAATTAGAGAACTGGTTGGTGTCAGGAGGGGGAAAAAACCTCACTTGTGAATATTAGATGCAAAATCCTAAATAAATTACTAGCAAATAAAATCAAGCATCCAGCTAGGGTTTATTTCAGGTATGCAAGTGATGCGATATACTGAAGTCAGTCAAGGTAAGTCATCACATTAGTAGAAAAAAAAATCGTAAACCATGTTGGTGCACACCTGAAAGTGATGACCTCAGGGAAAGTGGTTTCAAGAAGCAAGATCAGATGCATCTTTCCTTCCTCCCTCTGAGTCCTCCAGTCTGAGTTAATTTGTAGGAGAAAACTGCAGTCTGTTCCAGGCCTGGCCTGGCCTGAGCTACAGGCTGTATCACCTGTTAAGTCACAAGGACCCCTGATTACAGGACCCTCTGGCTTTGCATTTTGAGCCCCATCTCTGGTTCTGCATGTCTTTTACTGATGCTTCAATCTGCAAGACAAAACAGAAGGAGGCTAGCAAGCTGGTACTATTGAACAATTAATTATTGTACCAGGTGCTCTGGCAGGTCCTAGAAAAACAAATATCAATCAAGGTCCTGGAAGATTAAGTAACTCATCAAAAGTCCACTGCTGATACATGGCAGGGCTGAGATATGAACGCAGTCAGTCTGGTTCCCGAATTCATAGTCTTATTTATTCTGTGTCACTAACTCTATGTGTGGATTACTAAGCATAATACTAAGCTTTAAGTGTCAAACTGACATAAGTTACACATGCTGTGAAAGTGTAAAGGAAAGAGATTAATTTGACTGGGGGTAGGTTGGTTTAGAAGAGCTTTAAAGAAAGAAGCAGCATTTAAACTGGAACTTAGAAGACGACAATTTTAACCAGCAGTGAATGAAGGTGAGTTAGTCAGGACAGACTGGGTTATGCTGCAGTAACAAAGGTTTAACACAACAAAGATTTGTTTCTCTTATGCAAATGCTAATTCATTGTCCTGGCAATGTCCAGGGCACTCCCTCAATGCCATGACTCAGGGATGCAGGCTGCTACCATCCATGGTCCACATGCCTTCACGAGCGCGGTGCAGGGAAGACACCAAAAGTGGAGAATTTGCACCTGCCTTTCAATGCTTTTAGCCTGGAAACCACACGTATCACTACTGCTTGTAGCCTGTTGGCTCTAAGACAGCACATGGGATATTGGGTGAGAACTTTTTGCCTCTGCCACTGAGAAACGGGGCGTTCCAGACTGAGGAGCAAACATGTGCAAAGGCACGAGAGGATAAAAATGCATGGTATGCAACGTAAGAGCAAAGAGACCTAGGACCCAATAGGCCTGGATGATCATTTCATAGGTGTATTAGTTTGCTCGGGCTGCCGTAACAAAATACCACAGACCGTGGGGCTTAAACTTTGGAAACGTATGTTCTCACAGTTCTGGAGGTCGGAAGGTCTGAGGTCGGGGTACCAGCAATGTTGTTTTCTCCTGAGGCCTCTCTCCTTGGCTTGCAGACGGACATCCCTCTGCCCACGTGCCCCTGGTGTCTCTCCATGTGTCTTAATCTCCTTTCATTAGGACACCAGACAAATTGGATTAGGGCCCAAATGAATGGCATCATTTGACCTTAATCACCTCTTTAAAGGCTTTACCTCTGTTACAGATTGAATGTTGGCATCTTCCCCAAATTCATATATTGAAGCCCTAACACCCGATGTGACTGTATTTGGAGGTGGTGCCTCTCGGAAGTTATTAATGTGAAATGAGGTCATAAGGGTGGGGCCTGGATCTGACAGGATTAGAGCTCAGGAGGAGAGAGACCAGAGAGCTTGCTCTCTCCCTCTCTCTCCCTGGGAACTCACAGAGAGGTGGCAGCTGCCTATAAGCCAGAGAGAGATGCCTCAGAATGAGACCCACCTTGCCGGCCCCTTGATCTTGAAGTTCCAGAACGGCGAGAAACTAGATTTCTGTTGTTTAAGCCGCCCAGCACGTAGCTATCCTGAACAGACTAAGACAGTCTCCAAACACAGTCACAGTCTGAGAAGCTGGGGGTTAGGGCTTCGACACATGAAGCTGGGGGACACAATTCAGCCCATGACAACGGGCACGTGGAAGCTGTCGGGGAGGAATGTCATAGTTTGCCTTGATTCACAAGATCACAGACGGCAACAAAAAGGGGGGCACGCAGAGGTGGGAGCCCGGAGAGCGGGTGAGTGCAACAGTTCAGGCGGCAGCCCAAGGACTGGGAGGATGGAGACATGCTGGTCCCTGGAGACTGGATTCGCCTTGGAGAGGGGAGGGGAACATGACTGCAAGGTGTCCCGGCTCCAGCACAGGAAGCACAAAAGCAGCGGCCTGTCTTGGAGGAGGAAGATTTCAGTTTGCGCCGTGCTGCTGAAGCGGCATCACAATGTCTAGGGGACGACTGGAAACAGCGCCCCCAGCTCCGGGGGAGGAGGGCGGACGGGCAGCCAGGGGGAGGGCAGAGCAGAAGCAGAGGGACGGGGCTGCAGGTGTCAGCGTGTGTGCAGACGACCGCCCTCGGAACTCGGGTCTCCCTTCCCACCCCCCCTCACACCACTACCTCCTGCTGCTACACGTCCACCGGGGGCCCCCCAAATGCGGCCAACGCCCTGACTCCTGCCCACCTAGTCCAAAGCCGTCCAGACCGATTGCTCCCTCCTTATCTCACTGTCTCACTCTAGCGATTTTCCTGCCGTTCATCCAGTTCCATGTAACCTTGTGTAAACCCTCGGTTCACAAGGCCCTTTTACAGGCATGAAGGTACCCATGGTCTGAACGGGGCAGTGGTCTTCCCAGCCTCGCGGACGCTTTCTATGTCAGCTCTGTGACCCTGGGCCCGTCATCTAACTTCTCTGAACCTCAGGGTTTTCATCCACTGCAGAAATACGCCATACCCGCTTCATGTACTTAAACAAGCAGTTGTGACGATCAAATGAAAACACCGAATGTGAAACAGCATTATCATCTCTAAGGCAATCCAGGAACAGTGACATCTGGGGTGGGTGGCGGTGATAGAAGTTATTGTCACATGATGCCCTTTAGGGGTCAACCAATAAGGTTACATGAGAAAAGCTCAGCCAGACAACCGAATCCAAAGAGAGCGACTGAACTGAGTGCTTCCTCTGGAGCCAACTGTATGATCGCTGCAAATAAACAACATAATCTCTGTCCTCTGGGAGCTGGGGCAGCAAAATACGGAGACAGGTAGAGATGACACAGCACAGGATAAAGCGTGTCGCAGCTGGGCGTACGGGGGTGCTGCACAGGGGCTCAGAGGGAGCGGAGATCTTCTGCATGGTCAACGGGTGCTTCCTGGAGGGAGTGGACTTTGAAGGGAGCCCACGATGTGGCCAGGCCAGGGTGCGCTGGAGGGGAAAGGTCAGGCGGGGAGCCCTGAACTGGAGACACGCCACCCGCCACCCCGGAAGCTGGCAGGCCCCCCACGTCCCCAGGGCGGGAGGAGGGGGGACACACGACGTCCTAGGTCAGTGCCGAGGGCTGGGCTGTCCTATTTCCACCTGCTGCTAAACCGGCACCAGCAGCAGAACCACAATCCCGAGAAGCGGCCGAGATCGGGGCAAAGGTCACGGCCGCTCCGGGCCCAGCGCCGGCCCCTCAGCTGCCCGCGGGACCGGCCGGGGCCCAGGGCCGCCCGGGGCTCCTCGTGCAAGACCCAGCGCGAGCCCGTCCGCACAGACGCGCTCTCGGCTCGCGGGATCCTTCTGGAACGGAAATGACGCGTTTCCGCTCCACTCGGAGCTGCAGTGCTTGGCCTCCTGCAAGGTCGGGGCCTGGGGGCGTCTCGGGCCACGGGGGCACCGAGCGGCTCCCAGCGGAGAAGGGGGCGCGGGACACCCCAGGAGGTGGCCGGAGGGCGGCTGCTTCCCCCGGACGCGGGCGGGGACCGAGGGGCGGCAGGGGGGGTCACTCCTTCCCCAACACACACACACACACACACACACACACACACACACGCGCACACACAACTGTTACGCTCATTTCTGGTGACAGGGCTTAGAGCTCCATCCTCTCCCTCACAGCTTTGCAAGTTATACACAACTCTTCCTGAAAATACTGTACTTCGCTGGGTGAAGCCACCAGCTTCTTAGTAGAAACTCAGGGGGAGCTAGTTCGGCGTTTTACCTGCTTTGCCAGTTAGAAATGTAACCTCCTCTGATGAAAAAAAAAAAATCAGCAGGCTCATTCCTTTCCCTTTGTGTTAAAAAAAATCAATCTACAAAGAATTTGAAACCCTTCAAAGGGGATTAACAAGAGCTATTTTCAAAAACGCAACAGAGACAAATTTCTTTCCAGCAGGGAGGGCCCACTTTGCACAAAGGGTTTGCCAGGAAGAGGGGAACGTGTGCACCGTGTATGTTCTTAGGGAGTTACCGTGGTCTGAATGTTTGTGTCCCCCCAGATGCAACCTAACCCCCAAAGCAATCATCTCCCACAGTAGGTGGGGTGACGAGGGTGGAATCCTCACGTGTGGGATCAGTGCCCGTATAAAGGAGACCCGGAAGCTCCCTCGCCCCTTCTACCATGTGAGAACACAGCCAGAAGTCTGCGACCAGGAAGAGGGTCCTCACCAGAGCCCAACCCTGCTTGCTGGTACCCTGATCTCAGACCTCCAGCCTCCAGAAGAGGGAGAAATAAATGTCTGTTGTTTGGAAGCTGTGGTATTTTGTTACAGCAGTCCCAATGGACTCAGACAGGAGTCTTCCCATTAGGGCACAGAATAATTTCCTCAGTAAATTCACTTAAGTGGTTCCCTTTGAAAAAGTTATAATAAATGTAAAGTGCAAAACAAAATATGACTGACCCCTAGGCTCTCAGAGAGGCAGCCTCAGCCACCTCCTTTTCTGAAGCAGAAACTCTGTCCACCAACAACAGAAAACTGCCTTGATTTTAAAGCTCTTCAGAAAGGATGATGCTGTGGCCTTTCTCCGAGCCCCCCATCATCTCTGTGTTCTGTGTGCATCCCTCCTGCAGGTCTCCTTTCATCAGACACAGGGAAGACCCCCCGGCCCTTTCCCAACACACAGACACACACAGACACACACACACACACACACACAGTTGACCAGACCACAGCCTCAGCTTCCCGGCTGTAACAAGAGGTCATCGTTGGCCTGTCAGACCCCACAGTAGGCCTAGCGTCTCCACTCTGATTCCAGCTCACTGAGGTATGACATCAAGCATTTCAAGGAACCCAGTCACTCAAAGTATCAGAAGCCATGGCTTCAACACCCATCTGCCCACACTCATGGTTTCTCCTCACATTACGTGGCTGTCACTCTCCACGAGCTCTCAGCGAGCGGAGCTCCCATAAACCAGAGAGGGCTCCCTGCCGACAAGACTCATCACGTCCTTTGCTGTGCAAAGCTGTAAGCAGTGATCCTTCTTTCCTCATAAGGGCTCGTGTCCCAACCACAGCGCTGCCGTCCACAGCCCGAATGCCCAAGCCCCCCACCATGTGGCCTCTTAGCTGCATCCAGCCTCGATAAAACTTTTGTTACATCCCCAATAACCACTGAGAACCACTGTCAAGTCTTCCAGGGCCTCCCTCTAGAAACAGAACTGCCTGTTGGCCATCGCCATTGGGCCCCAGTCAACAACACACAGGCCACAGATCCACGGCGCTGTGCACGTCCCTCCTCCTGTGTCCTGGTCCTCTTCCGGCCTCAAGAACATCCTCCAAGCTCCAGCTAAGCCACCACCAAATCTTCCAGAACCCTTCTGTGACACTCCACCCAGGATAAGGTGAATGCCCGCAAGGGCGCTTCCTCTACCCGCCAGGCATTTGCCACTGCACCCGTGATGTGCCACAGGCTTGGTGTACGTGACCGCCTCCCACTACTAGACTAGAAGCCACTTGAGGACAGGGACCACGGCCCCACTGTCTTTGTTATCCAGCATCTAACGATGTCTGACACACAGTAGGTGCTTAATAAATGCTTGTTGTGGGAGGATTGTATAAATGATACCAGCAATTCTAAATCAGCCCAACCCTACACTATAATTTGAAAAGATACATGCACACCAATGTGCATAGCAGCGCTATTCACAACGGCCAAGACATGGACGCAGCCTAAATGCTCATCGACATAGGAACAGATAAAGACCATGTGGTACATGTACACATATGTGTATGTATATACTAGGGACTATTACTCAGCCATAAAAACGAATGAAATCGTGCCATTTGCAGCAACATGGATGGACCTAGAGATGATCATACTAAGTGAAGTAAGTCAGACAGAGAGAGACAAGTATCATATGATATCGCTTATACGCGGAATCCTAAAAAAAGAAAAAGATAGAAATGAACTTATTTACAAAACAGAAATAGACCCACAGACATAGAAAACAAACTTGTGGTCACCAAAGGGGAAAGGGGGGGAAGGATAAATTAGGAGTCTAGGATGAACATATACACACTACTGTGTATAAAAGAGCTAACCAACAAGGACCTACTGCACAGCATAGGAAACTCTGCTCAGTATTTTGTAGAGTAAGGGAAAAGAATCTGAAAAAGAATCTGAAAAAGCAGGGTCAGTTCGGGGTGTGTGTGTGTGTGTGTGTGTGTGTGTGTCTGTGTGTGTGTGTGTGTGTCTGTGTGTTAGGAAAGGGCCAGACACAGGGGGTCATCCCTGTGTCTGATGAAAGGAGACCCGCAGGAGGGATGCACACAGAACACAGAGATGATGGGGGGCTCGGAGAAAGGCCACATGTGTATATATATACACATATATATTAGATGTATGTATCACTGTTCTGTACACCTGAAACTAACACATTATAAATCACCTGCACTTCAATAAGTAAATAAATAAATCAGCCCAAAAGCCTCATTATGACCCCGATTCCTTGCAGTCCTCGCCGAGGACCACCTTTTTCCCTAAATCAAGAGGAAAGCTTTTCGGAGGGCTGCAGCAAGTTTTTTCCCACCTCCCCCAGATGGTCAGGGCTGCCGGGACACAGGAAATGACAGCCTGGGCCGGGAACAGAGCCCTGAAGGTGCCGGAGGCCACATTCTGCGGACACTGTGTGTCATCAGCTACTCCACCAGGTGAAGCTCCTGGCTTTGGATGCCCCACCTCTTTCTGCCACATCTTAAACAAGCCCAGGACCCTCCGTGGTGGGCGCCCATCACCAGGCTGTGCAAAAAGAAATCAGACATGGGGCTGGTGGTCACGACCACGTAGGGGTGGCACTGGGCCCGAGAGGGCAGCCTGGGAGCCACAGGAGAAAGAAGGGCCCTTCTGACCAGCACCATTCCCCCCAGCCCTGTCACAAGCTTGTCATTTCCTAAGCAGCTGGACTTGGAGTGGACACCGGAGGACCCTGAGCAAACTCTCTAAGCTCAGGGAAAAGTGACCCCATCCATTCCTCTGGCTCACAGCCGAGTGGTCCTTTGAACTTGAATCTGACATTGCTTGCCTGCTTCATATTCCTCCGTGGCTTCTTTTGGGAAAAATCAGACCACCTTTGAAAGGCACAGGAGATTTTTACCATGTATCTTTGCCTGCCTGTCTGACCTCACACTCCCCGTGTATAAAAATCTCAGCAACAAGGAACAACTTGCGTTAAACACACCAGACTCGCACACACCTCTGCTCTGACGCACGCTGCTCCCGCTGCCTGGGTCTCCTTCCGCCTCTTCTGGGCCCAGCAGAAGCCCCGATGCAGCATCCTTCAGTCTTAGATTCAAGGGTCTGCTGGGCCTCCCCGGCTCCTGGAGTAGAATCTGAAGCCCCTGCCCACTAGACTCTGTACTTTATGTTCCTAGCATTGTAGCGAGACCAGCTTCACTGTATCACACCGACCGTTCTTCCAGTGCTGGTCCTTACTCGCCTCAGTTTCCTTACCTGTAAAATGGGGATAATTGTCAAATCTATCGCTGTAGTGTCAGTGGGAGGACTGACACCCAGAAGTGGCCGTAGGGGTTTGAAAGGGAGCCGGGGAAAGAAAGAAGGGCAATACCCCGTGCATTCCTGTGCAGGTGTGCAGGCTCCCCCCCCCCCCGCCTCCGTGGGTCACTGGGGTTACAGGGAGCCTCTGGGAACAAGAGCGTGGAGGGCAGAACACCCCCAGGACAGTGCGGCCCCAGTGGGGAGGAAGCTTCTGGTAACGGGCTCCTCACCGCCCTACATGGACCAAGAGGCAGCCTGGAAACTGAGATCCTGTGATTATTAAGACCACAAGTGCTGCCCCCCGCCCCTGCCCACATCGCCGCCGGTACTTCCCGGAGTTGGTCCCCGCGCCCCTCCCGGGCCCAGGTGATGGGGCCGCGCTCACCTTCCGCAGAAATGCCATCCTCGGCCTGTACTGCTGACCTTGGTGTCGGATTGTCATCCTGGACCCTGGCGGACGCAGAACCTGGACACCACCGGAGGGAAGAGGAAGCCCCCGGAGAGCGCGCCGGCGTCCCCGTGCGAGGGCCGGGTGGTGCGGCCTGCGGCGCCCCCGGGAAGCTGCCCGAATCCGCGCCGGCCAATCAGCGCGCCGCGCCGCGGGCCGGGCGTGCTCTGCGCCGGCGCCCACCCACCGCCAGGGGGCGGTGTCAGGCTCCGCCGGGGCCCGCGGAGCCGCAGGTGAGCCCCGCGCGCCCGGGACCCGCGTGGGAGGGTCTGTGGCAGGGGATGAGCTTGGACCGCAGCACCAAAGCCCGGGGAGCGAAAACAGTGCATCACGGGCCTTGGCCCCCTGGCTGGGCTGCCACCAGCTCCCTGCATGGGCCTTAGCAAACTGCGTAAGAGCATCGGTCTCCTCTTCTCACGGGAGAAAAGCAAGTGAGTGGGTTGGAAGGGACACCTGTGTGTCAGGTACTGTGAGGACGGAATGAGTAACCGGGCTAACCGGCAGTGGAGTGTGGTTGGCGGGGAGGAATGCTGCCCCGGCTCCTCAGATGGGCTGGCTCCGAACCCAGAATTTCCACTGGCTGTGCGGTTTCAAGCCAGTTACGGAACCTTTTCCCCATCTTGTCAATGAGGATGGTGCACACTCCCTGTGCTTTTTCTTTGTGTGTGTGGGGGGGGTTGATTTGGGTTTAACATTACTGAGCTAATACATGTAAAAAGCACTTAGACAATATCATATGATCTCACTTATAGGTGGAATCTAAAAAAAATGATACAAATGAACTTATTTACAAAACAGAAACAGACTCACAGACACAGAAAACAAACTTACGGTTACCAAAGGGAAAGGGGTGGGGATAAATTAGGAGGTTGGGATTAACATATACACACTGCTATACATATTAACAAAAGAGATGATCAACAAGGACCCACTGGATAGCACAGGGAACTGTACTCAATATTCTGTAATAACCTATATGGGAAAAGAACCTGAAAAAGAATGGATATATGTATCTGTATAACGGAATCACTTTGTTGTACACCTGAAACTAACCCAACGTTGTAAATCAACTATACTCCAATATAAAATAAAAATTAAATTAAAAAAAAAACAGAACCGTGACTGACACACGGTGAATGTCAAATAAACCATAGTTTCTCTTATGTCTCTTGGGATTCTTAAAAATTACCATTCCTCGTGTCTTCTTTATACCCATAGTCCGAGACCTATATTATCTCAGAATAATACAAGAAGTCTTGGAGTAGTCAATGGAGGTAAGAGTACAGATTCTGGAGTCAGATTACGTGGGATCAAATCTCAACTCTGCTATTTACTAATGAACAAACTGTGTGACTTTGGGCAAGTTACTTAATCCCTCTGTGCTTCAGTTTCTGTAAAATGGGAATGGCACAATGACCGCCTAGATAACAGGGTTGTTAAGGGGAGGTAAAGGAGTACACAAATCAATAGATATCAGTTGTTACTATTATTAATATTAGTATCATTAAAGATAGTGTAATAGAAAGAGCACAAAATGAATGAAAATAGTCTCAACTTGACAACTACATCATTCCCCTGTCCTCAATTTATTCATCTATAAAGGAGGGACTAGAGCTAACCAGTCTCCGACAGGGTGAGACCTCCCAGGTCTAACAGGCAGGATTCTCAGGGCCAGGGACTTGACTGTTTTTCGTTGTAGAGCTGGGCGCCCGAGCGTGGCAGATAACGCTGACGTCAGAAGAGGGCAGGTGCGCAGTTGCCGTCAGACGGGCAGTCAGCAAACAAGTCTTCTGATAATCTGGTTCCCATCTCAGCGGAAGAGCCGAGTTCCTGCCACGCCACTCTGACATCTTAGCTCTGGGTTAAAGTGCTAGTATAAGCGTTTCAGAAGCCAGACTCTGAGGTCTGGTTGATTCACAGGGAAATGACTTGCCAGAAAGCAATGAGATGCAGCGCCCTCCCTGGCGAGGCCGCCGCGATGGTGCGTGACAGACGGCGAGAAACCGCCCATTTCGTCCAGGTTCCCAAATTCATCAGGACGGGCAAAGTAATTTCAGAATCATTTTAAACTGATGTGTGTCTGTAATTGTTTCCCCATTCTCTTGTTGATTTGGGCTTTCTCTCTTTTTGCTCAATTAGGTTAGATGGTGATTTGTCTATTATGAGATTTTGTGTGTGTGTGTGTGTGTGTGTGTGTGTGTGTGTGTGTGTGTGTGTGTGTTTACTGGAGAATCGGATTTTATTGAAAAGCTAGAACTTTAAGATCATCTAGTCATTGGATATTTATGCTGTGTAAGTTACTTAACAGATGTGAACGGGCTCTGTAAACTAGAAAAGAACTTTAGATATCTAGAGTGGCCACCTGTATCACTTTGTGTCACCTGTGCCTTGCCTGACGTCCCCCAGTGGATCAGCAATGGATTTGGGATCAGAATCCAGGTGTCCCGAGTCCCAGTCATATTCGTGTCCCCCACCCTACAATGTCCCCCTCATCTAGGACACTTGTCAGTCATAGTTCTAAGTGCTTTTTTTAAATTTTTTATTTTATGTTGGCGTATAGTTGATTTACAATGTTGTGTTAGTTTCAGGTGTACAGCAAAGTGATTCAGTTATACGTATACATATAGCCATTCTTGTTCAGATTCTTTTCCCATATAGGTTATTACAGAATATCAAGTAGAGTTCCCTGTGCTATCCAGTAGGTCCTGGTTGATTGTCTATTTTATATATAGTCTTGTGTATCTGTTAATCCCGAACTAATTTATCCCCACCCCTTTCCCCTTTGGTAACCACAAGTTTGTTTTCTGTGTCTGTGAGTCTGTTTCTGTTCTCTAAATAAGTTCATTTGTGTCACTTTTTTAGATTCCACCTATAAGTGAGATCATATGTAGTAGCTCAGTAATCTTAAAACCAAAACCAAGCCCCCCCCCCCAAAGAAGAAGCACAAGGAGCGTGCAGTATCCTCACTGATAAGATGCGGAAAAGGTTCCACAACTGGCTGGAGATGCAAGAGGGAGTGGCGAATCCGAGTTCAGAGCCAGCCCACCTGACGGGTCTTTGATTGCCTGCAGGACTTGAACGTCGCCGCGAGGAAAATGGTTTCACCTACAGGTCCGTCCATGTCCCTTCCCCCCACTCCCTGGCTCATATTTTCGACCATGTGACTTGACCCATGGCTAACTGGACCGGGGGCACTGGAGCACCTGACCCAGGCCACCAGTCCATAGAGAGGCCAACAACCTGTAACATGGCCAAGTGTCAAATGATGAACTGGACCAACCAGATTATCACTCCTGGAGGAACCACGTGAGCCAGTAGTAGAGGCGGCCAGATCTGCAAAGAAGCCCTGAGGTGGAATCGGGCCCATGGTGGGGCAAAGCCATAGGTGAGCTAAAGTCGGGGGGGGGGGGCGGGGGGACAAAGTCTGAGCAGTGGAAGGAAGCCTGGGGTAGAAGTGAGAACGGAACAGCTGCACAGAGCAAGACAGAGAGACCCCAAGAGCTCTCACAAACGTAAGTGAAGGCCCCGGGGGCCCTCGTTGGCAAAGAGCAAATCGCACTGTCTCTAGTTAGTTTTTCGTGGAGGTAACGGGCTACAGATCAGGAGAATGATGGAGATACAGTATAGTTGTGTTTCAGCAAGACGTTTGTGGTCCACAGGGGAAAAGTGAACTTTATCACTGCCCGACCCCCAAAGCCCAAAACAAATTTGCAACCAGTCTGTAGCAACAGTAGGATTGTGTTGCCATCGTATCTGCACTCTGTCCAACCTCACCCTATACCCACCCTGGTCTTGACTCCATAGTTAATGTTTCCCTTGCCTTGATTTTTAATTTATAGCTGACCATTTTATATTACGCATCTCCTGTATGCCCCACTGGCCCAACTGTGAAAAGAGACATGGTATAAATGAATACATCGTTCAGATGAGAATTAGCTTAAGTGGACTCGTGTCTGAATGATCAAATCCCCAGTTCTTCCTTAATCATGGAGATAGGTCTATAGTTGCATGTCACAGGATTTACCCAAAATTGCATCCTATTAAAAATCATAATGATTTGGATGACAACACTGGTGACATAATGTTTACATTTTCAAAGATGCAAAATAAAAGAATGGCTAATACATTAGAAAATAGCCTTTGCCTCCAAAAATTCTTGGCAGTCTGAGCTTCCTCCAGTGTGCTTTCAAATGCTCACACTGAATCAGCATCTCTGGGTAAATCTGCAGCGTCAGGGATTTTGACTGTTACCAAAAGTCATTATTGGAATAAGTCATATGAATTTCTTTTAGGAAAAAATTCTGACTTGACCCCAAACGGTTGTCAAGATAGTCCATTCTGTCTCTCTACCAGGTACTGTAGGAGAAATTTCTTTCCAAGTTTAGCACCAAGAAAAGCTAAGTCTTCCCTGAAAAAGAAAATCACAATGTATCCTTTTCTCTGATCAAGAGAGATGTGTATCCAGTTTCCTTTTTCACCCTGATCAGCAAAACACTTCAAATCTGGCATTAGGGTCCCTTGGAGTAACTGGAATGAACTTTTGGTTTTTAATGTTTTTCTCCAATCTGTTTTCCTATTTGAGTTCGTATATCATCGGTTTTATTATCTGGGTTTTGTCATTTGGTAAGCCACAACAACTCCTTTTTGGAATGACTTGGGATATAAATTAATTACATAAATTATATGAGTAATGAGTGGGAGAGACGAGGTGGGGGAGAAAGGAAAGAAGTGTACAATCTCAAGGGTCTTCAAGATAAGTGACTGTATTTATCCAAATATTTGTCCAATCTACACTGTTTAATTTGAGCCCAAGATAACGTGTGAGAGGGAGAACAGTGTGGTGAAAATGTATTCGAATTTGATGAACACCTTGCTTTCCTTACAAGACAATTGATTAGATCACGCCTGTCCATCTAAATTGATCAGCTCGGCTGGGAAGTAAAAGGATGTCTCATTCCTGCAACTTGAGATCTCCTCTCTCCCCCCTGCATCCACATAACTTCCAGGTGAGATGCGTGAGCAAGTGAGGGAAGGAGGAAGCGGGGAGGAATGGAGGGAGGTGGCTGGCTGCCAGGACTGCAGGAATTTCACACAGAATCATCTGAGCTAAGTGAGACCTCCTATTCGCCCCCAGTTCATCCCCCCCAATAAGGAATGTTTCCCTCCATCCTCACCATCCTAAGGAGTAGAGTCCCTGCAGTGAGTCCAGGGCAGAAATTTCCCGGAAACACTTGCTAGACGCTAACAAAGACAAATAGGGCCATACTGTCCCAGCCTCTGTCCCCCATAAGAAATCACATTCTACCTCCCTTATACAGGAGTCAGGTGGATTCTGCTTCATAATATTGACGCCTTTGCTTTTACAAGTCCCTTTCTCCCACTATAAATATATGCTCACTACTGAAAATCTGGAAATAGAGAGAAGTGAATTTTTAAAATTTTGATAATAGCTAATCTGGGAAAAGAAGTGTGAGTGACTGGGGAGGTAGGACGGAAAAGGGCGGACTGGGGCCACCAGTGCTGCTTGCCTGGGCAACTATGACGCTGTCTAAGGGGGTGGTGCTCTCTCCTGACCCCTTACCTGGCCAAACTCCAATTCACTCCTCCCACTGCGACAGGAGCCATTTTCTGTTTTAACTCCATATCTGGACATTTTACTCTTCTGCTTCGAGGGCTTCTGTTGTCCACCAGGCTCTTAGGAAAAAGCCCGTCTGTAATGAGTGCTGCAAGACCCCTCAGGTGCACCCCGCCCGTCGCCCCCTTCTTCACTATGCCCCTGCCACACTGGCCCCCTTTCCATTCCTAGAACAACCCAAGCCTCCTTCTGTCCCAGGGCTGTCACCTGTGGCCAAAACTCTTCTTCATTTACTTTTTTTTTTTTTTTTTGAAGAAAGTAGAGTTTATTAGTGGCCATAGGTGGGGAGGGGGCGCCAAGGCTCTCACGAGTGCAGGGCCCGCCATTTGTCCAGGGGGCCACGATTAGGGATGTACTTGACCCCACAGCCATCCGGAATGAGCCGCTTTTCTGCCACCATGTTTTCAAACTCATCCGCATTAAACTTAGTAAATCCCCACTTCTTGGAGATGTGGATCTTCTGGCGGCCAGGGAACTTGAACTTGGCCCTGCGGAGGGCCTCAATCACATGCTCCTTGTTCTGCAGCTTGGTGCGGATGGACATTATGACCTGGCCAATGTGGACCCTGGCCACTGTGCCCTGGGGCTTTCCAAAGGCACCACGCATACCCGTCTGGAGCCTATCAGCTCCAGCACAGGACAACATCTTGTTGATGCGGATGACGTGGAAGGGGTGGAGCCGCACTCGGATGTGAAAACCATCTTTGCCGCAGCTTTTCACCATGTACTTGTTGGCACAGATACGGGCAGCCTCCAGGGCTTCAGAGGAGAGCTGCTCACATTCATCCGACACCACGTGGCCACAGAGTGGGAACGCATCCACTTCTGCCTTCTTCTGCCCCAGGTCAAAGATGCGGATCTCAGCATCAGGGACACCTCGGCAGAAGCGAGACTTGGGGTATGGCTTGTTCTTGCAAAACCGGTAACAGCGGGCGGGGCGGCGGCCCATGGCGACAGCAAGATCTTCAGTGGCTGCAACAAAACATACAAGATCGAAAGAGCAGTCGAAGACAGGCCTTGGACTAGAGGAGAGAAACGGCGAGGGCACCGCACGAGCCACGACCGCCGACTACTCACCGCGCCGAAGGGAAAGAGCTCCATTTACTTTTGCACCTGGCTCACTTCTCATGTTTGGGGTTCCAGCCAAAACGTCACTTCCTCAGCCGAAAACCTTCCCTGACTCCCTCCCCAGACTGGGTTAGGTCCTTCAACTCTGCCTCTTCTTGGTCAACTTTCCACAACTATAATTCTTTTCACTTGTAAAAGGAAAAGGTTGGATTTGCACACTCAACTTTCTTTTTTTCTTTTTTTAAGGGAATTTCTTTATTTTTATTATTTATTTATTTATGGCTGCATTGGGTCTTCGTTTCTGTGCGAGGGCTTTCTCTAGTTGCGGCGAGCGGGGGCCACTCTTCAGCGCGATGCGCGGGCCTCTCACTATCGCGGCCTCTCTTGTTGCGGAGCACAGGCTCCAGACGCGCAGGCTCAGTAGTTGTGGCTCACAGGCCCAGTTACTCCGCGGCATGTGGGATCTTCCCAGACCAGGGCTCGAACCCATGTCCCCTGCATTGGCAGGCAGACTCTCAACCACTGCACCACCAGGCAAGGCCCCCACACCCAACTTTCATAGTAGTGTCAGTCACAGTAGCCCAAAGGTGGAAACAACCCAAACGTCCATCAGTGGATGAATGGGTCAATAAAACGTAATACGTGCATATAATGGAATATTATTCAGCCTTCAAAAGGAAGAAAATCTGGCACGTGCTCCAACATGGTTGATCATTATGTGAGTCTCTCGGTACCGTCTGTCTGTCTTCCTAACCGGACCCTCAGCCCCATGAGGGCAGGGACCTGGTTCTCTTATCCACATTGCTATTTCCAGCACTTGGGGTAGAGGAGGCTTTTAGTCAATATGTGAGAGAAGGAGATGCAGAAAGGCTCACAGAGAACAGAAATGAGGGACCCCGGGGCCCAGGAGTCTCCGTTTCTGTCTCTTCAGCTCTCATAGGCCCTGCTGTCCATTGATTTTGCTGCCTGTGCTTGCATGCACGGACATGTCATTGCAATCACTTTACATGAGGTGGCACAGGGCCTTTCTGTTCCTGGAGGGCCGGAAGCCCCCCGGAAACCTTCCAGATGATAATGATAATGACAACAAAACTCATAGGGCCAAGCAATCGTGAGCCCGGCGCTGGTGTGTTTTTTAAAGACAATCTTCATGTCAACTGGATACCCTGCCCACCGTTCAGGGGAGAACCTAGAGGTCCCGTGAGGCCTGGCACAGAACTAGGAAGTAGCAGAGGTAGGATTCCGGCCTAGCAGTGCAGCACCGAAGTCCACAGCGTAATTGCTATACTGCATTGCAACGCCCCCCCCCCCCCGGCCCCGTGAAGTGTGGCATAAATGTCTGTGGAATAAAGATGCAGGAGGCGAGGTGTAGCTGAACGGAGAAGGCTCCTCTCCCCTCCGGGCTGCTGCTCCCCGGCTCCCCTCCCCCGCGCCTTCCCATCCAGGCGGCATCTCTTTTGCGTTGCCCACCCTGAGGAACCCTGCCCTGGACCAGGTGGGAGATCCTGTCTCGCTGTGGCTTCCGCGGGCCCGTTTGACCCTCAGACGAAGCTCAGGTCTCCAACTTAGCCCCTATCAGAAAGAAAAGTGTTATTTCCACGTCCTTCCAACTGTGACTTTCCCAAGTCAGGGATTTTCCAGTTCCCACCCGGCTGCCTTCGGGCTCTGACTTTCCTGGGAAGAGCCCCTCTGGAAGGGCTCAGGAAGCTGACTGATGCAGGAGAGCGAAGGAAATGAAAGCAGAGGCACCTGCGAGAATTCCGTTCCACATCCACCAGTTGCACTTTCTTTCTTTAGACGCGGAGTTCCAGCCCCCGCCTCCCTCGCCCTTACTTCTCTTTGCTCCCCGTGTGGATCTCAGCACGGCTTCTCTCTCTCCTCCCGTTCCTGCCCTCTTCTCCCCGCCTCTCCACCCCTTCTCTCTTTTCCCCAGTGACAGTAGTGAGCACCTTGACCTTGGAAGCAGCAGTCCTACCCTTTGGTCTCCTTTCTCTTCTTGGGTAGGCAGCTTTTCCAGGATCAACGCCAAGGCTGCCCTGCAGACACCAAACTTTTTTCTCTTTTTCGATCCAAACTCAGAAGTTATCTTCCGCGGTGACTGCTAGCATCCCGTACCTCCGGGAGGAAGCCGGCGCCCCCTCGTGGCCGGCCCGGGATCTGCGCTAGTTTTCCAGCCATTGGTGCTCCCTCACCCTCCCGAACACACTGTTCTTTGGTCATTTCAGGCGGCCGGCTTTGTCCTGGGCACTCGTCGAACCAGTTGCCTAGCTGAACTGGTTTGCTCCTCCTCGGCCTGAATCCCCGCCCGCACGTCCACATCTTTGACCGTTGCTGCGGGCCCGAAGCCCCCTGCGCCCCGGTCGGAGCCACGCTTCCTTCCTCTTCGCTGGGGCTGGCTCGTGCCTGCATGTGACACACAGCTTCCGGGGAACCCTGGCCCCTCTGGGACAGCTTCCCGAGACCCCTCATCCTGCCTCGGCATCGCACACTCTCCACCCGCGCCCCCATGGGACCCCCTTCCTTAAACAAACTGGCTTCCGCCCCCCAGAACTCCACACTGAAAGGCAGCAGCCCTCGAGGGGCCACTCCCTAGGGGCTCCCCACCTGCCCGGCCCAGCCCGGCCCAGAGGCCCCTCCTAGCTCCGCCGGACACGCCCGCGCTCAGACGTACAGGCCCCTCTCCTCGGGGGCGCGCGCCACCCAGCTCTGCCTCTTTCCAGCCACGCAGGTACCAGGCATGGCCGTCAGGTGTCTTCCCTGTGTCCAGCCTCTTGTGCTCAGGCCCCTGGGTGACCCATCGCACTTCTCCACCTCACAGACCCCCAAGGACCCCTGCTGCCCCTTCGTTCCGGCCACCCCCCACCCCCCAGAGCCACACCCTGGACCTTGTCCTCACCCAGAAATGTGCAGCCTCCAAATACTGGATTCCAGCTTCTGGCCCTGCGAGCCGGCTTCCGGGCCCTCCGGCTCTCCCTCCCTCGCTCCCCTCTCCAGGCCCGGAAAGGCCAGGGCACGCCGCGCCCAGCCCCTCGGGACACCGGGCCCCGGCGGCCACGCTACCCACCTCCTTCACAGGGCCCCAGGTCAGCAGGTGAACTGACTTCTCAGAGCCTCGTGGGCCCTGCCGCCCACACACGTGCCTGCACATCCCCCAGGCGAGCGGAAACCTACATGCAAGAGCATAAGGGAAGCTGAGGAAAGCCCGGCTGTGACACCCGTCAGCCTTGTCACCGAGGCTGCCAGCTCACTTGAGTCCTCAAACTACATGTCCCCCCCTTGAACTTGGCGGATCCCTCTGCCACCCTTCCCCACGCTAGCGCTCTTCCCCAGTGCCCGACCAGACCTCCACCACTGTTTCTGTAGGCAACGCGGCTGGAGGATTCTGCCAGAGGGTAAGGGGCCATTTCTCCTGTTCAAGGCCACCACCTCCAGCTGTGTGTGCTCTTTTTCTTTTAAATTAATTTTTATTGGAGTAGAGTTGATTTACAATGTTGCGTCAGTTTCTGCTCTACAGCACAGTGAATCAGCTATGCCTGTACATATATACCCACTCTCTTTTAGATTCTATTCCCATATAGGTCATGTGTGTGCACTTGGGTCTGTTTCCTGCTATCTCCTTCTTGACCCTGCTCCATCCTGTCTCTCTGTCTCTGTCCCTGTCTCCCTGTCCCCTTCTCCCTTGGCTACTGGGCTTGCCAAGAATAGCCTGGTGAGACCAGTGATATGAGTCCAATTGTGTCTCCAAAGAAGTTATGCCCAAGGGCTTCCCTGGTGGCACAGTGGTTAAGAATCCGCCTGCCAACGCAGGGGACACGGGTTCAAGCGCTGGTCCAGGAAGATCCCACATGCCGCGGAGCAACTAAGCCCGTGCGCCACAACTACTGAGCCCACGTGCCACAACTACTGAAGCCTGCGCGCCTAGAGCCCGTGCTCCCAACGAGAGAAGCCACTGCAGTGAGAAGCCTGTGCACTGCAACGAAGAGTAGCTAGCCCCTGCTCGCCGCAACTAGAGAAGGAAAAAAAAGCTCGTGCGCAGCAACGAGCACCTAACATAGCCAAAAATAAATAAAATTAATTAATTTTTTAAAAAAGAATCACATTGAGCATATTAAAAAAAAAAAAAAGATATGCCCAAGTCCTGACACCCACTACTTGAGAATGTGACCTTATTAGGAAACACGGTCTGTACAGAGAAAATCAAATTAAAATGAGGTCAGATGGACCCTAACCCAATATGACTGGCGTCTTTATAAAAAGGGGAAATTTGGACGGAAGGAAGACGATGGCCATGGGAGCGGAGTGATGCGTGTACAAGCAAGGGGTGCCCAGAGTGCTGGCAAACACCAGATGCTGGAAGAAGCAAAGAAGGATCCTCCCCTAGAGCCGTCAGAGAGGGCGTGGCCCTGGCCGCACTTGAATTAGGACGCGGAGCCCCCAGAATGGAGACAGTGCATTTCCATTGTTTGAAGTCAGCCAGTGTTGGTACTTTGTTACAGCAGCAGCCCTGGGAAGGTCAGACAGCTGGGGAGGCGATGCCACGGTCAAGACCATCAGGTAAAGGTTCAGGATGCTCTGGTGGGCTCGTCACACTATTTCCCAAGGGTGACTCACAGCTCCCTGGAGAGAAGCAGGCTGGGACTCAAGGGCCTGGGCTTTCTTTTCCTCTCTTCTGCGTTTCCAGGAAGCCCTTGGAACAGATGCAGAGACAGCTCTTTCCATCCAGCCTGGCGTCTTGCTTCCAGAGGCAAGAGGCTGGGCAGGCCAGCAGGTTAACATTTAAGCAGGCCTGAGCGTGATGCTCTCATGTGAAAACTGGGGCCTGGCAACTGGCCTCCTCCCAATCCCAATTCCCCATCCCCCACCCCCCCCATCTCCCCATCGCCCCTCCCCCCCGGGCCTTGAAAGAGGTCTGAATTATATATTCAGTCAGTACTCGTCGCTCGCTGTTAGCACTCGGGAAGCAGGGACCCTGTCGTATTCATCTTTCTGGTCTGGGGCTCTGCTCCTAGGAGGAGCTCCCAGGTGTTTGGTAAAATGAATTTGTGAAGCAGTTGTGGAGTCATCCGTCAGGTCCACGTTGGAGCAACAGGACACAGAGGACCTTTACTCGGGGGAGGGTTTCCAGCCCCCTGTTCTATCAGGCTCCTGCCAGCAGCCCCTGGCAGTAGCCGTGTGATAACAAAGGATCCCACAGTTTTGCAGGAGACCCACAGCCTCTTTTCTCCCAAGCTCTCACCTCTCGGACTCCCAGACCCAAGGCGGGGCCGGAGGGGGCGGATGTTGATGTGGGACATGAGCAACTGCGCTTTCAAGTGACCTGTTGGCTGTCAGAGCTTCTCCAAGCCAGCGTCTGACAGGTAAATGCAAGATGCTTTCCATGTTCCCAGGGCCACAGTCGGGGCAAAGAACCCCGATGGGTGGAACAGAAGCGTGGAGGGTCGAGGAACATGAGTGGCCTCAGGTCACATCCCCACACGGGCCATACAGAGCCCTCGTCTTGGTCTCTCGGTGTGACAGCAGTTGTGCTCCCGCCTGGAAAAAGCTTTACCGTATTTACATGTGATAAGGACGTTACCGTATTTACATGTGATAAGTTCGTTGCCGTATTTACAAGTGGTAAGTGCCACCCCGACTGGTTGAATGACTGAGCGCTGAGTGGGAATCCCATAGATCCTTAAGCATTTATTGAGCCTTATTATCTGCACACTGTGGTGGGGAATCAAAGGCAAAAGGCACAGTCACCAAAAAAAGAGTCAGCTTGTATCAGAGAACCAAGACTCACACAGACCAGCACAAACGGTGTAGGGAAGAGGGGTTGGGGGCGCAGGCTTTAGAGCCAGACTGGGTTCCAGTCCCAGCTCTGCCACATCCAAGCTGTGTGCGCCCTGGACACGTGACTCAACCTCTCTGTGTCTCAAGTTCTTTAAAAGTAAGACGGGAATGATACTAATCACCGTACCCACTTCATTGACTGAATAGAATATGCGTGCAGCACTTAACCCGTGTTAACTGTGGTGGTGATGATTATGATTGACTATACTGTTAAGTGAGATATTATATATAAAGTGCTAAGCAGTGCCTGGCATTTATGAAACACTCAGTAATATTAATTGCTATTACTATTATGATTACTATCATTTTTATTTTTACGTCCTGAATTAGTTTTCTATGTCTGTATAACAAATCACTCCAGAACTTAGCAGCTTAATGCAACAAGAAACATTTATTATCTCACTTATTATTAGTCTCTGTGGGTCACGAGTTCGGCAGCCACTTACAGCTGCCTGGTCCTAACTCAGGATCTCTCAAGAGGCTGCAGACAAGCCATTACCTGGGGCTTGACTAGGATCTGCTTCCCGGATGGCTCACTCATGAGGCTGGCAAGTTGGTGCTGGCCGTTGGCAGTGGCCTCAGTTCTTTCCCACGTGGACCCCTGCGTGGGGCTGCTTGAGTCCTCACAATATGGCAGCTGGATCCTTGCCTGCAAAATAATCCAAGAGAGGCAGAAGCCACAGTGTCTCTTATTGTTTTTTATTGAGCCACAATAACCTACTAGCTATGGGGGTCGACCCTGTTCATTTTGGGAGGGGCTACACAAGGGTGTGAACACCTGGAGTAGAGACGCATTGGAGGCTGACCACCACCACGTCCTAAATTGTGTGGCAGAGACTATAACTTCCATAGGAGTTCAGATGAGAGGGAGAAAAATGAAGGTAAGAGGGCTTAGGCAATGCGTGGAGGTTTTACAGCTAGATCTTGCGGGGTGTCCGTCGCCACTTCTTTTTCCTCAAATTCCTTGTTTCTGTGGCACTTGGACAGAGAGGAGGGTAGGACTTTGATAATCAGAAGGGCAAAGGGGAGACAGGGGAAGTAGGAGGAAAATTTTAAAAGAGGTGAACGGGATTTATTTAAGGGATAGTAAAAAGGAGACTAACATTGGGAAGGAAAAAACTCCAGAAATAGGGTGAGAGAGGCAGCCTGGGCTGCCTTTTGCCAAGGAGAGTCGCAAAAGCCAAGTAAATAGGCATAAACTAGCTGGAGTAGAAAGTAAACGTTAAGGGCATAAGGCTTTGGAGAAACATTTTCAAAATGCTTGCAGGCTTGTTTGATGTGGGACATTTGAGGCTAAAGAATTCTCAAAGGTGAAGAATGTTTTCCTCTAAGGGGGCATTCACTTCAATGCAAGCATGGCCTGGGGGGTCAAGGCAATACCAGGAACCAGACTTTAATAGCTTCCTTATATCAGGGTAGGAAGCGCAAGTTGATAAGCAAGCTGGAATCGAGCATCCCAGCTGGAGAGGGACCTCCCCAAAGGAAACGTTGGAGTGGGAGATAGTCTATGTTTACATAGTGCTCGGGCCATGCCTGCAGTTTATACAAACTGCATCCTCGAGCCGCCTGACCTAGAAGAACCCACATCTGGTGCCCAGCCAGTGCCTGGAGGAACTGCCTGCCCAGCCCCAACCAGCCCGTGAGTGCATAGCTGCTTGGACGCGCCTGGGGAAGAGGACCGCTCTGCACACACTGGGGCCATGACGGTCACGTACGTGTCCCCTTTGTGTCCCGCACAGAACTACCTGCAACCCCTCCAGTTAGGTTCATTCATCAGGACAATAAGAAAAGCTCAGAACGCCCACCTTCCCGTTCTCCCTCTTCCCTTTCCCTTCTTTCAAAACAATTCAGATCCCATTCACCTGCTTTCCGAGGCCCCAGCCGAGCTCCCAGGCTGGTAGATGTGCTCTAACACATCAGCTGTCCCTGTTCCCCACTTGGCACTGTGATGGCTAGTTGGCCACTTGGCCTCGCCCACTGCAACCTTCCCGTAAACGCCCTCCCCTTCGTACCCCACAACACGCGGCACAGTGCCCGGCCCATGCAGACGCTCCCCACGTGTCCAGACCAGGCAGTGCTAGGCTGGCTTCACCCTCTATAGGTCAGTCCCTCCCTGTGTGCCAGCAGCCACAGGCTTGCTTTTGACCTGGACCATCGCAGGAGGAGACTGGACATCACAGTGACTCAGGCCACAGGAGGATTAGAGGAGCCCGGGGTGGGGGTGGGGGGCGTGGAGGTGGGGGGAGCAGAGTGTGGAGGAGGGCTTGGAGGGGGCGTGGAGGGGGCGTGGTTAGGTCGGGGAGCTGTCCTTTCCCTTACAACATAGCAAAGCCTCAAGTCACGTTAGAAGTCACGCTTTCAAAGATAAGGTGACCATATGTGCATGGGTTTATCTCTGGGCTTTCTATCCTGTTCCACTGACCTATCTTTCTGTTTTTGTGCCAGTACCATACTGTCTTGATTACTGTAGCTTTGTAGTATAGTTGAAGTCAGGGAGCCTGATTCCTCCAGCTCCATTTTTCGTTCTCAAGATTGCTTTGGCTATTCGGGGTCTTTTGCGTTTCCATACAAATTGTGAAATTTTTTGTTCTAGTTCTGTGAAAAACGCCAGTGGTAGTTTGATAGGGGTTGCATTGAATCTGTAGATTGCTTTGGGTAGTAGAGTCATTTTCACGATGTTGATTCTTCCAATCCAAGAACATGGTATAACTCTCCATCTGTTTGTATCATCTTTAATTTCTTTCATCAATGTCTTATAATTTTCTGCATACTAACACCATACACAAAAATAAGCTCAAAATGGATTAAAGACCTAAATGTAAGGCCAGAAACTATCAAACTCTTAGAGGAAAACATAGGCAGAACACTCTATGACATAAATCACAGCAAGATCCTTTTTGACCCACCTCCTAGAGAAATGGAAATAAAAACAAAAATAAACAAATGGGACCTAATGAAACTTCAAAGCTTTGGCACAGCAAAGGAAATCATAAACAAGACCAAAAGACAACCCTCAGAATGGGAGAAAATATTTGCAAATGAAGCAACGGACAAAGGGTTAATCTCCAAAATTTATAAGCAGCTAATGCAGCTCAGTAACAAAAAACCAAACAACCCAATCCAAAAATGGGCAGAAGACCTAAATAGACATTTCTCCAAAGAAGATATACAGACTGCCAACAAACACATGAAAGAATGCTCAACATCATTAATCATTAGAGAAATGCAAATCAAAACTACAATGAGATATCATCTCACACCAGTCAGAATGGCCATCATCAAAAAATCTAGAAACAATAAATGCTGGAGAGGGTGTGGAGAAAAGGGAACACTCTTGCACTGCTGGTGGGAAAGTGAATTGGTACAGCCACTATGCAGAACAGTATGGAGGTTCCTTAAAAACTACAAATAGGGCTTCCCTGGTGGCGCAGTGGTTGAGAGTCCGCCTGCCGATGCAGGGGACGCGGGTTCGTGCCCCGGTCCGGGAAGATCCCACATGCCGCGGAGCGGCTGGGCCCGTGAGCCATGGCCGCTGAGCCTGCGCGTCCGGAGCCTGTGCTCCGCAACGGGAGAGGCACAACAGTGAGAGGCCCGCGTACCGCAAAAACAAAAACAAAAAGAAACAAACAAAAAACTACAAATAGAACTACCATATGACCCAGCAATCCCACTACTGGGCATATACCCTGAGAAAACCATAATTCAAAAAGAGTCATGTACCAAAATGTTCATTGCAGCTCTACGTACAATAGCCCGGAGATGGAAACAACCTAAGTGTCCATCATCGGATGAATGGATAAAGAAGATGTGGCACGTATATACAATGGAATATTACTCAGCCATAAAAAGAAACGAAATTGAGCTATTTGTAATGAGGTGGATGGACCTAGAGTCTGTCACACAGAGTGAAGTAAGTCAGAAAGAGAAAGACAAATACCGTATGCTAACACATATATATGGAATTTAAGAAAAAAAATATTATGAAGAACCTAGGGGTAAGACAGGAATAAAGACACAGACCTACTAGAGAATGGACGTGAGGATATGGGGGGGGGAAGGGTAAGCTGTGACAAAGCGAGAGAGAGGCACGGACATATACACACTACCAAACGTAAGGTGGATAGCTAGTGGGAAGCAGCCGCATAGCACAAGGAGATCAGCTCGGTGCTCTGTGACTGCATGGATGGGTGGGGTAGGGAGGGTGGGAGGGAGGGAGACGCAAGAGGGAAGAGATGGGAACATATGTATATGTATAACTGATTCACTTTGTTATAAAGCAGAAACTAACACACCATTGTAAAGCAATTATACTCCAATAAAGATGTAAAAAAACCCAAAAAAACAAGTCATGCTTTCCCAGGGAGGGTGTGAGGGGGGTGAAAAACTAGCCAGGGAGCCGTTGCAGCCTCAACTTTTCCTCCAACTTCTGAAGTCTTTAATTCAGCTCCAGCCTGGACCCAGCACCTCAAGGAGTTCCCTAGAATTAAGGAGTGTCTTTCACAATCTCAGAGACTCTGGGCAAAGTCCAGGGTCACCGTGTGATTCAGAGGGTGGAGTGGATGCTATAAATTATATATTTGCTTAAAAAAAAACAAACCATAAAAAAAAAAAGAAGAACAGTCTCGTGGGCCCGGGCTCAGGCATCTGTCTCGGGCAGTTGCTTTCTGACGGGCAGAAGCACCCTGGTTCCTTAAACCTCTCAGGGTCAAGCCAGTCTCCCAAGCGGGCACGCGGTCCCCAAGCCTCCTAGCATGTCTGCCTCTGTCCTTGCCCTCACACTATAGAGGCTCGTGGCTTTCCAAGTCCTGTGGAGGCTGCCTCTGAGGAGTCTCCGGACGGTTCTGTTCGCTCTCACGCCAGCCAGGTACTGTCCCTACACACCTGAATTACTGCAGCCACCTCCAAGCTGCTCTTCCTGGCTTGGGCCCCCTCCCTCTCGTCCCCTCACGGGTACCAGCGCCAGGTGCATCAGACTAAAACTGCACGTGGCGCCCGCCCCCTGCTCGAGAGTGTTACTGTGCTTTCTACTCAGCGACGGAATAAAATCTCAGCATTGTGACCTGACACCACCATGCCTCGTCCACCTAACCTGGCTGATTCTGATCAAACCGACGGCTCCCACGGTGTCCTGGGCACATGCCGGGCACCTGCCTGCAATGCCCTTCCTTTCTCTGCAAACAATCATTCCAGGCTTCCGTGCACCTCCCATGGTTTGGCCCAGGAAACAGCCACTAGCTCCAAGTAGCTTCTGAACACTTCAAATGTGGCTCGTGACACCGAGGAACTTAATTTTAAATTTTATTTAAATTTTAATTAATTTAAATGTAAAGACTGAAAAAAAATTCGGCTCAGGTACTGGGAAATGTTTACGTCTGTTGGGAACAATTTGGTTTTGTGACTCTATTTTTTCAACTGTAAATTGTATGAAGTCTAAATACAGGCCAGATGTCCTCAATGAAAACTTAGCATCTGAGTTGAGATCGCTGCAAATGTAAAAACATACACTGGATTTTGAAGACTTAGTCCAATATATTAGAATGTAAGATATGTCTGTAATAATCTGTACGTTGATTACGTGTTGAAATATTTTGGATATGGTGGGTTCAATAAACTCTATCGTGAAAATCAATTTCACTTTTTTTTTCTAATGTGGCTACTAGAAAGTTTAAAATTACGTCTGTGGCTTGCATTATATTTTTATTAAACAGCCACGTTCAAAACTCTAGATTCCTGAAGCAGTGATCAGTAGAGTACATTTAAAACTTAGCATACACAACTTCGTATTTTTTTTAAATCTCCATATTTATATAACAAAATCATTGACCACCTTCAATCCCCAACACCTAGCAGCAAACGCTACATTATCTGACACCTATGTGGGCAAGGCACTCTGTCAGGCGCTTTACATGTTACCATCATACTGAGCCCTCTCGGCAACTCCGTGACGTGTGGGCATAATTAGCTCCATTTTTCAGATAACAGAAATGAAGCTCTGAGAGTTCAGGTGGGTTTTGCCAGGATTCTCATGGTAGAGGCGTGAAGCAGCAAAGCTGGGATTTGATCCCACCCCTGCCTGCCTCTCGCTGCTGCTCTTTGCGGCCCCAGCTCATGTCTGATAGGCGTGGGCAGCCACGAAGGAGCTGCTGCTGAGAAGGGCGAGGGCTCAAGTTCTAGTTTCTCCTGGCCCACACAGGCAAACCCTGCCATCCTGCTTGCCGGCTGTGAGCAGGCCACTTGATCGATGTGCAGACTGTGACGGTGTGTCCCAATCACCCCACCCCGTGCACACCCTTCAGCTAGTTCAAGTCACTTAACAACTCATAATGTGGTAGTGTCTGGCAGTGCCAAGTTAGAGCATGTAGCGCGATCTGGGACCCTGCTTCTGACATGCGGGGCTGAGCCATGAGTCCCTCTAGTCACCGCACATGACCCTCCAGTCCTGGAGGGCTGCAAGTCCAGCTGGCAGCCCTCAGAAACGCGGGAAAACAATCTGGGAGCAGCAGGTGGTGCCTCTACTGATTTAAATCACCTGCTTCGATGCTGAAGGTCCCAGGGAAGTTGGCTGTGTCCCTCGTCTCGGGGCCACATTCTGGTGCAGTGGGTGAGGGAGGGGACAGTTACAGTTCACTGGGACCAAGACTGGGATGGGGGATGGTGGGTGAGGTTTTGCTTGAAGGGCCTCACATCCTGCCTGAGGTGGTCCCACGGAACCCCATGTCCCCTTGGAGCTGGGTTTAACTTGGGGTCACTTCCTTTGCTTCCCCTCAGGCCCTGAGCAGAAATCCAGGGTAAGGGAAGAACTGAGGTTGGGCCGAAGCGCGCGGTGTGTCTGCTGTCGCACAGAGCACTCTTTGATCTCTTGCCCAGGGTGGCCTTGGGAAGGACGGCGATGCTTCTGCCAGAGGCGCGGAAGTCCCCGGCCCGGGACTGGCTAAGGGATGACTTCTACGCCGTGTTTCGGCCGAGCATTCATAGGTTTCCCCGGGGGGACCCAGTTCAAGGGCCTGGGGAGTTGGAGGTTTTTGAGGTCTAGTTTAGGCCCCATGTCTGTAAAATGGGGCAATTTAGATGGTATCTCATTACACCCTCCCAGCCAGTACTGCCCTAGCTCCAGGCAAGAGAAGCCCCCTTGCCCCCGACCTGTGCTTTAGAAGGTCCTGCTCTGACGCTCTTCTGCTGCAGTCCGTACTCACAGGGTGAGGCCAAGGGACCCACCCATAGCCTGTGCTCCCCCCCACACTAAATGCACCCACCCCTAGGGCAAGGGGTGTCCAATGGAGGCTGTAGGGAGGGGTGTGCACAGAGCATGGTGTGTGGGCTGAGGCATTCCCTCATCCCCATGACCTTGATGACGCAGCTGTTGCTTTATCAGTTGGACAAGCAAATACTTTTTTTTTTTTTTTTTTTTTTTTTTTTGCGGTACGCGGGCCTCTCACTGTTGTGGCCTCTCCCGTTGCGGAGCACAGGCTCCGGACGCGCAGGCTCAGCGGCCATGGCTCACGGGCCCAGCCGCTCCGCGGCATGTGGGATCTTCCCGGACCGGGGCACGAACCCGCGTCCCCTGCATCGGCAGGCGGACTCTCAACCACTGCGCCACCAGGGAAGCCCAAGCAAATACTTTTGACTGAAGGAAACATGGTGACACAGACTAAAAGCCTGCTCTGTCGTTTTATATAACTCCCCCCAAATACTCTGAGATTATTGCACCCACTTTACAGATTAGAAGACAGAGCCCATGCTCTGAATGCACTGTGCTGACATCTCCACTGGAACCTCTGCCCTCTGGTTGAGGTGATTCCTTACCTGACACTCCTGGTGCTGTTGAAAATGAATAAACCCCGCCCTACTTCAGAGTTCAGGTTTGGGGGACAACATCCAATATGCATGTATTTTTCTCACTGTTGTTATCAACAGACCCTGTTGGGGAAGAGAGACATCAGCGTCTGTGAGTGAATCTGAGCACAGGAGAGAGAAGAGATTTTTTTTTGTTCTCTTCTTTCTTTCTTTCTTTTTTCCTTTTATTGAAGCGCAGTTGATTTACGATGTTGTGTTAGTTACTGCTATACAGCAAAGTGATTCAGTTATACATATATATACATTCTTTTTTTACATATATTCTTTTCCATTATGGTTTATCATAGGATATTGAATATGGTTCTCTAGAAGAGAGATGTTTCAACCATAGAAGGGAGAGCTCAGGAAATACCTGGGACGACGTTCTGACCAGCACAATATTGCTAAACCTTCAGAAGGTTTTTAAAGAAGTTTGGTAGCTTCGTCCTCAAATAATCTAAAACTGAATCTCTCCTGTTTGGGCTGAGTGCATTTGTTCTATACTTTAATCCTCAGGACATATCTTTAGGTATCGATACTCCCATTTTACAGATAGGGAGGCAAGGCTCGGATACGTTAACTGCGTTCTCCCCAAGTTCCCGTACTCTGCACCCTCTCTGGGAAACGAAACGACTAGCAAACAATCTGATGTGCTTCGTGTGGTTTAACCGGAAAAGCAGATGACCTCAACTTGCTGCTTGAGGGACTTTTTCCTATTACCATTCTGTGTGTTAGCAGAAAAAGGGAAAGGAATCACAGTACAAAACCGCTTGCCACACAAAGAGATGCTGCCTCTTGCTTTTATCTCCTCTCTATCTTCTCGTGTGTGGGTCTGGCATGACCCTCCCACGGCCAGGGTACAGGCAGCAGCTGAAGCGAGAGAAGGACCTCTGGGGCCGGCGCTCATTTTCCAGAACTCTGACTGTGATTCTGATTCAGCAGTGGGTTCCTTTCCCTGAGTCCTGCCCTGAGCTAGCCCTCCTTTTCCTTAGCAGCTGACACAGGAGTTTGGAGACAGATACGTCGATGACATTATTTGCTCCAGGGATAGCCAGGCTGTCATAGTCTGACAAAGGCAACGTGGACTGTTTCTCAGTGCCCCTGGGTGAGCCCTTACTGCACGGTGGTCAACACGTCCTGGCATTTATACTGAGGCAAATGCTAGGTCTATAGGCCATGACATGTGATGATGCCCGGCTAGCCAGCTAGCCAGGATCGTGGTTCCTGCTACTCCATGTTCCGAGGGGAAAAAAAAAAAAATGCAGCAGCTGGACTGGGGGCAGAGGATGTTAATTTAGAGGAATCAGCTGAGATTTTGCACACTTAAACTTCTTTGGAGAAACAGAGCTTATGTTAGAGGACCTTTACCTGTTACTGGCAAGGGGCAGCCCATTTACAGCCAATAAAACATAAAAAGTCATCCTCACCTTGAAAAGCTGTAAGGGAAAAGAAAGGTGAGAGATTGAGCTAGGATGTTTTGAGTTTCCCAGAAAGAGCTTCAGATTTCCAACCAAAGCCTTGTGTTGAGTCTTATATAAATAGACTGCCCATAAATGCGTCCGATGCAGTAAGCAAGGTGTAAGGGTTTCTACGAGAGCTGGTGTGTGTCTTTCAGACACAGGCTTTTGACTTTGGAGAAGCTGAGTGAGGTCACAGCTTGTCAACACCAGCTCACGGATCTTTCTCGGAGGCTGAGAAAAACACGACCAGTAATTAAAATCATGTTCTCCTTTAATAACAACAGCAACAAAACCCACTGACAATGCAATTCCACATGCTGCATTTCATACAAAACTTTCCCCATGAGAGGCTTATTCTGGGAGGGGCACCACTGCATTTCATAACAAAAGAAGTTGCCTTTTCATATGGAACGCACGCTAAGGGAACATCTGGGGCTTCCGCCACCATGTAAATATTGCCAGAAGCGTGGGTTCTCTTTTCTTATTTCTACATCAACCACCTGGAACATTTTACAAACCAGAGCCTGAACTCCATCAGAGAACATCTTAGTAGAATCAGCCTAAAAGCTGGTAAACTTTGAGGTGGCAGTTAGCCCGAAAGGGGCTGGGAAAACAGACCAAGCAACCACCCAACAAATAAACAAATAAACTTAACTGTTTGTTCCTTAAATTTGATCTTCATACACTTGGGCACTCGGGGAACTACCGTTTTTCGGCATATCAGAAAGAGCCCTGAGTTCAGAGTCAAAAGGGGGGATTTCTTAGTTCTGGCTCTGCAAGTAGCCAGGCTGAGGGAGGCTGTGCGTAGTACATCACTCAGACCTTTCTTCCCTCAGTTTCCTCCTGCTCTGGGAGTGACCTTAATGCTGGGTGTTCCTGTCAGGCTATTGTGAGCAGAGAATGAGATCAAGTAGGTCAAAGTGCTTTGCGGCAGTTAAAACATTACACACACACACACACACACACACACACACACACACAACTGTAAGGGATTTGTATTATGGGAGGACTAGAGAATTCCCTTCCTCCTGGGACAGAAAGGAAGATATGAAAAACCCATGCCTGTTTTACCTGTAAGAAAGAATTAGAACCCACCTATTCGTAACACTGATGATGAGACAGAAGACAGTACAGTAACGAGAACCGTGGATATGTCGTCATCCTTATTAGAAAATTAACACATGGTTTCACCATCCAGTAATGTGACTGATGTTTAAATAAACATATTTAAATGGGTGGGGTCCTGTCCTGAGTAGTGAGTAGTCACCTTGGCAGGTGATACACTTATTTAAATTATATGTCCCATCATTCCAAAAAAAACATTTTTGTTTTTAACTCTTCTTTTGGAATTGTTCCTAGAGCCTCTGGCGCATTCTTTCGAACATGTCTGAGGGTGACAAATTTTTGTCCTTTGTGGAAAATACTGATTTTGGTAAACAGCCCGAAGTTATTTGGCATGGAGTTTGGTAAACGGGCTAAGTAATGCCACTTTTTTAAAAACTGTGACTATAAGATAGGAAAACTTTCTTTCAGTTCCCACAGCAAGTTACAAATGGTTGGAGTTCCCTGGTGGTCCAGTGGTTAGGACTCCGTGCTTCCACTCTAGGGGGCACGGCTCAACCCCCGGTTGGGGAGCTGAGATCTGCAAGCCAAGCAGCACAGCCAAAAAAAAAAAAAAAACAAATAGTAGATTTCAGGAATCGACAGTATTGCTAGAAAGGATCCTTCATAAGGTGCCCACATTAGAGTAGAAAAGCCATCTGGAAATGCATTTCTACAATTTTAGTCACACCTTCATTATTTATCTAGCAAGACTGCCACTAGACTTAGAGTTTCCAGAAAGAAAAGAGCACTGCAACTAATTAACTGTTTAATCATTTTATCACAGCTCCTCTGGGCATCTGAACCCCTCATTTGCATATGGATTAACTGGCTAATACAGATGTTTCCAATGAATTCACATCTGGGTCTATTGAAAATGGAGTAGCCAGCCAATCCAATTCCAACCAACAAACTCTATATTCCCTTAAAAAGTTCAGAATTTATTTTTGGTTATGAAACTATCTGAAAATTAGAATATCACTAATATCATTACAACGTAACCTGAAGCAACAGCTAGAGTGGATTTGCTTCTGGTGCAAATAATTTAAACTGTTAGCACTACTTTAAAATAATCATCATCAGGGAATTCACTGGCCGTCCAGTGGTTAGGACTCTGTGCTTTCACTGCCAAGGGCCCAGGTTCAATCCCTGGTCAGGGAACTAAGATTCCACAAGCTGCACGGCCAAAAAAAAACCCCCAAAAACCATAATCACACTTCTATTCACTGAATATTGCACAATGTTAAATGAATCCAAAGACTTTTATGGAAACTATTGTTTTCCCTACTTCATTTTTTTTTATTGTGGTGAAATTTACATAACATTAAATTCATCATTTGACCATTTTAAAGTGTATAATTTGGGGGCATTTAGTTCATTCCCAATGTTCTGTGAATGAACCATCACCACTATCTAGTTCCTAAACATCTTCATCACCCCAAAAGGAAAGCCCATATACCCATTAAGCAGTCACTCCCTGTTCCCCCCTCCCCCTGCCCCTGGCAACTACTAATCTGCTGTTTCTATGGATTTGTCTATTCTGGGCATTTCATATCAATGGAGCCTTACCTGTGTGGCCTTTTGTGACCGGCTTTTTCATGTAGCATTAATGTTTTCGGGGTTCATCCACATTGTAGCATGTGTTAGTACTCCATTTGCTTTCACGGCTGAATAATTGCGTTCCATGGGTACACTACATTTTGTTTATCCATCCATCCATTGATGGATTTATGAGTTGTTCACCCCTTTGGGTTCTTCTGAATAGTGCTGCCATGAACACAGGTGTACATTTTTTTCTTTGAACGCCTGTTTTCATTTCTTTTGGGTATATACCTGGGAGTGGAATTGCTGGGTCATAGGGCAATTGTTATGTTTAACTTTCCGAGGAGTCACCAAACCTCTAGCTCATTTTAATGCTCATGTTTTCAAGGTGGCTTGATGACCAGACGGTTAGAAGCAGTTGGACAACTGCAGCCAGACTCCAGGCTGGGCCCAAAGAGGTCTCTTTTTTTCAGAAACACTGATTAGAGCAGCTGGGCTTGATCTGAGCCAAGCTCGTTCCAACAGAAGGTTACAGGCAGGGCTTGGAACAACTTTCTCTGCTGGTCTACATGTCACAACATGAACTGGCAGGGCGGGAATACCTTCCTGCCTCCTAGAGATCCTTGGTTCTCCAATTATGTTGCACACACTACTGGAAAAAGAAAAAAAGATGTTAACTAACTAACTGATAGGCTTCTCTCTTCCTGCTTTTGTAGAATTCAAATTAGCATCTAAAGTCCACATAGAAATGGGTGTTTGGGGGCCAATGCTATATCCCTGTCCTGGGCAGAGGTCTGTCCTCTCATGGTTGGAGAACAGAACTTCCCAAACACTAGCTGAGGCTACAGAGATATCTTGCATCCCGGGTGGACTTTTACCATCGATTCTGCCTGAAGGCATGGCCTAGTGCTTCTGACCCTATCAATCCACAGATACTGGAGTTGAACTGACCCTACTTTGTATATTGTAGCTTATCCACCCCTGTGGGCTCGGCCAGGACAACAGGAGGTAATCCTACTGTAGGTATTGTTTACTGCAGCCAATTTACCGAGTCATGAGGCTCCTCAGCCATTAACCCAACCCGGCCAGTAAACTGATTAGCACTGATTTTTAAATTTAAACGTGTTCATGAGCCTCTCAGACTGCTGACCTCCTTCTCACCTCAGTGCCTGACACAGAAGTTTCTGAGCCCCAGAAGCCCCAATCAAGGAGCATTAGGGCTGCACTGCCATAAACAGAGACCGACCCAAATGCCTTTTTCCACTTTAAACTAGAATACTAAGAGAGAAGAAGTCGGCTTCCGGGGTCCTTGCGATGCAGTCTCTCTGCCAAGGCAGCTGTCACTTGTCGCTTGTCTCCTGGCAGCCCTTCAGGTGTCCTGGCCTGAATCCGCTACTAAGATAGAAAAAAAGTCCCTCGGCTGGTCATATCCTCTGCAATCTGGCAGGAAACCTAAAATTTGCCGGCTCTTGTCCTCGGTCTGTTTGCTTATCTGCTTCCTTCTAGGGAAGAGCCTGCATCACAGTGTCCGGTGAAGGGGGATTTTCACCATGACCTCACCCTCCGGCAGCTACTGTCCAGATTTCAGCGCGGCAGCTCGGGTGGAAACCCACATCAACGAAACATCAACAATCGCTCCTGGCACATCTCAGAGGAACGGCAAGGTCTGAGAATGACAAAGGGAGCTGCGGGTGGGGCTGGAGGAGGATGGATGACGTCTGGTCACAGTTCTGGGACGTCAAGGAACCCACTTTAAGAAAATGCACCAAAAACTTTCCAAGCTCGCGCTCGCTGTTTGTATAACTTCGAACCAAAGACTTCGAAATTACGTGACGGCCGGCGGCGGGGAGTAACCAGGAGTAAGAACGGCGGGAACGGCTGGGGAGCCCAAAGGGCAGCGCCCGCGACCTGGTCTCCGGCCGCCCGGGCCATCGGAAGTAGCCCTTCTGCACCTAAGTGGGTGCAGCCAATTCAAGGGCAACCGAAAGTCCGGCTCCCCAGGTGCCTGCCCCGGGCGGAGGCGCCCGGCCCCGATGGAGGTCACGTGACCACAAGACTCCGCCCAGCCGACACCTCCCCGCGCGCGCCCGGCGGCGGTCGCGGGCTCGCGAGAGAACGTGAGTCTCCGGCCCGGGGCGCGAGTCGGGGGAGCGGCCGCGGCGTGCGCGCGCGCCCCCGGGAGGCTGCGGGCGCGCGCACGCCCCGGGGCCACCGCCCCTCCCGGGCCCGCCCTCCTTCCCTCCCTCCCCGGCCAGCCTGGCCCGCCCTGCCCGGCCCGCCCTGCGAGTCAGTCCGCTGGCTCCCTCCCTCCCCCAGCGCGCTCGGGCCGCCGCAGCGCTCCGCGCCCTCGAGCCGCCGAGCCGGAGCCGCCCGCCGCCCGCGGAGGAGGCGGAGGAGCCGGAGGGGCCCGCCGAGGCGGCGGCGGCGGCAAGATGGCGGACTTCCTGCCGTCGCGGTCCGTGCTGTCCGTGTGCTTCCCGGGCTGCGTGCTGACGAGCGGCGAGGCCGAGCAGCAGCGCAAGTCCAAGGAGATCGACAAATGCCTGTCGCGGGAGAAGACCTACGTGAAGCGGCTCGTGAAGATCCTGCTGCTGGGCGCGGGCGAGAGCGGCAAGTCCACCTTCCTCAAGCAGATGCGCATCATCCACGGGCAGGACTTCGACCAGCGCGCGCGCGAGGAGTTCCGCCCCACCATCTACAGCAACGTGATCAAAGGTGCCGGGGGTCCCGGGCCCGGGGGCCGGGGGCCGGTGGGTCGCTGGGCCCGGACTCGGGCCGCGGCGCGGGGCCGGGCACCGCCCTCGTTCGCTCTGTCCCTGGCGGAGGACCGGGCCCGGCGGGCGGGAAGGGGGCGCGGCCCGGGGGAGAGGATGCCCGGGGGCTACCCGTTCTCCCCCTTGCCGCCCGGCCAGGGGGCGCGGCGGGTCCCCCACCCCCAACCCCGCCGCTGGCCTCGCCCCCTGCGAGAGGGAAGTGAGGCGAGCCGGGTGCTCCGGAGCGTGGGGTGACCTCTCCTGTCCTCCCTCCGGACGAGCCAAACCCAGACCGTCCATCCTCACCCCACGCCGGGGCGCTGCCCGCCCAGCCTCGCCGCCCCGGTTGGTGGGTGACCCGAGTCACATGGGGTCGGGGCTGCTCCCAACTCCTGAGCCGGGGAGTTCTGGAACCGCCGCAGTCAGGAAACTTGTGCCCGAGACCCTGCTCAAGAGCGAAGTGTGACAGCTCTTTGGGGCAAGGATATGAAACTTGAGGGTGTCCTATTTACTGTGCTGCTATCAGGAAAGAGTGCACCATACAGTCAGCCTAAAAAAGTTAGCGGTGGTTTTTCGCCCCAGTGTCACGGTCGGGCAGGATGTTTGCCTGTAATCACCATGCAGCACGTTCCACTCTTCTTTTGCTTAATAATTGGGGGCGGGAGGGAGGGGGTACCACACTTGTTTCTACTACTTAAATGAAATCGTGTGTTGATACAAAGAATCTTCGGCCTAAATGTGATGCGGAGCCTGTACAGGTTGAGTCAATGAATTAGTGTTGGCTTAGACCATAGGCTCTGCTGCTGTTTGTCGGTATTTTTAAAATTGAGAGTAAGCTTTGTTCTCAGGTGAAAAACACACAAGAATTTTAGTTCTGGGCTTTCAAAGAATTACACAAGAGGGGATTTTATTTTTGTCATTGGAGCGATAATTAGCACTCATTTTTCTCACTAGCACCTATTTTGTACTTTATATAAAAGGCATTTTGGCAGAGTTGACTACAGAGCCTGGTACTTCAGGTGCATGAGGGTTCTGTGTTGCATCTGGGTAGCAGTTATATAGGAGCTGGTTATAGATTTCAGGCCTATCCAAGCATCGTTTTTTTTAAGGGTTTTTTTTTTTTTCAGGAAGTACCTAAGTCACTCTTTGGTGACACTTTTTTTCTCCCGGGATTGAGTAGAGGAAAACTGCTTGGGGGTGGGGGGGGTAAGGATGGGGGAAGGGCACTAGGCCAGGAGCTCACAGACCACAGCCAGCCCTAGTAGCTCTGACGTTAAGCTGTAAAAAGTGGTTGTATTTATCCTCTCTTCAAGTTTAGAACCAAACTAATTAAGGTCTCTTTCAAGGCCGAAGACTGCCTAGCCAGTCCTTAACCGAAGGTACCTTTGTATCCCCATGCAGCTGAACGGTGCAGCTGAACGGAAGGGATTCTGTCAATGAATAGAGCCAGCATGTTAACTGATAGTCAGCCAGGTAAACACCTGGCTCTTCATGTGCACGGGCTCCTACGCGTGACCTCCTTCGAGCTTTGATGATGAGATGCAGTCACTAGCCATCTGCATTTTTTGAGTTGGCGTGATCAGAAAATTGACAGCAAAACGGTTTTTCAGTTAACCAAACAGATGACCTAATAGTCCTGTGATTGTTAAGAGGGACTAAAGGTAACAGTCTAGTGTTAGAAATAATGGGTTTGATTTAACCTCTGTGAGTTGAAATCTCAGCTTCTACGTCTTTTTTGCAGTTGGTCTTCCTCCTTCTAGGGAGGTCTGACTCCATTCTCTGCGTTACGCTGATTTGAAGCTTGAGATGGGAGAAGTTTCTGAGCTTTGAATGTGATCCTGGAAGACTCAGGGTTAAGCAGGGTGCTCAGGGACCAAGCAGATCACAGGGTGATAAGTTTGGTTCTTGACGTCTCATAAATAAACGTCTCTTTGAGAGACTCATAAAATCTTGCTTGCAGATCTTTCTTCAGAGCCTGGACATCAGGCTATGCAGCATAATTTCTTTTTCCTTTGCTAGTTTTTGTTCTCTTGTGACTGCGTTCTACCCAGGAGTTAGTTTATAAATTAGAACATGTTAAAATCCTTTAGGAGGAGCACTTGTGTTAATTGTATTTGCTTTGCAAGGCTCTAATTTTATGATTGTGAACAACTGTTAGTTTTTTTTTTACACTCTGAGAAGTTGCTCCTGTTTGTCTTGATGTTGGTCTCCAGTTTTGGAGGCAGCAGGCCTGGAGTACTTAAGAAGTTTAAGGAAATAATACTAGAACCAAATCTCTGAGAATATCTAATGACTCCCATCACACTTTTTTTTTTTTTTTTAAACAAAGGTATGAGGGTGCTGGTAGATGCTCGAGAGAAGCTTCACATTCCTTGGGGGGATACCTCAAACCACCTCAATGGAGACAAGCTGATGGCGTTTGATACACGGACCCCCTTGACGGCCCAGGGAATCGTGGAAACTCGAGTTTTTTTACAGTATCTTCCTGCTATAAGAGCATTATGGGCAGACAGTGGTATACAGAATGCCTATGACCGGCGTCGAGAATTTCAATTGGTAAGAGATTTGTTTTTTTTTTTTAATGTTGTGATTTTATTTTAACGGCATTTATTAACATCTGATTCTAACACACCTTTTTCACTGACTTCCACAATATAATGTATCTATCCAGAATCTTAGCCTCAGAAACTTGGATTGCTCTATAGATGAGCTTTTTAAACTGAGCAAGATAAAAGTAAGGTAAACCCCATAGGTTTGGTGAAGTTGTTATAATTAGTTGGTCATTTTTCCTTTTTGAAAGTAAGATCATCATGATTTTCTCAGGCACTTTCAAATTATTAGTTTTTTTCTCCTTTTAGAAGTAATCTCTCAATTCCAGCAACAATATTGATCTTTCTAGAAACTGACCTTTTACTCTTGGATTAAGAGTTCAGTAACCTGATTGTTCAGATGTGCTCTTTATCCTTAGTCTTCAGAGGTATTTATTTCATGATTCAGATTAATTTAATCTGTAAAGAGGTTAAAGTCCTTAATACTGTTTAACAGTCATCCTTTTTGTATATTTGCATGCTGTGTTTTTTTAAGGCTTCTAAGCACGTTTTACAAAATGTTCCTTCTTAAAAAACAAAAATAATCTGTTATTTTTTATACCTCTGTTTCACATGGGAAGCACCTAGAATTTATTTTATATTTATCATATCTACTTTATCTTAAACGAGACTCCCGTAAGACTTTGTAGCTATTATACAACATTGAAGAGAGAGTGGAAAAGGATCTGATCTAGGTTAAAGATACAAAAATAATGATTGAAATAGATTTTTTTAATCAAGTGTTTTGTAATTTAATTGTGAATGCTTTGATTGTATTCGGGGTTTTATTTGCCAAAGACCGGAAAGGTCCCAGGAATGATAGCCATCTAGACTGTATGCAATTTGGAGGGAGTTCAGATCTGAAGTGTTTTACTGTAATGTGATCAAAATAAAGTGACAGTTAAAAGTAAAACTGCTTAGAAAGTTGTTTGATGATGTCACTGGCATTAAAGCAATTCACATTTCTGGGTGTGGCTGCAAGATGATGTGCAGCCAGCAGTCCTTGCTGTTACAGTTTGTACTCAGCAGCAGTCTTGGCAATTAAGAGTTCTAGAAGAGCGTTCACGTTTGCTCTTGATAAAACTGAGACCTGAATCTTTACTTTCTCTGAATTATGGCCCTGGTGTGTAACATACAGCCTAGCACTTGATTATGTATTGTCTGGTATAGTTCTCTTCTTTAGTGTGTGTATCTTGTCTGTTAATTTATCCATTAATGAGAGACAAGGGCAATCTCACATAATTGTTAAAATTGAGTAGCTGGCAGCATTATATGTTGAATATTATGAATTAACTTGACAAGTGACCTCCATCTAATTCTCAGACTTGGGGTTAATTTTTGTCTTCCACACACCCCTTCTCATCTCCCTTTACCCTCCCCCCTGTTTTTTTTGGGGTTCTTTTTGCGGTACGCGGGCCTCTCACTGCTGTGGCCTCTCCCGTTGCGGAGCACAGGCTCCGGACGTGCAGGCTCAGCGGCCATGGCTCATGGGCCCAGCTGCTCCGCGGCATGTGGGATCCTCCTGGACCGGGGCACGAACCCGTGTCCCCTGCATCGGCAGGTGGACTCTCAACCACTGCGCCACCAGGGAAGCCCCTCCGTCCTGTTTTTAAGTGCTGCTTATTCTCTTCTAAATTCATTTTCTCAACAAACCACACTTTTCACTATGAATTTTCTCAGGATGTTATTCGTCCTTCCAGGTCAGGGAAAAAGCACCCATCTGTAATAGCACACACTACATATTGATTCAGTGAATAAACAAACGGCTGTACTGTAACGTTCTCTGTGGGAAAGTTCCATAAGTCCATTTAATTGAAGTTGGACCTCGGTGACACTTATTGAATTTGAACGTTCACATCTTACAGTCTCATGGCCATCGTTGTGGAGAAGGCATTCCTGAGGATTTATTCGCCATTAAGAACGAATGGGTAAAACCACTCAGGCTGAGGACCTGCAGGTTCTTGACTTGAGCCAGCTGATGCTTTCAGAGCAGAGAAGGCCTCACAGACAAGGAGAGACGAGTTCCAGAAATACTTCTTTTCTGATGAAAGGTAGAGACACAGGGAAAGAGGAGCAGGGAGAGATCTAGTGTTAACTCCTGGAGGACAGGGATTTTTTTTCCCGTGTGTCTCCTCGGCATTGTTAATGGTATACCTGGCACAGGTAGTAGGTGCTCAGTGAGTGCGCTGGATCAGTGGCTCTCAGACTTCAGGATGCTCCGTGGTGCTTGGCGTGCTGTTGACCCTGGGGAGGCACTTTGCCTACTTCAACTTTTCCTCGGGGTCCTCTTTGGTTCCTTCTCCCGCCCACACATACAAAGCCCCGAGTCCTGTCTTTTCTGCCTCCAAAAGTCTCTTGCATCAGTCCCTCCTTTCCACCTTTCCATGTCCTGGTACCTCCTGCTTGGACTCCCAGGTGATCTTGTCCAGACACGGCCAGGTCTGCTCAGAAAGCTCTGCTTGTTCTCCACAGCTTCTGGAACAGAGTGCAACCTCTCCGTGTGAGTCCGGACTCTCACTGGCTTGCCTAGGATTCCACTGTCATTAGACCACATCACATACCCTATGACCTCTCAAATCCCACGTGCCCTGGGCTTCTGCATCCGTGGCCATCTTCACAGAGTCCCTCTGCCTGGGTTCTTCAGGCCCGTAGCTGGTTACTAGGTCTCCCCCTTCACTTAGAACAACGCCAACCAGATTTTAATGTGACTGCATGTGGTCCATGGGCCCCTTGAAGCAGATTCAGCCGGAATCATTGCTTAACCAGAACAGAACAGTTTCCTCAACTCCCTTCCTTGCCTGGGGAGCCTGGGAGGAGCCCCGTGGTCTGTATCTGTGGCAGGCCGTAGGCCGTGGGGTGGGTTTGCTCCGGGGCCACCGTTCCGCCGGGCCCAACCTCTCCTGCGGGGAGCCTTCCCTGGGCCTCGCGCTGGACGGGGATGCCTTTCCTTAGCCTGCCTGCCTGCCTGCCTGCGTGCCGACCCCCATCTGGTGCCTCACCTGGTGTTCCAGCTCTTTGATTTGTGTTTTCATCTCCCTCTAAAGCAGAATCTCCTTTGGTCTGCCTTTTTTTGGTCTTTTTCTCTCATTAACATAGGGCCTGACACATTTTATTTCCTCATTTTTTTTAGACGATCTGAATTATAATATTCTTCTAGAAAAAAAGAAACAGTCCTCATTTTTTTCCTGGGAAACATGAGTGTTTCTGTATGCTAGTTTGTTAATTTTCCAGGAGATGGGAAGTTCTTGTATTACAGAATCAGTTTTTCCTTTTTGTTATGTTTAACAGTATAGTGTATTCTTGAATCTTGGATGGAAAAAGTAGTCACGGGGGAAATGAGAGGAGTTAGCAGATAAAATAAGAAAAAGTAGCCTTTTTGGTTTCAACTAACCCTTGATTATTAAAGTTATTAATGCAAATTTAAATGCAAAAAAATGGGGGCAGTTTTTAAGCCTCCCTACAGCTTTTTTGCTTAAGATGAATGACCGCCCTTTAATCAGTTTTTGGGACGAGGGTAGGGTAGTGATATCACAGCTTTGGTTTTTAGTTTTTAGCAGGCCGTTCGTTTGTTAGTAATAACTTTGGGTGCAAACATGAATGTTTTCTTTCCCTAGTTCCCAAAGGCAAACATTTCCTTTTCTGGTTAGTCTCATTGTGGGTAAGCTAAATAGCTTACTGTGGAAAAAGAAAAGTCTAAAGATTCAAGTTGTTGTTACAGCTTATGGTGCCTTTCTCGTTCGTATAAGCTAGCACACTGAGGACAGTATATCCTAAGAAGTGGTCTCTTCTAGGTCTCAATTAAATGTCTGTAATGCTCTGCCTTGGCTGTACATTCACCATAGCCTGCCACTGTACTGAGGAGATACCCTCTCTTTAGAAAAACTCGCGTGACTGTAACTAGGGAATTTGCTAACTTAGAGGACTAAAGAGATGTCTGGGAAGCGATGCAACTGGGGACATGTAGCAGGAGTCACTGCCAGTTAGATTGTTCTGGACTGTGTAACACAGTTACTTATCCAGGAATGTAAGCAGAACGCATAGACCTGGTTACACAGGACAAGAAGGTGTGTGACTCTGGGAGGAGCACTGCTGCGTCTGTACATACTGTGACGGTGTCAGCGTTAATACAGCTTCCTGTGATGACCGGGCTTTTCTTTGCAATTCCTGCCACTGAAACCATTTTCTTTGTTATCGTGGTACCTTGGGTTAGACTTAATTTTTCATACTCAAGTAGTACAGTTTGTGCTTGAGGATAGTTACACTTCTCCAAGCTGAGGAGCTAGTTTTTTCATTAAGACAGCTCTTCCCTCAGTCTGTGTAACAAAGTACCTATTTAGCCTCACGCAGCGGCCTGCAAAAAGGAGCTGAGTGCTCAGTAGAATAGGAACTTCCCTTTGGGCTGAGGGATTCGTTTCTTTGTTTGCACTGCAGTATGGATTTGAAATACTATAGAGTTAGAGGCATTTGTTTGTTCTTTAACGCTAGATAGGATTTGCTTTAAAGGGTGAATTACTACTTTCAGTTGTAAACTATTTTCAGTTTTCTGTTGGAGAAGGGTTTTGTCCATTTTCTTTACGAATAAAATCAAAGAAGGACTTTGACTTCAAGTTGCTAAAAACCTCCTGATTCTAGGCTTAGGATGAAATAGTTCAGCCTATATAACAAGTATTATATGTTACATTAGGAATTGTAGAGATTTTTAAATTTAGGTCTACAGAATTTGGTTTTGGTAAACTTGATCCAATGTCACAATGGTCATGTGTTATCCAGGCCTTGGAAACCCAGAGCTGTACTGCTGTTTACGTTGAAAACAAAGAGGTTGTTTTGGCACGTGCTTATAGTTTTCATATAACTTGGTGAGATTTTGTGTGTGTGTGCACGTGTGTAACACATACACATGCACACCTAAGTAGATCTCTTGATTTGTTATATCCAGTTGATGTGTTCATGTTTACATGATTTTATTTTTGGTAGAAACTTGACTAGCTGTGGCATATCCGAACCCTGGGTGCTGAAGAGGGATTGTAAAATACTGTGCTGCCTTTTTTTTTTTTAAATTAATTAATTAATTTATTTATGGCTGCATCAGGTCTTCTTCGTTGCTGCGCACGGGCTTTCTCTAGTTGCGGTGAGCAGGGGCTGCTCTTCATTGCCGTGCACAGGCTTCCGACTACGGTGGCTTCTCTTGTTGCGGAGCACAGGCTCTAGGCACGTGGGCTTTAGTAGGTGTGGCTCGTGGACTGTAGAGCGCAGGCTCAGTAGTTGTGGCGCACAGGCTTAGTTGCTCTGTGGCATGTGGGATCTTCCCAGACCAGGGCTCGAACCTGTGTCCCCTGCATTGGCAGGGGGACTCCTAACCACTGCGCCACCAGGGAAGTCCTTGTGCTGCTTTTTATATTACCTTTTATTGCTCTTCTTTACTAGAGTGTGGACCTAACTCAGGAGAAAGACTTGTGAGCTTGCTTTTAAGAAAAGCATAACGGCCCAAGGACTTCGTGCGTTGCACAGTCCCTGTTCATCTGTCACAGATAAGCAGCAGCCCATCCAATCTGCCGTATCTTGTCATATTAACCCCAAACAGGTGCCAGCTTCTTTCTCCAGAAAATTACTTCAAGTGCTGATAATTAATTACATCACTTTTTAACACCTTATGTTTTACAAAAATTGCTTTGTACTTTTCAGAGTACATTAATTATTTCTACCACATACACTATCATTTAATCCTTAAGTAAAAGAAAACAAAGGGAATGTGGGCTGTTGTCCTCATTTCCCAGATTAAAAAATTCAGAGACAGAGAGGTTCCTTCGGCTCACAGAGGTAGTCAACGATGACAGGATAGACCCTGGAGCCTCAGCCTGCTGACTGCCTGTGCACAGAGCCCCATTTTGCAAGCCCTCCAGGGCTCTTTCCTCTTCTGAGCAACACCCTGCACTGATAGTTAACACTCCCCTAGTTAAGTTCTAGCATGTTACTTTAAATATACGTAAGGTTTTCTTACAGATACATAGCGCTGCACCGGTACGCACACAGTTGTTTTTAGTATTCCGAACTTTCCATAGTTTCCTTGTGCCATTCCTTTTTTACTTTATGAACTTAGATTATGGTTACAGTGGAAATGGTAATAAACGTAAATGTAATGGTAAATTTACTAAGTTAGAGAGGTACAGTTTATCCTAACCACCATGCATTAGGGTGAAGGCTGTTTGAATGTTCACCTCCTTGAAAACTAACTACTAGTGACCCTCAACTGAGGTTTCATCAGTCAACATGGTTTTTAACGTACCCTGAAACATAGAAGTTTAATGGCAACCAGTTATCTGAAAAGCAGCCATATATTTTTTGTAAGAAAGTGACGTTCTGAAATGGGCACGTATCTGGTATACAGTTGTGCAGATTTGCTCTTGGTTTGGCGGAGATAATCAGAGCAGTCTTAGTTATTTTTATGAATTCCTTTGCAGTGTTTCTCATGTAGTTGTCACATATTTCATTCTGCTTATGAGCATTCCAGATTGTAGTTTGTTGCAAGTTTTTGTTCCAGTTAGAAAGTACCTATTTCTGGAAATTAGCAGTGATTTTTATTTCCTTTTTTGAAAAATTTTTTTTTTTTCTAGCTGTATGATACAATTCACTTCAGTCTTTGTTGTGAACGTTTTTTTTTTTTTACGAGATGCCTTTTTTTAAGAGACTTTGTTACATCCACATTAGCAGAGCATTATTAGAATGAGCTGATACGGATCAAGGAAATAGTTTTGTTTTGAAAACTGGACTTTAGTGGCCTTGGCTACATTTACCAGTCTCTTTCAGCGATGGTAGTTGTTTGTCTTAATCTTTCAAATTTAATCTCTCTTCTTTTGGCAAAACGAATAAAAAAGAGTTTTAAATCACTGCAGTGGGTGGACTTTTTCATACACAGCTAGTCTACAACAGAAGCAGAATGCTTTAGTAGAATTACCCTTTTCTGATTTATTTTGGTTTTTGGTCTAAGTCATAAGACTTGTATACTTGGTTTTGCTACATGGAACTTTACTTTGTATCTTCCAAACAAATTAGAAAATAACCATGTTCAAATCTATTCATTTATTTTCCATATTGTAAAACATTATTACAAATGGTTTTAACGTGGGGACCTTAAAATGTGATGTGGTTTTCTGCTGTGCTGTGCAGTAAAGTGGAGCTAGGTGGCCAGACGGAACTCGTGTGGGTTCTGCCTCTCACTGTGTGAGACTGAGCGAGTCCCCCAGGCTCTCTTTCTCTTTCTGCGACTGTGAAATGGGGATGATTCAACTACCTTTGTTAGTCGTCGTAGGGATTACATGAGGTAATCCATGTAAAGCCTTTGACACAGTGCCTGACACACATTAATCATTTTAATATCGTTAGCCATTAACAGCCCTAGTATATGCCATATCCACAAGCCATAAGTAGTTTCCTACGAGATAAGAGTGCTGTAAACTTTGATTTGATTAACTCTGTGAACTTGATTTCCCATATAAAAATCCTGAATTGTAAACAGTGCAGAATATGACTTACAGTCTCATTAGACCATTTGGCATCTCTAATGAAGGCAGCACCAGGGAGAGGTTTGAGGTTTTCATTGTTACGTCAGTTCTTGTTTCCTTTCCAACGTCACCGTGCTTTGTTTCCAGATCGAAAATTCATAATGTGGCTCTTCATTTCTTCATAGTACCTTTTCAACATTTTGTGAAAATGGGGATGATATGTTCTCAACTTTTAACATTAGAAACATTAACCCCAAGTATCCCACCCAGCGCGACGTCCGTTTGAAAGTCTTCTCTCTACTTATTTTATTTTGACTGTTTTTCTCGTACATAAATTACCATACTGACCCAAATTAGCTAATTTTACCTTACCTTTCACTGTATTGATTGTATAGTTTCCATTTCCTTGACAAATATACAAACTTTTAAAAAATGTTGCTTAATCTGTCTTCCTGACAGCTATAGCAATGTCAGTTCGGAAAGCCCTTTGCTTATGTATTTATTTTAAACAAAAAACATTTTATAAATGACAGGCCTATATCTTTATGGTTAGTCCTTGTGTATATTTGTAAATGATTTTTAAAACACAATTCTAAGGAGTCAAATGTAATAATGATAATTAAAATGCTTTGAAAATAAGGCAGTGTATAGATGTATGGTAAAACTCACCAGTACTGATCTTTCCCATTTGCACCGTGAGATTTCTAGCCAGAAGTATTTAATTTGGAGAGCGTGCTCCTGAGACGCTTCAGATGTGTGGTCTGAATTAGCCAAAGTTGTCTTCCTGCCAGCGGCGTCGTGAGGTCACCGCAGCATGGGCGCAGGTGCTCCGTGACTCTCGCCAAATGTGCCGCTTTCTGTCTTTCCCTCTCCCTGCTCGGTTGTTTCTGGCGCCCTTCCCCCTGCACACATGTATCCTCTTTCCCTTTTTGCCGTTTCCTGTGCCTGTGGCCTGGCAGAGGTGTTGTGAGGACTCACGTTGAGGAGGGTATTTGGGCTTCTTTTCCAACCTAAAAAATTCCTTATATTCATAAAATACTGAATCATTTTTTTTTTAAGATTTCATTTTACTTTTTGTGAGATTTTAGAACTACTGACCACTTTGTTAAAAAAAAAAAACACCAACTTTCATTAGCCTAAAAGAATAATGGAGCAAAATAAACAAATTTCAATTTTGCTCCCCTAAAGAAAATGAAATTTTAATTTTTTTTTTTTTTTTTTTTTTTGCGGTACGTGGCCTCTCACTGCTGTGGCCTCTCCCGTCGCGGAGCACAGGCTCCAGACGCGCAGGCTCAGCAGCCATGGCTCACAGGCCCAGCCGCTCCGCGGCCTGTGGGATCTTCCCAGACCGGGGCACGAACCCGTGTCCCCTGCATTGGCAGGCGGACTCTCAACCACTGCGCCACCAGGGAAGCCCCGAAATTTTAATTTTGCCATTTAAAAACAATGTTAGCCAGCAAACAAAACTCTTGTATTGTCACCCCCGTCCCCCAAAATAACCCAGTGTGTTTGGGTTCTTCCAACCAGTGCAGCTACATTTAGCCTGTTAATAGGACATCTCTTTTCTCCCTTCTAGAGAGGTTAAACAAGAAGTGCTGGGATAATGAGTACTGTCATGGGGGTGAGAGACTTTCGCTTTCCTTTTCAATATCCTGGTTACCATTTTTTGATCCTTGGGTAATCTTTTAAAAATTATTTTCCTGTTAGATAGAATGAACTTCCTCAATAGAAATTGTATAGAGAGTCTGTCCTCTTATATCATGTGACTTGCATTTAGGCTTCACGCTGTGTAGTGTGGTGGTTTCCATTTATTGATATTAAGTAAAAGAAACACTCACAGAAGCTGCTGGCAGTGAGCAGTGGCTCTAGCTTCTCCAGGTCGCTAGCGAGTTGCTCACAAGGGGTTTCCTGGCCAGCTTGGCTTCGCGAGGCCTCACAGATGAGAGGATGCACACACCTGTGCTTCAGACAGGTAAACTTGTCTGCTGTTCAAATGTCCGATGGTCTCCTTAAATTCATTTTTAGTAATTTTTTTTAAATCTAAATAATTAAATGCTTCATATTCACAAAGCTGCAAATACCATATATCCTAGTTGAAATATTTTTAAAAGAGTGATGTGATTTAGCCTACTGAGTTAAATATTGCAGTACAAATGATTTCCCATTTTTAACTGATACTGACTTGCCACGTTTGCAGTAAAACTGCCTTTGTTAGCTACAGCTTCAAAAATGCTGGGGACATTGAATCATCGTATAGATTATATACACTTCAGCTCTAGGCTAGGGTAAGGAGAATTATACTTAACTTTTTTCTTGACTTTTTAAACTGTTATGTTATGATCAAATGCTACAATCAATTTTAAGATGGCTTTACAATCTAGTAAGAAACCAAGGTTCCCATCTCTTGTATTTTGCACATTTGGCCTTAATGTAAGATAGCTTTCTTTTGAAAAAGGTGCTTTATTTAAAAAAAAAATCATTCTGTAGAACTTTATTCTTTTGATAGGAATATATATACATATCCATTTGATATTTTTATATGTAACTGTATTTTATACTATGTGCAGATATTAAGGTTTAGGGCATTACTTCAGAAGTATCCATTTTTCATCATGATAATCTGAATTCTTTTCTTCTCAAATGTGAAAACTGAAGAGCAAGTGTAAAAGAACAAGAAGGCCTTGGGTAGCACATTTCAGGAGACGTATTCCTCTTTAACAAGAGTTAAGCCTTAGTGAAATCATGGTACCTGGCAGCTTTCAGCAGCTGTTCAGGGACATGTTACCTGCCACCTGTTAGTGAGTCAGGTGCTTTTCTGCAGGCTGGGTACTTGCTGGCAAACCACATGAGAGTAATCTTTGTTCCCGTTGATCTTGGATGCAAACAAGTAAATAATCCCACCTGTGATAAATGCTCTGGAGGAGAAGAAGAGAAAGCAACGAGAGGGCAGTCAGAGGAGGTGACACTGAAGTTGAGACCCCAGGGGTGGGAAAGGGTCGGCCAGGCCAGGAGAGGGGAGAGTTGGACAGGCAGAAGGAGCACCACGTGTGCAGGGCCTGCCGCGGGCCAGAGCTCGCCTGAGTGCGGGAATCCGAGGAGAGGGAGGAGAGCCTTTGGGCTGTCCTGGGGGCCCGAGCAGCCCCAGAGCTGGGAGGCTTCTGCAGAAGGAGCCCTCCTTGTCAGGTGGTCGCCATGGGATGCATCAGGGACACTTGGTAGGGGAGTCATGGGGCTGCCGATGGATTGACTGAGGGGAGGGAGAAAAGCATGAGTAAAGAGGGGCTTGGATTTCTGGTTTGACAACCAGGTGGGCAGTGATGCTTTTTGCTGAAATGAAAAGACCCTGTGAGAAGGAAATTTGAGGGGGAAGAGTACCGCTTTAGTTTGGGTTTATTGGGTTTTGAGCTTTCTGAGACATACAGGAGGAATCAGGTAGACAGTTGGGTATATATGTCTGGAATCTAGAACAGAGCTTCGTGCTAGAGGGAGAAATTTCAGAGCTGTTTGTGTTCAGATGATATTTAAAGTCTTTAGAACGCGTACAGTTACTCAGGGAAAGGGCGTAAAATCAGTTAGGGCTCAGGAAAGAGTCTTAAGGAACCTTCAGACTGTTTGAGACTGTTCAGAGGAGGAGATGCTAGCGGAGATGGCCAGAAAGGTAGAAGACGTTCAGGAACGTGTAATGCCATGGGGGCCGGGAGAGGGTTTTAAAGAGGAATAAATGGTCAGGAGCGCCACGTGCCCCTGAGAGGTCTCGTGAGGTGAAGACGGACGTGTCCATTGATGCCGGACAGCAGGAAGGTTACTGCTGGCTGGCAGGTGATGCAAGGAAGTGGAGAAGTTCTCTTGAAGTCCAGCTGACTCTTCTTATTGCCCTTTTGCAGCGCGTTCAGCCCACCTGACGTACTAGGTTGGGTTTTTTCAAGCCTTTTTAAAGTCTAAGAGTATATTGTATTTATATTAACCAATTTCTTTGAATCTCACTCTCAGAAGAAGAGTTAATATCAGTTAATGATAGTGTTAATCTGTTGGGCCAGGCAAACACAAATAATGTTTACTTGAGACCATTGCTTATGCAGTGAGGGCGGTAACTTAGCAGCGATGCTCCTTCCCTCCTTCAGCAGGCGTGTGCTGAGTATCTGCCCACACCATGTTCTGGGATGAGCAGGCCCTGGGACTCTGGAGCTGCCTGGCTGGCCTGCCTTCACGGAGGCTCTCGATCCAGTGAGGAGCGCATAAGTCACCCAGCGGTGGCTGCAAATGATACAGTAAACGGTGTAGAGTGCTGCATTGGTAACCTCTCTTCCGAGAGTTTGCAGAATCAGCAAGTGTTCACTGACTGAGAAGAGGCCTAGGAGGGCAGGTAGGCCAGTTCGCTTCGCTTTGTACGTAAAACCCAGGTCCATCAGGGTTAAGGTCGTAGCTAGTTTGGGTGTGACAGTCATAATTACTGCTGTGCTTCCCCGTGTCCCTTAATAACACATTAGCCCCGTAGTGACTTAGAAACAGGAATTGATACTCCAGCACACGTTATGAGCTGTTACCCACATTCATCAACATGTAAAACATTCCAGGCTGCATGTGTCTTTGCTGTCTGACCTGATTGATGGGAGGCGAGGGGTGGCGTGCGGAGCTTCTCTGCCGGGGAGAGTTCGGGGTGATGGCTTGAATGTGAAATCCATCGAAGTCTGGGTTTTCCTGTCGCCTGCTGTGATCTTAGGCATAGAATTACTTTGTTAGTTAATGTGGATTATTGCGTAATGTTTGAGTTGTGGGGATTTCAAGATGCATTGCAGCACATCAGCCCAGAGCAGAGCTTTCCATCTGGTGTCCGTTCACAAGGACTTCTGGGTGTTAAAAAGTGCTTGTATGAGCCCCTCTATTTAGACAGCAGGGGAATTGAAACTATATTTGGGAAGTTATGTCTTATGTTGGAAAACTGCACATTCTTTTTTTTTTTTTTTAACAACTGAGGTCATTTCTTTTAGAATTCGAGACATTTCTTTATATGCTGTTGGGATTGTGTATGATTGACCCTTTTCAAAAAAGTATTTTAACTTTGAGGAATTTTTAAGGGTTCAAAACTCTAAGCTTTTTAGTGTTATCATTATGTGAAAACTGAAAAACAGGGAAGCTGTTTTTGTTTTTTGATTTGAAATGGGCTCCAGAATCTAAATTAGCTTTTTTTTTTTAAATTTAGATTTTAAAACATGTGTATATGCCCATTGTAGAAGATCATCTAGTTGGCCACCATCCCTCCACCCCGAGACATCTGTGTTGACAGTTGGGTGTATTTTCTTCCAGTATTTGAATACACTATTGGCTGTTGAGTTAAACTTTTCTGTAGTTTCTGTACAGTTTTCTATCCTGTTCATTTAATGTTGTGCCATTCGGATTTCTTGGAGGAGGTGATTTTTCTCAGAGGACTGGTAAGGCATTCTTCTAGAAATGGATGTGCGTTTTTGACTTATATGGAAAATTCTTTCATATATACGTATTTATGAATAGTAGGGTGGTAAATAGTAACCTGGAATAAATAATTCGGTAAATCATGCCACGTTGCTGCCGTAGTGAGCAGCACCGTACACCGTGTCAGAGCTAGCCCGCCTCTGCGGTGTTCAGCTCCTTCCTCACACTTAAAATGTGTGTCTGATTTTTCAGGGAATAAGATTTTATAAAGAAATGCTGGTTGCCACTCTGAAACCTGTATTTTAAAGAAGCGGCTGTAATTCTTATATAGGGTTTTGAAAATAATTGATACTTTAAGATAACAAAGTTGAACAGCATATAAGTGTAAGACATAAGCACCTATAAATGCTTATTAGACATATGGCCAAACTCTTTTTTCTGTCTCTTCAGGATGAAGCATTTTAATAAAATAAAGGCCTTCTTTTTTGTGACATCTGTAGTAGAATTATTAAACTGCATTTACCTTTTGTGTTATATGTCAACTGGAATTTGGTGGGACGACAGGAGTACTCTTAGAAAACTAAGATCATTAGCTTTAAATCATTTTGGTGATAAGTCTAATTAGAAAACTTGATATAAAAAAGAATTTATTAATTTGTGAGCAGTGGCAAGAAAACGGCAATTTACAAAATAAAGTGTTAACTTCTTTCCAAAAATTTCTTATTACTAATATCGTGCACTAGTTTGTTTTTATAGCTTATATGCAAGAAAAATCTGAAACTAACTGTTTAGAGGTATTCTTTCTGAAATTCTGTTTAGGCTATTATAAACTATCTTAGTTTGGAGAGCTATTTAATTTGAAAAATATTTTCAAATGTTTGGATGGTTTTAACGTAACTGACTAATTTTGGCTCTTTTGGGAATTTTGAGTGATGTACATAGAAAATGCCAGCAAGAAATTTGGAAGTGCATTCATTTGGAGCCTACTTAATTTTGACCTGTCTACAGAGCAAAAGAAAATAGCTTGTATTTCTTTGAATATAAGTAAATACTGTCTTTCTCCTTGTGAACCAAAGAACAGGCATGAGTGGTAGTACTTTATGCTTCAGTGATAAAGATGACAGTATCCCCTTATTAAACATGTGCTGTGTGTCACTTCAATACCTTACAATGTTTTTGTCCAGAGAAAAATGAATAGAGAAAGTCATTAAAAAAAAAAAAAAAAGGTAGGTCATCTCAAAGATAAGAAATAGTAAAATGGGTCCTTTGTGAAGACCAGGCAAAACAAGAATGTTGGAAGGGCAGGCGGATGAACGCAGAAGTGAGGCTGTTCGTGGCGAGGGCCTGAGCACCAGGAGAGTCTCATGTCTACCCTGTGTGTGGGCTCACCAGCCGCTCCATTGTAGTTTATTTTGAAATAAAAACTAAGGAGGAAAAAAGACCCAGAACCCATCCAGTAAGAAGTATTACCTTCTGTCTTTATTACCAGCCACGTCCTTATTGAAAGGAGGAGTCTGGATTCATTAGCCAGCTTTGACCTCACATATTTCCATTTTGTACCTTACTTATTGGGCATTTAAATTTTGCTGTAAACCTTATATATAAGTAAATGTTAGATGGAAAGGCTTATATTACACAGAGTCTATTCATAGAATATTTAAAGCCTCCTTATTTAGGTGTGGCTTCACCAGGATATTTGCAGGGCTGAAATTACAAGTGTATACAAAATATGAATTATTGATTTAAAAAAAAACAACCACCGTACTTCTAGGTCACTTTTAAAGGCAAGTTAATTAGTTTCCTATTGAATAGATGTTCTCCAAATATATGCATAGTGAAGCCTGCCTAATGAATATTCAGAGAACATTTCTACCTGGCTTAGTTTTGGGATTATAAGACTGATGACAATTAAAGGCATGTTATAGGTATACAGAAACCTTGCTACGGCAATCAGGGCAGCACCATACGGCAGTTGAGTTCACAGTTGTAACCAGTTTAAAGAGTAAACAGATTTGTAATTTTATGTCTTGATTCCTTTTCCTCTTTGAATATTCCAAACTTGCAAATGGAAGGACTTAAAGTGCATGGCAAGGGTGTGAACCACTTTAAACCGTTGCATTTAGCTATTTTAGAACACAGACCTCTGTTCTGTAGTTTACTAGTACTTCAGGAAGTGTTTGTTGTTTGTAGTACTTGGCTAGTGGTTGCTTCTCTATATAAAGAGAAACTGGATATTAACTTCGAGTTATGCCATCATTTTCAGAATCACATGTATACTTAGATTTCAAAAGAAAATTTCTCACTGCTTAATTGTCTTGGTAATATAGATTTTCTTTGAATTTTAATATTTCTTGTACTCTCAAGAAATATGTTTACTCTTAAAAAACCATTTTAGGTAATGCGAATCTCATAACTAAAAGGGCCTCCACACATAAAAATGGGATGCTTTTTTTCCTTTTTTTGGCTGCGTTGGGTCTTCGTTGCTGCGCGCGGGCTTTCTCTAGTTGTGGCGAGTGGGGTCTACTCTTCGTTGTGCTGCGCAGGTTTCTCATTGCGGTGGCTTCTCTTGTTGCGGAGCACGGGCTCTAGGTGTGTAGGCTTCTGTAGTTGTGATTAGCGGGCTCTAGAGCGCAGGCTCAGTAGTTGTGGCGCACGGGCTTAGTTGCTCCACGGCACATGGGATCTTCCCGGACCAGGGTTCGAACCCGTGTCCCCTGCATTGGCAGGTGGATTCTTAACCACTGTGCCACCAGGGAAGCCCGGGATGCTTTTTAATTCACTTCTTTCTTTCTAATTGACTTACTTCTTCACAGTGGATTTTCTGCCATTTATAGACATACCCAATAAGCCTGCAATTAAATTCCAGACATTTGACAAGATTAAGCAACAGTAGTTCATTTTAGTAGCAAACTGAAATCCACTGCATTACTTACCTCTTTTTTCATTCCACAGTGTAATTTTCACCTGTTTACCAGGTAAAAAGATAGTGCTTCTTATGTGCTCCTTATTAAACACTTTGCATTGCTTTATTTACCTGTCATGCAAAGTTTCAGTGTCTGTTGCAGAAGCAAAATAATTTTATAAGTTTAATTGAGGTTTTAAGTTCATTAGGGTCCTATTGCTAAAATATAAGTAGCAGTTCTAATACTTGTTCTCATTTATGCTTTTTTTAGCTGCTTAACAGTGTTACAGCTAGAGTACCAGGTGCATTAATTTTTAACCACAAAAATCTCTGGGAGTTAAGTTTTGAAGGCTGTTGGACATTTGAAAATGGGCTCTAGGAATATGGAGAGGAAGGCTGCTAGAACTGTAGTAACACAGGAAATAAAGTGTGTCTGAATCACCAAATCAGTTTTTAAAAAAGAGAAAGAGGGCTTCCCTGGTGGCGCAGTGGTTGAGAGTCTGCCTGCCGATGCAGGGGACGTGGGTTCGTGCCCCGGTCCGGGAGGATCCCACGTGCCGCGGAGTGGCTGGGCCTGTGAGCCATGGCCGCTGAGCCTGCGCATCCGGAGCCTCTGCTCCGCAACGGGAGAGGCCACGACGGTGAGAGGCCCGTGTACCACAAAAAAAAAAAGAGAGAGAGAGAGAAAGAAAGCTATTTTTAGACTTAATTCTGCTGTTTATGTCACAATTCAAATATGTCAAATGGAGGCCTGATGCTTTTCATGTGAGACCTAGTTGAACTCAAGTAAATATTGCTTGAAACCTACTTTTGTAATAAGATGAAGAAGCTAAATAAGTTTCTGATCTGGATTCTTAATATTCTTGGCATTTTTACAAAGCTTTTAATAAAAACCCTAGGTGATTTGATATAATCAGTATCAAAAGGTAAAATTAATATAAAATCCAGTTTTGAATAAAATCTGCTGTCTGTGCAGATCTGAGCTGATGCTGGAGCCGGCCCCTCAGAACCATGTCTCGTGGGCCTTCGGAAAAGTTTGGTTTGGTGGAGTTGTGGTGGGCCTGGGGGTCTTTGTCTCTAAGGAGCACGTTAGGTGGTTCTGAGGCTCTGCCGAGATTAAGAAGCGCTTGGCTAGCACAGGAGTCAGAGGCTTTCTGTAAAGGGCCCGGTGGTGTGATACCTTAGACGTCACATGCCAGGAGACAAAATCAGTGTAACAGGAGAGAGTTCAGGTTTGCACAGATGTTTTTATTGACGCAATTCAGAACATAATAAAGTTGCCTACGGTTTTTTGTAGTATAGGTTTACTAATGAGAAGAATTGGATTCTTTTGGAAGGGGATAACATTTTGCTTAAGTAGGGTTCAGGGTTTTGGTGTTCCCTGTTATCACAGTCAGGTGCAAATGTTCATCCCTTAATGATTTTACACGTTCCGCCCTTGGAAGTGTCTTTGCACACAGATGGGTACTGCCAAGTGAGCATTTGGGGGAGTTTTTTTGTTTTGTTTTTAATTTTTATTTTATTTATTTATTTATTTTTGGCTGTGTTGGGTCTTCGTTGCTGCGCGCAGGCTTTCTCTAGTTGCGGCGAGTGGGGGCTACTCTTCGTTGCAGTGTGTGGGCTTCTCATTGCAGTGGCTTCTCCTGTTGCGGAGCATAGGCTCTAGGCGTGCAGGCTTCAGTAGTTGTGGCACGTGGGCCCAGTAGTTGTGGCTCGAGGGCTCTAGAGCGCAGGCTCAGTAGTTGTGGCGCACGGGGCTTTGTTGCTCCGTGGCATATGGGATCTTCCCGGACCAGGGCTCAAACCCGTGCCCCCTACATTGGCAGGTGTATTCTTAGCCACTGTGCCACCAGGGAGACCCAAGCATCTGGTTTTAATTGAGCATAGACTTTGCTTGGAAGACATTTAGAGAATTCTGTTAGCTTGTTCCTGGTGTTTGCCTCTGGGCATGTCATTTACATTGCAGGTTTACCATTTCCAGTCGTTGCACAGTTAAATGGATTTTGAAGTATGGATTTTTTTTTACACTTGTATTACGGTCTGAAAGATGTTGCTGGAACTGTAGTTTGACTTTAGAAATGTATATCTGCTGCACATTTGCATGAGAATGGAGGCCTACTGTTTTAACTTGACAGCAAAGAAAGGGTATAAAGCAGTTGGACATTGCTTATGATTCCAGTAACACTAATTGTCAACATGATTTTACCACAGTATAAAGTTTGCAAAAAACTGTTTTGCCTTTTAGTTTTGGATTGAATTCATTATGAAATGTAATCAAGTCTTCCCTAAAGCTGATTTTGAAAAGCCATTCAGTGTTCTGCATTAGTGGTTGAAGGTGGTTCTTGTTCAGAAAAAATTCGATTTCATCCATTAGTTCAAAAAATCTCAGTAAAAACTTACCTCTGCCAAGACATGGAACTGGTGTAATAGGGCAAATCAGCATATTCAGCTTCTGTTTCTGACAGAAATTCACGGAACTGGTGATGGTCAAGTCCATGAGAGTGAATTAAATTCGTCGTTAACAATACTGGTTCAGTAACAATATAGATTTAATGTATTTCCTACAGAGTCCCTGCTGGTGAAGAGTACATGATGTAACCATCTTCACAGTCTTTGTAAATGTGTCCTTTTTCTTCTCCCCACATTTTTACCACCGTCAGTTGTAGTACACGTCCCAATTCAGGTTGTGCTGATGCAGTGTTTGCTCAGCTTCCTTGACAATATCCTCATCTGTAGTTCTTCCACACAGCCTATTCACACAGGCTTATTCTTCAGTCACTTCACCCTTGGCATTGATCCCTTGAGTACACAACCGCTGAGCAGTCCGTGGCAGTCCTTGCTTGGCTAACAAATGCGAACTCCTTGGAAACTTGTCAGCTATCAGCTGCCGTCTCATTTTCGTTTTTTCCCTCTTGTGAAGAAATTCTGTGATGAGCTATTCCATTTAAAATTTTGTAATTTTTCTGACTATTGCTTTTCTGTAGGAGTTGGGATTATTTTGCAGAGTGTTTGTCTGGTAGTATTGATGTCCGTGTGTACTTTTAGCGCAGTTGTAGGGTCATTGCATAATAAACACGGGGCTTTGCCATCTCATTTGATATCAAAATGATCCACATTCCATTGTGCCTTGAAAGCGCGACACAGAAAGTCCTCTTCTTTTCTGCTTGTTTTGCTGGACGTGCACTAGTAATAATAAAAAAACAAAAAGTCATGGTATTGCACTACTGATGACACTTGAAACATTTTCACGTTATAACTGCGTCCGTGCAGTTCGTGGTGCAGAGTGAAGAGCACCACGCGTGGCCTGTCACGACTGCTCTCCTGGCGGCGGCCAGGAAGCAGCTGTAGACAGTAAGGACATAAACCGATGAGCACGGCTGTGCTCTTATGCAGTGTTATTTATGGACACTGAAATTTGAATTTCATATCATTTTCAGATATCATGAAGTAGTCTTTTAATTTTTTTTTTTCCCAAACTCCTTAGATGGGCCACACAAACACAGACAGTGGGCTGGGTCTGGCCTACAGGTCATGGTTGGAGGACCCTGGGCTAGAATATATGAAACACAAGAAGGGAGCGCCCCAGTGGCTCCCCCTCTGCCGCAGTGGCATCCGCTCCGCTCCTGTGCTACTCCCGCAGCTCTAGGGCCTGGGCCGTTTCTACAGCCCCTGTTACAGATTACCAAACTGCTTTCTAGAATATGTATGCCTTGCTTTTAAAATATCTGAAGTTGATCCTTATCTCTATAGACCTTAGAAATTTAAATAAGACTTTGAAGTTAAAATCTCCTCTAGATTGTACCTATATTGTTTAAGTAGAGTTGTCCCCTTCCTGTTGCTATAAAGCTGCCAGTAAATGAGTATATTCTTCTTAAAAAGCAGATAATTTCTTCTTGTGTATTCTTTGGCTATCTAGCTGAAATTCCACATCCTTTTTTTTTTAAATTAATTTATTTATTTTTGGCTGCTTTGGGTCTTTGTTGCTGCGCACGGGCTTTCTCTAGTTGCGGCGAGCGCGGGCTACCCTTCGTTGTGGTGCGCAGGCTTCTCATTGCGGTGGCTTCTCTTGTTGCGGAGCACAGGCTCTAGGCGCAAGGGCTTCAGTAGTTGTGGCACGCAGGCTCAGTAGTTGTGGCTCGCAGGCTTTAGAGCACAGGCTGAGTAGTTGTGGCGCACGGGCTTAGTTGCTCCGTGGCATGTGGGATCTTCTCGGTCCAGGGCTCGAACCCGTGTCCCCTGCACTGGCAGGCGGATTCTTAACCACTGCGCCACCAGGGCAGCCCCTCCACATCCTTTTAAAGTAGTACATTCTAAATCCTGTCCTGTATATATTTTAGCCATGCACAAGAGGGTGCTGAATAAATCTGTCACTTGTTTGATAACTGGGCCAATAAACTGCCAGGTATCCCTATAATTACACATTTGTTTAATAGAAGTTATTTTCTAATTTATGTTCTCAGCTCTTCTGTTACCTTCAAACTCAGGGTCCCTGACCCGTTTTGTCTCTGCAAGCAAAGACAGTCTTTCTAACACATGACTCTTGTAAATGGGGACGACATTGAAGCCATTCCTAGTTTAGGCTCAGCTCTGCAAAGCTGACACAAATTAATATCATGTCATTTTATTTTGTCCTTGAGTTAACTTCACCAGGGTTCCCTGGCTTTGTCAGTAGCAGAGCCTGTCTTGCGAGTAGAACCCAGACCCACTGGCTGCTCTGCCCTTGTTTAGGCAGAACCCAAACATCCACAGGTTAAGGAAGTACGGAAACTTCAGGAGTGCCGCGCCACTGCGGACGCTTCAGCCTTGCTTCGGTAACTAGAAAGTTATCTCAGCATTTCAAACAGAGAAAAAGAACTAAGGGATGACCTAAAACATCTGAAACTTAAAAAGTCGTAAGTGCGAAATGGCTTTTCTTTGGAATTTTATTAAAAATTCCCTTCCGCAACATAAATCATACTGTGGAGACTTACAATAGCTCTCAAGTCATAACCAACAAAGAGTGAGTCTTAAACCCGTGGTCTTTCTTGCCTGATACATGAAATTGTTTACTTCTGTGTTAGCCAGGAGACTAAGCAACACAACCTGAATAATGAGTCACAACAAAAGTGACTTTAAGGGTAACAGACACGTAGATAAAGGAAAGAAGAACTTAAATTTAAATCAATTGTACAAACTGAAATTGTTGCCTAGGGCAGACAGAGCTCTGGTGATTATGCATTGAACCACGCGACTTCCTCGTTTTACTGACGGTTAAATTGAGGCCCAGACAAGTCTAGAGACTTGCAGATGGCTCAGTGTTAGGGAAAGGACTAGATTTAGTGGTAATATTAGACAACCAGAAGACTTCCGATCACCTCTGAACCGGTTAGGGAAAAGGATTTGAGGGGAATCACCCCCTGGTTAGTCACACTTCGTTCACCGGACACTTGGGGAGGAGGGAGCCAGGCCGCCAGGTGCCAGGCACTGAGCGAGGTATCCGATTTGCATGAGGGCCTAACGCTCAGACAAAAGGCCAGGGCAGAAGCTCTCGGTTACTGAGAACAGAGATGCCGTTATTCACTTTCTATGTCCTTCATGGTTCAGTTGCAAATAACACACATTTTATATTTTTTAGTTTGGTGGGGGTTTTTTGTTTTTTGAGGTTGTGAAAGATTTCCCTCTCTCTCTCTCTCTCTCTTTTTTTTTTTTCCCAGTAAAAGGTCTTTAAAGCTACTGTAAGAAATTTCCCTTAGGGCTTCCCTGGTGGCGCAGTGGTTGAGAGTCCGCCTGCCGATGCAGGGGACACGGGTTTGTGCCCCGGTCCGGGAAGATCCCACATGCCGCAGAGCAGCTGGGCCCGTGAGCCATGGCCGCTGAGCCTGCGCGTCCGGAGCCTGTGCTCCGCAACGGGAGAGGCCACGACAGTGAGAGGCCCGCGTACAGCAAAAAAAAAAAAAAAAAAGAAATTTCCCTTAAATTACCTAATTCAGAAAAGTATTCATCCTTTTATAGCATGTGTGTGTTCGCATATGCACGTGTGCGTTTGCATGCGTGTGTTTAAAACTGTTTTGTTTCAGAATAGGTTCATTTGGCTAAACTTCATCTCTTAACAGTAAGAGTTACCACCACGTGCATTAAAAGATGATTAAGATTATTCTTATGTCTCCCACTTTCAGTTTTCTCACTAATGCAAGGATTAGTAGTATCACCTATGATGTAAATAGCTTTTTTTTGAGGAGTTATTTTAAACCAAAATGTGTTTTTCTTAGGAATAATATTTTAAAGCATTTATAATCCTTGAGTCCTGGCCGGGTGATGGGGGAGAAGGCAAAGGGGACTTTATTTAGGACTTAAAATATTAGGGATAATCCACGCATTTAAATGTGTGAAATGTATTAAAATGTTTTTATTTAGATTTTATACAGTCTCAAGTGCACAAAGGACTTTGTAAATTACACTGATGAAACTTTCTTCAGTAGAAGCTGAAGCTTAATAACAGGAGCACGTGCATATTTGTGTTATATTATTTGATTTTGGTGAGATGATGAATTCCTAATAAACAAAGGTATGTAATAATTTGAACCCCAAAGATCTAAGATTCCCTCTTAGGGAATGCAGTTAAATCAGGAAGCTTCAGTGAAAAGAACTTTCTAAATACTTTTTTATATTTGTATTGTAATACCAAGAGAAGAACAAATAGGGATGATTTTTCCTTTTTTCCTTTTTTGAAAAGAGAATATAGTCACTCACAGAAGTGCAAAGTTACCTTGTCCATATTTTAAATAGCGAAAATCAAAGCATATGTAATGCAGAACTATTCTTATCATAAATCCCCGAGTCCACATTTATTAATGGCATTAAGAATTTTTTGGATTACAGATAGATAATATAATGCATGTACTGTTTATTACGTAATCTCCACACTTCTTTTGTTTTTCTATTTATTTACTTATTATTACTTTCTATTATAATTTTTTGGCTGCGTCAGGTCTTAGTTGCGGCATGTGGGATCTTTCATTGCGGTGCGTGGGCTCTTCGTTGTGGTGCGCGGGCTTCTCTCTAGCTGTGCTGCACAGACTCCATGGCGCCTGGGCTCTGTATCTGTGGTGCATGGGTTCCAGGGTGCGTGGGCCCTGTAGTTTGCGGCACACAGGCTCTAGTTGAGGCACACGAGCTCAGTAGTTCTGGCACGCGGGCTTAGTTGCCCCGCGGCATGTGGGATCTTAGTTCCCGACTAGGGATCGAACCCGCGTCCCCTGCATTCATTGCAAGGCGGATTCTTTACCACTGGACCAGCAGGGAAGTCCCTCCACACTTCTTTTGCAGCAAAACATTTGAACAGTTTCACTAAGTAGGAGAAATAAAGACTATATAAGGAGCCTCAGCCGCTTGAGGTCAGGTTTTGCTGCCAGGTGGGTGTAGGGGTGAGCATACGAGCAGCGTGTGGGTCGGGTAAGGGGTTGCGGAGCTTAGCTGTGTCAGCACCTGCTTTAATTGAGCTCTTAACGGCATACATATTTCATATGCAGCGATTGTATCGAACTAATTGTTACCTGATGACTTATACTGTGTTGTTATGTTAGTGTGCCAAAATTTATTAACTCATTCCCGTAATAAGTGGGAAAATAAGCTTCCAAATCTTGCTATTATAGGTAGCATCAAGTAAAATATCGTTTTGTTTGTGTCGTTTTATGCTCAGTAAATTCCTTAGAATATGCAGAAGTTCATGAAAAGCTTTATACTACTCGTACTCTCTAAACAGTTTGTGTGAACTTGCAAGGTCGCTAGAATGAGTATACCAGTTTCCCAACACCCTCAGAAATGGTGGGTTCGGTGTAAGCGTTTAGCTCTTAAAGGGGGAAAGGCTTGCTGCTTTCGATAATATGTTCATCTTAGGGTTACTTTAACCTTCGTTTATTTGACCATTAGTTAAACAGCAATATTAATTGAAGTAAATTTTTGTGTAGTTGAACCTTCATTGTCAGTTTGGATATGGAACGTGTTATTTTCTCTTTCACACAGAGCTCCTTTGCTCTGGGGTCCCAAAGTGATGAGCAGCAGCCCGCACAGCGTGGGGCCACTGAGAGTCCGCATTCTAGCTTATTACAGAAGCATCTGTAAGACACTCTCCTGTGATCTTGGCTTATTTTTCGTCCTCATAGTTTCACTATTCATATACTCAGTGTTGTAGCTGTTGTGTAGGAGAGAATCAATAGGACCTGTGTGTCAGTGAGTAGTAGGCGTATTAAAAACGTTGGATCTCTTTGCCTTAGTAATTCTTCTGAGATCACTAAGAATGTAATTCAAGAGCGCATAAAGCTGTTTACACAACATTATTTATTTTTAAAATATTAAAACCTTATTTAAAAGGTGGAAATAACTCAAATATCCAACATTAGATTAGCGGTTTTAGTTAACTTTTTAGCATATAAATACTGGGAATTATTTTGACCATTAAAATGTACTTACAGTTACGTAAGTGAAAAATAAGGATGCAGAGTTGTCTATATTATTTCAGCAGTGTTAAATATACAAAAAGTGATTGGAAGGCAATCTCTTCAAGCGTTAACTGTAGTTGTTTCTGAACGATGGAATTAATGATTATTGCCTCTTTCCTTCTTTGTTCCTTTTTCTAATTTTCAAGTTTTCTACAGTGAATTTTACTAATTCTAAAATCAAGGAAAGTCAATTAATGCAACATATAACACCAGTCAAAAAACACCTTTTTGGGGCTTCCCTGGTGGCGCAGTGGTTGGGAGTCCGCCTGCCGATGCAGGGGACACGGGTTCGTGCCCCAGTCCGGGAAGATCCCACATGCCGCGGAGCGGCTAGGCCCGTGAGCCATGGCCGCTGAGCCTGTGCGTCCGGAGCCTGTGCTCTGCAACGGGAGAGGCCACAGCAGTGAGAGGCCCGCGTACCGCAAAAAAAAAAACCAAAACAAAAACAAAAAAACACCTTTCTGAAATGTTCTGAATTTCATTTAAGGTATTTAACATTATGTAAGTATTCAATGTGCACATTACTGAAAGGGTAACAGTTCTGTAAGTCTTACTCATACAGAAACAGAGTGACTGCTTTTTATCACATTTGTCCAAGAGACTCTACCGTGTATACTTCAGTGTAACAGGATTGGTAATATTCGTTTGAATTTTACTTTTTAAAGTACTTTAAATATATAGCCTCATTTGGGTTGTACAGACAACTCAATAAGTAAATATTGATGTTATTTAAAGATTAAGCCCAAATTCCCTTTGGCCTATATATGTTGTCCATCATAAAACCAAAAATATTATGTTTTTCATTAAAATGGATGAAATAATGCAAAGTACCTGTACAGGCTTGACCAAATAATCTCTTCATTACCCCAGAATGAATTTTTTGGAAGCTTTTTCTTTTCCCTTCTCTTAAAAATCATCTTTAGGTGCTATAAACACTGTACGAATGTTCCAGGTCCAGAAGAAGGCAGACTCATCTGCCGCTGCTCCTTCGCAGTCACCAGGAGATTGCAGCCAGGCCTCCCCACCCCCCCTTCCCCCCGTGCCCACCACAAGCACATGCCCGTGTACGCGCTCGCCACCATGTGCTTTAAGGCAGCAGTTCTCAAGTGCGGTCCGTGGACCACTGGGGATCCCAGAAACCCTTTAAAAGGAGTCTTCATGTTCAGCACTCTTGAGGGTGTCACTTAAGATGTTCTTTCCCTTCATTAAGCTGACACTCGCACCGATAGAACAGAACAGCAGGGCTGCAGTTGCCAGCCAGTGCCTGAGCGCAGATGGGGTATCAGCCCCAAACACACTACTAGTTGGTGTATTCATCACCGCTCTACATCTGCAGTTTAAGACACACACACCAGGTTCACTGAAGAGATCCTTGATTAAGCAGTAAAAGTTGTTTTAGATCAGTTTCAGCAGCTCTGTACTACGCCGTATGCTGGCTTGGGCGGCACCCTGAAAACGCTCCTGCAGCAGGACTGTGGTCTCCAGGGAAAATACTTTTGTGACTGGTTGTGACGTGAGCTGAACTAACTGTATTTTTCGTGGAACACCATTTCTACTTGAAAGAAACAATCAACTTACTCAGACTTGGGCATTTGACAGGCATTGTTTTAGAAAATGAATGAAGTTTATTTAGCCTGCCAGTTCAAGGAAAGTAACAGTATTTGTTGCCATTGATAAAATTTGAGCTTTCAAGTGAAAATCAGAATTTAGGAAAACTTGTATCTGCCCACCACTGTGAGGTTGTCAACTTCCCAAGCCTTAAGTCTTCTTATGAGATCATTATGATGTTAATGAATATGATTTTCTTAATATTATGTCATGAAACATGCCGACATTTGGAAGAGCTGTATACTTAATTGCCCACCATGTTCCATATGATCAGCGCTTGGTGTTACAAAATTGTGGGTGGGTGAAAGACCCATTCAAAGTACAAGATAGACCAGTGAATTTTAGTGTCTGTAACAACAGTGCAGAAAGTTCATCTGTAGGCTTTCCATGCCACAGGGACGTCACTTTCAAGAAACTACCGTTTGTCAAATTCTGGTGTAGAAACAAAAATATCTACAGTTACAAAGGTTATCAAAATGCTCCCTTTTCCAATCAGCATTCTTTGTGAGGCCAGATCTTCATATGCTACAGCGGAAACGACCTGTAGTAGCAGTTCAGATGCAGAAGCAGAAGTGTCTCACTGGCTTTTATGAAGCTACACTAAAATATGTTAACGTGAATGGGTTTATTATTGATATTTTTAAATGAATTAATAAATATTTGTTACAGTGTCTCAGTTTTACTTTCTAACGTGGTAAGTACTGGTAACCATAACCCACTTAAACAACGTCTTTTCGGGATCCTGAAGAATTTTCAGACGTATGAAGGGATCCAGAGACTAAAATCTTGAGAACTGCCGCTTTAAGGCCTCGTGACTCAAACTGTGGTCCCAGAAATCACCTGAATTGCAGGAATTACGTGCCCGCCCCTGTCCCCTCAGATGCCCCCTCAGAACCTGCAGTCAGACAAGGTCTTCAGGGAATTCTCTTCTGTGTGAAAGAAGCACTGCCTTCTGGAGCTCGGGCAGGACAAGTGCTGCGCTGGTAGAAACCCAGCAGGACAGGGAGGACCCTGGGAGACTCCAGGACACAGCCCTGCCGGTCCTTTGTTCGAGTATTTCCTCTTAGGAGTGTGTTCTCATGCACTTTAGATGTTGGAAATTGCCTGAGGTCTGATAGAAGTCTGGGCTCAGAGAGGGTAGACTGATCACTCAGGTAGGGAAGAGAGGTGAAGCCTGCAGCATTATTCAGGGTTCAGGAGCAAAAAGGCGTGTCCGTCTAGGCGCTTGCCTGTTAGGTGTTCTCACCTCATCCCTGCTTCGCTTTTGATATAAACGTGATTGAAAAATGTAGACAGAAATAATCCCACCTGACTTGTAGTTGTATGTGTATCGCAAAAGCAGTTTTCACCTTTTAATTACATCTTCCCTTTGGATACACAGATATATCGGAACACGTACATGTGATCCTGTCCGAATGGATGAGTGCTTGGGGTATGGCTTCTGTAAGGACTCTGTGAGCCTCGCCAGGCTGCAGCACTTTGACAGAGGCAGACACTTTATGTGTCTTTAGTGGGGTTAGCTGCTCAGTCTGAAATTGGTGACTAAACAAAGTATGTTTGGATTTGGATTAAGTGTACAACCAGACAGTTTAATATAAACTGTTGTAGCAAAGTCTTCCATCTCTAAGCCCTAATAACTATTTATTTTCTTCTTGTTTTCAGGGTGAATCTGTAAAATATTTCCTGGATAACTTGGATAAACTTGGAGAACCAGTAAGTTTTCAGACTGAATGTTTGTGTTTATTGCCATTTGAAGGCAGTAGTTAGGATAAGGAAACTTAGAAAAATGATGTATTAAGCGGTATCCTTTTTCCTAGTGGCAGTATGCCGACTGTTCCTGCTTCATGTTTTCTCCCTCTCCTGTCCTGACCTCTGCCAGTTCCTTGAGGAATGCCCTGTCCACTATTTTGTGAAAGTAAAACTCTTTATGGAAAGAAGTTTATGCTTGAAAATGAGGTGGCACATTAACTAGCCTACGTCAGTGTCTTTTGCTTTTCTGTAAGTAGAAACCGAAAGAACGCGGTGGGCTGATTGATTTCAGAACTTTTCAGCAAACGTTATTTTCCAGTCCAGGACCCCCCGTGTGTTGGGGTGGAGCGTAGGAGGCTGGATTCTCAAGGCCGTGATGTGGGAGGAGTCGCCCTTGCAAAGGAGCTGGACCATCAGACTGTCCTGTAGTGCGTCCTTGAGGCCGTGGCCGACTGGCGAGGGCTGGTGCTGGCCGCTCTCTGTGTTGGACTTGTGCAGAGATTTCACTGGAAGGAAGCTTTGTGCTGCTTAGAAAATGCTCTAAAACCATTGCCCTAGCGTCAGTGGTGACCCATTCAATTGAGTATAGCTTCGTATGCCGCCTCTTAAACCAGATTTCTGTTGTAAAGTTTAATGTGGTTTTATGGGTTCTTTGAGATGTTTAACTTTAAAAATAAAACAGAAGGAAAGCACAAAGTGAAACCTATTGCAAGTAGGAAAGTACCATATGTGTGTCTAGAACGCTACGTTTTGCATTTTCCCTTATTTTTTTGTATTTTGCTAAATTGCACTTGTCTGCCGTTCAGTCAGTATGTGTTTCTCCCACCTGTTTCGTAGACACAGGTGCTCTAGAAGTTAGGGTCTCTGTATTTGTCTGTTTTTGTTCACTCAATCCACATCAGTGAGACTTTGTATTAAGACTTGTTTCATTGTCACTTTTCCGTGTGGTCAGATTGCAATAAGCCTTAAAAAAAAGTTCCGTATAAGCCAAATGGAGAGAAGCTTTAGTAGGTAAACTAATTCTTTAAGAGTTATTTCACGTTTTCTGATCCCAGTAGTGCGCATTCGCCCCGTTCTTCTCAGTCTGCCTTTTCGGACAGGCCTTCCTTGAGCAGCCATTCGAGGTGGGTCCCCTCCGCTGTCTTCAGCGTCAGCACTGGCTCTTCTCAGGCTCGATTGTTCTTGTTACAGTTGGTCTCTTCACTTACAGGTTTTGCTGGTCTTTCCCCCACCTCTTTCCCTGAGGGCAAGGACCTCGGGTCTTGGTTGTGAAGGGCTGAGTCCTTGCTGCCCGGTGACAGTGCCTGGTGCCTCGTAGGCGCTCAACAAATAGCGTCGGAGCGAGTGACTCAGAGCCAGCCCCCGTCAGTTTGTACTGGCTGCTTAGAGGCTTACGCTGAGAACAGTTTTGAGGCCACATCTGGAATAAAAACAAAAAAGTGTTTTTGTGATCAGTAGGTAGTTGTAAAGGCGAGGAGAATAAATGTGGGTGTGCTGCAGACTGGCCGCCCACTCTGTGCACATCAGACAGGTCACGGGATTGCGTTTGCTTCGCCATCTCTGACTGAAGTTCTAGGACCGTTGAATCCCTGCTGTGTGCCAAGCCCCATGGCCCTCTGGGAGATGGAACCACAGGGGTCAAGGACAGGGCTCTGCAGCCAGACCACCAGAGTTCCAATCCCAGTTCCATCGCAGACTGGCTGTGTGACCTTAGGCATCTCTAGATGTTAGTTTCTTCATCCACATCATAGGCATAGTAAGAGGACCATCCCCGTCGGGCTCGGGGGCGATTACGTGAAATAAACCCCATGTCTCAAAAGTCTGCTCAGGCTGCCATAACGAAATACCACATGCTGGGTGGCTTAAATAACAGACCTTTATTTCTTGTAGTTTTTGAAGCTAGAAGTCCAAGGTCAAGTTGCTAGCATGGTCGGTTTCTCGTGAGGACTCTTCCTGACTTGTAGGCTGTGGCCTTCTCGCTGTGCCTTGACGTGCCCTTTGGTCAGCACACACACGTGCAAGAAGTGTATGGCCTCTTCTTTTTAAGGCCACCAACACTTACCTGATTAGGACACCACCCATATGACTTCATTTAACCTTGGTCGCCTCCTAAAAGCCCTGTCCCCAAAGACAGTCACACTGAGGGTTAGGGCTTCAGCACATGAACGCAGGCGGGGTGTGTGGGGACGGTGCCGGAACGCAGTTCAATCCGTGGCGCCCAGTGAGGTGTTCAGGTTGGTGCCTTGCAGTTGTAATATCTGCTCGTCATTAGCTGTTTGGTTCTTTGACCTCCATGTTTAAGGAACTCATTCTAGTCAGAGACAAAACTAACATACATAAAACAAGCAGAGGACGATTAAATGAGACTGATGGTGAAGATGGTGTTAGTGCATGGATGGAGAAGCTGGAGCTAGCCCTTGAGAGGACGTGAGCCTGGGCGGCTGGGGGGACGAGGGGACGCGCACAGCGGGCCATGCCTGGGGTCGGGAGGCACATCTGTCTGGCAGGAGTGCTTGGCTCTAACGTACAAGAGCAGATTTCAGGGAGGCGGTCACCAGGGCCTGGGTGCGCCGTTCGTCGCACAGTCACGCATCACGCTGACGACATGCGGCGGTCTCAGGATGTGAGGCTCGTGCAGCTCTCCACGCTGGGCTCTGGGGAGCCTGACGAGGTGGGGCAGAGTCTGCCGGTTCCGGAAAACAAGGAATAAGGAGGGTCATGGAAGCCGGGTCAGCGAGATCTGGTCTGCTGCAGGGAGGGGCCTCACCGCCAGCTCTGAGGGCATGGTGCAGGAGGGGTGGTCTCTGGGGGCTTAGAGGTGGACCCAGGAGGTGCGGAGGACCAAGGGGCAAGACGGTAATCCAGGCTGAGATGTTAAAAAACGGGGGCAGTGAAAATAAAGAGGGGAAAGAAAAGGTGAGGAAGGTTCAGAGAAGGAGCAGCGGGATTTGATATAAAGTAGGAGGTGATGGAGAAGGTCCACCGTGAGGGGCAGGCTTGGGGTGCGGGCGGGGCAGGACGTGGGCAGGAGAGCGTCCTGGTGGACGGGGCTGGGGACGAAGACGGTGAGTGTTGGGACTGAAGAGGCTGCATCCGTGGAGGGCTGTCAGGTGCACACAGGTAGGGGGGCCGTTGCTGCCTTGGTTTCCCTCTCTTGGCAGCAGTGGTGACAGTGGGAACCGCTAGACAGTAACACACGGGCTGTGTGCCGAACCCGGTTCCTAAGCGCTTCACCCACTTGCCGTGTTTAGTCCTCACAGCACCCCGTGGGTGCTGTTGTCTGTGTTTTTCACAGGTGAGAAAACTGAGACGCAGAGAGGTTAAGTGATGACTTGTCGCAGGTCACCCAGGTGGTCTGTGGGCAGCTGGCTGTAGCATCCACAGTCCTAATCCCCGTGGCTCTGCCAGACCCTTGAGCACTTGATTACCTCGTCCTGTGTTTGCGCTCTGTGTGAATTAGCCCTGAGCGCCTAACTAAGGCAATAATAAAGGACTTTTTATTTTTATGAAATTAGAAAATTAAAAATTGCCCCTCGGGGCTGGCCTGTTTCTGAGGCGGCTGGCACGCACGAGTGCCGTGAACCAGCCTCACCTTTTTGGAGAGCAGGTGGACATTAGGTCCCAGTCATGAAAATCTTCACAAGCCTTGACTGCATCACCATCTTATTCCTGGTTATTCAGTTTCAGGAAATAGCCCAAAAGGGGGGGAAAGAAGGATGTGCATGAGAATTTTAATTGCAGCATTTATATTAAGCAAAAAATTGGAACCAACCTAAATGACCACTAGTAGGGGAATATTTATGTAAATGATAGCACATTGATCCATTTGATGTATGTTATGCTCTTTTAAAATGAAATACAACCGTGTCAGCATGTGAAACAGTTCATGATTAAGTGTCAGCCGAAAGCCGGGGCCGGGCAGAGAATCGGGGTGGTGCTGCTTACAGACGAGGCAGGTGCGCGTGCGTCTGCGGGAGCTGGGGTACACGTGCGAGCCCCAGCGTGTCTCATTAGAGCCCTGTGGGCACTTTATACATCGCTGTGGGTTGCAGACAACTGAGAACTGCTGGGTTTTTTCTGTTTTTTTTTTTTTTGATTCTTAGCTACACTATTTTAAGGAGATAAGTATTCACACTGTAATGAAATTTCAAAATCATAGTATTTGGAAAGGTATAAAATGCAGCACTGTGAGTAACAGTTGGCATTGTTTTAAAACCTTGCCTTGATTTAAAAAAATTGTGACCTTGGTGATGAGCATTTAAAGCCTTCCTGTTCAGTATTGTCCAAAAGCTCCATCAAAGTTCTGGAAAAATACTAAGCTGAGAAGAAAGAACCAGTTTCACCGCCCAGGGGCACTCACTGTCGGCCACAGCCAGGGGCTCGGGAGGCCAGCAGCTTCCGTCCGTACGTCCATCCATCTGTCCAGGGTCTTGGTGTAGACCCTCCCTCCGAGGCACCGCTGTGTCCGGGCACGGGTGCCGGCAGAGGAGAAAAGCTGGGGCCCTGCCACGGAGACGGCCCCCCGCCAACAGCTGGGAAGCCCCGCAGAGTGAGCTCGGTCAAGGGTGCAGAGCAGAGGCCGCGTTGCAGCAGTGAGAACATAGGCGACCCGGGTAGAGCTGTCGGTCCTGCAGGCAGGGGCGCAGAGCAGGGGCCGCAGGAGGCGGAGAACCTTGACTTAGGGGCGAGGAGCCGTGACCGTGGCCGTGGACACGCAGCGGCAGGCGGCTGCTGGCACGGTGGGCGTCACGCGTGGACGGACACTCGGGTCGTCCGGCAGGCTGAAAAAATCATAGGCGCCTTCATTTGCGGCGAATTTCGAACCAGTGCGGACGCTAACATTGCAGCGTATCTTGCTGTTTTATGATGAGAATCAGAATAGCGTTGATGCTTTAATGTTACCAGGGGATTGTCATTTAAAAGATACTTTTGTTTACGTATCCATTCGCTAGCCCAGTTAGTAGTACATTAAATATTCTCATTACTCCTGGATTACTGAGTAGGAAACGATTTTTTTTCTTTTCCAGGATTACATTCCATCACAGCAAGACATTCTGCTAGCCAGAAGACCCACCAAAGGCATTCACGAGTACGACTTTGAAATTAAAAATGTCCCTTTCAAAATGGTTGATGTAGGTGGTCAGAGATCAGAAAGAAAACGTTGGTTTGAATGCTTCGACAGCGTGACATCAATACTTTTCCTTGTTTCCTCAAGTGAGTTTGACCAGGTGCTTATGGAAGATCGTCTGACCAATCGCCTGACAGAGTCTCTGAACATTTTTGAAACCATCGTCAATAACCGGGTTTTCAGCAACGTCTCCATAATTCTCTTCTTAAACAAGACAGATTTGCTTGAGGAGAAAGTGCAAATTGTGAGCATCAAAGACTATTTCTTAGAATTCGAAGGGGATCCCCACTGCTTAAGAGACGTCCAAAAATTCCTGGTGGAGTGTTTCCGGAACAAGCGGCGAGACCAGCAGCAGAAGCCCCTGTACCACCACTTCACCACAGCCATCAACACGGAGAACATCCGCCTCGTCTTCCGTGACGTGAAGGACACCATCCTTCACGACAACCTCAAGCAGCTCATGCTCCAGTGACGTACAGAAGACTCGCTGTCTTCGTACCTTTTTGTCTTTTTGATTGTTTTCGGTTTGTTTTGTTTCTTTAAAATAGAAGTTTACAACAGGAATTAGAAAAATCTTGATTCTGTGTTTAACTTCTTGGAAATCTTAGTCGTTCTTCTGCGGCCTTTGGTTGTGGCTGAGAGCCGCTGAGTAACACGGGGCCAATATCTGCTGAGGCTTGGCTTTGATCTCTTTCACTCCGGCTTCCATTGGAGTGGAGTCATTTCCTGCCAGACCTCAGACAAGGCATCCCTCAGGCTTTAAATTCTTCCACTTTTCAAACTGAATTCTCCTGTAGTGCCAAGTATAGAAGGTGTCCTTAATATTTGTAGGCCTGAGGTTGAGAATGTTCAGTTCTAGAACGAGTAAGATACCTTTTGTTCGCCCTGCAGGTAGCAGCCACACTTGTGCCCAGCTTTATGGTGACCTGTTTTGAAAGGGCCACTGGAAAATGTGTGATCTAAGGAATGGCGTTCTGTAGCTTCACCCAGATTCAGCCTTCACCGTTTTCTGATTGCTTATATACACAGCAGTTGTTTTGTTTTTTAAATTTCTGTGGTTTCTGAAGGCAATATTCTGGTGTGTTTAAAGTTTACATGAGGATCTCTGGTCTGATGGTAATGAACGCTCACAAATGGTCCAGGGGAGCACAAGGCAGGCGCATGCCATCCGTAGTGTTTTGATTAAAAGTCATGAGTGAAATGTTATTTGCCCTTTTCATATTTAAATATCATGTAATCAGTGTGCTATACGGGAAACCTTCTGGCCATAGCAGCAGCTAAAAACGTGCGAGAACCTGATAACAGAACGTCCTAAATAAATACACCCTTGCCCAAGAATATTATGTGTTTTACTCTCAGACTTTGAAATCCTGTCTCAGCTGATGTGGGTCCTTACGGTGGGATCACTGCTGTACCATCACAAACCTTGTTCTTTCGCTCTCCTGTCTGTTCCCATCAACTCCAGACGGTGGCATTTATGGGATGTTTTTTGTTTTTTGGAGCTTGCCAAGGGCAGTATTTTCCTGTCACACTATTCACTTCTATTTGAGATTCTTATTCATTCTTGGTGTGTCTCTGAAAGAGTATGTGTGTGTTTGCAACATCATTGTTTACGAAATTCCAGCTTTCTTGAGGTACATTTTGAAGGTTTCAAGGATACTTTCAAGAATAAGTAGTAATTTTTTTAGTTCATACTGAAAGGTGATTACATTTGACCTCCTCCACCACTTACCAAATTAAAACGTACCCATGAAGTAGCTTTGCAATTACAGATACATTCATAGTGAACTCATCAGAGTGGCTGGTTTGCAGTACTAAAAATACTGCCCTGTAGGTTATGCGTAGTGTCAGAGTTGGATTAGAGAAACAGATGTACGAGACTGGTGACAGTTTGGAAAGTCTGATGGCTTTTCTTCCTTTCCTGAAAATTGTGATTAAGACCGTGATATCTTTCACTTTACTGTATAGCTGACTGTGTTCTCAGGTATTTTATTGGCTAGAAAGTCCTTGAAAGATTGGTCAACATTCTGGATCACCCAGCCTTTCTAAGACAGTGGCTCTGGGTCTGTCTTGCTGTCTAGTAAGAAAAGGGCTTTGCAGTGAACTGACCAAGGATTGTTCTCAATGTACCTGACTTTTCTTGCATTTGAAACTCCACCATCATTACCCCCATAACTGCCAGTGTTTTCGTGTCTTGGTCGACACCTGAGCTATTGACATGTAGCCCTACATCCTGATGCAGGCGTCCATAGTACAGCAGAGTTCACGCACATCAGAATAGTTCTGTATCTATAGTGCTTCTTACCAAAAAGAGTGCATTGTTTAATCCACAGAGTTAGAACCATTTCAGGGCCGAGGAGTATCTGAGTATATGCACAGTAACGTGGAGACTTTGGGTGGAAGGTCTGTGTGTAAATTTAGCAAATGGTCCTATCGAATGGCCAAAGCATCATTTCACTCCAGTGTATGTATAAAGAGGAAGGTTACTCTCAGTTAAGTTATATTTCAGATCTGAAATATATGAACCATAAATACTGCCTGACAAGCACCATTTTGACCACCACAGAGAAATGTTAAAACACCAAATAGGTAGGATATTAATTTGGGCATTTGAGATTTCCTTTCCTGACGTGTGTGAAGTCTCAAAGTCAGCTTTCTTTTAAAATAAAACCTAGCCTATATTTTGAGGCAGTAAATTACTTACATTTAATGGCAGGCTGCTTTAGACACTCAGTGGAACTTTAAGTTCCAATCTGAAGGCTTTAGTCCACATGTTTTATATACTGTACTTTTAAACCGTTTGAAGGAGTCCTGTACCTACAGCATGAAAACCAGACCCTTTTGAAACACCACTGTGTGAAGAGGGAGATGAGATTCAGTGACAAAGCTGAAAGGGAGCTCATAGTTTTGCCCTATGCCAGTGTCCCCCCAGTCTCTAAATATGTAAGTTGGCTTTAAAGCTGTTCAGTGTGTTTGATTTTCTAAGTCTTCATGGTTATGATTTGGAATAAAATGTGCCCAATTCTCTATTACATTCTCCTCTTAAGTCTGAGTGTCTTCTTGCTTATTAATTCTTAAGAAATGTCACACAAGTGTCTTCACTGATCTTGAAGAAATTTATAGTATACAGAGTTGCCTTATAAATCAAAGAACAGCACAGAGTTTTGCCTTGATTATCTTATAGGGAAGAGGTATTGTCAGACGTTTTTCTGAAGATCCAAATAATGTAATGCCTCTGTCAGATATTTTTAATAACCCGTATCATTGCTTGCTGCCAAATATATTGCATTGAAATCTTCTTCTCAATTGTATTGTCTGGAAAGAGCATTTGACAGCTAGATCACAGCAGCGACCAAAGAAGGCATCGTGGAGTGAACATGGTTTGGCTGTTTGGTTTGGTTTGAAGCTGCACTGGCGTGTATTTTACATGGTGAAGGTCCTCTGGTTAAACTCCCAAGGGAGGTTGTCGAGCGAGGTCCTTGTTCATTTGTTGGCAGTGGTCAGTATAAAGTAGAAGAAAGGAAGATTCCCTTAATACCAGAAGTGATTAGAAGTGTTGGTTCAGACTCACAAAAATCATATGCCCCAGAATTGTTTGTAAGCGGGAATGAGTAAATCTGAACTTCCAATGTATACCCCAATACTTGTATTTATGCTTTTGGTAAAATGTATTTTCAGCATTAGTACACATATCCGGTGTTATGCCTTATTTATGTGAAGAATAAAGTCACCAAGTTATGTTCTGTTATGTTCTGAAACTCAAATCACTATTTGAGAAACCCTCAGATTGGTGCTTTCATTATATAATGATACATTTAGACAAAACCCCAAACCAAGCCATTTGAAACAAGATTCTCTTCATTGCAATTTGTAGCAATGTTATTTCTGTATATGTAATGAGAAGGCTAAATACCAGTGTTAACTCTTAATTTCTTGTTTGAATCCATGAAATCGTGCCTGTAAAGCTCAGTCAAACATTTGTAATAAACTCCCTAATAAATCTAGAGACAGTCACTCTGTTACCTTTTCATTTCTTTTAGTTTTAATTGAGGGATCGAGAATAAATTTTGCATGTCTTTTTTCAGTTGGAAATCTGACTTTATCTCTCTTTCCCATCATTTCAGTACATAAAGTTACATTAATTACAGATGATCTGTCCATGTGTTTGTGCTGCTGGACAAAAAGTACTGTTTTTTTTTTTCTTTTTTTTAGTGATAGAACACAGGTTGGCTCTTCAGTGTAGTAAACATGAGGAAGGGAGGGACTTGTACGTGAGTGGTGTGTACATGTCCCCCTGTTCCAAATAAAGCAAGTGATAGTACATACCCATTATTTTATGGTACGAGGTTAGGGCTTAATAAATTTATAGAGAGATTAAAGTATAAGTCTAAGCCGGACCATTTTAAACAAGTTGAACTTTATGGCCTTTTCAAGTACCATTGAGTTGATACTCACCTTAGGCTGATAAGTGATTATTAACATAATCTGAAGTACCAGTGTTTGTGCCACTAGCATTCTTATGTCTGTACTTGAATGTATAGTTAGCATTTAAATAACTCTGTTCATTCTTGTGACATCTAGGTCTAACCATCTGATTTCAAATGCCAGAGCTCATATGGAACAAAGTGTTAATGATAGGGCAGTCATTTCTGGGTTGATGAGAGATTCTGCGACCTTTCCAAAACCACATTACCTTTGATAATGAAAATGTCCAGAAGGATGGAAGTAGGGACCCAGTACGCCTACATCATCAGTCAGTGACGGTCATGGTAGAAGTATGCTACTTGTACCTGTTCTCTGATTTGGGTTTGTCTTTGGAAAGCTCGTTTATAATATTTCTTGCCATAGTAAAAGGGCTGCATTTGTTCTCAAATCATGCCTCTTTGATGGCTCTAGGGAAAAAAACAGAGGGGGCAGGTAGGGGTTAATTCGTGGAAAGTATATGTAACAGTGCAACAGACGATACCATTTACCCTTTCTTTACCTCTTACTTGAAAGCAGAATCGCAACATGTTTAAATGGCTTTACTAGTGTAAAGGTGGAGCTCATTTACCACGGAAGCCTTATCAAAAAGTCTATTTCATAACAACCTCATAGATACTGTACCTAACAAAACATGATTTGTATTAGCTCTGTATGAAAGTATTTGTGGCTTAGGATTTTTTATACATATATCTTTTTATAACCTTCCCAGAACTGAGCACATTATCTGATACTGTTGTAAATTTTTTTTCTGTCAGTGCTTTAGTTCAGGATTGGCAATAAATTATTTCTACAGGAGGTCTGAAAGTGGAAAGAATGGTTTGATTTGATAAAATGAGTTGCTAGTCATCCAGGCTTTTTACTTTTGTACATATTTTGCAAAAATTTTGCCTCTTGCTATTAATATTTGCTTTGTAAAAATTACGGACGTTTAATAAACATTTATAAACTATTCCATACTATGATGTTATTTAAATCTGATTAAATGTCAAGTGTAAAGCAGACACTTAATATTTGAAAGCAGAGGTTTCACCCAGTGACTGAAAGCACAGAAATCGCTCTTTTGTCAGATCTCCAGCGATACTTTGACTTAATACTAGTCTGTAAACGTTTCCTCACTGAAGACGGAGATGCGGGCTTCAAGAACGTTCCCAAACACTTGTTTTGATGTGGGAATGGGGAACACCCCACTTTTCTCTCTGCTCCTCTTAAAATCGCTGAAATTGCCCTAGGGTGTCTCTGGGCTCACGGTTTGTCCACCTGCAGGAGTAATGCTGCTATGTCTTTTGTCATCAAAATAGCGTTTTAAAAACAAACCAACATGTTACACTCCTTGTTTCAAGAAGCTTTAAGATGATGATTTACAGAAAAATTGCAAAGATAGTAGTTTCCCTGTACTCCACACTGTTGGCAACAGTTTCCCCATTTACCATCTTGCATCGTACTAATTAACATCTTGCATTATACTAATTCACCATATTGGTTCAAAATTAATGAACCAATATTGGTAATCTATCCTTAAGCCCATACTGTATTCAGGTTTCCTTAGTTTTTCCCTGTTGCCCCTTTCTGTTCCAGAATCCCTCCAGGACACCGTCTTACACTGATTTGTCCTGTCTGTCTGAGCTCCTCTCAGCTATTACAGTTGCCCAGGCTTTCCTTGTTTTTGATGACCTCGGCTGTTTTGAGGAGGAGGAGTGCTGGTCAGGTATTTTGTAGGTTGTCCGTCCGTTGGGATCAGCCTGGTATCTTCCTTGTGATCAGACTGGATTCTGTGTGTGGGGACCACAGGGGTAAAATTAACCACTCTCGTGAAATCACGTCGCTCGTCTTTTCCCTTTGCAACTTCAGCCGAATTAGAAGTTGTTAAATAACTTTTGGTATGTTTATACCTTTTCTTTAAGTGGCGTTTATGGGAAGCTGAGCATGTACTTTTCTTCCCCAAAGCAGAATGAAGGGCCTTTTCCCACAATCAGAATTGCAAAGCAGGTGTGAATAAATGTTCAGTGGTGATGGCTGTAATCCAGGACTGGTTGCTTCCAGGCCTTTCTGGCAAAATAAAAATTGTGTCCAAGTCCTGACCTTTACAGTGAGATTTCACTATTGGTCCCAAGAAAAACTGAGATAGAAAAATTGGGGCTTAGAGATGTTTACAAATCTACAAATACCTACAAATTTCTAGATTGGAAACAGGTCATTAGATTAGCCTTCGTTAGACTTAAGATCTTTTAAAGTGGAAACTAAACTCACTTGCATTTGAATCCCCCAAAGGAAACCAAGAAGTCTTTACCAAAAAAAAAAAGAAAAACAAACCTTTTCTTAGGCTATTGTTAGAACGAGAGAATATTGATTTGTCGGCGGAAACAGCTAAAAAACTATTGTCCACTGAAGTGCTGGGCCCCATCACAGAGCCTTGGCATGAGATGCTCTCAAAATGACCTGTTCCGTTGCCCACAATGTGGGTTGTTGAAAGAGAAAAGAGCCTTTGGTCTCTTGAGAATGCAGGAAACCCGCAGTTCATAGGTTAAACCAGAGGTTTGTTTGGTGACGAGAAATTTGGCAAATCCTCAGAAAAGGAATGACTTGGGCATTGTTTTAAAAGACACATTGTAACTTTCCCTCAGAAGTGAGCGGGGCCCCTGGAATACAGCATCGCAGCTAGAGGAAGGGGTATCTGCCGAGCACTGTCACCTACACTTCCCGAGCGTCCATTTTCCGAGGCCACCAAGATGACAAAGGGCTCAGACAAGGGTTCCATACAAAGTAACTCTTCAGGGCAGAGGGTTAATCTTCTGTGCTGGCCCCAAGGATACAGAGGGAAGTTATGTCCAGAGTGAACATTTATACTGAGTGGAGGAGTGTGTTGATTTATCTTTTCCCCGTGAAGGTACATGATAGGAAAACAAGCAAAAAAGTCTTTTTAAAAGTCGATCATTCTTTTGTAATTAAGTCCACGGCCGCTCTAGACTTGGGGCTTGATTTTCCTCCCCCGTCAAACGTGGAAGAAGAGAGACTTAACTCTTAAGATGCCACGAGGTCAAACACCACTGACCTCGGGAGAGGAAAAGTAGAGTTGTTTTCTTTTTCTATTATTCTCCATGGAAAATCCCAGTGCTTGTCGACTTGGAGATTTAAATCACTGGTTTCATTTAAGGCCAGAATGAGTATATCGAAACTTTATCCCAAAAGGAAGAGCGTCACAGCACCCAGGGCTCAGCAGTACTGATGAAATTCCACATTCGAGCTAGCGTTGTCCAGGCTGCCCTCGCATTTCTGCAGCAGGTGATAGTTTGGGGGAAGATGCTATAAATCAATGTAAAGGAGGATGACATTCCAGACCAAGGGTGGATGCCCAACTTTATGGCAATAATGAGCGTCAGTGTAACACAGGTGCACTGGACAGCATAGCCCTCTCCAAAGTGCATGGAACAGAATCATGTTCAAACACCTGTCCAACATTCAAGGCGTCAACCTCCCTCTCCAGCCAGCCTGCCCTTCCAGTTTCCTTCACACCAGCTGAACTAGGTAGCTGTTTTCCCCACGTCTCGCCTCTCTGGTTCTCTTGGCCATGGGCCAAGTCCTGCTCACCCTTTAAGGCCTCACTCTGAGGAGGATGGCGGGATGACTACCACCCCGGGGCTGGAGCAGTTTCTTCCTCTGTGTGCGCCTCCCATCCTACCCCTCTCCCAGGGCACTTACTGTAGAGCGATTTACGTTCACATCTTAATGCTTCTGCTCGACAGTGACACGAATCTGACATTGTTACACAGATGCTTTTGCTAAGCTCCCCGTGTGCCCGGCTGACACGTCTGACTGTTCCCAAGAGGCACCGACACAGGGTCTCCTCCTTAGGAGACTCACAGTCCAGTTGTGACGGGAGCCTGAGTGGAACCAGCCCGAGGAGGGGTGGAGAGAACGTGTCCCTACTGTGTGGACAAGTGGCCCTTGAGTGCACGGTCACTAACTTAAGGAGTTTAAGATTAGACAAATTATCTGGGAAATAAGGAGCTTGAGCTCAATGGTTTCCATGTTCTTTACTACTTTCAGATTCTTGAAAGCCTTCTAGAATATTCCCACTTGCAACAAAAATTGTTCATAGCGTAATATAGTCTATAATACAAAATTCCAGGAATTCCCTGGTGACCCAGTGGTTAGGACTCGGGGCTTTCACTGTCGAGGGCGCAGGTTCAATCCCTGGCTGGAGAACTAAGATCCCGCAAGCCACTCGGCGAGGCCAAAAATAATAATGATAATACAAAATTCCTATGATAAGGTCTTCAAATTTTCCTGAAAAAAAAAAAGTAAAGAGAGGGACTTTATGGGGAAAATTTTAAGTATGTGTCTTTAAGGACCCTAAGGGGAACTCAGTAGGTTTTTGGAAAAGTGACCCCCCCCCCACCCCGTGTGTTATTTTTTTCCTGCACTCTTTTCCTCATGGGGAATGTCCTTGTAACAGGCCATAGATATTCAAGAGTGTGCTGTTAGTCTTTCTGAGGTGTTGAAAGTCTGGATCTGATAGCCTCCAAAACTCACTGGAGTGTTCAGATGTGTGAAGGTCAGATTCATTCATTTTATGGTCATTATCTTAGTTCAGCCTGCTATAAAAAGTACCATAGACTGGGTGGCTTACAAACCACAGAAATACATTTCTTAGAGCTTGGGAGGCTGGGGGTCGGAGACCAGGGTTTGAGCAGAATCAGGTTCCAGGGAGAGCCCTCTTCTGGTTTGCAGACTTATCCTCACTTAGCTGGCCTCTTCCAAGGGCACTAATCCATTCATCAGGGCTCCACCCTCATGACCTAATCGCCTCCCGAAGGTCTCACCTCCAAATACCATCACATGGGGATTAGGGCTCTGACAAATGAACTTGGAGGGGATGTATTCAGTCCATAACAGTCATCATCAGGATTGGTTTCAATCCAGCTTGATTTCTGCCTTTTTTTCCCTCTAAGAAGGACCTGTTTTTTGTTTGTTTTCAGTGGATCAGTGCAGGGGTAAGAATCCAGCAGCTCCTGAGTATCTTCTGTCTAACACCTTTTTTTGGTATAAACTTCCTCCATATAATACCAAAAACTTTTGATAAAAAGAAAAAAAATCTCGCCAATCTTACTAGGCTATCACAGCCACTGTAAATCATTTTAATGGCTCTGTCTAGTCAGTTTTCCCTATATATGATTCATTAACATGTCATTAGCTTAAGTCTCAATGATAACTGTTTTATTTTTTATTTTTAAAAAATTTTATTTATTTATTTACTTTTGGCTGCGTTGGGTCTTTGTTGCTGGCGTGGGCTTTCTCTAGTTGCGGCGAGCGGGGGCTACTCTTCGTTGCGGTGCACGGGCTTCTCATCGCGGTGGCTTCTCTTGTTGTGGAGCGTGGGCTCTAGGCGCGCAGGCTTCAGTAGTTGTGGCACGCGGGCTTCAGCAGTTGTGGTGCACGGGCTTAGTTGCTCCATGACACGTGGGATCTTCCCGGACCAGGGCTCGAACCCGTGTCCCCTACATTGGTGGGGAAAGGTGGGGAGTTTGAGGTCTCAGAGCCCCCCAGCAGGAGAGCAGCCCAGAACAGATAAGGCAGATTAGGGAGGATGCTGTGATCCAGGAGATTAGGACACTGGGACCTGGATGCCTCAAAGGAGTTAGGAAGATGGAAAAGAAAGTTAACCTGTGTTTAAACTGTGCGCAGAGCCAGGGGTCTACGGGGAGAGCAGGAGCTGACTTGTTTTCTCTCTCCTGCACTGCAGACAACCTGCCCTCAAAAACTCACAGCCCAGGTACAGCGGGGGTTGGGCTGTGTAGTGAAGCTGAGAACCCAGGCACTCTGGGAAGACAGTTTCTAGGGGAAACACATCCTGCGTCCCAAACACCCAGCTTATAAATGATCTTCTGGATCCTGTCCTACTTGCAAACCAAGGCTTGATTTGCCTGTAATGGGCCAGCTCCGACAGTGCCAAGGGAGAGAGGCCATTAGCAGAAATGAGAAGCAAACTAAAATCTTTTAGTCCATTAGGTTAAAAGGGGATTTTTCTAACTTTTATTATTTATGATTTGTGACTTCGGTTACTGTTTCCCGGAACAAACAGAATGTTACAGTTCTACTTCAACTTGCTGGAGCAAATAGATGCTTATCATCAGTCACACTGCAAATTGCGAAGCAGTCCGTCGCCACGGCCTTCGGCGCTGTGGCCTCCTTCTGTAGTTCTTTGATGTCTTGTCAGGCAAGTTATTTTCTGAGCCTCAGATAGTTTCCAAAAAGCTGCCACAATCTGTGTGTGTGTGTGTGCGTGCGCATGCACGCATATATATACACACAAATGTGTGTCTAGATCTATCTATCTTGCAAATGAACATAGTAAACTCAGTGAAATGAGCAAACTCAGACTTTGGTTTTTACTTTAAGAACGTCACTCCCTGAAAAATAGGAATTGGGGTCCCAAGGATCTCCTGTGGGTGGCATTGAGGACTCCGTGGGTGGGAGCTAAGAAAGTGAACAGGAGGGGAGGAAGAAAGGCCGGGTCCAGTGACCTCGGGACCCCTGGAGGATGCCGCCATCCCACTCCCACCCGGGCCACCCCACCCACTGCCCCGGCCTCTGCTGAAGGCGGTCACACAGTCTCCGTGCTGGAGCTGCGTCTGAAATTTACAGTTTTTCTTTCACGTTCCCCTTTTTCAGTCTCCAAGAAGGTGGGGGGGGAGGGGATGAATGAGACACAAACGAAAGAGGAAGTGTCTCAGCACTAAGGAGACATCCAACACCCGACTCGACCAGTGACCTCGGTGGAAATACTGAGGACATCCTCTGTGTCCTCTTAGACCTTCTGGGAGCGAGGGCAGCTGCTACCCAGAAGCAACCAGCTTCCTCCTGGCCAGGTCATCGGCGTCACCTGCCTGGAGGTAGAAGAAGCTCTGGGGGAGGGTGCGTGGGGCCTTGGGGCCGGATGTGCCCGAGGCGGGGAGGCCTCCTGGCCCCCGTGTGACCCTCAAGGCTTCTTCCCTACGAGCTGCAATCCACTGAGCTCCCGACGTGGGGAAACCAGGCTGTGCCCATGGAGGTACCATCTGAGGGGGACCATGAGTCCAGCTCGTTCTCCAAGTCAGACAGCTGCCCCCCCCATGAGGGCAGCTGGTGCTAACTCAGGGACAGGGGAGGACTGACAGCCTCTGAGGGAGAGGACAGATGTGAAGATGGAGGGCAAAGGCTGGTGCAGAGGAAACAGGAAAGAGGGCATCGCCAGGGTGGTGCTTGAGTGGTGAGAAAGCATACATTTCTTATGCCACGTAAAAATACATTTCCACTGGAGTCCACGTCACGAAAGACAGTGGTGAGACGTGCTTAGAATAGAAACATTCGAAAGGACAGGAGAGTACACGAAGGAAGAAAATCACTCCTGGTTCTGCCCAGAAATAACCTGGGTGAACATTGGCTGAAGCTTCAGATGTTTTCGTGCTGTGCGTTTTTCAACATAATTGCCATCATCCGGGACCTCCAAACTGGTACAGACTGGCTTTTCAATCCATTTCTTTCTTTTTCCAGAAAGAATTCTCTGCCTCTGAGGATGTGTATCACAGCATTGTTTATAATCCGGAAAACCTGAAAAGCCCATGTTCATCGTTAGTGTTTCAGTCAAGCAGTTATAATCTCCCAGTAAAATAGAACGCAGTCATTAAAAAGATTGATCTCATGCTGTGATTCACATAGAAGGATGTTGCCAAGACCTGGCTGAATTTTTTTAAAAGTTTTCAAAACAGTATATATCACTTGAGCCCATTCATATAAAAACGTGGGTGTCTGTGTGTGTAAGGATGTTTGCCAAAATTTTAATAATGGTTCTCTCCAGAAGGAGGGCTATCTGGCTGTTTACTTTATACATTTTTTGTACCATTTACATATATTTTGCAAGGAACATTTACTAGTTTTATGTTTTTTAAAACTATTCATTTTGAGAAAAAAAATTAGGTAAATCTATACTTACTGATATCAAATATATCCACTATAAAGGGAGTGAGGGAATTCCCTGGTGGTCTAGTGGTTAGGACTCGGGGCTCTCACTGCCATGGGCCTAGGTTCAATCCCTGGTCAGGGAACAGAGATCCCACAAGCCATGCGGCACAGCCAATAAATAAATAAATAAATAAATAAAAAGTGAGTGAAAGTGAGAGGAGATAGAAAACCTATACACAATACGGTACCATTTTGGTATTTAACATTTCTATACACAAGTTGGCATATTTTATATATATAATCTGCGAGTACAAAAATATATACATTACAAAGGTTAAGTATGAAATTTACATATCCACTTTACACGTATATAAAAGCAAGTTGTTGTTTTTTTTAAATAAATGTATTTATTTTTGGCTGCGTTGGGTCTTCGTTGCAGTGCGCAGGCTTCTCATTGCGGTGGCTTCTTCTTGCGGAGCACGGGTGCTAGGCGCACGGGCTCATTAGCTGTGGCTTGCGGGCTCTAGAGCGCAGGCTCGGAGTTGTGGCGCACGGGCTTAGTTGTTCCGTGGCATGTGAGATCTTCCCAGACCAGGGCCCGAACCCGTGTCCCCTGCGTTGGCAGGCGGATTCTTAACCCCTGTGCCACCAGGGAAATCCCTAAAAGCAAGTTTAAAAACTTGTTATGGTGGGTGCTTTTTTATAAAATCATGACACTGTGTTATATCTTAAACAGTAACGATATTTCCGTTGTGAGGGTGGGCAGTATTTCAGGCTGAGTCTTGGAGGAGGACTGGCCAGTGCAGGACAGTCCGGAGTGAGGGAACAGCACGTCCCCAAGGAAGGCACAAAGTCACAACAAAGCGGGTGCGTTTGTCAGCCTATCGCCCCTGACATCTGAAACCACGGAGCGCTCCCTCCTTCTGAAATTTCCTCCTGGCTTTTCTGGGTCACTGTCTTCTCTGGGCTGCAGTGGCTCCAGTCAACCATACAGGCACTTGGGGCCCTGAGGGAATGAGGCACTGGACAGTGACCTTGGTTGTGTCGGGCAGGGACTCTGTAGAGAGCACGAGGATTCAACCGACCTCGTTCATAATCTCCTGGAGGCTCAGGCCTGGGCACCACGGGAGAGAGAGCCTAGAATCTGGGTCAGTGGACTTGGGCTCAAGGTGAGACATCCCCGCCTCCCCGCCATGGCCTGTCTCAGATGAAATCCACTACCTCTCTGAACCTCAGGGTCATTATCCATTAAATGGGACAATAAGAACCTTACCCCATAGGGTTGCTGAGAAGGTAGTATCCAAAGAAGCTGATTCCAGGAAGCACAGACAGCCTGAAAAAACCCCAAAGGCCAAAACGCCAAGCCCTGACATTTCAACAGGTCAGGTTTTGCTAAAAAACCCATGCTCACGAAAAGTCCTTGTGATACATTCTCGTGGTCAGACGTGTCAGTCACAGGTTCTAATTACGGAAACTCTCTGACAAAACAGCCTGTTGACATGAGTCACCGGGTGGTTTAAGTCTCAAGGCCAAGGTCTCTCCTAAGAATGGGTTGCAGACATGTACATTCTTGGGAAAAGACAGCAGTGGTTTGGAATCATTTTCATCCAGGAGGATGAATTTACAGTCCAGAAAGTAACAGCCTTCTGAAACACCAGGTGGTGAATATAAAGTCCCAGGGTCTCCGTCCTCTGACTTTCCTGAATTTCCTTCTCTCGTATTTGCTTCCGTTTGGAGTCCTTTCTTTTACGTACACACCTCTGTTGATTCAGGATCCGGCCTGGTAACCTGGGTAAATTACTTCACATGGCAGTTCAGATAACTTCAGTCCACTTGGAAAGCACAGATGGGAGAAGAGTCTACTTAAAGTCGGGGACTCCACGAAGGGACCTCAGAAAGGAATCGGCTTTGGTCGATGGGCCTAGGTGGGAAAGGGCGTGAGAACGTCACTTTCTCTCAACGGCGAAAATTTCTTCTTCCTAAATGTTTGCATCTCCTCCCTGGAAGCTTCTTGAGCTTGTTTTCCGAATTGTCATCATGTTGGATCGCACTGAAGGCTCTTCTCTGCAGGATTCTGTGGCCTGGCTGTTAGAAGCACAGACGTAGAAGATTCCCCAAGATCTGGCTACATTTTCTTTTAAAGTTTCAAACAGTGTGTGTGTGTGTATATATATATATATATATACACACACACACATATATATAACTTGAGCTTACTTATGTAAAAACGTGGGTGTACCTGTGTTTCAAGTTGTTTGCCAAAAAAGAAGCAGACTCACAGGTCTAGAGAACAAACTAGTGGTTTCCAGTGGGCTCTGGGAGGAGGGGCCATATAAGGGTGCGGGAGTGAGAGATGCAGCCTCTTGGGTGTAAGACAGGCTCAAGGATGTATGTACAACACGGGGAGTATAGCCAATATTTTGTAATAACTGTAAATGGAAAGACCTTTCAAAATTGTATTAAAAAATTTGAAAATTGTCCTAAAAACATGTTGGCCAGAATGTTAATAATGGTTAGTAACCACGGGAAGCAGCCACGGGTTTAAGCCCCAGCTGTACCCCTTGTGAGGGGTTACGAAACCTCTCTATTTCTTTGTCTCTGAAGCTGGATAGAGAGTTAGTGTGACGATTACGGGGCATGAAGGAAGCACTCCGTCAATGCTGCCCCTGGACCTTGAAGAAACGGATGCTGCCCTCGGCTGTAGCAGAGACCCAGAAAACAGAGGGCACTAGTTGAAGTAAAACACGACTTACTGACATTGGATGTCCCATGGGGGTGACCCGGCACGTGGAGAATGGATCAGAGTCAAGTTCACAGAGAGAATGGGGCGGAAAAAAAACCAATGTCATTTAGCTGCCTCCCTCAGAGGTCATAGTTCCCAGGTCAGCACATTCACTCCCCACGAGGCACAAGAAGCCAAATTCTAACAATTCTTCCTGGGAAACCCGGGGAATCCGTTGGACAACCCCAGTGGCCCCTGCCACCCAGAGACATGAGGGATCAGAGCCGCCCCGGACCTCAAAGTTGATTCTCCTGGACAAACTTGGAGACAGTGACCAAAGCTTGTCTCTTTGACCCTCCACTTTCTGACTGGCCCATTCCTGAGCTATGTTACAAGAGAAGGTTTAAAGTGGTTTTGTCAATATGCTTTTCTTGTATTCTCCAATTACATCGTCTTGCTGAAGGACCCAACGCTGACTTCTTAAGGTGACGACTTTGCTCGAATCTGCGCGTGTTAGTTTCATACGTGAACTCTCCAGGTAGGTTTGCCAGATACGAGACAGGGTTCCCAGTTACATTTGAGTTTCAGATCAACAGTGAATAATTTTTCATGTATGAGTATGTCCCAAATATTGGATGGGACGTACTCAGACTAAAAGATTATTTGTTGCTGCTCTGAAATTCTAATGAACTGGGCATCCTGTCTTTTTCTTTGCTGTATATATCTGGCAACTCCCTGTCCATGGGAGATCTTATTTCCTTCCACCCAAGTACTAGCCAGGCCCGACCCTGCTTAGCTTCTGAGATCAGAAGAGCTTGGGCTGGACATATGCAGGGTGGTATGGCTGTAGGCAATCCTGCTCCTGGGCATATATACCTGGAGAAAACCATGATTCAAAAAGATACATGCACCCCTATTTACCATAGCCAAGACATGGAAGCAACCTAATGTCCATCAACACATGAAAAATAAAGAAGATATGGTAATATATATAATGGAATACTACTCAGCCATGAAAAAGAATGAAATAATGGCATTTACAGCAACATGGATGGACCTAGAGATTGTCATACTAAGTGAAGTAAGTCAGACAGAGAAAGACAAATATCACATGATATCACTTATATGTGGAATCTAAAAAAAAGATATAAAAGAACTGATTTACAAAACAGAAGCAGACTCACAGACATAGAAAACAAACACATGGTTATGGAAGGGGAAGTGGGGGGATAAATCAGAAGCTTGGGATTAACAGATACGCAGATAATAATAGATTGTTATTATCTATATATAAAATAGATAATCAACAAGGACCTACTGTATAGCACAGAGAACTCTGCTCAATATTTTGTAATAACCTGTATGGAAAAAGAATCTGAAAAAGAATGGATACATGTATATTTATAACTGATTCACTTTGCTGTGCACCTGAAACTAGCACAACATTGTCAATCAACTATACCCCAATATAAAATAAAAATTAAAAATAAAAATAAAACAAACAAATAAAAATCTTATTTCCCTGTTTCCAAATTCTTGGAGGGGGTGACCTGGGGGATGCTTCTATAACATATACACAGTCCTGGAAAGGTAAGCATGGTCATTCTTTATGCACAAAGACACATTTCCACACAAACAGCAAGTATCTCCCCACGCGAGGCACGGCTTTGCTGGGTGGCTCCAGGAAAGAAGAGGCTGGTAGATCACAGTCTTTGCCGTCAGGGAGCTCGCAGAGTAGACCATAGTGCAGTTAACCGCAAAAACCAGAGCAGAGCACAAGAGCCCTGCGGAGGTCTCCACGCCTTCCCAGTTCAGGGGAGAGGACATGGCATTGGCTTGAGGGGGCCATATGGAGAAAGACTCCTTGTTGGGGTGGCATTTAGATGCTCCTCGATGTCACTGAGTGGAAGGAGTGACTTAAATGCATGCGAAGTCGAGGGAGAACTTCATGCATACTTGGTGGCTTCTTTGGGCAGAATGTAGATGACATCAAGAGACAAAGAAGGGGAAGTAAGTCTGGAAAGAGGAGGTGAGGTTCAAGAACCACAGAAAAGAAGCCAAGGAAAGAACCCAGAGTCACCCCAACTTTTTGTGCGTGTACTTTTCAAATAAGGAAGTATTCCCAAATGTTCTCTTGGGAGAGGAGGAGGTGGGGGCTTACCTAGTCCTTCGAGGAGAAGGTTTCATCCCATTGAGAGTGAGTTCCTTTCACAAAAGGTTGCTTCTGCGGGTGAACTCATTCCTGGGGTCCAGCGAAAGGTATGAGAGAGAATCAGGTCTGGCCAAGTGACGTCTAAGCAAAGGTGGCCGTGGAAGACCACATGGATATCGCTTGCTTGACAGATTAGATACAGTCCAGAGAAGCTGTCCGGGAAATGAATTTCTGAAAAGTAAATTTATTTCCCAATTTTTCAAATAAAAAACGAGCTGTCCTTGGCTCTCAAAGCTAATTTGCTCATTTCTTATGTGACCTTTAATTTAGCAAGTGTGCGAGCTAAAAACCCTGGTGAGACTCAGTTTTCTCATCTGTAAAATGGGAGTGTGGCCCAAATCACTACGTTTTCCTCCAATTGACCCAAAAGAAAGCTCTTGGTGAGGGAGGGGTTGGCAGGATAACAGTCCAGCTCAGAGGGCCCCAGGGCACCTGCAGTTCCCTTAGTCCCTTCTTGATAAGACAATGTAGATGAAGCAAGTCCTAGGAGCAAGCCAGCCCACAGGAAGTGTACTGAGGGGGAGCACAGCCCCCCATCGCAGAAGGATTAGGCTGCACCTGGAAAGATAAGGCACGTAGAGTGCTTGTGACAGTGAACACTACAGGCCTGCAGTGGGCCACACCTCCTGGTACTCATGGCCTCTTGATGTGCAAGGTACCCATCCTTGAATCTGGGCTGCTTCAAGCAATAGAACGGGACAGGGGTGACTCTGTACTGGCTCTAGGCCAACATCTTAAGGAAGCTCGGGGGATTCTGCTTTTGCTCTCTTGGGAGACCTGAGCTACCACATAGCCTGCACCCTGTATCCTGTTGGAGAGGCCACGTGGAGAGGGAGAGGCCCTGGGCTCCGTGGAGAACCGAGGACCCAGCCGGACGTTTGTCCCTGTTACAGGCCACCCTGCCACCCCTCCCATGTGTCCCCACCCACCTCCACTTCTGGGTCACCTGACACGGGAGCGGAGACAACACCTCAGACGTTCCACCCAGACAGAGACCAGCCACCCAGTGCCCTTGTTTAAATTCTCGACCCACAGATTTGTGAGCAAATAGCATCGCCGCTATTTTCAGCTCTGATGTTTTGGGTACAGCACTGGGTCATGAAATCCCACACTCACAGGAAAGGTACACCATCCCCCCCCCCCAAAATATGTCAGGAATCTGTGCTGTCCAGCTGGTCGGGTTTCTCAGGGTCAAAAGAAAGGATGTGCGCAGTTGAAACCACAGGCAGGAGCACTTCCTATTGGGGACCAAACAGGAGTTCCCTGAGGACCGCAGGTTCCTGGGCTCTGGGCTGGGAATGGGTGACAGCCCCCAGGGGGGTTCTCAGCTCTCGCTCAGCAGCCCTGGGCTGAGGGACCTGCCCCGGCTTTGTTCAGCCCTCGCTGTGCTCCCCCAGAGAGGCAAGGACACGGGGAGCTGTGTTCTGGGGAGGTTTGGTGGGGACCAAGTCGGGGGGCCCTCACCTCCTGGGAAGCAGCAAGAATGAAAAGAGATAGGAGGCGGGGAGGGGGAGGGGGAGCGGGGAACCACCCTATTCAGCAGCAGAGGCAGCTCTGGGGGCTCCTTCAGTCACCCCAGGACAGGAAGCAGGACGGAGAGTGGCAGGAGGGGACCCACCCGGATGGGGCCTACATTCAGGGCCTGGACTGGGGGCCAGGGCTTCCCGGGCAGGGGCAAGCCTGGGGCTCTGAAAGCAGCTTACACTTCCACGGGGTCAGGAAGGGGCAGGGTGCTCTGCACCCAGGGACACCTCCGACGGTGCAGAAACAGGAGCATGCTGCCTGGGACAGGAGGACAGGTGAAAAACAAGCAGGCCAGGCCAAGGTGGCATAGGGACCAGACTGCGATGGAAGGCTGGGCCTGGGTCTGGCCCATCACTGACTGTCCAGCAGCTAGCACACAAGAGATGCTCAATAGATGTTTGCTGAATAGAGGCACAGAGAAAGGATGGGGGATCATCCTAGGGAAGAACCTGACCAGGATGAGCAGCTGTGGTAGGAGGGCATCTCCCGGGCCACGGGCTCTGGTCCAGCCTGGGCATCACATCACCAGGCGACGTGGGCAAGTTGCCACCTCTCTGCAGGGCTCAGCTCTGTGTCCGTGAATCAAAGGTGTTAGGGGAGAAGTTTCCCCTGTGCTCAGGGACTTGGTGTCTCTGAGATCTGGTGACTAATGTCGAGTGTGGATAGGGTGGTGTCAGGAAGGGAAGGAGATGGGAGGATCAAAGACAGTCCTGAGGAGGGGCATGGAGAAAATAAGGCAGCTGTCAGCAGAAACCGGAAGTCAGAAGGGAGAGCTGGGCTGGGGGGGAAAGATGACATGTTTGCCGTTAGGGAAGTTTAAAGGGGACAAGGGCACATCTTCAAATGGGCAGTGGAGGCAAAAAAATCACAGCCAACTAGAACATTCTCTCCATGGCCCCCCAAAAGACAGCCAAGGGCTTCCCTGGTGGCGCAGTGGTTGAGAGTCCGCCTGCCGATGCAGGGGACGCGGGTTCGTGCCCCGGTCCGGGAAGATCCCACGTGCCGCGGAGCGGCTGGGCCCGTGAGCCATGGCCGCTGAGCCTGCGCGTCCGGAGCCTGTGCTCCGCAACGGTAGAGGCCACAACAGTGAGAGGCCCGCGTACCGTAAAACAACAACAAAAAAAAACAACCAAAAAAAACCAACAAAAAAAAGACAGCCAAGTCCTAATCCCCCCAAACTGTGAAGGTTACCTTACGTGGAAGAAAGGTCTTTGCAGATGTGATTAAGTAAAGGTCTTGAGATGGGAGATATGCTGGATTATCGGGTAGGTCCTGAATGCCCTCATGTGTGTTCTCTCTTTTTTTTTTTTTTTTTTGGCTGTGCTGGGTCTTTGCGGCCAGCAGGGGCTACTCTTCGTTGCTGTGCGCGGGCTTCTCATCGCCGTGGCTTCTCTTGTTGTGGAGCACGGGCACTAGGTGCATGGGCTTCAGTAGTTGTGGCTCATGGGCTCAGTAGTTGTGGCGCACAGGCTTAGTTGCTCCGCGGCATGTGGGATCTCCCCTGACCAGGGCTCGAACCCGTGTCCCCTGCATTGGCAGGCGGATTCTTAACCACTGCGCCATCAGGGAAGTCCCATGTGTGTTCTTATAACAGGGAGGCGGAGGGAGATTTGACACCCAGAGGAGAAGGTGATGTGAAGACGGAGCAGAGAGAGATTTGAAGATGCTGGCCTTGAAGATTGAGGGATGCCGGCCACAAGCCGAGGAACGACGGCCACCCCCAGGAACTGGAAGAGGCAAAGAGCAGATTCACCCCTGCAGCTGCCAGAGGGGGTGTAGCCGAGAGACAGTGTTTTCAGACACCCAGCCTCCAGGACTCTGAGACGAAAGACTTCTGTTCCTTTAAGCCACCAAGACTTTGCGGTAATTTCTACCAGCAGCCACAGGAAGTGAATACACTGGGCGTCCCCTCAATCACAGACTCTTAACTCACCGCCAGGTCCCTCACCTGGGCCCCAGGTTAGTGCTTTGGGTATGTTATCTCTCACCCCTCTGAAGAGCCTGTGAGGCAGGGACTGTTAGAATCCTCACTTCCCAAAGGAGGAAGATGAGTCACAGAGGTTGGACAACCCTTCAGAGGTCGCAGAGCTGGCAAGTGACAGAGCTATACAGAGGTGGGTGACTCCAGGGGTGACCCTCTTAACCACTGCGCCGGCCTCTGTCCCAGCTGAACACATGCTCCTAAACATGACACCCACACAAGCTTGCAGGTCCTGGTGATGGAAGTGGTAGCTTCTTCTTTCAGTGCCCTAAGTTATAAAGCTACTACGTATCACAACTGCACGTAGAGCTTGTTAGTCCCGTAATGGGGCTTTGAGCATCTATGTCCTGAGACACGTCACAGGGCAACAAACTGGGACCCTAAGAGGCGGTGGCTTGTTCACTGCCTTAAGGCTGGTCCCTGAAGTTAGAGCCAGAATCAGAAGCTAATTCAGAATGTTCCCACCCTATATTTTAGGAGCAAATTAAGCAGCTGAAATGCGAAAAGAAATGCCGGCTTGGTTACACGACCCTCGCTATCTAAGGCAGACCCAGGACCATGCTCCAGAACAAAGATCTGAAGTCAAACACACTCTCCTGACACACGTGTTCTGGGCACGTGAGGTGTGATGCTTGCCGCCCCCCAGAAGGTGCAAGGGAAGTGGGACTGGGCACTTCCCGGATGACACATCGCACGGGGTGGGGGGCACCTGCCAAAAATGGGCCCATCCACTGGCTGACTGATGGCCCATCAGGTGCCCTCCTACTGGGCGAGCAATTGGATTAACCAGAGCAGCTCCCTGGAGTGAATTGGAGAATGTGGAGAGGATTGACGAGAGACAGACAGACAGACGAGACAGAGCAACCAATCTCCAGAGCTACACTGCATCCGGAAACTTTCCCGGAAGAGGCGTGCATACCCTCACTCCCCACCCCTAAGGCAGCCTCAGCGACTCTCCGTTCTTCTGGGTGGATCGAGCCTCCTGGGTAGCTCACAGGGCACAAAACAGAGGCAAACGGACACAATTAGCAGCATTCGCCCCAGTTTTTGTTTTGCGTGTTTGCATTCAGATGTGTACGTCTTTCTTCTTTTTTTGGCCATGCCACGTAGCTTGCGGGAGTTCCCTGACCAGGGATTGAACCCAGGCCCTCAGCGGTGAAAGCTCGGAGTCCTAACCACCAGACTGCCAGACAATTCCTAGATGGCTACATCTTTAATTCCTTTTTGAGGTGATATTCTTTTTTTTTAATTTATTTTATTGAAGTTTAGTTGATTTACAATGTTGTGTTAATTTCTGCTGTACAGCAAAGTGATTCAGTTATACATATATGTTAGATATTTTTTCATATTTTTTTCCATGATGGTTTATCACAGGATATTGAATACAGTTTCCTGGGCTCTACAGTCAGACCTTGTTGTTTATCCATCCTCTAGATAATAGTTTGCATCCAGTAATCCCAAACTCCCAGTCCGTCCCTCCTCCACCCTCCTCCCCCTTGGAGGGGATAGTCTTATAAAATGCCTTCCTGAATTAATTTTGCTGCCCGTCACCCTAGCGAACCCACCTGGGCAAGTCAAATTTGCAAGGGCGTCCTCTCTACTGAGACAGGTCCCAGGAGGGCCCTTAACGGAACCAGCTTCAGGCAGAGACCACACTGTGTTCCTCTTTTTTCACGCTCTAGGGGCCAAAATGAGATGGGGCAACCTGGGACCCCGTTTTTTCTATACACTCTTGTCTGAATTAAAAATGTTCGAAAAATGAATGTTAAACCCTTCACCCGTGGAGGAATGTTTAGTATATTCCTGAACACAATGCTAACTTGAAAAAATACCTATTTTGTGCTTGCCCATAGTAAAAATAGAGCTGAACTCTATAGGTCATTGGTCACTGATGTAGTACGGGTTTATACCTGTGTGCTCAGCTGATCGCAAGATCGGGGTGCGCGTGTACTGTGCTCATGGGTCCCATTCATATAAGGCTGAACTTCACGAACGGCACCCTCCTCCCCCCCACCCGCCAGTATCGACAGGACTCCTCTCTCAGGGGACCTTGAGCTCAGGTGTCACCTTTTGGTGACAAAAATGGCATCACAGACCGAGAATTTTTTTTTTTTTTTTTGCGGTACGCGGGCCTCTCACTGCTGTGGCCTCTCCCGTTGCGGAGCACAGGCTTCGGACGCACAGGCTCAGCGGCCGTGGCTCACGGGCCCAGCCGCTCCGCAGCATGTGGGATCTCCCCGCACCGGGGCACGAACCCGTGTCCCCTGCATCGGCAGGCGGACTCTCAACCACTGCGCCACCAGGGAAGCCCACAATTCTTTTTTTTTAAAGAATCAATTTTATTTAATTTTGGTTGTGTTGGTTCTTCGTTGCTGCGCGCGGGCTTTCTCTAGTTGCGGTGAGCAGGGTCTACTCTTCATTGCAATGCGCGGGCTTCTCATTGCGGTGGCTTCTCTTGTTGTGGAGCATGGGCTCTAGGCGTGTGGGCTTCAGTAGTTGTAGCACATGGGCTCAGTAGTTGTGGCACACGGGCTCTAGAGCGCAGGCTCAGTACTTGTGGCACACAGGCTGTTGCTCTCCGGCATGTGGGATCTTCCCGGACCAGGGCTCGAACCCGTGTCCCCTGCATTAGAAGGTGGATTCTTAACCACTGCGCCACCAGGGAAGTCCCAAGCTTGCAATTCTTTCAAAATATAGTTGACCCTTGAACAACATGGGCCATTAGAAGCACCGACCCCTTGCAGTCAGAAAATCTGCATATAACTTTTCAGTCACCCCTCTGTATCCTCAGCTTCACATCCATGGATTCAACCAACCGAGGATCTTGTAGCACTGCCGTTATGTATTTAGTGAAAAAAGCCTGTGCAGAGGTGGATCTCTGCAGTTCAAACCCCTGTTGTTCAAGGGTCAACTGTAAACAGTTTTGTCACTTGATCGATAAGAAAAAAGTATTGGAATGGTTTTCATTTTATTTTGAGTAAAGTTGAACCCTTTTATGTTAATGGATCATTCAAAGTACCCGTTCTTTGTTCGTTTTCATGTCATGATGTCCATCTCCTTAAAGTCATTTAAAAATCCTTCATCTGCCATATACTTGGCATTTCTTTACCCCGTTCTGCAGTCTTCTAATCTTGTTACAAATTTTCTTTTTTTTTTAATTTTCTTTTTTATTATTATTTTTTAAATTTATTTATTTATTTTTGGCTGTGTTGGGTCTTCGTGTCTGTGCGAGGGCTTTCTCTAGTTGCGGCAAGTGGGGGCCACTCTTCATCACGGTGCGCGGGCGTCTCACTATCGCAGCCTCTCTCGTTGCGGAGCATAGGCTCCAGACGCGCCGGCTCAGTAGCTGTGGCTCATGGGCCTAGTTGCTCCGCGGCATGTGGGATCTTCCCAGACCAGGGCTTGAACCCGTGTCCCCTGCATTGGCAGGCAGATTCTCAACCACTGCACCACCAGGGAAGCCCACAAATTTTCTTTTTGGACAACTTGGATGATTCTAAACATGAGAACCTCTTCCAGAGGTTGCTTTGCAGCAGTAGGACAGGGGCTTAGAATGAAAAACAGGACTTAGGAGTATCTTTGAGTTAAGGCTGGGAGGGCAGGAGTCATGTCTGGGGCTGGCTCAGGGGGAGCTGGGCGTCCCTTTTGGTGAGGTCGTGAATAAGGGTTTGAGGAAACAGGATTACAAAGGGCCAGGTGTTCCCCAGGTTCCTTCCTAGGAAGCCGTCAGGACAGAGGGGCTGGTGAGCGCGGTGCGAACTTGGGGAAGAATGACGGGAGCTGGACAGAAAGGAGCGAGTGGGAGGCGGGGGCTTGTTCAGAGGCCGCCAGTGGCCGCATACCCGCGCCGGGCCGTGAGTCCACCTGCGGCCGCCGCGGACTCGCTTACGCGCCGGTGGACTCTGTCACGCCGAGGGCTCTGCTCACACCCACGGCCAGCCGAGCACGTGCACGAGCAGCTGACCCCGCGGCGCGGGCGCGGCCGGGGAGCGGCGCCCCGGAGAGCGGCGCCCCGGGAGGTCAGGGCGGAAAGGCCGAGCGCGGGGCTGATCTCAGCGCCTCGTGGCCCCTCGTGACCGCGCTTCGCCGAGAACCTGGGGCCACGGCGGCCACTAGGACTCGGGCCCCAAGCCCTCGAGACTGCCTCGCGCAGCCGGGCGGGGCGTGGAGCGTGGAGCGCGGAGCGCGGAGCACAGCGTGGGGCGCGTGGGCGGGGCGTAGTGCGCGGCGTGGGCGGGGCCGTGACAGGGCGTCAAGGGGCGTGGGCGGGGTGCGTGGGCGAGGCGTGGGGCGCGACGGCCAGACGTGGAGCGCGACGGCGGGGCGTGGAGCGCAGCGGGGGCGGGGCATGGTGCGCGGGGCCTTGACAGGGCGTCAGGGGCGGGGCACAACGGTGCGTGCCTGCTACGGTGGGGCGTGGCGTCGCGCGAAGAGGCGGGGCACGGCGTCGGGCACAGGGCACGGCGCAGGGCACGGGGCGGGCGGCGTCGACGCCAGGCGGGATGACGGTGATGGGGTGAGGGTGACGGGGTGAGGGTGGCGGGGCCGGGCTGGAGCCTCCGGGCTGGGGCCTCCTGGCCGGGCGGCCGGCTGGTAGAGGATAAGGACGGTCGCGGTCGGTGGGGAGGGAGGAAGATGTGGGAGGAGCAGGGTGGCGGAAGCGGGGAGGACGGCGGGGGCGGGAGTATCTCGGGAGAGCCAGGCCAGGCTTCCTTGGGTGGAAAAGACGAAGCGACAGTACCCGGGGATCCCCCAGGCCGCCCCCTACCGGGCCGGCTCGCGCTGGCGCGGGGCAGAGCCCAAGGAGCGAGTTGCTATGGACACCCGGCCAGGGTGGCCGTCCGCTTCCGGTCCCGGCGCGCCGGCAGCTCTCGGGCCCCCATCCCCCGAAGTGACCCCCATCCCCCGAAGTGACCCCCACGTGGGAGGCCTCCTGACCTTTGACACCGCCTTTTTACCGTTAGGGTGAAGGCACCACGCGCTCCCGCCCAGGCCCAGACATGCCGGTCCTTGTGAGGCAGAAACTTGAGAGGGAGCCGTCCTCTCCCTGAAGGTGGGTAGAACGACAGGACGTTGTCCTGGGGGAGAAGTCGCATTTCGGCCCATTGTGGAGCAGTGAGGACGAGCCTCTGCTCATAGGAGAGCTTTGACAAGACAGAACTTCGTTTGGGGGATTTCTTCCACACTCTGGAACGTCAGAGTTCAGATGTCCAGCCAGGACAGCCATTCGCTTAAACTTGCCCATCAATTGCCTGTCATTAAACTGGAGGAAATGTAGATAATTAGAAAATATGCTAGTTCCAGACAGTGACGTCCAGTTTTTTCCTTTCCTCCCTCACAAAGCCTCGCGGTGGAACAGCTGTCTGACCCGTTCAAAGGGAAGGATGAAGTCTCTGCGCAGGCACGCGATGTGAATGGAAGAGGCGTGTCACTGTGAGTCTGGCTTTTAGTCACCTGGTGTCTTCCTCAGGGTGACACGACCCGGAGACAATGAACTTCAGTGGCTGAGATATATTATTAGCCTGCAGTTAAGTTACAGAAATGGCAAGATTTACATTAGTTCTCTTTCCATTCGGTCGTGAACATCTTTGGGTCACACTGGAAAGGATGAATATTTTTCATGTGGCCCTAATGAGTCAGTTCACAATATTATTACCTAAATGGCAGAAGGAAATGGGAAATCAGGTCACGTCTTATGGTTACCACTAGTTTTTATAATAGGAGGAGGTTCCCTAAGAGATGGAGGAATGAATATCATGGTTGTCTTTTCACTCTTTCAGAGACCCTCCCCAAGAAATTGATTAGAAATGGGCGAAGCAAACAGTAATTTGGAGTGATCACTCCAAGGCATTAGCAATCAATCAGTCATTCCGTGCCAGGGAGAAATAAAAGATGTCTGTGGAGGATGTACATAGATTAGAGTCACCAGTATGGGTGTGCATTTTATATTTGACTACTTGTGTCTTTCTGGTAGATGCAAACAGTACGGCACTCTGAGCGCACACTAAAGACAGCTCTCATCTCAAAGAACCCAGCGCTTGTGTCACAGTATGAGAAGTTAGATGCTGGGGAAAAGCGTCTGATGGACGAAGCCTTCCGGCCAGACAGTGATCTCTTTGGACCCATTACTTTGCATTCGCAGTCAGACTGGATGACCTCCCATCCTGAGGCTCCCCAAGGCTTTGAAGAGTTTTTCAGTGATCCTTACAGAAAGACACCTTCTCCACAGAAGCACAGTGTTTATATACAGTGCATTGGTATATATTGGATTTGTTTGGTTTTGCAATGGTGCTGTGGCCAGGGATAGTTTGGGGTGTCGATCTCATTTAAGCGGGCAGTTTTTATAATCATTTTTGACATTCATTCCCGAGGTGGAAGTTTTGTAGCCAAACTGCCTTAAAAGAGGATGTTTTGTTTCTTTCTAATTCGTATTCACCTCGGTGAATGATAAAGGTGTATTGAAAATTTACAGTTGGTTTGTGTCTAAGCCCAAATTTCTAATTGTAGACTGAGGTAAAGGCTATTTTAATCATCTCATAGTCTGTCTTTAAATTTTCTTCCATGCTATAGGATTGCTAGGAAACACCAGAAGTATCAGTGAAGAATATGTGAAATGGCTCAAGGGCTACTGTGAAGCATTTTTCTATGGCTTGACAGTAAAACTCCTAGAACCAGTTCCTGTCTCTGCAACGAGGTGCTCCTTTAGAATCAATGATAACACGCAGAACCTACAGATTCATGCAGGTGAATTAAACAGCTTTACACTTTGAATTGAGCTATATATATGTGTGTGTGTGTGTGTGTGTGTGTGTATATATCACACGCATGTTTCTTTTTAAATAGGGCAGATCCTGAAGTTCTTAAAAAAGAAGAAACCTGAAGATGCTTTTTGTGTTGTGGGAATAACGATGATCGATCTTTACCCAAGAGACTCCTGGAATTTTGTCTTTGGACAGGCCTCTTTGACAGATGGTATTCCTTTTGACATTGTTGCTACCTAAGACTGTATAGTATCTCTGGCGCGGCACCTGCCGTAAAGGGAAGGGTGCTGCTGATAGACCCCTTTGATCTGGGTTTCTCCACAGGTTGGCCATTCAGCGCCTGTGTGACCTGGAAGCTAATAATACCTATTTCACAGTGCCATTTTGAGGTAATTTACATAAGAGTGCTGATCTGTAAGAAGTGTGTACATATGCCTGGCACATACATAGGCATTCAGCACAACAGGTGGTGAATGTAGGTAATTCCGTGGCAAGGTGACTTAAATAAGGATATTTGAATTGTCATTAATGTCAGTGAAAATCTTGCTGATTGTTTTTCAGCTCTTCTAGTAGTCTTCTTGCACAGATGAGGCAGCTGTAGACTGATTTACGAGTCTGCTTCATATCCAGCGTCTCAGGACATTTTGTTATTTTATTTATGGTCAGTTTCAGTCTTTGACTTGAAGTAAAATAACCTTTGACTCATTGCGAGCCCTGCTTGATAACCCTGGGGGTGGGGAAGGACCCAGAAGCAGATCGTACTTTTGCCTATTTTGGTTTTCTTTTTGCCTTCTCCCCACCCTCTGCTTTTGCTTTTATTTTTCTCCCCTTTTCCCCCAGGATCTAAAACAGGTTTCAAGGGGAAAAGTCCAGTAAACTGAGGGGCATGATAGTGCATTAGCGTTCTAGGTATGGGGAGCAAGTACCAGGGCCCGTACGAGTACAGAGGTTATAGACTGGCTGTCACGTCAGCCCCGGGGTTTGTTGGGGTGGGAGCTCTCGCTAACAAACGTTTCTTCCTATTAGAGACACACCTCTTCTCCCAGTTCATTAGGGGTGGGGGCCTAGGGTGCTGTGGGGCCTCCTCTTCCCACCCACACCTTCATCCTCTCCCACCCCTTCATCCTCACTCTCCATTTACATTCTTACAGCGCCAGCCCCCCCGCCCCCATGACCTCACTAACTAACCCACTCTCTCAGAGACCTGGGTCACTGCTGCCCCCCTGAGCTTTTGTACGAGCTTTCTATCAGAAATAAATTTGTATGAGCTAAATCTTTATTTCCCCTTTTATTATTAACCTGATAGAGATAGAACCATTAAAAAAATTTTAAACAATGTATTTATCTAGATATTGTTAACTAATCTATCTTATGCGTTTGAGGAGGTCAGGAAGCACTTCCCCCAAATGTTTCTATTTCTTTTTTTTTTCTCAGTAAGTTTCTTAAATATTGTGTGATGTAAGAGAAGATGTAGTAGGAGAGCAGGGTTGATCTGCTGTGCAGTGAGACAGTATCCTACTACAAGTGACTTTATTCTCTCCAAGTTTATAAAGATTGGTATTTTAAAATTGAGAAATTTTTAATTACCAAAGGAAGTAATCTGTTGGTAGGATTATTAGAAGAAAAAAATGTTCTTGCTGAAGGTATTATAGTGAAATATACCCACACTTGTTTGGTCAGAGGAGGTCACTTGTGATGTGAGTAGGTTTAGTTTTTTCTTAATTTCCAGAATGCTCTCTTCCCCTAAATCTCAAATACCAAGGTAGAGTGAGGTGCAGTCTTCTTGAATCAAATTAGGTTGGACAAACTTACTACGAATTCACTTCCTTAACACAAATGTTCCTTACTACTTCCGAAGAGCAGCTGAAAGAGGCATACGTGCAAGCAACACCGTGAACAAGTGGAATCGTAGAGCGGTCAGTCCCCTGTAGAACGAGTGGCGCGTCAGTCTGTTCTCTGTGCAGAGATGGTTGAAACTAGCCTAGATGTCACAGGAAGTCAGTTACAGGGGTTTGCTCTGCTAACCGGCACAGCTGCAGAGAGTTGTGCTGGGTTTACAGGGGGGAGGACAGGAGCGGTTCTTCTCTCTGAAGGCAGGGTCCAAACATGGTCACCAAGGCAGTGGGGCAGTGGCCGGATGTCTTCCTGTATAGCAGGGCACGAGGGCAGGACGGGACCCTCAGTGACATGCACGGCACCGAGACCTGTTTACCGGGATCTTCCAGAGTGAGGTCATGAGCCTGCGGTTCATTCACTCTGTCGGTCCTTTTGGAGTACTTTATTTGGGCTATTTAAGAAAATGACTTCTTTTTTAATTCTTATTTTCCACTTGGCTTGTGGGATCTTAGTTCCCCAACTAGGAATTGAACCCGGGCCCAAGGCAGTGAAAGCGCAGAGTCCTAACCACTGTACCGCCAGGGAATTCCCCCCAAAATGACTTCTTTTGTGGGGAAAAAAACTTCGTGGAACTTAAAATTTCTCAAGAATTTGACGTCAAGATCATTAAGTTTTACAGAGCAGAGCAGGTTGGTTAGCAGAAGATTCTGATCGGGAAATCGGGGCAGAAGTCTCCTTTGTCCGGGCGAACCTTAGCCAAGCTTACTGGGGCTGCGGGCACTCCCCAGCCAGGTGCCCAGGCGGGCTCTTTTTCAGTCTTTTCTTCAGGAATCTTCCTCTTACTCCGTCGTTGCTTGTCTTCTTTTCCTAGGTGTGGGGATATTCAGCTTTGCCAGGTACGGCAATGATTTTTATAGCTCCCACTACGAAGGCAAACTGAAGAAGCTGCAGAAGAAGTCTTCAAGTGACTACTCGGTTTTTGATAATTATTACGTTCCTGAAGTGACTAGTGTTTTGCTGCTTCGGTCCTGTAAGGTGAGCTGTTCGGACGATCCACCAGGAGTGTTTTTTTAAGAGATCTTGATCCCCTGCCTTTGTATGTCGACAGTCCTTAAGGTAGTTTTATAAATGACTTTGTGTCATCTGTATACTTTTGGTGGATACTGCTTGACTGAAGTTAGCAATAAAACCAGAATGTAAATGGTACCTTCGTACTGAAATGTACAGTACCTGTGACGGTTTTTTGTCCTGTTAGTGACACGCGGCCTTGGCTGTACCCGTCTCCTGACCATTAGCTTAATTCCAGAATTCTGGGCAGGTAGGGACGCCGTGCTCGTCAAGTCGGGCTAACTCCCGGGGGCCTGCGGGACCCCTGCGTTCTAGCTCCTGGCGGGGAATGGGCCTTCCCCTTGGGCTGCGGGCTGCCTACTGCAGCTGCTGGTTCTGCTGCTGGTTCCTCGTGTCTCCCCCTGCCCTGCTCTGTGGAAAGCCTGTCTCCTCGTTTCCCCCTTTCTTCATAGCCAGACGGGCTTTTCTGCTTTCACCACTGCTGTGTGTCGGGGGTAGAGAACGACACCTGATGGAATGACGGGTTCAGAGTACAGCCGACCATTAAGCGACATGGCTTTAAACTGCAAGGGTCCCCTTACGTGCAGTGTTCCTCACTGGTGCCATAGGTACTGCCCTACCGCAAGGGCCCGCGGAACTGCGGATGCAGAGGGCTGACTGTAAAGCCAGAGCAGGGTCTTGACTGCAGGGGGGTCGGTGCCCCACCCCCCTCGTTCAAGGGTCAGCTGTACGTTCCCTGCATTAATCTGCTTGTTAACATGCAGTTCAAGCTGCTCCCCTGCTACCTACCAGCTGGGCATCTCTGGGGGAAGGGCCTCAGAATCTACGTGTTAGCAAGCATCCCACTGGTCCAGAGCAGTGGTCTCAACCAGGGGTGGTTTTGCCACCCAGGGAATATTTGGCCGTGTCTGGAGACATTTCTGGTTGTCACAGCGGGGGAGGAGATGCTACTGGCGTCTGGTGGGTGGAGGCCCGGGCTGCTCAACACCCTGCAGTGCACAAGACACCCCACCCCGACCCTGTCAAGGAATGATCCTGTCCAACATGTGAGTGGTGTCGAGGTGGAGAAACCCTGGGCAGGGGAGTACTGAAGCCCAGAGAGGAAGGCAGTAAGACATTCAGGGAAATGAGGGACTAAGTCTTGGGGCAGATTGAGGTTTTGGTGGTGATGGTAAGGGAGCTCATTCCTGTGAATTGGTTTCTTGGAAGAGCATGCAAAGAAGGGGGTGTACCTTGTTGCTGATGACCGTGCTGCTGTAAGCCTCCACGTGAATGTCTTGCAGACTTTAACCCATGAGATTGGACATATCTTTGGACTTCGGCACTGCCAGTGGCTCGCATGCCTGATGCAAGGCTCCAACCACTTGGAAGAAGCTGACCAGCGTCCCCTCGACCTTTGCCCCATCTGTTTACGCAAGTTGCAGAGTGCTGTCGGCTTCCACCTTAAAGACAGATACAAAGTAAGTGGGGGAAGCCATAAAGGGGGAAGTGGTTATTTAAGTAGCAAACTACCATTTTCTATTAGGCCCTTCTCTGGAGGTGATTTATCAGAGGAAATTAGTGCAAAGGTAAGCAGGAAGCTGTGGTTTTAAAAAAAGTGCAAAGAAATATCTTCCTTAAAAACTTTGACTTGCCTTACACTTAGAATTCAATGAGAAATGGTGGAAGAGGTTTCTGTGTCTCCCGTTCATTTAGGGCCAGAGAGCTTGACTTTGCAGAGCAGAATAAATATTGATAAGTGAGGGAAAGTTCATGTTTAAAAACTCTATGAAGGGACTTGCCTGGTAGTGCAGTGGTTAAGAATCCGCCTGCCAGTGCAGGGGACACGGGTTCCAGCCCCGGCCCGGGAAGATCCCACATGCCACGGAGCAACTAAGCCTGTGCGCCACAACTACTGAGCCTGCGCTCTAGAGCCCGCGAGCCACAACTACTGAAGCCCGCGCACCTAGAGCCCATGCTCCACAACAAGGGAAGCCACCGTGATGAGAAGCCCATGCACCACAATGAAGAGTAGCCCCCGCTCGCAGCAACTAGAGAAAGCCTGCGCACAGCAATGAAGACCCAACACAGCCAAAAATAAATAAATAATAATAAATTTACATTAAAACCCCCCCAAAACTATGAATATGTGGAAGCGATTTATCTTTCCACACATGGGACAAGGGTATGATATTCATTAGGAGGAAGGCATGATTTTAAGAAGGAGGGAAAGTATCTAATCTCGATGTGCAAGTGAATGTCTGTGTGTCCACAAACATAGCGACTGCAATCCCTGTCTACACGTGTGTCTTCACATATGTATATCTGGCATGCCTATGTGTACACTTAACAGGTGTATACGTATCCCCGTGAAATTGCAACCACGATATAATAATGCCTGTGGAACACCTAGCAAGTTGAGGAAAGAAAGTAATTATCCTCCCACCTTCAAAAAACTGTGAGGACTCAGTGTAATTCTTCTCTTCTGTGCATCCTCATGACTGTCCTGTGTGCTCACAGCTGGCGTGTTTCTGGTGCATGCCCTTTGACAAGCATGGTCTCACCTTCGTGACCATCTTTATCAAATGGAACAGCTCCGTGGGGTAGCATAAGTCACCGATGTTGATAACTTGATTTGGAAGCTAATGTTTTTCTCTTGCCTAAGTCTGTTTTGCTGGGATTTGTTAAAAGGTGAATCTGTTTTTCAAGGCGCTGGTGAGGTGGGTTGATGCTGAGTCCACTGACACACCTACAGTTACTCCAAAACATAGTCGTGAGGATCCTCTGAGTTTGCCAAAACCTGTGGAAGCCTTTAAAGAATGGAAAGAGTGGATAACAAAATGCCTTGCTGTTCTCCAGAAATAAGAACCTTCAAATAGGAGTAATTAAAATAAACACTTGCACATCATGCTTTCATTTGGGTGGAGTACTGTACTGTGTTGGAATAAACTGTTACACTGATTCTGCACTGTGTCAAAGTAACAGTGGAATTTTTTTTCAAAGCACTGGAACTTGGAACTTCGAACTGGGGCTCATTTACAATGACAACAATTCGAAACGCTTTCTCTTCTGTCTTAGTAGCCTGGGGTGTGGCAGCAAGCGCGACATTTCCCTTCTTCAGATACGTTTATGTCTCCTGAGAGAGCCAGGGCCAGCCGTACCTAGTAACTAACGAGTCCTGTAAACATAGCTCTCCCTGTCCTGAGAAAGGGTTTCCAAGGAACATAATTTCCAGAGGATGATTTCTGGTTCAGTTTTTAGAAAGAGGTGCTCCCCGTCTGCTGACGGGGCCAAGTCACTTTCTCCATTCACACCCCTTCTGCTTTTCTGCAAACTTTTCCACCCTTGGGGGCTGCCTTACCTCTTTTTTTCCTTTGCTGATTGTTAGCTCATCCCTGAAAGAAGCAACAGCTCGCTTCAGCTTTTAGCAGCGTAAAACATGTCCTCTTCTCAAGAGTATTTTCCAGTGCAAACGCCAGTGGCGCTTGCAGTGCGCCGTGTGCTTGTGGGGACTGCGGCTCTCAGCGCTCAGAGAGCCCTTTGTGAGGGGTCTTGCGATGATTTGTTGTAGTTGTTGCGGAGTGCAAGCTTGTCCCGCTGGCCGGCACGGCAGGCCAGTAAGTCAAGAGGCGAATTTTGGGGGCAAGGAATAGTGACCTTATTCAGAAAGCCAGCAGACCAAGAAGATGGTAGACTAGTGTCCCAAAGGAGTTAGAATTCAGGCTTTTAAACTAAAAGGGGCGGGGATGTGGTTGGTAGAATTCAGGCTTTTATACTAAAAGGGGCGGGGCCGTGGTGGGTTGTTGCAGACTTCTTGGTGTCAGAATCCTTTGTTCTTGCAGCTGTCCCCTTAGGTCAGGTCACCATGTTCTGTGAACCTCCAACAAGATAAATGTGATTCTCTTCTGCAGCTTTTCCTCTGTATATGGATGGAAAAGTGTTACACCCTTCAAGGTCAGAGCCTTGAGAATGGGCTCTTCTGTATATTTCAGGCTCTAGGCAACATTCTTAAATTGTAGCAAAAGTGGCAGAACAGGAAGGTTAAAGTGAAAGACACAGATCCAGTATGGAGTCTGGTTGGTTCTTCCCGCTTACATACTGGTCCTTACGGTTGTGAGTGTTGCACTTTTTCTGTTGCATTGTTTCTTTGAGTGAGAGCGCCGGGTGGGGTTCCCCGTGGGTGTGCCAGGAATGCCCATGACGGCCTGTCCGGCTGGGAACATGGGCTGGATTCCCACCGTGGGGAACAGGGCGAAGACCTCAGACCTGAGAGCCGGAGAGCCTGCCTCAGCTGGATCCAGTCTCCCGGAAATCTGGAAATTAGAGCAAATCACATGACTGCATGCCCAGCAGATTCCCACTTCTCCTTTAATCTTGAGGGTGAAACTAAAGGTAATTTTTTAACTTTGATGCCTAAATCCTTTCAGTTATTATTTATTGCAGTATGACTTAAAGCACATTTTAGAACCGAACCAACGGTTTCTCTTCCATTCACTCTCCTACTCGATTAAACCTCCCTGAGTCATTTAGAAAATGGTGGTTTGCCGTTAAAACTAACTGGAGGGCAGACGCTTGGTCATTCTAATACTGCAGAGAGAACCCAGTGCAGCGTGGACTTTTGTGGATTGTATTACGGGTTGTGTATCTTCCTGGAGTCATGCGCTTTTAACTCTTCTCCATTCCGTCCAGTTTTCTTGCCTTTTCCTACAGGGTAAGCACAGCTTTAGTCGTGTAGGTCAGCGTTAGTTACAAGCCTAAAAGAACTCAGATTTGGCTGTGTGTGTCAGTGGGGGTTACAGTTATTTGGTCAAGATAGAAGCCTGTTTGCACCGCCTTTGCACTGTGAGACCAGGAAAAAGGTCGATTGAAACAAATCATTCACTCTTGTCACAAGCTGGATGAGCAGAAGTTCTGGGTCATGGGCGCTTACTCAGAAATCGTCACTGAAGTGTGTATAACCAATTATTGCATTGCATTTACTTTGGGAACATTTCTTAGGGTTAAGTTAGATAATTTGTTTCCTGCAACTAAATTTATACACTGTAGGTAAATCTTTGTAGTTTTTAAGAATGATTTTCACTTAGTGACAAACAGAAACCTATGCAGCTTTTGCTCTGCAAGTGCTGAAGGAACAAGGTATTTGGGAGTAAAGAGAGTAGTTTTCCACGGGTGAACACCATTCTAGAAAACAGTGAATCTGGAGCGTTCACGGTGGCGCCCAGGGACTCAGCAGTGTCTCTTGGGGCAAGGGAAGGGTTACGTTTTCAGTTCAGGCCGCAGAGACTAAAGCGGGAGGCCGAGCGCGGCCCCGGCTCCGCAGCAGAGATGCCCACGCCGCGAACGAGCGCGCTCCCATCCTGGTCCCCCGACCTCCCTCCTCCCCCTCTCCCTCCTCCTCCCTCTCCCCCGCAGGAAGCGCCCGGCAGCTTCCGTCCGGGGCTCCCCCGTCCGGACCGACCGGACCGCGGGGCGCAGCGGGCCTCCCTTCCGCGGGACCGGACGACCGAGCGCAGCGCAGCCACGTGGGCCGCAGGCGGGGCTGGAGGCCGGCGGGCGAGGGGCGCGGGCGCAGAGCCGTGAGTGCATCCGCGCGGACCCAGCGGTGCCGAGGCCTGTGGAGCCTTAACCTCATTCCTTGTTTCGGCTCCGATGGGTGATCAGAGCGGCTCCGGCCGGTGTAACACGAGCCACTGTGGCAGGGCATGTTTCTAGGAGCCCCGTGAGCGCGTGCAGAGAGAAGCAGGTGAAATTAATGTAATCGTGTAGTCTGCGTGCTCCAGTACGTCCAGAATATTACCAACGGGAGATGGGTATAAGACTTACATATTTTACGTTCCTTGCGTGTGTGTATATGTGTGTGTGTCTGGGAATAACTAAGACCTAGTCTCCCGGCAGGTTGGATGTTTATAATACGGTATTGTTGTCTGTGTCGTCCCAGTACTGTGCACTCATCTCCAGGATTTATTTATCTACTGGTTGAGAATTTGGATCCTTAAACCTTCGCTCCTGTTCGCCCTCCCCCAACCCCTGATAACTACCATTCTCTCCCTGTTTGTATCAGTTCTGCTCTGGTAAAGCCCACGTGTGTGTGATGGCATACAGCATCAGTCTTTCTCTGCTTATCTCACTTCACATTATTTTCACCTACTAAGTCTTCAAATTCCGCGTGTGTTTTACTGGGGCAGCGCCTCTCAGTTCCCATTGGCCGCATTTCAAGTGGCCAGCAGGTCCCACGGGTCCTGGCTGCTGTATTGGACGGGGCGGAGCTCAGTTCGGACCGATTTCTAGTCCGCATGCAAAGATGTCCCTGTGAAGCTGAAGTAACAAGGGAGTGAGGCTTTGAAAGGGAAAGGTCACGGGGTCTCCGGACAGTGTGTACAGAGAGGGTTCACATTCAGGCTGAAAGTGGGGAGCACTGGAAGGGTCTCTGGGTTCCCTGTAGATTTGCCTTGGGACTTGCGGGTTTTCCCGGTGGCGGATGGAGTTTTACTGTCTCCTCCCATTGCGAAGGGCCTGGTGCGTCCTTTCCACTTTTGGAAAGCAGAGTTGGGAAGTGTTAATGTGCAAACAAGCCCGCAGTAGCGAAGTAAACTCTTGTGTAGTTAGTTACACCAATGGCAAAGGTGGGACCAGATCTCCCCAATTTCAGGTTCTGCTTTGTTGTCACTGTGCTGTATGACCTCATAAGGAGTAAAATACCACAAGCCAGACACCTAACCAGTTTTTTTTCACATTGTTTAGAGAAGAGCTTATAAGATTAAACTTTCTTTCAACCTCTTTTCTATTCAAGTTGGGCCATCTGGGGTTGCTCAAAGTCAGAGAAATAACAGTGCTTTGCTTGAGCACCAAAAAAAAAAAAAAGAAGCTCAATATATAGAAAAGCACTTGCTACCAGTTGAGCCACTGGGGGGAAAAAAAAAAGCATTGTGAGGGAATTCCCTGGCGGTCCAGTGGTTAGGACTGTGCTTTTGCCGCCAAGGGCCTGGGGTCAGGGAACTAAGATCCCACAAGCTGTGTGCGGTCCGTTGTGGGTGAGGGGGGAGGCATCATGAAGAAGAAGTCTGCTGGAAAATAGGTTAAGTCAAAACAAATTCTACACCAGCAGTGTGTGTTCAAACTCACAGCATTCCGTTCGCATGCAGGCTCCCTGTATCTGCAGGAGGATTGGTTCCAGGACCTGCCCCCTGCCCCCAATACCAAAATCTGTGGATGCTCAAGTCGCTGATATAAAATGGTGTAGTATTTGTATATTACCTATGCACATCCTCCAGTATACCTTAAAGCATCCCTAGTTCACTTATAATACCTGATACAATATAAAGAGTTGTAAATACAATGTAAATGCTATTTAAATAGTTGCCAGGCATGTGGGAAATTCAAGTTTTGCTTTTTGGAACTTTCTGGAAGCCTTTTTTCCCAAATGTTTTCAATCCTCAGTTGGGTGGCTCCTCAGATGTGGAACCAGCAGATACTGAAGACTGACGTACCTACCCTAGTGGTGATTTCTTCCCACTGTTTGTTTAGTCTCCAGTGGATTTATGTTTTCTTCCTCAGAGCTGACCTGCCCATATAGGACCTTACTGCCCTTTGACACCCATCTCAGATGTTGGACCAGCAGGGTTTTTTTGGAACAAATTTATTTATTTAGTTTAATTTATTTTTGGCTGCGTTGGGTCTTCATTGCTGTGCGGGGCTTTCTCCACTTGTGGTGAGAGGGGGCTACTCTTTGTTGTGGTGCGCCGGCTTCTCATTCCGGTGGCTTCTCTTGTTATGGAGCACGGGCTCTAGGTGCGCGGGCTTCAGTAGCTGTGGCATGTGGGCTCAGTAGTTGTGGCACACGGGCTTAGTTGCTCTGTGGCATGTGGGATCTTCCCGGACCAGGGCTCGAACCTGTGTCCCCTGCATTGGCAGGCGGATCCTTAACCACTGAGCCACCAGGGAAGTCCCTGGACCAGCAGGGCTTTTTTTAAATTTTTTTAACATTTTTATTGGAGTATAATTGCTTTACAGTGGTGTGTGTCTGCTATATAACAAAATGAATCAGCTATACATATACATGTATCCCCGTATCTCCTCCCTGTTGTGTCTCCCTCCCACCCTCCCTATCCCACCCTTCTAGGTGGTCACAAAGCACTGAGCTGATCTCCCTGTGCTATGTGGCTGCTTCCCACTAGCTATCTGTTTTACATTTGGTAGTGTATATATGTCTGTGCCACTCTCTCACTTCGTCCCAGCTTACCCTTCCCCCTCCCTGTGTCCTCAAGTCCATTCTCTACATCTGCGTCATTATTCCTGTCCTGCCCCTAGGTTCTTCATAACCTTTTTTTTTTTTTTAGATTCCATATATATGTGTTAGCATGTGGTATTTGTTTTTCTCTTTCTGACTTAATTCACTCTGTATGACAGACTCCAGGTCTATCCACCTCGCTACAAATAACTAAATTTCATTTCTTTTTATGGCTGAGTAATATTCCATTGTATATACGTGCCACATCTTCTTTATCCATTCATCTGTCGGTGGACATTTAGGTTGCTTCCATGACCTGGCTATTGTTAATAGTGCTGCAGTGAACACTGGGGTGCATGTGTCTTTTTGAATTATGGTTTTCTCAGGGTATACGCCCAGTAGTGGGATTGCTGGGTCATATGGTAGTTCTATTTTTAGTTTTTAAAGGAACCTCCGTACTGTTCTCCATAGTGGCTGTATCAATTACATTCCTACCAACAGTGCAAGAGGGTTCCCTTTTCTCCACACCCTCTCCAGCATTTGTTGTTTGTAGATTTTCTGATGATGCCCATTCTAACTGGTGTGAGGTGATACCTCATTGTAGTTTTGATTTGCATTTCTCTAATAATTAATGATGTTGAGCAGCTCTTCATGTGTTTGTTGGCCATCTGTATGTCTTCTTTGGAGAAATGTCTATTTAGGTCTTCTGCCCATTTTTGCACTGGGTTGTTTGTTTTTTTAATATTGAGCTGCATGAGCTATTTATATATTTTGGAGATTAATCCTTTGTCCGATGATTCATTTGCAAATGTTTTCTCCCATTCTGAGAGTTGTCTTTCCGTCTTGTTTATGGTTTCCTTTGATGTGCAAAAGCTTTTAAGTTTCATTAGGTCCCATTTGTTTATTTTTGGTTTTATTTCCATTACTCTAGGAGGTGGATCAAAAAAGATCTTGCTGTGATTTATGTCAGAGAGTGTTCTTCCTATGTTTTCCTCTAAGAGTTTTATAGTGTCCAGTCTTACATTTAGGTCTCTAATCCATTTTGAGTTTATTTTTGTGTATGGTGTTAGGGAGTATTCTAATTTCATTCTTTTACATGTAGCTGTCCAATTTTCCCATCATCACTTATTGAAGAGACTGTCTTTTCTCCATTGTGTATCCTTGCCTCCTTTGTCATAGATTAGTTGAGTATAGGTGTGTAGGTTTATCTCTGGGCTTTCTATCCTGTTGCATTGATCTATATTTCTGTTTTTGTGCCAGTACCATATTGTCTTGATTACTGTAGCTTTGCAGTATAGTCTGAAGTCAGGGAGTCTGATTCCTCCAGCTCCGTTTTTTTCCCTCAAGACTGCTTTGGCTATTCGGGGTCTTTTGTGTCTCCATACAAATTTCAAGATATTTTGTTCTAGTTCTGTAAAAAATGCCGTTGGTAATTTGATTGGGATTGGGATAGGTAATTTGATTGGGATAGGGATTGCATTGAATCTGTAGATTGCTTTGTGTAGTAGAGTCATTTTCACAGTATTGATTCTTCCAATCCAAGAACATGATATATCTCTCCATCTGTTTGTATCATCTTTACTTTCCTTCATCAGTGTCTTATAGTTTTCTGCATACAGGTGTTTTGTCTCCCTAGGTAGGTTTATTCCTAGGTATTTTATTCTTTTTGTTGCAATGGTAAGTGGGAGTGTTTCCTTAATTTTTCTTTCAGATTTTTCATCATTAGTGTATAGGAATGCAAGAGATTTCTGTGCATTAATTTTGTATCCTGCAACTTTAGCAAATTCGTTGATTAGCTCTAGTAGTTTTCTGGTGGCATCTTCAGGATTCTCTATGTATAGTATCATGTCATCTGCAAACAGTGACAGTTTTACTTCTTCTTTTCCAATTTGGATTCCTTTTATTTCTTTTTTTTCTCTGATTGCCGTGGCTAGGACTTCCAAAACTATGTTGAATAATAGTGGTGAGAGTGGACATCCTTGTCTTGTTTCTGATCTTAGAGGAAATGCTTTCAGTTTTTCACCATTGAGAATGATGTTTGCTCTGGGTTTGTCGTATATGGCCTTTATCATGTTGAAGTAGGTTCCCTCTATGCACACTTTCTGGAGAGTTTTTATCATAAATGGGTGTTGAATTTTGTCAGAAGCTTTTTTTTTTTTTTTTGCGGTACGCAGGCCTCTCACTGTTGTGGCCTCTCACAGGCTCTGGACATGCAGGCTCAGCGGCCATGGCTCACGGGCCCAGCTGCTCCGTGGCATGTGGGATCCTCCTGGACTGGGGCACGAACCCATGTCCCCTGCATCGGCAGGCGGACTCTCAACCACTGCGCCACCAGGGAAGCCCCAGAAGCTTTTTCTGCATCTCTTGAGATGATCATATGGTTTTTATTCTTCAATTTGTTAATATGATGTATCACATTGATTGATTTGCCTATATTGAAGAATCCTTGCATCTCTGGGATAAATCCCACTTGATCATGGTGTATGATCCTTTTAATGTGTTGTTGGATTCTGTTTGGTAGTGTTTTGTTGAGGATTTTTGCATCTATGTTCACCAGTGATATTGGTCTGTAATTTTCTTTTTTTGTAGTATCTTTGTCTGGTTTTGGTATCAGGGTGATGGTGGCCTCATAGAATGAGTTTGGGAGTTTTCCTTCCTCTGCAATTTTTTGGAAGAGTTTGAGGAGGTTGGGTGTTAGCTCTTCTCTAAATGTTTGATAGAATTCACCTGTGAAGCCATCTGGGCCTGGACTTTTGTTTGTTGGAAGATATTTAATCACAGTTTCAATTTCATTACTTGTGATTGGTCTGTTCATATTTTCTGTTTCTTCCTGGTTCAGTCTTGGAAGGTTATACCTCTCTAAGAACTTGTCCATTTCTTCCAGGTTGTCCATTTTATAGGCATAGAGTCGCTTGTAGTATTCTCTTAGGATGCTTTGTATTTCTGCGGTGTCTGTTGTAACTTCTTTTTCATTTCTAATTTTACTGAGTTGAGTCCTCTCTTTCTTTTTCTTGATGAATTTAGCTAATGGTTTATCAATTTTGTTTATCTTCTCAAAGAACCAGCTTTTAGTTTTATTGATCTTTGCTATTGTTTTCTTTGTTTCTATTTCATTTATTTCTGTTCTGATCTTATGATTTCTTTCCTTCTGCTAACTTTGGGTTTTGTTTGTTCTTCTTTCTCTAGTTCCTTTAGGTGTAAGGTTAGATTGTTTATTTGAGATTTTTCTTGTTTCTTGAGGTAGGCTTGTATAGCTATCAACTTCCCTCTTAGAACTGCTTTTGCTGCATCCCATAGGTTTTGGATTGTCGTGTTTTCATTGTCATTTGTCTGTAGGTATTGTTTGATTTCCTCTTTGATTTCTTTAGTGATCTCTTGGTTATTCAGTAACGTATTGTTTAGCCTCCATGTGTTTGTGTTTTTTTATGTTTTTTCCCCTATAATTCATTTCTAATCTCGTAGCGTTGTGGTCAGAAAAGATGCTTGATATGATTTCAATTTTCTTACATTTACTGAGGCTTGATTTGTGACCCAAGATGTGATCTATCCTGGAGAATGTTCTGTGCACACTTGAGAAGAAAATGTAGTCTGTTGTTTTTGGATGGAATGTCCTATAAATATCAATTAAATCTATCTGGTCTATTGTACCATTTAAAGCTTGTCTTTCCTTATTAATTTTCTGTTTGGATGATCTGTCCATTGGTGTAAGTGACGTGTTAAAGCCCCCCACTACTATTGTGTAACTGTTGATTTCCTCTTTTAGAGCTGTTAGCAGTTGCCTTATCTATTGAGGTGCTCCTATGTTGGGTGCATATATATTTATAATTGTTATATCTTCTTCTTGAATTGATCCCTTGATCATTATGTAGTGTCCTTCCTTGTCTCTTGTAACATTCTTTATTTTAAAATCTATTTTATCTGATACGAGTATTGCTACTGCAGCTTTCTTTTGATTTCCATTTGCATGGAATATCTTTTTCCATCCCCTCACTTTCAGTCTGTTTGTGTCCCTAGGTCTGAAGTGGGTCTCTTGTAGACAGCATATATATGGGTCTTGTTTTTGTATCCATTCAGCGAGCCTGTGTCTTTTGGTTGGAACATTTAATCCATTCACGTTTAAGGTAATTATTTATATGTATATCAATTTTCTTAATTATTTTGGGTTTGTTTTTGTAGGTACTTTTCTTCTCTTGTATTTCCCACTTAGAGAAGTTCCTTTCGCATTTCTTGTAGAGCTGGTTTGGTGGTGCTGAATTCTCTTAGCTTTTGTTTGTCTGTAAAGCTTTTGATTTCTCCATCGAATCTGAATGAGATCCTTGCTGGGTAGAGTAATCTTGGTTGTAGGTTCTTCCCTTTCATCATTTTAAGTATATCATGCCACTCCCTTCTGGCTTGTAGAGTTTCTGCTGAGAAATCAGCTGTTAACCTCATGGGAGTTCCCTTTTATGTTATTTGTTGTTTTTCCCTTGCTGCTTTCAATAATCTTTCTTTGTCTTTAATTTTTGCCAATTTGATTACTATGTGTCTCGGCGTGTTTCTCCTTGGGTTTATCCTGTATGGGACTCCCTGCTCTTCCTGGACTTGGGTGGCTATTTCCTTTCCCATGTTAGGGAAGTTTTCAACTATAATCTCTTCACATATTTTCTTGGGTCCTTTCTCTCTCTCTTCTCCTTCTGGGACCCCTATAATGCGAATGTTGGTGCGTTTAATGTTGTCCCAGAGGTGTCTCAGATTGTCCTCAATTCTTTTTTCTTTATTCTTCTCTGCAGTAGTTATTTCCACTATTTTATCTTCCACGTCACTTATCTGTTCTTCTGCCTCAGTTATTCTGCTATTGATTCCTTGTAGAGAATTTTAATTTCACTTATTGTGTTGTTCATCATTGTTTGTTTGCTCCTTAGTTCTTCTAGGTCCTTGTCAAACATTTCTTGTATTTTCTTCATTCTATTTCCAAGATTTTGGATCATCTTTACTGTCACTACTCTGAATTCTTTTTCAGGTAGACTGCCTATTTCCTCTTCATTTGTTTGGTCTGGTGGGTTTTTACCTTGCTTCTTCATCTGCTATGTGTTTTTCTGTCTTCTCATTTTTCTTAACTTACTGTGTTTGGGGTCTCCTTTTTGCAAGCTGCAGGTTCGTAGTTTCTGTTGTTTTTGGTGTCTGTCCCCAGTGGGTAAGGTTGGTTCAGTGGGTTGTGTAGGCTTCCTGGTGGAGGGGACTGGTGCCTGTGTTCTGGTGGATGAGGCTGGATCTTGTCTTTCTGGTGGGCAGGACCACATCTGGTGGTGTGTTTTGGGGTGTCTGTGACCTTATTATGATTTTAGGCAGCCTCTCTGCTGATGGGTGGGGTTGTGTTCCTATCTTGCTAGTTGTTTGGCATGGGGCGTCCAGCCCTGTAGCTTGCTGGTCGTTGAGTGGAGCTGGGTCTTAGCGTTGAGATGGAGATCTCGGAGAGCTTTCGCTGTTTGATATTACATGGCGCCAGGACGTCTCTGGTGGACCAATGTCCTGAACTCTGCTTTCCTGCCTCAGAGGCACAGGCTGCCACCGGGCCGGAGCACTAAGACCCTGTCAGCCACATGGCTCAGAAGAAAAGGGAGAAAGAAAGAAAGAAAAAAAATAAATAAAATAAAATAAAGTTATTAAAATTAAAAAGTAATAAAAGAAAGAAGAGAGCAACCAAACTGAAAAACAAATCCACCAATGATAACAAGCACTAAAAACTATACTAAAAAAAAAACAAACAAAAAATGGACAGACAGACCCCTAGGACAAATGGTAAAAGCAAAGCTATACAGACAAAATCACACAAAGAAGCGTACATATACACACTCACAAAAAGAGAAAAATAAAAAATATATATAAATATTAAAAAAAAGAAAGAGCGTAACCAAATCAATAAATCTACCAATGACAATGAACTCTAAATACTAAACTAAGATAAACATAAATCCAGAAACAAATTAGATGCAGAAAGCAAACCCCAAGTCTACCGTTGCTCCCAAAGTCCACCGCCTCAATTTGGGATGATTCATTGTGTATTCAGGTATTCCCCAGATGCAGGTACATCAAGTTTATTGTGATTTAATCCGCTGCTGCTGAGGCTGCTGGGAGGGATTTCCCGTTCTCTTCTTTGTTAGCACAGCTCCCGGGGCTCAGCTTTGGATTTGGCCCCGCCTCTGCGTGTAGGTCGCCGGAGGGCGTCTGTTCTTCGCTCAGACAGGACGGGGTTAAAGGAGCCGCTGATTAAGGGGCCCTGACTCACTCAGGCCGTGGAGAGGGAGGGGCACGGAGTGCGGGGCGAGCCTGGGACCAGCAGCTTTTGAGCACCGTGCTTTCAGGCCGTCTGAGCTGATTCGTAGAAGCACCAGACTCTTGAGTGTAATCGTAAATAGGTACCATTTTTTTCCTCTGGGAAATGCCAGTGAAAAATGAGGCACTCGCTAGCTCGTCCATTGTTTTTGGAGCATCACCTGCAGTGTGCCAGGCCCTGCTCAAAGCTTTGGGGATATAGCGGTGAACAAAAACTGCTATCTGCTATGCTTTAATGATAATAAGTGATAACAATACTTGTATAAGCTCAGAGTAAAGGGGTAGAGACAAGTGCTGTTCTGGATGGGGTATGCGCACATGCCTCCTCGGGGGTGACCTTTGCGGGGGGACCACATTGCAGGCTCATGCCATGTGCACATCTCAGGGAAGCGGGACCAGGCAAAGGGAACCACAGATGCCAAGGCCTGAGGCGTGTGATTCCAAGGAACAATAATAAAGCCGGTGCAGTAAGAGCCGGGCAGAAAGCACTAGACCTGGGCATGTGGTCGTGTACAGCTCATGCTTTAGAAGGATTGTTACAGGCTTCTGTCTGGAAAACGAAGGCCAGGGTGGGCTGGGGTACATGTGTGGCGAGAGCGGAAGTGGGCAAACTTGCTGTAAGACGATTGCAGTGATGGAGCGAAGATGACATTGACTCGGATCAGGGCTGCTGGCGGAGTTGGCAAAGGCAGTCAGGTTCTGGATATATTTAGCAAGCAGAGCCGGTAGGATGTGGGGGAAGGATCAGGCTTCTGCTGAGGACAGGTTAGCGTGGCCCTGCTGCCCTCACACAGTCGGGAGACCCGCAGTGAAGTGGGGACTTAGCAAGAGAGTCCCCAGTGTAGAGAAGGTAGAGTTTGGGTCGGATTCTAGGGGAGTAAGTTGCTAGGATGGTTAGCGTGCTTGTTCTCTTCTTGAGTTGCCGGAAAGGTAGATACATAATATAAATTCATGGCCACAACAGTTTGTATTTTTTTCCCATAACCTTGGGTGAGCTATATTTTAAAAGCCTTTATAGATAAAGTGTTCTGGGGTATCAGTTTTGCTGTCCCATTTCCCCACTAGGAGATCTATAGTCACTGTGGTCATTGTGATTTGGCCGTGAGAGTTTTTCGTACGTGAAAAACGAAATTTTGCAAGTTCCTGACCTTGGCACTTTTCTTGTTCAGCACCCTCAGGCGGTCATGACAGACACTGAACACCAGGGGGAGCTAGTTTCCTTACTTATGCAACAGAGTCTGGCCCACCTGTTGGAGACTGTAGGCCTCCCCTGTATTAACCATAAACCTGAAACCCAGGACAGCTTCTCGTTTTGCAGTGCGATGTATACTTATAGGAGTGATCTTTTAGCGTGTACCATGTCTGGATTGTCTTTAAATTGGTCGTTTTAATGAATGCTTATAACCATTGAAAATTTTAAGGGCAGTGGCTTCTAAATTCTAGGCGTATTAGTGAACCCCATATCTGGGAGCTTTTAAAAATAAGGATTCATGGGACTTCTTTGGTGGCCTAGTGGTTAGGATGCGGTGCTATGACTGCCGTGGGGTGGGCTCAATCCTGGTCGGGGAACTGGATCCCGCAAGCTGTGCAGTGCGTTGCGGCCAAGAAGAGAGAAAAAAAAAAGAAGGGATTCATGATCCTTTCTGATTTATAATATTTGAGAAGTAAAGAAATCTAAATGTAATAAATACCTCAAGTGCCGTGAATGGATGACTCGGCCACGGAACTCTGAGTTAGAATCTATGTTTTATCACCAGGTATTGAGTGAAAGGAAAGGCAAATAAATGTACAAGAGCTACCCTACACGTTATTGGAGTCGAAAATTGATAACCTGGTTCAAAAGCTTGGAAACATTGTATCTGTTAAGGATGCATTTGTCTTAAAAGAACACATGATCTTATCTCATTTTTACAACTGGAATGATTTTATTTTGGGAAGGGAAGTGGTCTACATTTGTAGTGAAATTATTTCGTCAGTAACGTGGAAGCCAAATCTCTTTAATCACAGGCAGTGAAACCTGATAATGTGCTAGCAGCTGTTTGATCTTTCCTATCTTTGGCACCTGTGATCTAAGGGTCACTCTGGCCACGATGATCCTTTCCCATCAGTCAGGACAGCTAGTTTACAGTTTTGCTACTGGTGGTACCTGTCTGATCAGTGGGGCCCACAGGCCAAATCCAGTTCACTGCCGACTTTTCTTGACTGCCTGCAAACTAATAATGATTTTTACGTTTTTGTGTGGCTGAAAAAAATCAACAGTATTTCATAGTGTGTGAAAATTTTATGGAATTCAAATTTCAGTATCCAAAAATAAACTTTTATTGAGATGGCCATGCTCATTCATTTACATTTTGTCTATGGCTGTTTGCGCCCTACAGAGGCAGAGCTGAATAGTTGTGACCAATAGTTGTGACCAAGCCAGACCAATAGTTGTGACCAAGTTGAGGCATGTAAAGGATTGCAGCTGAATAGTTGTGACCAAGCCTGCAAAGGCTTAAATAGTTACTATCTGGACCTTTACAGAAAAAGATTTTGCAGACCGCTGGCATGGAAAGTCCGTGCTGTTTACTTACAGGTTAGAGCAGTTCTTAGGCCTGTTCTGTAACTACGTATGGTTAGTCTTAACTATTTTCACTTATTACTTTTGATAGGCTGAGCTATCTCTCTGTGGCCACCAGGATATCATTTCATTCATTTATTTATTTTTTTATGTTTTGCCATGCTGTGTGGCATGTGGGATCTTAGTTCCCCAGAGATCGAACCCGTGCCCCACTGCATTGGGAGTGTGGAGTCTTAACCATTGGACCACCAGGGAAGTCCCCATTCATTTATTTTTCATTTATGAAATAATGATGTTCAACTAACACGTCTTGGAAACGTTTATGTGTCTCTAGTGCAGTTAAAAGATTTTGCACAAAAGCTTTTAAAAACGTTATTTGACATGAATCTTCCTTGAGTTTTTATAACTTTAACTGGATCCAACAATGAACGCCAAGGAGTCAATAAAAAACCGAATCACTTTCTTTAAATAAAAAAGCCATACATTTATTGCAAATCTAGAAGTACCAGAATGTCACAGAATACAGAACAAATCAGCAATCCTGTTTTCATTTTCTGCCAAATATTTAAAACCTTGATTACTGACATACTGAAACTGGCATACATTTTATTTTCCATGCAATTAACAGAATGGACGTCTTAAGCAGATCGCTCTGAAACCAGATATAAATATTAAGTTGTATTGAACATTCATAGTAAAAAAGGCTGTAAAGTGCTGAAGTCATGAAGTCTGCAAAAGTGCCACAAGCTCCAAGTCCTTCTCTGGTAGTGACAGAGATTTGCTACATCCAGCTTGTTCTAGGTGTGTCTGTTTTTGACAGACACGTTGTCATTTCCTCCCCAGCCCCTCCCCAAAGTTTTACAGATTGTCCTATTTCTATGGCTGATCAAACACTGTACAGAAACGTAGCAGGTGGTGATGAACTATGCCACTTTCATTTCAGTGCAGAGAAATATTCAAGCTTGTGTGTACCTGTAACCAAACTAGGCTTGTTATATTTTTTTTCCCCCTGAGTTGTCATAAATTAACAGTAAATGAATAAAGATGGAGCAGCAGTACTGACCATCACCTGTAGAGTGAGATTCAGGACATTATGAGTACGCAGCCAACCTGTTACCCTCATACTTGCCCTTTTACAGAAAAATGTGCACATGAGAAATACTATACATGTAATGTAACTCCAAAAAAAACCCAGTGACCAGTTAACCCAATAACTCTGGTAACGTAGAGCAATCAGGGTTTATATGATATAACTCATGATGGTAAAATAAATGTCTCTGCTATCCCACGTGAAATACAGAAATGCTTCAACGGTGAGATTAAAAAAAAAATCAGAAATGCTTCAACAATTCAATGAAATATAATTCTGATCAAAGAAGATCCTCAAGTATTCTTAGGTGATAAAACAAATCATTTAAAAAAGCTAAGTCGATTTGCTACTCATCATCATCCCCCCCCCCCCTGAAATGACGCACGTTGTCGTTAATCAAACTGAAGAATCCTTAAACTTGGCCTTTTACGAGAGTCACTTTACAAGTTAAGAAGTATTCTTTGAGGCATGTAAAGGATTGCAGAAAGGGGGTAGAAATTCTGCTTATGTCTCAGATTTTCTTTCTTTTGATTACTTTATTCATTCTAGAATAACTTAATAATAAATAGCGGTTTAAATTAAAGACACTACAATCACATATTTCTGAATAATTAAAAGCAATAGGAAACACATTTTTGAATGCTGTGCTGTGTGTTCTGTATCGAAATGCTTCTGGTAGTGACTGGCCATAAAAAAGTGGTCATCTTCACATTTATGAAGTTCAAGTTACATTATTTTTAAAATTTCCGTTTACTAGCCAAATGTTTGGTCTCAAACTGTACTTCATTTCCATGAACTATGTGGAAAATTCAGAGGCCCTAATTTGTTAATGGAAACCTCAGTATTTTTCAAAGGGTTTTAAACAATTTGTTCATATTTCTGAAAATTAGAAATGTTTTAAATGATGTAAGCTTTTTTTTTTTTTTTTTGTAATGGCCAATTTCATTGCAGTGGCCTCGGCCAGATGTCCTTTTCCAAGATAGTAGTTTATCACATGTGAGAGCTCTTAAAACCACTTTGCCAATTCATGTCACTCTTAAAACCGGAATGCGACCCCGAGAGTCCTGTGCATCTTCGTATTGCTACTGAATACAGCCAGGGTGACGTACAGAAAGGGTGTTCGGTGGTTTTTGTTTTGGCTTAAAAAACAAGCGAAAAGGAAAACTTACAAGAAAAAAAAGAAGGATGTTGGTAGTGGTGTTCACGCATACATTCCCTTTAGAGTGTAGTCTGGAAAGCGGGTGGGTGGTCCACATCTCTGCTGCCCTGGGTCCCCTGTCCCCCACCCTCTCCAGCCCCCAGGGAGGCTGGTGTGAATGACAGGCGTATCACACGGGCTCCGTTTTCATAGGAGCTCTGTGCTCAGTCTTCCCCAGGTCCATTTCAAGAAAGTCTTCTGGGATGTCTTGTAAAGCTTTCCCACGGTGACTCTCGGCCTTCCCTTCCCCGGCTCGGGGACGGCGGCACAGCCCCCTTTTACAGGGTCTCACGAGGGCGAGGCACACAGCGGCCACAAGCATCCCAGCCGCGCAGGAGTAGAAGGCTCTGCTGTAGATCTTGCTCTGGTCCACCAGAAGCCCTGCGGGAGCGTCAGCACATTAGCCACAAAGACCCCCCCGCCAGGCTCCCCCAAACTCAGCCACTTCTCAGGCTCTTTGCCTTCCTTGTTTTGTCTGTTTTGTTTTGTTTTGTTTTTAAGAAAAAAGCATGTGGAAGGTAGGAGTCTTTTCTAGACGGGAGAGAAGATGTAGACAAACGTACAACCTACTTAGCACCTGAGAAAATTCTGTCACTCAGATGTTCTTTGTGGGCTGATCTAAAACTTGGGAACGGTGAGATGCCCACTCCTTTGGAAAGCTGACATCCTCTCCTAAGAGGAAAGAGCTCTTTTATTTTCACTCGAGTTCACTTCAGGTATCTTTTCACATGGGGTAAGATTTCTAATCACAATAACCTCAAGGACTTATTTCAGGGCTAACATGTAAAATAAAGCCATGTCCTTCCTACAGGGAAATATTCTGTAGTGATTAGTGAAGCGCTCTGCAGAGTGCTGTTCTAGGTTCAGTTCCCTAAAACCCCTCCCTAGAAGGGAAGCTGGCTTACAGAAGACCCTTAGTTCTGTTATCCCAAAAGTCAGAGGGTAATGAGGTCAGAAATCCAAGCGTTCCCCGCCCCCGCTGCGAGCATTTTTCAAGGTAGAAAAAGGTAGAAAAAGCCCGGGCAGCTTGGGCTGCAGACCCAGGTTCTAATCCTGACTTGGTCACTGATTTACCATTGGGCGGTACGCTGACATTCTCTGGCTTTCACTTTCCTCATATTTAAGTCAAGAGAGGTGGCTCGGGTAACCTCTATCCCGACACCTCTAAAATTCTCTGCAAGTATAAAAATCAATAGTTTTATTTTCCATTCGACTTGAATAGGAAGCTGGCACTATTAGTAAAAGGACAGTATACTACAGGTGGAATCTAAACTGTGACACAGATGAACTCATCTACGAAACAGACTCACAGACTTGTGGTTGCCAAGGGGGAGGGGGATGAGGGAGGGATGGAGTGGGAGTTTGGGGTTAGCAGGTGCAAACTGTTAGATACAGGATGAATAACAACAAGCTGCTACTGTAGAGCACAGGGAACTGTATTCAATATCCTGGGATAGACCGTCGTGGAAAAGTAAAATATTGTAAAAGGATAGCAGACAAGGGTTTTACTTTGTGTATTTAACTTACCTGCAAGTGGCGGTCCAGCCAGTCCCGCGATGCTCTGGAAGAAGACATAGACGCCAGCCGCTGAAGACATCTTCTCGATTCCCACGACGTCGTCCTCAGCGAGCAGCGGGATGTGGGTCCCCGCCACCGTCCCAACCATAATCCCGGAAAATACACTACAGGACATGAGACCCCAGAATTCAGTGGCAAAAGTAAAGGCAAACAGGGACACGGTCAGTAAGACGACACAGATGAGCTCGATGTAGATCTTGCGGATGGGCTCTCTGTTCAGGACCAGCCCAGCCCCGATCCTCCCGAACACTTCTGCGATCGCCATCGCTGATAATAAGAAAGCAGCGCGGTCCCGGTCCAGGCCCAGACTGAGGCCCAAGGGAATGATGTACAAGGACGGGGCGAAGAACCCCAGGGTGACGAAGAGACCAAAAAACGCGTAGCAGATAAAACTCTTCTCTTTCAAAACGGAGAAGTCCAGCAGCGGGGCCTTCTGGCAGCCGGGCCTGGGGCCGGGCTGGCCCAGGGTCTGCTGCAGGTCGGCCTCGGGCTCGAGCTCTACGGTCGTGTGACCAGGCACGTTTTTAGGTGAGGTAGGTAGTTCTACTCCTGAGTCAATGGAATCTATCGAGGTGCGGGTTTTCTCGTTCTCAAGCATGTATTGCACTTCTTTCCGATTTTCGTGGGCGGTGGTTTTGGGGGTCCCGGGTCCTTTGATGATGATAGGTCTGAGCAGCGCCCCGCAGACCACGAGGTTGAGCTGCAGGAGACCCACGAAGAGGAGGCTGTACCTCCAGCCGATGGTCTCCTTCAGGGCCGTGATGGCTTGGGTGGGCAGGAGCAAAGGAGAAAGAAAAGCCAAGGTCAGAAACGAACTCAAGACCGGGGGCGGGGGTGGGGGGAAGCGAGAAGAAACGCAGACCGGGAAACGGGTAAACAAAAGTTACTTGGCCGTGGGAATGCAGTCGACACGCACTACCCTTTCTTCTAGGTTTTGGGGGCTTTTAGGACTCGAGAAGGAGGAAGGTGCGTAAGGATGAGCAGAGAGACACATTTTCAGCCCAGGCCTCTGAGAGAGCTCTGGTGGGTGCCTTCCTCCAGGCAGAGACTCGAGATGAACCAAGTCCGTGACCCACATCAAGGTTCGGCAGACAGCCGTCTGCGGGCCAAATCCAGCCTGTTACTGGATGATAAACCTTGACTAGAACACAGCCGAGATCATTCTTTAATGTCGTCTACGGCTGCTTCTGTGCTGTCACCACAGAGAGGAGTGGATCCCACAAGGACTTGCCCGTGACGCCTGAAATATTTCCCCTCTGGCCTCTTCAAGACAGAATTTCCACCCTCTGAGCTAGATGGTTCTCCATCCACTCCTTCAACCCTCAGTAGTAACAGATGAAGGAGAGGATAAACGAAGAATCTAAAAGCTCAGAGGCTTATCCTGGAATTAAGACACTTACTGTGTGGACACAGTACGGTCCTGTGCAGTATTGCTGCAGTTCTCCGCTTGCTTTGTGGAACGTTCTACCTTCCTGCCGGCCCAGAGGCAGCCTGGAGGGGGGACTGGGCCCTGGCTGGGGTCCTCTGGGGGTTGGGCGGTGTCAGGCCAAAGGGGGCTTCAGGACCCATAGTGAGAAGAGGATAATGCGGGCCCCACGAGACCTTCAGGAATTTTCATCATCATCCCACAAAGGTGAAATGATGTTCATTAGAATTTCATTTCACTAGATTCTCATTCTCTGAGAGCTGACAGTCAGGTATAAGAGACATGGTAAGTTGGTTCCTGAGAAAGAAGATCAGCTTAGCAAGACAGCCCCGAATTCCGGGGCACGGGGTCTCCATTTACTGTCGTAGCATGCTTTGCTCACACCTCTTCTCCCCCTGTTAATATGGGAAACTCAGAATTGCAAAATCTTTCAGGCTTGGGTATTTCAAAGTGCTTTACCCTCCTCTGGCAATGATCGGTCTGCTCTTCTTTGCTCCAACTCACATTCCTTGAGTGCCTGCCTACCAGGTGCCAGGGATGTGCTAGGGAACAAAGCCAACCAAGATGCAGTTTCTACCTTCAGGGCGTTCACAGGCCACTGATTCTCCCCTCAGTGTTTTGTTCTGAAAAATTTCAAACGGACAGAAAAGTGCGAAGAATGATACCTATCTGCCTGCCCGCACTTCAGCGAATTTCAACAGTTAACATTCTTCTCTGTCTGCCTATCTATAGGCAAGCATACATTAATTTTTCTGAACTATCTGAAAAGCTTCAGACATGACACGTCACCCCTAAATACTACTACGTGTATCTCCTTTGGACAAATCCGCCGCGATCCACGGACACATTCACCAAGAAATGGCAGAGTAAGAGGTTAATCTAAGTCTCTAAGGTGATTTGTCTGCCACTGGCTAGTGAAATTCACAGGTTCTCGTTAAGATAGGGAAATAAACCAGGGATAAAAATCTCCCTGTGAGGGCTTCCCTGGTGGCGCAGTGGTTGGGGGTCCACCTGCCGATGCAGGGGACGCGGGTTCGTGCCCCGGTCCAAGAAGATCCCACGTGCCACGGGGCGGCTGGGCCCGTGAGCCATGGCCACTGAGCCTGTGCTCCGCAACGGGAGAGGCCACAACAGTGAGAGGCCTGCATACCGCAAAAAAAAAAAAAAAAACTCCCTGTGAGATTATCCACACACCATTCACGAAAGGGACTTTACTAGCACAGTTTAAATCCGCATTGAATATGGCTCTTTTGACCAAGGAGAGAAATAGAATAATAGGAACAATCTGAAATCATTAAATCATCTATTTTGGAATGGCTGTTTCAAGCCTTACCACTGAATATGTGCCATTGTATATTCCTATTTATGTAAACTTGGACCAGTATGAAAATGTTTGAATTCCTAAAATCGGGGTTAGGGAAGACAGATCCTGAGACTGTGCTGGAGAAGAGAAGACAATTAACCTTTCCTTCTGCACGCAGTCGAAGCTGTCAGTCTATTAACTGACGGTTGGCAAGAGTCAGTGTAGCAAGAAGAGCTAGTTCACGTGAACACGTAGACTGTAGTCGTCCACTTACCTGGTGCAAAAGCAAACATAGCGAAACATTCTCCTGTAGAAGCAACAGCCGTGACCACAGAGCGTCTTCTGTCAAAGTACTGTGACAGAATGGTGACAGTTGGGAGGAAGCTAAAGCAGTATCCCAGACCTGTGATGGAAAGTCAAAAACGACAGAAAGGACCACATCCTCACTGATGCCAGAAGAATGCACTCAAAGATCTGGGGGTTTTGTGCTCATATTTAAAATGGTAAGTTCTGGGAGCCCAGAAATTCATTCTGGAAAATAGTGCTGTAGCAAAAAAAAAAAAAACAAAACAGGTTTCGTCAGAGGTCTGGAGAAACTGCAAGAGCTGTTTTGGAAAGCTAGGAGTTAAAAAAACAAACCTGTTCTCTGGTTTTTTTCCGTACTTTTCTGCAATGTTTTTCCCCCCAATTTATATAATCCACAGTGGACAGAACTCTTATCGAATATAGTTTTTATTTAAGACTTCTATTTGGAAATAAATGAGTTTTGGTATGTGTAGAAACATATGAAAAGATTTAAAGTGTTTTGAAAGGGAAAAATTTTTCTCAGACCCCGAAGAATAAGTCCGGCACAGACCCTCCCCTACAGCTCAGGGTCCTCACAGCCTGACTTGGGAAATCTCAGCTAAAGAAACGCAAACCTTGCTTTGTGAAAATGATGTCTTTGGGCTGCAAACTATCACAAAAGAGAAGTTCTCTTTCTCATTGGTAAATATTAAAAAAAAAAAAAATCAGACAAAAAGTCTTGGGCATTGATTGAGGAGAGGTTCCCAGGGGAACACCCTGGAGCCCATACAGACCAGTTCAAAACCACTGATCTGGGACATTATTAATTTTAAAGAAAAGAGAGAAAGGGAGAAAGAAACACACTTTGGATTTGATTCCCTACCCCCCCCCCCCGGCCCCCGCATTGTTCTAGAAGCTAAGTCTCTGGAGAATGAGCGAGCCCAGGAGAAGCACTTACCAGAGATGATGCCGATGGCAATGTACATGTGGTAGACCTTCTGTGAGAAGGAGGCGATCACCATGCCCACGCTGACCAGCAGCCCCCCGACCATCACCACCAGACGGTGTCCAAACCCAATGCTCAGGACGGTGGACACAGGAGCTGCAGCAAGAGCAAAACAGGGTCTCAGCTCCCAGAGGCAAAAAAGCCTTAGCCTCCCTAGGACGCCTTCTTTTAAAAATGTGTTTAGCATCTTTATGGGAGTTTAACGCTTTACAATGGCGCGTTAGTTTCTGCTGTATAACAGAGTGAATCAGCTCTGCATATACCCTAAGATTCCGTCTTGTTTAATTTTACGTTTTCTAACGTTTAGTGAAGTGTAGTTGGTTTACCACGTTGTGTTAGTTTCAGGTGTACGGCCGAGTGGTTCAGTGATACGTACATGTATATACACTCGTGTTTTAAAACTATTATTTTCCCGGATGGTTTATCCCAGGATGTAGAATGCAGTTCCCTGTGCTACACAGTGGGGCCTTGGTGTTTCTCCATCCCGTATACACTCACTGGCACCTGCTCACCCCATCCACCCACCCCATCCCTCTCCCTCCCCCTCCCCCTCGGGAACCGCACATCTGTTCTCTGTGTCTCTGTGTTCTCTGTGAGTCTGTGGTAAGATTCCATCTTTGAAGCCTTTAACATGGAGGTGATGATGTAAGATAAGTATGCATTTTGTGCAATGGTTCCTTAAGTCAGTTCAGGACTTATTTTACTATTTGCACAAGCTGGACAATATATTTTGGGGGCTCCTTGAAGAGAAATCAAGAGTCATAGTATAAAACATATCTTTTGTCTCCGATGAAAGATTTTGACTCACCAGGAGCCCCTATAAGATTGGATATGCATTAGATTTGTTATTCTGTAATAAAAATGGGCTTTTCCTGTGATTGGACGAGGCACTTTTTTTTTTTTTTTTTTTTCTATACTCACTGCTTTGGATTCTTTTTTAAAAGGCTCCGGTTAGGGTCAAATTCCAGCTCAGTTCCATTTGACTTTTTTGCAAATGATATGAAAGTGTGGTGAATTCTGTTACGCATACCAAAAGGAGGCTAGCTATGGGATAGACAGTTCAGAGTGGCTGATGAATTACAGTTGGCGTAGCTTCTGTGCTCTGTATCCTCCGGGACATTTAAATCTGGAAGATGAGCTTCCTAGTCAGATGCTACTTAGGCTCCCACTGATACCGCCTTGAGTACAATGAGATAAGGGAACCCTCCAGAGTTGGGGGGAGGAAGAACAACATCGTACATGCTGGATAGAAAGAGCTAAAAAAGGAGTAAGTTTTGTTGGGGTTGGTGCATACCTATCTCTTATGTGAGTTGAATGTAAACTAATATATTAATATAGCAAATAATGAAATCACTAGGATCATTTTTAGGCAGTGTGTAGACTCAAGGCATTAATGACTGGAATAACAGCATGAAGAACAATTATCTTCTGGTATAATAGTATTAGCTGGAAATTTCTTGTTGACTATATTATCTTTGGTTAGAAAACGGCTAAAAGTTCAGCTTTGGGATTTTCGTTTTATTTTGGTTACCAAATGTAAAATTTTGGTTCTAATTCATGTAAGTTATCTTTCCAAGAAAGTAAACATCCTGCCAATTAAGAAATTAAGTATCTTAATACTCAGACCGGAACTAGAAGTACTTCCGTGAACCGTGTAGGAGAGGGTATCAGGGCTAACGGGAGAGATTCTGACTTTACTCGGTAGCGAAGAACAGTGGAGCTACCTTTGTGAGACAGTATAGGGCTGAAAACTAAGTGCCTTTAACGACAGGCTTAGAAAACTTCAGAGGCAATGGTTCCGTGACAGGATATTAGGGTAAAGTTAGGGAAGCTGAAGTTCAGCCCCGTTAACTGTCCGCGGTAAGTTCAACGGCCTTGCTTTCTCAGACGACCCTGGCGCGGCCCCTGACAGATGGATGAACAGTCATGAGACCTCAGAGATGTGCTGAATTAGGTCTGAATGGGACCAAGTGAAAATCAGTATGTTAAGAACTATACTACAGTCCCATTCATCTGATGCTGTTGGATCTGGGAGCTGGGCAGACCGATTAGCCAGTGAAGTCCTTTAGGGAAACAGGTGTTTGGAATTCAGAATATCCTCTCTGGGCAATATGGGTAGTTTTCCCATACACCCTTTTACACCTTCCATCTTTCTCCTTCATGTAGTCGCATTTTCATGTTCCCAGCCTGTTTCCTCAGCATGTTTTTACGAGACCAGGACCCAGGATGCCAAGAACTTTTAATGCTTCTTTAGGAAATGACCACATTCCCATTGAACCGGGGTTTGCTATTGTCCTCAAAATAATCTGCAGTATCCTAAGAGAGTGCATACAGTAGGTGTTTAATACGTGTGCATTAAATGAAGGCAGTCAAGTCTGGCAAGTAGGCTTTTTTCCTTCAGCGCCTCTTACATAATTAGGCAGACTGAAAGAGGCATATGCTTATGTAGCGCTTAAGCTGGAAGATGTACTAACCTGTAAATGTTAAGACAAACACACAAATGGATATTATCCATGAGATCCTGCTATTGGATTCATCAAAACTGTCCATTAAGTCATTGAAGAAGACACCAAATGACTTGATGATGCCATAGGTGAAGACTTCAACGAAGAAAAAAGAAACAGCTACCACCCAGCCCCATCCTCCATCAGGCACTTGAGTATAAACATTGGCTCTGGAACAAAGCTGTGATTTCTTTTGGGTCATTCTTAATCTAAAAGAAAAAGTTAAAAAAAAAAAATTAGACCAGCAATGGCATGAGGGTGGATGATTCTAACGCTCGACGGATAAGAACTACTCACTACATTTCTTAGGTTGATGAATATTTAAATCATGTGCAGTTAGTGTGAAGTCTTTGAATAATAGTATCTATCTATCTATACATCTATGTCATCTTTTATCTGTCATCTTATCACATTTATATCTATCGTTATCTGTCTCTGTCATCTATCATCTATCTGTCTTATCTATCTAATGAACCAACTATGTTTGTATTGTATATGGAGCCGCGAAAGATTTTGGGAAGGCAGACTTCCAAGCTATGGCAGTTAAATGAAAAAACTAACCAAAAAAAACATAAAGAGCCTGGGCAGAATATTTAGAGGCACTTTGGAGGACAAAGAATGGCCACCAGACCAAGGATCAGTGCAGACCTTGAACCTGAAGACAAGTTAGGTAAAGGAAGACTGAATTGACTGTAAGGAATGTGGATCAGAAATGAAGCCTCGGCAAAGAGAGGCTCAGAGGCCACCTTGCAGGGGCAGCTAAGTGCTGGAGAAATCCTGCATCTCTGCTTGGTGCCCCTGGTCATTCAGACCATCCTACCTCCTACTCAGCAACATTCTGATTATGGTCTGGGGTCCCATATGGCTGTACCTATGTGAACGGAATGTGACTGCAAATTAAAATTTGGGGATTCTGTCTTCTTGGTGTTGGTTTAGCATGAATGAGTTCCTCAAAGTCGGTCGCCACGTGGTGTATGAGAAATGGAATTTTTCCACACAGGACCAGTACTCTAGGATATAGTGACCAAATAAGGCACTACCAATTTGTGGGGTCTGGACAGCCAGGGAACTTAAACCAAGTTACTCCTGACCTTGCTATGCTTTTCCATTCAGGTTGCAACCAACATCAGAACATCAGATCCCTGTGCCGTATCACCACTAAGGGGAAACTATATTTAATACTGGAGGCAGGGTCGTTTAAGTCTTCCGCGGCAGGCTCGAGCACATAAAACGCAGACATTTTCAAAACCTCTGCAATTACATACACTTTGAAACAGTCATGTGTGTTTTTAACCCAACTAAAAATTAATACCTATAAATAACAAATGAGTCTGTGGTCTCTGCGCTCTTAATGGCAACGCACCTTGAGTTTAAGAATTCTCTATAACTATGCAGTCGTAGCCAGGTGAATTTTCAGGATGCGTGGATGGCCTAGCCGCGAGTTGTCACGTTCACATACGAAGGCAGGTTTTATTGAAAATGGAGCGCAACTGAGAAATAACAGGACAAAACCTCATCTAGACAGTAGACTTCCCAGTTTCTGCTACGGGAATCCAGTATTCGGAATTTGCTCTGAGCACCTTACAAAGCAGCAAATCTGACCTAATTTCATATTGTTCAGCCTATTGATAGCATGGTAGCCTAGTACTCTGAAAGGACTATATACTCACTTATTACTCTCTTACTGTTGGCTATTTGGTTGCATAAATAGGGCATAAGATGCTTTAAGACGCTGTGCTCCCTGCAGCAAAGGCCTCTGCATTTTGGTGTGTGTCAGTGTGGCATGCCTGAGAGCTGAGGGCAAAGGTGGGAAGAGCACTTAAGTGGCTCTGGGTGTAGGGTAACAATTACAGACCAGTTTGTCATTCATGTTCCCAACACGGAAAGCAGCTGATTTAACATGGGAACCCCGAGCCCTCCAGCAGCTGAGGTTTTCCCAAGTCCCCTCCTCCGTTAAGACTTTCAAAGTCTGCTCCCAAGATGAGGCACCTGGGGCAGAGGAGCTGACAACGGTAGTGGGCTTAAGATTGAGAAGGAAAAAAAAAAAAGTACATGCCAGTGTTGGCTTTGGAACCCTGTTCAGCCCTAGGGAGCGGGGTAGGAGGGAAGGAGGGGCAGTGCGGGGGGGAGTCCACAGCTCAGGTCCCCCTCCCATCTCGCCCCCCCTACTGGGCCACTCCTTTGAGCTTCGCCTTGGAAGCCCAAGACTCCTTTACTGGTCTCTCAACTGTCTGGTACGATTAATCTTTCTGAAATGCCTCATCGTCATGACATTTTTCTGCTCGGACTTTTTCAGTGGCTTTCCTCTTTCTGAAGGACAAAATCCACGAGATCAGCTTGACTTTCAAAGTTCTTCCTAATTGGAAGCCCCTGCCCCCCACGGATCTCAGCAGCCTTAGTTCTTCCTGTTCTGTTGCTTGACTCGCCAGCCACCTTGCCTGCGGCGCGCCCCTTCCCCAGGCTGGAGGCCCCCCACCGCTGGCGCCGCAAGGGCCCGCTTCATCACATCCTCCTGCCGCATAAGGCTTCCTCTGATCCACTCGACCTAAGGAGCTCTCTTCACGGGACAGGCACCCTTTAATAATGGGCTGCTGTCTACTTGTACGCATTTATCTTATTTGCTCAGTTAAACTGTAAGCTCACGGAAAACAAATCTGGGCCTATTTCTCTTTGCATCCCTTCCCCACCCCCACCCCCCCCAGGTACCTTGCACACAGCTTTAATTAATTCTTTCCAACAAAGTAACTGCTGGGTGCCAGGGCCTATGCTAGGGGCGACAGTGACAATACAGAGATGGCCTCTGCCTCCCTGGATGAAATTGTTTGTTGATGATAATGATAAGGAACCTTAAGACTGAAATCCCATCACATTTTAAAACCATTCAGCCATGTCCTCCCGGAGCTCAGAACATTTCTGACAAGCAGTGGCGACTAAGTCCAAGGCCAGGTCGGCACGAAGGGTGCCCATAAGACCTTAGCATTTTAAGAGAGGGCTCGGGGCCAACTTGAATAAAAACACATTGGGTAAAATTGATAAAGGCCCCAGAGAGACAGACAGAAGCCCTCTCTAGCCTAAAAGCACTGCAGGACCAAGGCGCAGAACCTTTTGGTTGGGTTGCATTTCAGAGGGTCAAGACTAGACTGCAGTTTTTGTAGGAAGACGAGGTTACCTACTATGGGAAGGCTCTGGGCGAGGCCAGCGCTTCAGTTCTGGTGATGGGTGCCCATCTCTCTCTTTCTTTGCCTGTTGCCGTCGGTGGTTTAAATGTGCAAGATGGGTGGGGCTGGAGGCCCCGGGGTGGGTGGAGTTAGAATTACAGAATGTTACAACCAAAATGGGATTTGGAGCCCATCTGGGTCCATCTCCTCTTTGTAAAATCCCACTCATTTTGCAAAATGGGGAAGCCGACCCCCAGAGAGGGGAAGGGACTGGACCGAAATGGTCCAGCATCTGATCTCCTGTCTCCCCGGGGCCCCGCTGTATCAGGATGCAGAACAGCATTCTGAAGGCCAGGGAGGGGGCGTTTCCTATAGAGGTTGTGAGGACTCTTTCACCGCGTCACTGTGTGACCTGGAGAAAGTCACTGCACCTCTCTGGGCCAGAGTGCCTCACTCGTCAAATGAAGAGGCTGGCTTTGGGAACCCTTAAAGCTCCCCCAGCTTTGGCAGCTGACACTTCTGTTATTCAGCACTGAGTTCTCAACCACCTGATTGCTCAGGTGAAACCTAGTGGCCCAAGGAGACCTGGGAGCTGGGAGGAAAGTGCAGGTGCCAGACGGTTCTTACAGACGCGGCTGTAACGGAGCCGGACGCTGGCTGGAGCTGATCTAGGACAGCCGGCTCGAAGGTGGCAGCTGTCTGACTGCTTTCCTTCTCTTCACTCTCTGAGCTCCTTCTGGGTGTTCAACTCCTTTGTTTCTTTAAACTTTACATCTGGGCTACTCCCCTGAAGCTAGATCCAAATATAACTCTCACCTGCATTCTTAGGTTTGGGGAGGACAGCTTTTTTATTGTTTTCCTGGGATCATCATAAAAGAAAGATGACACCCCAGAACCCACTGATACTCCCAAGTTTACGCCTTCATCATCCTAAAGCAGCCTATGCCCTGGTATATTGAGCTTTGAAGATCACAGTACAGAATGATAATAGAATAACCTGGTTTCTGTAACATACGGTTGAGGACGCCTTGCACACAGGGCAGTCGGCAGCTCTTTCCAGACCCAGTGCCTGGCCATGTGCCTGGCACACAGTATGTGCTCAATAAAAGTTCACTAAACAAAGCATGCGTCTTGGGGCACTCCTAAAGCAATGCACGGCTCTAGCCCCCTGAAGCCCAGTCATCAAGTGAGGAAGTCCCTGCTTGCATAATCAGTCCTTCCCCTGGACTCTTTCCTTCCTACCGTCCCCTCAGCAGGACGACTGGCTTAACAAACGGGTTGGCCTCTACAAACGAAAGAGAGAAAGGCCTGTGGCTTCAAAGGCTCTAAGAATTCCAGAACATGGAAATAATGTTTTGGTTTTACGGGCATGTGAATTTCCCTGACGGGATGGGATGGGATATTCGTTTACTGTGGGGGGGATAGAGCCGAGCGAGGAGCAACCCCACGGCCTTGGGAGAATCACCTTGCTGCTTGATTTTCACTGTCAAGAGGTGAACAAGGGAGTTGAACTAGACGGAGGTGATCTCAGATCTCTTCCTGCCCTAAAAATCTACGTTTCTCTGATAGCCTTTGACCCCTACTTGCTCCAAGTTACCCTTTCATCTTTCTCAATTCATTTTTGAGTCCTTTGACGCAAGGTCCACAGGTCTGTCTCTGTGAGGCCCTTGTGCGTTATTTGTTGAATTTCTGTTTACCATTAACTGGCCTCACGCTCATGGGGAAATGACTTTGTTCCTAAGTTTCATCCTCTAAAAGCAGGGGTGAGACACAGAGGTCTGGAGGGTAAAATGCTACGATTCTGAACAGGGGTTCCTGGCAGCCATGTCGCCTTCCTCCAAATGTTCTCCCAAAGGAAGCAGAACGGACAAAATGCACTGGGTGGTTTGGAGTAACTTCCTATGAGCATTTGGTTGTCTAATCTTAAATAAACGAGAATTCTGCCAAGGCTTGGAAATCTGCTATAGCTGGGACTCTCAGCTGCGATTTGATTTCTTGAGAAAAGCTGTCCCCTGGAGGCATGAAGAATGCAAAATATTGGACTATGATAGACCGTCAGGGTGCCAGTCCAGGGTCAGATCAGAGCAAAGTTCAAAATGCAGCCTCTGGATGGGCAGCGGTGGCAGCTGCTGGTGTGGCTGGTGTGAACAAAGCCTCAGCGAGCCACTGCCAATCTCCATGCTTCTTAAAGGCGTCGCCTGGAGAACAGCTTTTGACAAGTTGTTTCCAGCCCTAGTTGTCAAAACCAGTCTGTATCTAGGTGAAGCTCACTTCAATTCTCTATTTTAAAAAAAAACAACAAAACCCCCAAACCTAACCTGGACGGCAGCCTCAGCTGCTCTGAATCCCTGGAGAGCACCGATTCACCCCCTTTTACAAGATCGTGATGTAGAAACCTATCCCCTAATTTCAGTGTCGTCCTCAGGAGTTCCACCGAGGAAAGTCCTTTTTGGGAAACCACAGAAGGAGAACTCAGGGTTGCTGGCTCTCATAGAGAAGGAGCTTTTCCACTTGGCTGCACTGCTTATTTACATGCTGGAACTGTCTTGGACACTTAATGATGAGAAGAGGTATTTCTGTATCCACCAGGCAGGCAGGACGTATTATTGATCGCCCCCCCTCCCATGACAGGGACTGGTGCTTGGACATGGGGAGATGCATCACTCAGAGATCTCTGCATAGCACTTGGGGCTGTTTTTGCAAACAAGACCCTCCACCCAATCCACTTAGTATGATTTGCAAAATAGTAAGATTACCGAGAAATCCCATTCCCAGGGTAGAAACCGTCTCCTTTGAGAAAGAGCTGACACGGTGTGTCTATAACTGCAAACAAAACCAGCTTCCAGGATGACAAGGTGTCATTGCTTGCTCTTCCCCGGTTGGCTCCGGGGAGCTTTTCTCTAAGACTGACGCCCCCCGTGTTTGGTGACACGTTACATGCCACCTAACAAACTTCTATCATCTGTCTGTGGGAGAGTGTGGCGGTCTGGTTTAAAAAAGAAAAAAAAAAAAGAAGCAGAAGGAAATAACCCATTTCCTCTGCAAAACCATCCTCCCTGGCTACAGCGCCGCTCAGCTACCCGGGCGCTTTCCCGTGGTTGGCAGCCCTGGGAACCTTGGAAGTTGAGCGGGACCAGCCGTCAGCCGCTGACAGCCCTGACGGTCAAGGTGGACGAGCTGCTCTCGGCGGGGACATGCCTGCCTCCCCGTCGGCCGCCCCGGGTGCGTGTGTCAGGCGGGGGGAGGCCGGGAACCCCGCTTTCCCTGGCGCTGTCTGCGGGGCCGCCCTGCGCGCGCGCGCGCGAGCCTGGGGACGGTACCTCTGACATTTCGCTCCTGTGACGCGCGGGCAACTTCATGCGGAAAATCCGTGCAGGGAGCTCAGCGCGGCGCCCCCCTCGCCCGACAGCCTGGGGGCCCTCGCCTGGGCCGGGGGGCACCCAAAGGCCAAACCTGCCTTTAGGTGTTTTCCGGACACCGACTGTACCCGGGCCACCGACAGGCAACTCTCGGCTGCCCGCAATGGTGAGAGCGCGCCATCCCGGGGGCCCCGGGCATTCCCAACTGTCAGAGAAGATTTGGGGGAATAACCTCTCCAAAATGTTAAGCAGTTAAGTGGTTTCCTCTTCCTCCCTCCAGCCTCCCCCACCACCAGCCCCCCAAAGCTCCCAACATAGCTTAAGAAAAAACCCACCCACACCCCACCATCAAACTTTTAAACATGTAAAATGATAAAACCAACTCACCAAGTTAGAAGGGAAGAGAATAAACCCCAAAAGGCTCCCAATAAGGCGGAGGCCAGGCCGCCCCCTCCTTATAAGCCGCTCGGGAACACGAGAGAGGATTAACCCCTTAGGGCGTGGGCCCGAGCCTAGGGCAAGTTGGCTCCGGCGGGCGAGCCCCGGGCGCCCGCCCCGCCGCGCCCGGCTCCGGCCCCCCGCCCGCTCCCGCGCCTCGGGCCCCCGCGCCGCGCCCCCCGCCCCCCTCCCCGCCGCCCGCGCCGCGCCGCGCCGAGCCGTGCGTGCCGCCGCCCGCGCCCCGGCCCCGCGTCGCTGCCTATCGCTTATCCTATACCGGCTGCAGCCGGTCTCCGCCGGCCTCGGGGGCGCGCCGCCGACCATGTGCTGCGAGCGCGGAGCGCCGCCAAGGAGGGGGCCGGCCCGGCGTGCGCGCGCCGGCCCACGTGGACGAGGCCGTGCCGGGCCCGCGCCCGCCCAGGGCCGGGGCCGTGGGTCACGGAAGGTAACGGCCTCGCCGTGCCAGACCCCAGACCGGCCGTGGGGTCCCGCGGGGCCGCCCCCCACCCGCCCCGGCCCCGCGCATCCTGGCGCGCCTGGCCCGACCGGACCCCGGCGCTCGGCCGCACTGTAAGCGGGGCGCGCCGGCACCCACTCTGCGGACACGTCCGGCCGGACGTGCGGGGTCCCCGGGCCGCCTCCCTTCCCGCCGGCCCCGCCCGCGCCCGGAGGGCTTGGGCTCCGGGCTGCGGCGGCTCAGCGCCCGCCCCGGGCAGAACAGGTTCCTTCCAGTTCGGGTGTGAGCTGCGCGCGCGGCGCCGCGGACCCCGAGTTCCTCTTCTCATGCCCGCTTCCCCCGATTTCGTCAACTCGCGCACCCCAGCGGTTCCCCTGGGGGGGGGTGTGCGGGCCCCAGGAAGCTCGCGGCCGGCTGTCACGGGCGCTTTGCTTTCCCCCCTTTGCTGCAGAAGCGACAGCATCGCGTTGCGCGCGAGGGATGCGGGCGAGCAGCCGGGCTGAGTCAGCATCCCCGGCCCGAGGCGCGCGCGCATCCTCCCCGCCAAGCGGGAGGCGACGTCCACACAGGTGCCAGGCCGCAGAACTCGCGGGGAGCTCCGGTGGGCGAGGGACCCGGACGTCGAGGGGCTGCGTGCCCCTCATCCCTGAGTCCCGGACCCCAGGGTCACAGGGGGCTCAGCAGATGATGCTCGGGAACCTCAGTAAGGAGCTCGTCACGGGGACAAAGCCGTGTGTTGGGTGCCAGCCGTTTCGGAGCCCGCGGGGGCACAGACTCGGCCGCCCGGTGTCCACCTCACGTCCCCAGGGCCTCTTTGAGAACTGCTCGGAAGCAGAATGCCTTATTTTCCGCGTCCCCCTGCCGACTCGCACCAGCCGCTCCCTGCATTGGGTTCGGAGAATGTGCTTCTGGTGTGAGAAACTCGGGAGAGCCTACTTTGGGGGTGCGTGTACCTAGGGTCGCCACCGGGAGGAGTCGGCGGTCTGAATCGTAATAAAAAGCCCATTGCGGTCGCTGCCTGATTTCTCCCGTGATTTTGGCATCGGGTCTACTGGGTTAAGTGCCATTTTGTGCTGTTAACAAGCTCTGGCGTGGGTTCGGGGAGCAGGTGTGTTGGCGCAGAGTGCCTGCTTACGACCGGGACGGTACAGCCGGGGGCCACTGATGAGCTTTGCAACCTTGCCCGAGTAACCTAGCTTCCTGGGGACAATCATGATATTCCCAGAATCAAAGGATCTAATTGATGATGCCGGTGAAGGACGGATCACAGCGACTGGCGTTATGTATGGTACGCCCTCACTAGCCAGTAGCTCTTACTGTTACTGTTGTTTGTGGCTTTCCAAGTCCAACAGCTGACTGCAGCACACATCCTGCACGCGGTCCTTTTTCGAGCTGTTCTTCCAGGACTCCACACGTTATGAAATTTAGAATGTGACTTTAACCACCGGCATGAAAACACTTGATGCTAAAATAGGAATGCCTGTAAATATAGTTTAGGATCTTACAGTGCCTTGGGACCTGTCCCTGCTGAGTGTGGAAATGTCATATTTAACATGACACAGCACATACTGTATTGAGACCTGCTTAGGAACCTAGGGGTGCAGCCCATTAGCTATAGCTGAGTGACAAACAAGTCACCAAAGATCTTGGTGCTTCAGCTTCTTGGTTTTAAACATTAGGCAAATAATGCAGAAAGCCCTAGGGGTGAATGGACGTTTGGGAAGGTCACATCTGAGCGTATGACCAGGTGAGATGGCTAGCTGTTGGAGGAGCAAATGACTGTAATGATGATAACAATAATAATGTAATGCTCTTTTGTTAATATTAATTATACCTATTAGTATTTTTTTTGCACTTTTGCTTTGTTCCCTGTATTAGGTGTGGTTCATGTGATCTAATTTTAAGCCCATCAGCAACCTTCTACAGTTGACACTCATCTCCATTTTACAGATGGGAAAAGTTGAGGCACAGAGCATGGAAGGGATTTTCCCCAAGGTTTAGACACACTGTCTCTTTTTGCAACTGAGAGCGCTTCCAAGTATGACATTTGCCACCTGCTCTCGGATAACAGCAAAAGGTGTCTGGAAACCCAACCCCTGTCCAGTCTTGCCAGCCACAAACTGGTGACATTTGCCCACCATGATTAGAGGCTGGCTTCACCTTGTTCCCTGAATCCTAGTGAGACCAAGTGTGAAAACCCCTGTTTTTCTCTCTCTTCCAGGGAAAGCAAAGGAGGGAAAGCACTGCATTACCATGCTAATCAATTACCTCCCCCCCTCAAAAAAAAAAGAAAAACAAAACTAACTCTGTTTAGTGCTAAATACGAACAAAAGGACCTTTAGAACCTGGAGTACAGAACCAGAAAAATCAGGAAATTAAGTTCAGGGTTCAGCGCCCCTCTTAGCCTCTTCTGTTGTGTCTGTCGCAACCCAAGTGGCGGCAGAGCCCCTAGGGCCCTTCGTTTACAGGGGGCAAGGCTATAATGATGCCTTTAGAAAGTCCCACAACATCTCTGGAAATGCATTGGCTCCCGAGAGCTGTCCCCACTGCTGTCTCTTTTCTAGCCCTCCTGTTTTGGCTCATTTGCATGAGAACAGATTCCTTTGTGCAGACTTGGCCTGCCGGGTCTCTGTCGACGTTCCGAGTCCTTCTAGTCTGCATGTTGGGTTGCTAGGCAGATATGACCCTGGCTTGCAAATAAGCTGCCTGCATTTACCAGCCCGTGAGAACTTCAACTTGGGCTAAGTAGACTGAAAGGAATCTTGTCTGGAGCTCAGGGAAGTATAAGCACGCTTTTAAGGGCTGGGTCCTGAGAGCAGCCAAGGCAGAGGGGGAGCCCTGGAGGGGCTCGTAGGGAGGCCTGGACAGCCTGCCCACCGCCCGCTCTCCTCCTTCCCTGTGTCGGCACCACGTGCCTGTCTTACCATGAGTATTCGATGAACTCAAACTCTCGCTTTAAAACGTTAATATCTGCTTCTCCGGACAGCACGGAACTTCACAGACTTTTCCCTCTAGGAATCCTGACTCTCGAGGTGGAGGTGCTGGGATTATCTTGAGGTTTACAGGATTTCCCCCAACCCTGACATTTGATGGTTTGAGGGAAACAGAAATGCATGTTTTGGGGAGAATTTGAAGATTTCCCAATGGGAAGATCTGTTCTGAGGCACAGTTTTGGGGGAATCACTTTTCAGAGCATCAGCTCTTTCCTGAAGCTGATTTGTCTGAGAATTCAGCATGGGGCAGGCCCGCTGTTCCTTTATTCCTGCCTGGTGGGCCTTCTCTTGCTTAGTCAGAGCCAAGATCTCACTAGGGTGCCCTGCTCTAGCTGTAAACACCTCTGGGGGGAAGGTCAAAATATTATGTCAGGGAAAGCTCCTCTCTTCAAGTCAATATGTCCCATCTCCCAAGTGCATCTTGTTAAAGATGCATTTCCAAGAAAGTTACCTTGTGCTTAATAATGATTTGTCAAAATTGATAATATATGTTGTTTGATTCTAAACAGTTACTTACAGTAGTAATGATAGTGGCTCGACCCAGAAGAGATTTTTTTTTTTTTTTAACACTTGGAGCAAAGCATAAGCAATTAAATTTCAATTTCTACACAAAGTCTGTGTTCCAGAAAAGTAGGATAAGGTAATTCACTACTTCTGAACATAAAGGTCTAGTATATTGAGATAGAATGGAAATACAGTTTTGAAAAAAAGAGAGAGAAATGATAGAAAATTTCCAACCTAATGAGAACTCTTCTCAAGTAATTTTTGAATGAATGATGGTGGGAATTCCCTGACGGTCCAGTGGTTAGGACTCGGCGCTTTCACTGCTGGGGCCTGGATTCAATCCCTGGTCAGGGAACTAAGATCCTGCAGTTGCTCTGGTGTTTATATGACATGGGATACATTGAAAAGCATGGTTTAATAGTTTTGTTATAAAAGTCAACATTTATGGATACAATTGAAGTGATAACTTTTGCAGCTATTTAGAATTGTGATGAAGCAATGAAGGTAACTTAACCCTGTGTGAGGGTTTTAGGGGCTGAATGTTTGTGCCCCTCACCATTCAGATGTTGAAGCTCCTCCCCCTCCCCCCTCCCCCCTGCAATGTGACAGTATCTGGAGATGGGGCCTTTGGGAGGAATTAGGGTTAGATAGGTCATGAGGGTGGGGCCCGTATGATGGAATTCGTGCCCTTATAAGAAGAGGAAGCGAGAGAAATCTCTCTGTCTCTCCATGTCTCTCTCTGTGAGCACACACTGAGGAAAGGCCATGTGAGGGTGCAGTGAGAAGACAGCCATCTACAAGCCAGGAAGGGAGCTCTCACTAGCACCTGACCTTGCCGGCACCCTGATCTCAGACTGCTGGCCACCAGAACCAGGAGAAAATACATTCCTATTTTTTAAGCCACCCAGTCTATGGTACTTTGCTATGGCAGCTTGAGTTAATACGGAAGGGGTGTTTTGTTTTTCCAGATTCTTTTAGTGGGGAACCCAAGCAGAAACATTTGCAGGCCAATGAGGAGGATCCGTATTAGTATGAGGACAAGCAAGATGAGGTTCCCTGTTCTCCCTGGAGAGAAAAAACAAACCCAAGAGTCACCACACTGGACTGTGAGAGGCAAGGGAGGGGGCTGTGTAATTGAGAGGTTTGGTGGAAGATGCTATAAATGTTAAGATGCACGTGAACATGGACTCTAAGGCCCGACTTGGAACCCCAGGTCTGCCCTGGTAGCTGTGTCACCTTGGGCGAATTAACCTCTCTCCACCTCAGTCTGCTCATCCACGAAAGGGGGATGATAATAATAATAATAATACCTCCCTCAGAGGGTAGTTGTGTGGGGAGCTTAGTGCTGTCTTGCTAGGTTAACTGAATTAACCTGTGTAAGAGGCTGGGGGCGTTGAGGAAGATGGAGCTCGGTGGGCCTAGAATGGGTAGGAAAGTTCTTGCAAGCACTGGCAAGGCGGAGGGGTGAAGGATGAAGAGAATGAGAGGAAGGTGGTGGTCGGGGGAGAGTATGCTGGATTTGGGGACAGGGAGATCACCTCCCCACCCAGGGTACCAGGGGCCTCTGGTGATCTGAATTCTCTCACGCCTGGTTACCATTCTGGGCAGTGTTGATGTATCACTGTGTGCATTGCGTTCACTCTGGAGTAACTTTTACTTGGATGTTAACACTGACATTTGTCCTTTTTTGTCTCCATTGTTTACTGCTCCTGTAGTTTTGTCATTTTCTCACTGCTTATAAAGAAAAAAATAGAACAATGGCCCTGAGGAGGCCTCTATAAATGATCTCAAGCCTGTTGCAAGAGTCCTAAAAACAGAACAAAACAAAAATTAAAATTCTCGGAACCAAGTAATTTTAATCACATTGCTTTCAGGAACAAATACATGTCATGTTAGACTCATGGCACGGTCGTGAGTCATGACGTTTTGGAAAGTGCTGGGTGTGGGACCACTGGGTTTTGTCCCCACCAAACCAGACTTCCTTTGGATAATTGTTGACGTCCCACCCATCATGTTCCTCAAAGTCCAAGGAATGAAAACCTGCTCTCCTGCTATGTTTCTTGCCTAAAGGGAGATGCCAGCTTTCCCCATCTTGTCTAAACACGCACAGCCTGTCCGGCTGCTCCCTGGAACAACACACACTGTCAAGCTTCTATTTTAACCCTGTCAGAGCAGTGCATCCATGCTTTTCCAGGTGGCTAGCGGGATGAGGCAAGGAAGCTAGAAGGATGCTCCCGGACTGCGTTAGGCGTTTGAGGCAAGGAGGGACCCTGCCCTGCTGTGGTCGGTGGAGGGCTCTGGCCTCTGTGTTGAGCTCAGATGCTTAGTAGGGATCTGGGGCGGGGCTGGGTACAGGCAACATCCATCCATCCTTCCATCCCACGTCCATCGCTCCTCCGTCCAGACAGCCTCTGCTCATACAGCCCACTCATGCGCACTGGCGAATGCAGTAGTTTCCCAGGCCACAAAACCACACCTCGGAGGATGTGGTCCGTACTCTCAAAGTGTTTACTCTAGTTTTAAGAGAGGACACATATGTGATTGTCACCTAAAGCAGTACGTCAGCAAGGGCGCTTTTGCAAGTGAGAATCTCAGAGGGCGCTTTTGCAAGTGAGAATCTCAGAGGCAGGGGAACTGAGAAAGGTCATCTGAATTTAGGGAAGTGATGAGATGAAGCTGAGTTTTCAGGGTGGAATGGAGGCTCGGCCGTAGTGGTTCAGGTCAGATGCACTCATTTGGCAAATATGGGTTGAACGCTTCCTGGATTGGGTAACCGGATTATGCAGTGTGTGAAGCAGATAGACATCCCTTCCCTCATGGAATTCACATCTTAGAGTTGTGGTGTTTTCTTGTTGGAGCAGTTAGCTCAGTGTCGTGGACAGGTAATCCTTCTGGGTGTTTCTGATATTAAAATGTAATTCCCACTTTCTTTTTTAAAAAATTTTTATGGGAGTATAGTTGATTTACAATGTTGTGTTAGTTTCAGATGTACAGCAAAGTGAATCTGTTATACATATACATATATCTGTGCTTTTTCGGATTCTTTTCCCATATAGGCCGTTACAGAGTATTGAGTAGAGTTCCCTGTGCTGTATGGTAGGTCCTTGTTAGTTATCTGTTTTATATATAGTAGTGTGTATATGTCAATCCCAATCTCCCAATTTATCCCTTCCCCTGTTACCCTGGTAACCATAAGTTTGTTTTCTACACGTGTGACTCTATTTCTGTGTTACGGGTAAGTTCATTTGTACCCTTTTTTTTTTTTAGATTTCACATATAAGCGATATCATGTGGTATTTGTCTTTCTCTGTCTGGCTTACTTCACACAGGATGACAATCTCTAGGTCCATCCATGTGGCTGCAAATGGTATTACGTAATTCCCACTTTCAATTGGCATCATCAGCAAAGGACGGTTTCCCTCACAGCCCCTCTACATCTTGACCTCGTACTGCTACGTTGTCCAAAACCAGATTTGCTGGTAGGCAGTGTACTCCAAGGACCATGCTAGGTGTCACCAGAGTCTGCCCGGGACAGAAGGACCCAGCTCAGGTTTTCCCAAAACAGCACCGACAACCATGGGATTGTGTGACCAGGAACTATAGTTTGGAGCTTTGAAAATGCAAATCAGGATGACTCTTCACTTTCCCTTTGGCCTTGTTGTAACCATAGTGTTTGTATCTTTTACCTTTTCTGGGTTCAGAATCCAACAGCCAAGAATGCTGACAGACAGTTACGACCAAGAGTCAGCCAATAGCTGGAGGGCGTCTGGTCTCACCATCTAACTCGGAACAGTTTTGCTTAATATTAATTGTAGTAACGCTTTGACTTTGCATATGGTACTTTTTCAGAGCATTATCATGTTTGTTATCTCCTTATCCTCAAGCCAGTTGAGAGAGGGGAGAATAAGAGTCCGCATCTCTGAGCACTTATTGGGAGCAGGCACTCGTGTTGGGTTATTTCATCCTCATGTTGGGTTTGGGGTGGAGGAACTTTTCTATGGCTCTGTTTTTCAGGTAAGTGGGGAAACTGAGGCCCAGAGAAATTCCATAACCTATCCAAAGTCACACAGCTAGGAAATGACTCTTCTGAATCCTGGACACATATTCTTCTGCAGACAGGCCATTACATCCCCAAAGCCAATTCTCCAAAAAGCAGATTTGCCAAGTAACTACTTCACTGAATTGAGCTTTTTTTTTTTTTTTTTTTTTGGCAAGACCGCATGGCTTGCAGGATCTTAGTTCCCCAACTGGGGATCGAACCCCGGCCCATGGCAGTGAGAGCACAGAGTCCTAACCACTGGACCACTGGACTGCCAGGGAATTCCCTGAATTAAGCATTTTTTTCCCCCAAGTTTTGGTCTTATCCTTACTTCTGCCCCTGCTTCAGCCACAGAGGTTCTCAGATAAAACTTAGCTCGAGGACTTCCCTGGTGGCGCAGTGGTTAAGAATCCGCCCACCAGTACAAGGGACACAGGTTCGAGCCCTGGTCCGGGAAGATCCCACATGCAGTGGAGCAACTAAGCCCGTGTGCCACAACTGCTGAGCCCGTGTGCCACAACTACTGAAGCCCGCACACCTAGGGCCTGTGCTCCGCAACAAGAGAAGCCACCACAATGAGAAGCCCGCGCACCGCAACGAAGAACAGCCCCCTCTCGCCGCAACTAGAGAAAGCCCGCGCGCAGCAACAAAGACCCAACGCAGCCAAACATAAACAAACAAACAAATTTATTTTAAAAAAAACCAAACTTAGCTCGAATCTCTCTTAGCAGGCTTGGGCTGCCATAGCAAAATACCACAGACTGGGGGCTTACACACAGAACTTTGTTTCTCACAGTTCTGGAGGCTGGGAAGTCTAAGATCAAGATGCCAGCTGATTTGGTTCTTGGGGAGGAGAGAGAGAGAGAGAGAAAAAGCTCTCCCCTGTCTCTTCAAATAAGGGCACTAATCCCATCAGGAGGGCTTCCCCCTCCATGACCTCCTCTAACCCTGATTGTCTCCCAAAGGCCCATCTCCAAATACTATCCTATTGAGGGTTAAGCCTCCAACACAGGAATTTGGAAAGGACACCAGCATTCAGTCCATAATGGAATCTAACATATTTCATTGTAGAGGTGCAACAGATCTGGGGAAAGGATAAATCTGCAAAAACAGAAGAGACAGTAGGTAGCGTTTAAGAGAAAGTTTTCCCTCTTCTCATGCAAAAATGACACAAGAAGAAAATGAAGCTTTGACACATGAACCCCAATCAGTCTTCTTTTTCTTTCTTCACAAATTTATTTATTTATTTATTTTTGGCTGCGTTGGGTCTTTGTTGCTGTGCGCGGGCTTTCTCTAGTCGCGGTGAGCAGGGGCTACTCTTCATTGTGGTGCGCGGGCTTCTCCTTGTGGTGGCTTCTCTTGCTGTGGAGCACGGGCTCTAGGCACGTGGGCTTCAGTAGTTGTGGCTCCCGGGCTCTAGAGTGCAGGCTCAGTAGTTGTGGCGCACGGGCTTAGTTGCTCCGCAGCATGTGGAATCTTCCCAGACCAGGGCTCGAACCTGTGTCCCCTGCATTGACAGGCAGATTCTTAAACCACTGTGCCACCGGAGAAGCCCCAATCGGATTTTTGATGATACTAACAAATGATTGTTTATTTAAAAAAGGGGGCTTTACTAGAATTGCAATTATACTTTATTTTAATTTTTGAATTTTTTTTAAAGCCTTTATTGAATTTGTTACAATATTGCTTCTGCTTTATGTCTTGGTTTTTTGGTCGCGAGGCATATGGGATCTTAGCTCCCTGAACAGGGATCGAACCTGCACCCCCTGCACTGGAAGGCGAAGTCTTACCCACTGGACCGCCAGGGAAGTCCCTGTGATTATATTTTAAAATAATTCTTATAATTTAGAGAGCTACATAGAAATGTTTGTTGATGAAGTTGCATGATATCTGAGATTTGTTTCCAAATAATCCAGTATAAGTGGAGGATGAGGGAAAGACAAGTAGGAGGGGAGACGGGTAAAACCAGACTGGCCCTGTGTTGATAATTGTTGAACCTAGATGTTGGGTAGGTATGTGTGAGTTTCTCAACTTCTGTATTTTGACAACTTTCATGACAAAAAGTTTAATAAGTAATAATAAACACCGCTTTGTAAAAAGTCCTTAGACATTTGGCAAACAGGCTTTAAGGGAGTGGATTTCAGGTAATTGACTGTAAGCCCTTTTCACTGGATCCCACCCCTCATGATTTTTCTTCTCAAGTGGAGGATGGAGTTTTATAGGAAGGATGTTATTCAGAGACCCATCTGCTCTCTCTGTTTTTCTGACCTGTGTTCAAGGACCCAGATATAATTTCTGCAGGGCTGCTGAGTTTTAGATGCGTGGTGTGATGTCACCTCTGATTTCCCAGGTTGGCTCTTGCCATGTGGCTTCCTTCTGGGACAGTCCCAGCAAGTGGTTCCAGCCTAAAGCCAGGCAGGATGTCATCTGTTCCTGTGGATGAGTTTCCTGGCATCCCTGGGGTCACAGAGGTTGATATTCCCAACAGGGTGTGGCTATAGGTCTTCAAGCTTAACATTTTTAAAAAAATTATCTAAGTGGAATTGCTCTCCCAGTTTGGATGGAGGTATTCAGAGATTTCTTTTGCTCCAGTTAGAAGATAAATGAGTCGGGGGATGTAACGTACAACAGGATGACTAGAATGAACCTGCCGTGTGGAATATTTGCAAGTTGTTAGGAGAGTAGATTCTCAAAGTTCTCACTACAGGAAAAAAGCATTTGTTTTTCTTCTCTGTCTCTCTCTCTGTCTCTCATTTTCTTGCGTCTCTACGAGATGATGGCAGGTAACTAAATTTACTGTGGTCATCGTTTCACAATATATGTGTGTCAAGTCATTACGCTGCGTGCGTTAGACTTACACAGGTGCTGTACGTCAAAGATATCTCAATAAAATGAAAAGAAAAAAAGATGACAGAAAAAAGATTTCCTGTGCATCCTCTGTTGAGCTAAGACTGTGGCCCCGCACATATGCTCTAAGAAATCTTTCCGAGTTGGGCCAGCCCCAAACTGACATGTTGGGGTCTAGAGGCAAAGGGAAGGGGCCTTGAGGATGTTTATTACACATAGATGTTAAATGACCATCTGATATTGGCCACCACGGTAACCGGATTTTCCTCTGCCCTTGGGCTTGGATGAGGGCGAGGCAGAATTTAAGGAGGTGCTCACTGGCAGGGCTGCGCTGACGGTCAGGGCACCTGAGCTGCAGCGCCGCCTCCTTAAGTTTTGCGCCCTGGGCGCTTGGCTTGCCTCACTCCAGCACTGTCTCTCACCTGGACTCACCTGGGCTCACCTGGACTCACCTGGACTGTGACAATGGACTCTTAATCTCTCAGCAGAGCAGCCAGAGGGATTCTGTTACGTTGAAAGTCAGAGCTCGGTGCTCTTGCCTGAATCCTCTGGCTCAGGAGAGGCTGTCTTCCTCCCGATTCCAACTAATCCTCGCCCTTCCTCACTCCGAGGCTTCTCCTGCGGCTTCTCGGCTGCCCTCACGTGCCCCAGCCCTGCGCCCTGCTGGGTTCTCTGCCCGCGGCATCCCTTCCCGACTGAACCTCCCAGAGCTGCAGAGCTTCCTCCCCTTCTCTCCTGGATCCACCTAGAAAGATCACCTTGTCAGTGAGGTGGTCCCCGCCCTTCTCCTTTAACCCGCACCTGCTCACTGGCTCGCTCTCCCCAGTCCCCTTCCTGTGGTGATTTTCTCCCTGATGCGTTTCCTGGGTCCACGTCTTCCCCTCCTCCCCCCAGCAGGTAAGTGGCAGGAAGGCAGTGGGCTCTGTGTGTCATTCACTGCTGAACGCACAGCGCCCAGATCGAGACCTGTGCCTCGGTCCCCGTTCGCCGGATGGATGACTGAAGGCACGGGGTTTGCGGGGGGGGGGGGGGTCATTTCCGACAGACGTGGGCAGCTGGTGCCCTGGGACCCCCGCGTGACTCCTGGCTGCAGCCAGCGCCCCCAGTGACCGTGGTCCGACTGGGCGGGTGAAACCACAGAACTCTGCAACCAGAGATCACACTCCCTCTGCGCCTTTGTCTTTCTTGGCCTTAGCTCATCCGAAGCTTTGTCTTTGGAAAACCAACAGAGCCCTCTGCCAGAAAGGTCTGCTCCACTGTCTTGTTGCTTCAGCTGTTTGCGAGGCGCTCTTGCGGGCTGCTTGGCCACGGGGGGCCCGCGGGGAGCCAGGGTCAGGTATTGGGCAGCCGGCCCGGGTGTGCAGCCTGCAGAGCACATCTTCAGGGCAGCTCCTCCTTTCCAAGGCCCACAGCCCGCCTGTGAGTCGTTTCCGTGATGAGTACCCTTCCCCATCAGCAAGCCCGGAACCCAAAGGGAGGCCAGACGTTAGCAGGCCCAGCGGCCTTGCTTTACGGCGGGGTCGTGGAAAAGAGCACAGACCATCGCAGAGCTGATTGGCAGCCGGAGCTCCTGAGGACACGGGCGGGGTTGGTGCTGTGCTCAGCAAAACCTATCCCAGTAGGCTCAGATGGCCCTTCCTTAGGCGTGTTTGTTGAGTAGGTGGTTGGTTACCTTCCAGCCCAGTGGAAGGAGCGGCGAAGGCTTTATTTGTCAAATGCTCCCCCTTCTTCCTAAGCCCCCAGGAGTGCTCCTTGCCTGTGTCCACTCTCCCTTCTTTTATTTATTTGGCTGTGTCGGGTCTTCGGGTCTTAGTTGCAGCGCGCGGGCTCTCTAGTTGTGGCACGTGGGCCTAGTCGCCCCGCGGCTTGTGGGATCTTAGTTCCCCGACCAGGGATCGAACCCGTGTCCCCTGCATTGGAAGGCAGATTCTTAACCACTGGACCCCCAGGGAAGTCCCCACTCTCCCTTCTGAGATGGGGAGTGTGACGTGTAAAGAAAGTTTGGGAAAGTAACCTCAGATAAGACACTGAGCCGGTAGTCTTTAAAAAAAAGAGCCTTAAAAAAGATCTTGGATCTTTAAAAAAAAAAAAAAAAGCACAACGACCCAGCTTTATTGAAGTAGGATCGACAAATAAAAATTATATACAACGTGATGTTTTGATATACATACACATTATAAAATGACCACAATCAAGCTAATTTAACACACCTGTCACCGTACATAGTTACCTTATAAATTTTTTGGTGGTGCAAACATTGAAGATCTACTTTCTTTGCAAAATTTCAACTACGTAATACAGTTTTACGAACTCTGGTCACCACGCTATACATTAGATCCTGTCACTGTGTTATACATTAGATCCTCAGAAGTAATTGATTCTTTTTTTTTTTTAATATTTATTTACTTATTTGGCTGTGCCGGGTCTTAGTTGCGGCACGTGGGATCCTTGTTGCCCCGCGTGAGATATTCGTTGCGGCACGTGGGATCTTTAGTTGTGGCATGCGAACTCTTAGCTGTGGCAGGCATGTGGGATCTAGTTCCCTGACCGGGGATCGAACCTGGGCCCCTTGCATTGGAAGCGGCGTCTTAGCCACTGGACCGCCAGGGAAGTCCCAGAAGCGATTGATTCTACGTAACTGGTTGTTTGTACGTTGACAAACTCCCTTCCATCTCCCCCACCCCCCAGCCCCTGGCAGCCATCGTTCTCCTCTCTGCTCTTGTGAGCTCTACTTTTTTAGATTCCACATGTGAGTGAGATCATGTGGTATTTGTCTTTCTGTGCCTGGCTTGTTTCACCTCACACAGTATCCGCCAGGTTCATCCAGGTTGTTACGAATGGAGAAGAATTTCCTTCTTTTTAAAGGCCCAATAATTCCATTATGTGTGTACAATGCACACAGCACATTTTCTTTACCTATTCACCCATTACTGGGTACTTGGGCTCTTGTGAATAATGCTACAATAAACATGGGGGTGCCAGTAGCTCGTCAAGATATTCATTTCATTTCCTTTGGATATATACCCAGAAGTGGGATTGCTGGATCATATGTTTGGTCTAGTTTTAATTTGAGGAATCTCCATACTGTTTTCCATAATGTCAGCTTGGATCTTAATCAAGGTCCGTGGCTTGAAGTCCATTCTTTGAATGTCTGACTTGCTTTTTCCCTTCAGTTAAAAACAATAAGTGGGGAAAGGATTAAATGTCTCCCTGGAGGTGTGGGCGTGAAGGCTAGGGTAATGGTGTACTGGCTAAATTAGCTTATTTCCATGCCATAAAAATTTTAAGTATTAATGATTCTCTTTGAAAACCTCAGAGGAATGTTTTATCCACAGAATTCTTAAGAAAAACAATCTGTTTACTTATGTTCCCACCTTAATTTTAACTTCCTTCTTAAGTGGGTTTTTCTCCCCCCCTGGGGCGTTTTGTGTTGGGTCATTCTGAAGTGGATTATGGGTGAAGAATGAGGCCGCTCTAGTGTTCCAAGCTAAGTAGCTTTAGGAAGAAAAGCTTCCTGCAACTGTTGCTCATGGTCAGAAGCCAGTAGAATAAGGCAGGTCAACAAGTGTTTGTTAGGCACCCTGCTTGTGCAAAGCCTCTTTCTTCTAGAAAGGGAGAAGTCTTTGGGGCCTCAAGATCAACAAATACCAGTTGAATCTAATTGAGTTTGAAACAATAACTTTCCTTTTGGAAAACAGAAGAATTCGCGTTGCTGAACAATTGATTCATTGCCCTCCAGATGACCATGACTGTTGACTCGGAATTCCTTTTATTTTGATTAAGTGCATAGCTGCCTATCCTTCCGAGTTTATCTGGATCTTCCAGAACTTACATACCTCCAACCACTCCCGTCCATCTGGGTTGGCTGGCCGGCTTGGTCGGATGTGCATTCCTTCCTCAAGGGCAGGGATACACAACTGGAAATGGCATCTGTCACAACCCCAGCCCTACTAGCACCTTTATATATTAGTATTACTGTTATTTTTTGAAGAATGCGACTGTTCATTTATTTATTTATTTGGTTGTGCTGCGTCTTAGTTGCGGCAGGCGGGCTCCTTAGTTGCGGCTGGCGGGCTCCTTAGTTGTGGCATGCGAACTCTTAGTTGCAGCATGCATGTGGGATCTAGATCCCCGACTGGGGATTGAACCTGGGCCCCCTGCATTGGGAGTGCGGAGTCGTAACCACTGCACCACCAGGGAAGTCCCGCATCTTTGTATATTATAATAACTTGGTTCTCCTTTAATGGGTTGGGTGTTCCACGGAGGTTTTTAAAATCTGATCCAGAATTTCAAGTCTCTGTCTCCTTACCAGCCTAGTCAGTTTAGGGCTTTTAGGTGAACTAGGGATAAAAGACGGTTTTATTTATTCTGTGTTTCCATTTGCAACCTGCAGTTGAAAGCATAACCTTCCATTTCTGTCTTTCAGAACTCAACCTGATTTATTGTTTTGTGTTTTTCCACTGAAGCTGAATCATCTCTAGTTAGGTCTCTAGTTAGGTTAAGTATCAGTTAGGTTAATCACCTCCAGTTACGTTAGTTTTCTTCTCGGACCAGAATCTGGATATTTTTAACTAAGCGTCTCGCTACTCAAAATGTAATCTAACGGCTACGTTAGAAATACAGACCCCAGGTCCCAGCCTCGCCTACTGAATCTACATTTTAATAAAATCTTCCGCTGATTTGTATGTACATCTAAATGTGAGAAGCACCGGTTGAGCACGTCTTAAGGTTTTCTTATTAAAAATTACATTGTCAAGATGTAAAGGGACACATTTCTGTTAAACATTTTTTGGACATTTTTTCCTAACATTTTATTATGAAACATTTCAAACATACAGCAAAATGGAAAGAGTTCTACAGTGAGCTCCCTAGACTGTCCACCTAGATTCTACCATTAACTGATTTTTTTTTCTTTCCTTTTCTTCCCAATTAATTTCTATCAAGAATTTTATATAGAGGGACTTCCCTGGTGGTCCAGTGTTTAAGACTCCGAGCTCCCACTGCAGGGGGCCTGTGTTCAATCCCTGGTACAGGTACCAAGATCCCTCATGCCACACGGTGTGGCAAAAAAGCAAAAACCAAAAACAGCCTGCTCCTTTATTGACGAATTCCCTGGCGGTCCAGAGGTTAGGACTCAGCACTCTCACTGCCGAGGGCCCAGGTTCAATCCCTGGCCAGGGAACTAAGGTGCAGCCAAAAAGAAAGAAAAAGAATTTTATATAGAAATGCTAGTTTACAGCATGACTGTTAGAAAGAATCATGTCTTGGTAATAAGGTAATAAGGGTCTCACCCTTCTTCTAGAATCCCTGTGGGTTTTGACAAGGTCGCGCTTAGTTTGGGAATTTCTTGTGAATCAGAGAAGCACAGTGAGGTAGGAGGTGGGGTGCGCTGGGATTTCACAGAGTGCTGCGGTGCTGGTCCCTTTGCCCCTCCACCCGGAACACGGGGCCTCGGTATATGCTCCTCTATACGGTGAGCGGGTTATGAGAGATCATCTCTACTGTTGCTTCCAACCCTGTAATTGTAGGTCTATTGCAAATATTAGCATCGCTCTTTCTCCGGTGGAGAAAGCGATGAACCCGTTCAGTAGTCGAATAAGAAGGAGAACATCTGTCGGCATGGAAAAGTGATTATTTCCTAAGCTACTGAGTAAAACACAGCTGCACCGGCAGTTTCAACTCTGTTTTCTTGTCAATTTCTGTTCTTTCAGGAAACCTTACAGACACATGAAGCCTTCAACCATCTGGAACTCAGAAACTCGACTGGGACTGACTGTGGCTTCTAGACCGTCCAGGTGTTCTGCAGATGTGAAAACTTATCCCGCACTTGCCAGCTGGAGCCCCGAGTAGATGCAAGGCTCGAGCTCCGGCTCTCACATCTCTGGGCACAGAGGGGTCATCTCCTAAGTGGCCAGGGAGCAGTTGTTGACACTGAGGTCTGATTGCTGCACACGACCCGTCACCTTACGGGGCTGCGCTGGAGAAAGTCAAGTTCAGGGTCGTGAGTTTCCCGACTCTCGTGAATTAGGATTCCAGACGCGGGCCTCATTTCTGTAGCGCCCACCATCCCTGTAGGCATCACCACCACCACCATCACCACGAGCATCTTCTTGGAAACTCCACCACTGCATCACTGCACACAGTTGGAAACCTCCCCTGATCGCCATGGCCTGCCCTTTCCTAAAGGTTCTGTTGGTGGGGGTGAGTTTCCTGGGATGTCTTTATCCTCTCGTGGATTTTAGCTTCAGTGGGGAAACAAGAGAACAGAAACCGAATTTCGTGATCATTTTGGCAGATGACATGGGGTGGGGTGACCTGGGAGCAAACTGGGCAGAAACGAAGGACACTGCCAACCTTGATAAGATGGCTGCAGAAGGAATGAGGTGAGTCTGAGATGTCAAGCCGGCATCTCTTTGGATATTTCATCCTGACTCTTTTGGGGGGAGGGGGCCGCATAGAGCCCTTAAAGAGCAATTGATGGGTCCATGTTGATTTAATTAATTGATTGATGAATTTGGTTCGAAGCCAGTACAGCGTCATGCAGGAGTCCATCCATCCGTGCATCCGTCCCTCTGTCCATACGATAACTGTTCTTTTTCTGGCCATGCTGCGCGGCTTGTTGGGATCTTAGTTCCCTGGTCAGGGATCGAACCTGGGGCCCCGGCAATGAGAGCGCTGAGTCCTAACTGCTGGACTGCCAGGGAATTCTGATAACGCTTATTGTGTGAGTGTCTCTGTGTGTGTGTGTGTGTGTGTATTAGGAGCTGGGAACACAAAGGTGAACAAATAACAATCCTTGCCCTCAAGCTCTCGTAGTGGAGACAGGTTGAAAGGAAAGTACAGATTACAGTCGAGTCCAAGAGGCTGCATCAGGAATTTTGGAGTCTGTGGGGAGGGTGTGGACCCCAGCCTGGGGGTTGAAGGGAGAAGGTGCCCTTGAAGAGTGACTTAAAGTCAGTGGGGCACATGAATGCCAAAGGACTTACTTATCTGTGAGCGGACAGGACTTACTGGTCCATTTAAGGCGCACTTAACGCTAAGGGACCACAAAAGGGGAGGGGGTGTATATCTGAACTGGCCGAAGTTTTATGAATATTTTAGATCGGCTTTCTTCTTGGGCTGACGTTGATCTGACTGGCCCGCTCAGATCCCACCTGCCTGGGTTAAACCCCTCCTGTTGGCTCCGTGGGAATCATCCCAACCGGCTGTTAGGACAACACATGGGGTGTCTCTGGAGTTTCAGCCACTTGCATCCTTAAGCCGGGAGCTTTCCCCTGAGATAGGGACCCTTGGTGTCCCTGCGTCCAGTCTCACCCTCTCCAATCCATCCTCCTCACCTCAGCCAAGGTGAACTTTCTAGAAGCCCTTCTCTGCTTCCAATCCTTCAAAGGCATTTGGTGACCCTAAGAACAAAATCCAAACTCCGAAGAGCAGTGTTCAAGCCCGGCCCACCCTCCGCACCGTCCTCTGCACGGCCCCGCCTGTCTGAACGCTTCTTCAGCTCTTGCCTCCCTCTGTTTGGGCCTCACCTATGTGATTAGTTCTTCTTCTTCTTTAAATTTAATTTTTATTTTATATTAGAGTATAGTTGATTTACAATGTGGTGTTAATTTCAGGTGTGCAGCAAAGTGATTCAGTTATACGTATACCCATTCTTTTTCAGATTCTTTTCCTGCACAGGTTCTTACAGAATGTTGAGCAGAGTTCCCTGTGCTGTACAGTAGGTCCTTGTTGGTTATCTATCGCGTTGATACGTATAGTGATTAGTTCTTCTTGATGCACTTTCCGCTACTCCTGTTTTAGTTTCTACTCACCATCTGGTTCCTAATTCCACAGGAGGTCCTCAGGAACCCTTTCTTGGATGCCTCAGGTATACCTTTGCTGCTCTCCATGATGACTGCTTAACCACCTATGTTGGGTTCAATAGCGTCACCCCCAAATTCATGTCTACGCAGAGCCTCAGAACATGACCTTATTTGGAAATAGGGTCCTTGCAAATGTCATTAGTTAAAGACCTCTGTGATATCCTACTTGGTTTAGAGTGGTCCTAAATCCAACGACCGGTGTCCTTGTAAAAAGAGGAGGGGACACAGAGGGACATGCAGCAGAGAAGGTGACGTGAAGAGGGGGGCAGAGGATGGGGTGATGCGCCTGCAAGCCAAAGACACCCCCCGGAGCTGGAGCGAGGCCTGGGACGGACTCTTCCTCTGAGCCTCCGGAAGGAACCGACCCTGCTGCCATCTTGGTTTCAGACTTCTCGCCTCCTGAATTGTCAGAGAATACATTTCTATCCTTGTAAGCCACCCAGCTTCTGGTAGTGTGTTATGGCAGCCACAGGAAATTATACACTGCCCTTCTAGCTCTGGGCTTCAGGACGAAAAATGCCTTGTGTCTTCTTCCGCCCTTGTGTTCCTAACACGGTGCCCGGCACCTAGTGGGCCATTCAGAAGTATTTGTTCATCAGTAAATGGGCTTCAGGAGTTCAGGGTGCTTTGAAATGTCACCCCAAATTCTGCATGTCAGATTTTTTTTTTTTCTCCCTCGGGTTGAGAGTCAATGCAGAGCATTTAACAGATCCTCAAAGGGAACTGGGTTGCCAAGTGCTCAAGAACTTCTGCTTCCCGTGTCGAGGGTTTGTGGGGAAGTATCGGGCCCATTATCTAAACCGAGATTTGTGAGCCTTGGGCTTCTTCTCACGAGCTGTCCCCACAGCACGCTGCCAGCCTGAGCGGAAAGGGCATCTCGGGGACCAGAGGCAAACACAGCTGGGTGGGCTCCGCTCCTTTTTCCTCCCTTGGATGAAAATATTCTCTCCATCCGAGCCGTGTGACAGTGGCCAGGCAGACAGCCCTCTGGCCCAAGGTTGACGGCTTTTCGCTCTGTGCTTTGTTGACAGGAAAGCAAGCTTCCTGTGAGGCCGGGGATTGATTCATCACGGGCTTCTCCCTGCCTGCTCACCGCCCGTGGGGAACCATGACTTGCAGAAAGAATGCTTATTGCCAAACTGGGGCTAAGGGTGACTTGAGAACCTGTCTTTTCTATTGTCTCCCTTTTGTTAGTGTGCTCGGCTGCCGCAGCAAATTACTACAGATTAGGTGGCCTGTGTGAAAAAGAATGAAATATTGGGACTTCCCTAGCGGTCCAGTGGTTAAGATTCCGCGCTCCCACTGCAGGGGGTGCGGGTCCGATCCCTTGTCGGGGAACTAAGATCCCACATGCTGCACGTGTGGGATCTTAGTTCCCACGTGTGGGAAAAAAAAAAAGAATGAAATAGTGCCATTTGCAGCAACACGGATGGACCTAGAGATGATCGTACTAAGTGAAGTACGCCAGACAGAGAAAGACAAATACCATATGCGGTCACTCATATGTGGGATCGAAAATATGACACAAATGAACTTATGAACAGACTCACAGACGTAGAGAACAGACTTGTGGTTGCCAAGGGGGAGGGGAGGTGGGGGAGGGATGGATTTGGAGTTGGGATGAGCAGATGCAAACTATTATATATAGGATGGATAAACAGCAAGTTCCTACTGTAGAGCACAGGGAACTGTATTCAATATCCTGGGATAAACCCTGATGGAAAAGAATATGAAAAAGAATATATATATGTATAACTGAATCATTTTGCTGTACACCTGAAACTAGCACAATGTAGTCAATCAACTAGACTTATAAGAAAAATTAGTGGCCTCAAATAGGCCACTAGTCATATTTATCCTCTCAGAGTTGAGAGGCGGGAAGTGCTAAATCGAGGCACGGGCGGGGCTGGTCCTGCTGGAGGCTCCGGAGGGGAGTCGTTCCAGGCGTCTCTCCTGTTTCTGGTGACTCTGCCAGCAGCCCTTGGTTTGCAGCCTCAGCCCTGCACCGTCCACCTCCACAGTTCACATACCTCCCTGCGTGTGTGTCTAAGCCTCCCTCTTCTTGTAAGGACACCAGTCATTGGCGTTAAGGCCCATCTTAATCCAGTACGACCTCATCTCAACTTGATTACGTCTGAAAAGACCCTATTTCCAAATAAAGTCACGTTCACAGGTTCTGGAATGACATGAAATCTGGGGGGACACGATTCAACCCAGAGACATTACTGCTACACATATAATTTGTACTACACCCATAATACTATAATTAGCCATTCTACTACACATATCTGTGCCTCTGCTCCTAACGTAGTCTGAAACGCAGCACCTACTCATGAGACGCTTGTTGCCTTGAAGATTAAGCGTCCTGCCTAAGAGGGCAGGCTCTGGTGCCGCATGGCTTGGGTTCAAATCCCAGCTCTACTATTTCCACCTGTATGGCCCGGGACGGGCCACCTCATTCCTCGGAGGTTTGCTTTCATCTTCTGCAGGGGGGCAACGGCAGCACCCACCTCATAGGATGTTGTGAGGGTTAAATGAAGAATTAGCTATGTACGCATTAGCACAGAGCCTGGCACGCCATAGACGCAGATACATGTTAGCTGTGGTTATTTTTGTTATCGTTATGAGAAAGCAACATCCATCTGAATTGTCAGTGTGAATTCGCTACTCTGCCTACGGAAAGGTCTAAGTGATGTAACTCATGGAAGGAGGAACGGGGTCCAGGGACAAACCCCAGTAAACCTCTACGTGGCCCGTGCACGCCGGGCCAACAGCTGTGTTTGAATCAACCCAACAGCTGTGACAGTGACTAAGCCTTGCCAGCGCTCGCAAGGCACCAGGCTCCGGGCGTCGCCCCGTTCAGTTCGTGCTGCCACCTGATGCTTCTCTTCTTTCACAGACGAGGAAATCAAGGTAGTGACTCGCCCAGAGTTAGCGAGTGGCTGAATCAACGTGCTCTCGCTCTAGGGCCTTATCGTTAAGGGCTGGGAAGTAGAGGTGAATTTGCCAAGAGTGTCCTTCAAGGCCTGGGCTGGCTTTGCCACGAAGAGGGAAGGAGGTGGTCGAAGGAGGTGCAGATTAGAGTCTCGATAGTTCTCGTCCCTCTGGAGCTGACAAAGGACCTCTGTGCCGTGAAGGTGGAAGAGGCAACCGAGAGAGGTGGTTGGGGTGTCAGTCATCGATGCAGCTGTTGGACACGAGGCTCCACCGGCCGAGAATGTGTGGTTGCCAAGGCTGCAGACGCCTGCGATCTCCCCCGTGCTGGCTCTGACTGCATCTCCAAGCCCCTCCCCACGTTCCGTCTGCCTCATGGCCTTTGCACTGGCTGTTCCTTCCCTCTTCCCGGCAAGCTCTCCCCTCAGGCTCTGAGTGGCCGGTCAGTCTCGGCTCCAATGTCACATCCTGGAGGAGGCCTCTCTGACCTCCCTAACCCTTCACCAAGCGTGTCTCTCACTTCTTCTCCTGATTTGTTTCCATGACCCGTATCACCGCCAACATGATCTTTGTTTATTTCTTTATTGCCTGTCTCTCATCCTGGAATGTCAGCTCCCTAGAGGAGCTGTCTAATCTATCTTGTTCATGGCTCCAGTGCTTAAAACAATGCCTGGAGCATGGTAGCTGCTCAACAAAATCTGTGTGCCTGGCTTCGGACTTCTGGACAGGCAGAGGCGAGTTAACCGCAGCGGGACTTGGAACCAGGCTGCCCGACTCTGTCACTTACTAGCTCTGGGACACCAGGCTCATGAGTAAACTTTGCCGGGCCTCAGTCTGACCATCTCTAAGATGGAACAGTAGTGGCATCATCGTGGGTCATTTTGAGGAGGAAATGGGTTAAGTCATGTAAGACAGCAGCAGGTCCCTGGTAGGTGTGAGCTCTTGTGTTTCCCCTGAACCTCTGGCTCTGCTGCCCTGCTCTCCTCCCATCCCCCTCCCTTGGCTGGAGGGTCAAGCATGTTGGCTCAGCTTTTGTTCCAGAAGCTCCTCCCTCTGTCTGTGCTGGACCCTCATCCTTCCCCAAGCTGGGCCGTGAGACTCAGCTGTCCTCTCGGAATCTGCTCGATTCTGTTCATTCCTCCACCAAGTCCCCAAGTCACTTTTCTTCCTTCCTCCCTTCTTCCCTTCCTTCCTTCCTGCCACGTGGCATGTGGGATCTTAGTTCCCGGACCAGGGATTGAACCCGGGGTCCCAGCAGTGAGAGCGCCGAGTCCTAACCACTGGACCACCAGGGAAGTCCCCATTCGTGTTTTTTTCCATCTGACTATGGTCGATGCCAGAATTTGCCAATTTTGTGGTCAGAAGAGGCACCATTCACAACATAATTATGATGTCATCATGCTTGCAAGAAAAAGGAATCCTTGGGGAAAGAAAAGCAAAATTTGGGACTTCCTGGGCGGTCCTGTGGCTAGGACTCTGAACTCTCACTGCTGGGGCCCCGGGTTCAATCCCTGGTCCGGGAACTAAGATCCCACAAGGTGCATGGTGCAGCCGGGGGAAAAAGAAGCAGCAACATCTTCAGAGCCTTGATTTTGGTGTCCCTTTTCAGACTTCCTAAACTCCAGTTCCAGGGAGATAAAATAGGGATTGCGGCCTAAGACCCCATGGCCTTGAACTCATTTCCAGCAGCTCAGATCAAAGGGCGTCCACATCACATATCACGTGGGGGAAACTGGGGGCCAGGGAGAAAGGAAGCGTTTTTACTGTTACAGTCAGCTCTCTGACATGCGGGTGCGGGTTCTCCAGCTTGCAGTTTATGATGATAAACAACTGTTTTCTTGACCAGCATTTTTCGGGATCCACTTTAATGAGGTCTAGTTTACATATGATCAAATGCCCCCATTTTATTTGTTTTTTAGAAAAAATTTTTATTTATTTATTTTATTTTTGGCTGCGTTGAGTCTTAGTTGTGGCACATGGGATCTTTGTTGCGACATGCGGGATCTTTCATTGTGGTGCTCGGGCTCTTCACTGCGGCGTTCGGGCTTCTCTGTAGTTGAGGCGGGCGGGCTCAGTAGTTGTGGCACGGGCTTCATTGCCCCACAGCATGTGGGATCTTAGTTCCCCGACCAGGGATTGAACCCGCGTCCCCTGCATTGCAAGGCAGATTCTTAACCACCGGCCCACTGGGGAAGTCCCAAATGGCCCCATTTTAAAAGTACATTTTGGTGAGGTTTTTTTTTTTTCTTTTTAATTCATTTTTTATTGAAGTATAGTTGATTTACAATGTTGTGTTAATTTCTGCTGTACAGCAAAGTGATTCACTTATACATATACATACATTCTTTTTCATATTCTTTTCCATTATGGCTTATCACAGGATACTGAATATAGTTCCCTGTGCTCTACAGTAGGACCTTTTTGTTTATCCATCCTGTATATAATAGTTTGCACCAGCTAACCCCAAACTCCCAATCCATCCCTCCCCCATCACCCCCCAGCCCCCCGCCTTGGCAACCACCAGCCTATTCTCTATGTCCCTGATTCTGTTTCTGTTTCATCGATATGTTCATTTGTGTCATATTTTAGGTTCCATGTATAAGTGATATCATATGGTATTTGTCTTTCTCTTTCTGACTTAACTTCACTTAGCATGATAATCTCTAGTTGCATCCATGTTGCTGCAAATGGCATTATGTCGTTCTTTTTTATGGCTGAGTAGTATTCCATTGTATATATGTACCACATCTTCTTTATCCATTCATCTGTCGATGGACGTTTAGGTTGTTTCCATGTCTTGGCTATTGTAAATAGTGCTGCAGTGAACACTGGGGTACATGTGTCTTTTTGAATTATGGTTTTCTCAGGGTATATGCCCAGGAGTGGGATTGCTGGATCATATGGTAGTTCTATTTTTAGCTTTCTGAGGAACCTCCATACTGTTTTCCATAGTGGCTGCACCAACTTACATTCCCACCAAGAGAACGGTAAACAATTCATTTGTGAAAAACACGAAAGCTGCCGCATCTCTTTCTCGGGGGCATCGCTGTTCGGGGCTCCCTGTGTCCAGAGATGGCCCACATGTGCCCTGCGGGGCAGCAAGGCCTCCTGCCCTTGTCAGTAGGTTCAACAGCCAGCGTGTCTTGCCTTTGACATTGTGGGCTCCCGTTTTGCCAGTGTCCTGTGCAGATCTGAGCTGGGCAGTGCTGTTGAACATTTGCAAGTTTAAAAATGATATGATAACCAGAAGAAAATCGAAATGTTGGAATTTCAGTGAAAATGCCAGGGACTTCGTAATCCACTAAAACCTAAACTTTTCAAGCACTTGGAAAACTTGCATCACAATAGGGGTTAGAGGAGTGAATTGCTCATACTTTAAAAAAGAGAAAAGGACAAATACCTTTCACAGGCATCTCAGCCAGCATTTCAAGTGGTCTGAACAATGTTTAAATGTCTACGAGAACCCAGTGGATGAGCTTGATAATGCAGCACTCGTTTGGGTCTTGCCCACAGAGCATCCAGGGAAAGGCTCGTGCTAGTTTTGAAATAGGAGGGAAGTGGGTAGGGCAAAACCTTTGAAAGAATGACCTAGTCCGAGGACAGGACATAAACTGGTTAGAACCAAATGGGTCCAAGATGGCAGACAAGTCGACTTCCACTAGACCTTGAGCCTCAGTATACACTCACTGTAACACATCAGCACGCTAAATGACACACCCCCAGGCGCCATGACAGTTCCAAGGCCGACCATAAAGGTCAAAAAGTGGGCAGTGGCCCAATTCCTGGAAATCCCACCCCTTCCCCAAAACAGCTGGAATTCTCCTCCCTCTCCTTAGCCTATGAAATTACCCAGCCCTATAAAACCTGACAACCCCGTACCCTGGGGCCGCTCTTGCCTTCTGAGATGGCCCACACTCTGTCTTTGGAGTGTGTTTCTCTCTAAATAAACCCACTTCTTACTTCTTACCTTGTCTCTCACTGAATTCGTCCTGCGATGAGACATCCAGAGCCTGAGCTTCATTAAGTCCAGAGACCAGGTGTGTGATCTCAGTTAAAAGAACGTGGGTCCAAAAAAAAAAAAAAAAGAACGTGGGTCCAAGCCCCAATGTAAGTTGCCTGGTTTCAGTTTCACCTGTGATGAGCAAGCAACGTATTTCTTGAAAATTCTTGGGTTGAGAAGTAACTTGAATAAGTCTCCTGGCTGGGTGACTGGATTCAAGCAATGACTTAGGCTGTCCAGACCGGGGTTTGAGGACCTGAGTGGTTATGAGCCATAGGTGTCTTGGAGGGAAGAGGATGACCAGTGACAGTGAGACAGCAGTGACCCCCCCCAGCTAAGCCCAGATACTGTCCACTCACGTAAATTGTCTGCCAGCCTGGCTCAGAAATGACGTTGGCAGTGTGTCGTTTCTTTTTTAATTTTCTTTTTCTTTTTCCTTCCAGTATTATTGAGATACAGCACTGTATACGTTTAAGGCACACAGCATAATGATTTGACTTACACACATCATGAAATGACCACAGTAAGTTTAGTGAACATCCAGCATCTCACAGAGATACAACATTAGAAAAATAGAAAAACATTTGTTTCTTTGTGACAAGAACTCAGGGTTTTACTCTCTCAAAATACATAACTTATATGGCGCACAGCAGTGTTAATTATATTGATCATGTTGTAGATTATATTCCCGGCACTTATTTATCTTGTAGCTGGAATTTTGTGCCTTTTGACCCCCTCGTTCAATCTTTGGCACACACTCCCTCCACCCTGCAACCACAAACCTGATCTCTTTTCTCTGAGTTTGTTTTTGAAGTGCAATCGTTACCGAATGCAAGTTTGTGTGCCCGATGCCCAGTGAGGCCAAACTAACCAAAAAGTTCATCTGCCTGAAACACAGAGAGGCCAAACCAACGGAAGAGTCAGAGTCTGGAGCAGAACAAGGTTTGGTGCAGGGCCAAGCAGGGAGAACGGGGGGCTCGTGCTCAAAAAACCCGAATTCCCTGATGGTTCTGGGGGAGAAGTTTGCATAGGCAAAATTTGGGATGAGGGCTGCAGGGTGTGTGCCTTTCTTCTGATTGGTTGGTGTTGAGGTAACAGGGCAGGGCTCCAGGGATCTGGTGCTCAGCCTGAAGTTGGCTGGGTGAGGGAGTTCCTACAGAAGAGCTCAAAGATATATTGTTATGTGTATCCTTTGAGGGGGAACCAGGACCTGCCCCAAGGCTGCACTACACTTTCTTGACTGCCCCTCCCTTACTTCTGCATCCCCTCCCTTTCCTGATTAACAACTATTTGAATCTGACCTTTGGAAGGTCAGGGAGGCTGGATGAAGCCTATTTCCTACAAACAAGAAATGGGGGACATGGAAAGGCTTTTGTGCCCGGGAGTGCCCCACAGGTTCCTGCTTGTTTTCGTAATTCACCTACAAGGCTATGTTATTTCCTGGTGCACAGCACAACGATTTGCTCTTTCTGTACATATCAGAATGATCATCATGATAAAGTCTATTTGTCATCTGTCAGCACACAAAGGTGTCACCTAGTGAGTGATTATTCCTCACACTGTATTTTCATACCTGTGACTCATTTATTTTGTAACTGGAAGTTTGTCCCTCTTCATTTTCCTCACCCGTTTCACTCGTCCCCTCTCCCCTTGGGCAACAACCTGTTTGTTCTCTGTGTCTATGACTCCATTTCCATTTTGTTATGCTTGTTCATTTGTTTTCCTTTTTACATTCCACATGTAAGTAAAATCACACCGTAATTGTCTTTTTCTGTCTGACTTACTTCACTGAGTATAATGTTGTCTAGGTCCATCCGTGTTGCCGCAAATGGCGTTATTTCATTCTTTCTTATGGCTGAGTAATATTCCACGGTGTGTATGTACCACATCTTCTTTATCCATTCATCTGTCGATGGACACTCAGATTGCTTCCATATCTTGGCTATTGTAAATAGTGCTGCAATGAACACGGGGTGAAGGTGACAGTATATTGTACATGCGTTTCCTTCTGTAAATTGATGTGTAATCTGTTAACTGTGTACCTTGATTTCTCTTCCTCCCTGCCTCACGCCTTCTCTGCCCTCATTTTAATTTTGAGTCAAGTCCCTGCAGCACTGAGAGTTCTAGGCAGCGGCTGAGCTTGGAATCAGAGGTCAGTGTCCACCCTGGTAGGTCAGAGGCTCCAGGCGCTCGAGGCGGTTTCTCTAAAGGACCCCGGTGAGGAAGGAAGCGAGCTGTCAACGCACTCAAAAGCCGGGTGTGACTTCTTTTTTCAGAATTGACTTTTTGCAGAAATTCATGTACTATGTTACCTCTCAGGACTTTCTCAGCCATTCTGCCGCCTTTGGGATTTTGTAGGAGCCGGGCTGGCGCTGGAAACTGCAGGGGAGTGAGGTCTGGTAGATGCCCCGAGGGCGAGGGCAGAAAGAACTTTCTGAACGAGACTTATATCAGCAAGAGACCCTCCCCCCACCATGTCATCCCCTTACAGCTTTGTCCACCCCACTCCCTGACCCCATACAGTAATTCAGGTTTGGGGTGCAGGACCCTCACTGGGGAGAAATCCTCTTGTCTGTGATCCGCACCTCTGAGCTGTTTGCTCTGGGACGTCCCATCCTGTCTTCCCCTTGTAAACGCTCAGCATCACGGGACAGGCAGTTTTGCCTCTTTGTTCTTGGGTGAGTAGGTCAAATAGCCATAAAAGTCACGTGATGCCCACCTATCCACTGGGGCAAGGTGGAGACCGTGGGCTTTATCCTCGTGTAGCAGGCGGGGACGTGCAGGAATGTGATGATCTAGGTCACAGCCGATCTCAGAGAAGAGGAGCTGAGATATTCGCCAGTGAGACCTTGGCGCCAGCCTGCTTCGCAAGTGTCGGTGCAGAATGGCCTGTCCAGTGGCTACCATTTGTTCTGTCTTTAAGCCTCCTAACTACAGTCATTCAACAACAGATCTCTACTAAGGGCAGGTCATGAGTCACACTGGGAGACCTCAGCCAGCTCTGCCCTTAAGAGGGTTACACCCTGGTGGCAGATAAAAAGACAGGAAAGCCATCCTTTAGAAGGCAGAGCAGGAACTCCTGACGTCTCTCCCACCCCTGGGGCTTTTATAAGCTGAGTTGGACGTAACTGAATTGACATTCGGGGGGACAGAATTAGCACATTACGAACATATCGGTCACAGGCGCAAACGAGAAAGGTCCGTGCTGGGCTTCTCACCTTTTGGGCGATGAAGCTCGCAGCAAGAAGCATGTGAAACATGGTGCTGTGGGACCACAGGAAAGAAAGGCCACTTCTCCAGAGGGAAGCCAGGAGGGACTTCATAAAGCTTATTGGTTAGGACCTGAACGCTGAGCCCTTAAGGATGAGTAGGAATTAGCCAGAAGGGGGACGAGAGAGTCTTGTAGGCAGAGGGAAAAGAAAGGGCAAAGACCCAGCATTGAAAGGTGCCCATTCACTCCACAAATATTCCTAGAGGGACTCCACCCCGCAGGCACTGTCCTAGGTGCTGCAGATGCATCCGAACAATAAACAAGCCTCACTCTGCGGGGTCTGGCTGGCATTCCAGTGGGAGAGGACGGCTGGGACAGGGCATTTTAAGGCTGGACCCGTGCACTGAGCAGCTGGCGAAGGGCATCCTGTGTGTCCTCAGACGTTCGGGGGCCCTGAGCGCTGAATTCATTGACTGCATTTGGGATGGACTGCGCCACTCGCTAGGCGAGGCCCATGCTGGTGGCTGGAAGGGCTCAGCTCAGGGTTGTGGCAGTGGGCAGAAGTGTCCCATCAGGAGGCCCTGAGATGCCTGTGCGTCCGTCTCGTTGTCACATATCTTGCTGGAGTCCTTCCTTGAGAGTGAATGCACACATGTCCACTGCAAGAGTGTGGAAAGGAAAGGGGAGACTTGCCAAGGATTATACCAAGCTTGGCTGGCAGGAACTCTTTTATTGAAAAGAACAAGAGTGGGAGTGGATGGATGGATGGATGGATAAATGAGTGAGTGAGTCAGCAAAACACACCAAGTTGGCTATTTGCTGCCACATTTTCTTTCAGTTTTTTTGTTTGTGTGTGTGTGTGTTTTTTGTTTTGTTTTGTTTTTTTTTTTTTGCGGTATGCGGGCCTCTCGCTGTTGTGGCCTCTCCCGTTGCGGAGCACAGGCTCCGGACGCGCAGGCTCAGCGGCCATGGCTCACGGGCCCAGCCGCTCTGCGGCACGTGGGATCTTTCCGGACCGGGGCACGAACCCGTGTCCCCTGCATCGGCAGGCGGACTCTCAACCACTGCGCCACCAGGGAAGCCTGTTTGTGGTTTTTTTTTGGCCGTGCAGCTTGTGGGATCCTAGTTCCCCAACCAGGAATCGAACCCGGGCCCCCTGCAGTGGAAGCGTGGAGTTCCAACCACTGGACCACCAGGGAGGTCCCTGCTTGCACTTTCAAAGGGCCTTCCTATTGGTTGTTTCAATGGTCTCACTTAACATCCTTCCCATTTAACAGAAGGCAACGTGGAGGCTGAGCTGAGCTGGTCCATCTAAGTCCTACTCCAGCCTTTTCCAGGTCTCACTACCCACCTGTGTCCCTCTGCACGCAAAGGCCTCAGCAGATGATTTTAAAAACCCATTTCCACCTCCAAGCCTTTAAATTATGAATGGAGCACGGACAGCTTTTATTCCAGTCACATAGCAATTTAGAGAGTGGCCACAGCAGGCCACATCCTTTGTTTTAAATTCCTTATAAATGAAGGCTGGACACGCTTCACTCCGCGACGTTGTATCTCTCTGGGGCTTTCGGGGCGACGTTTCCTGCGCTTACGTTCCCGGATTCTAATATGCGTAATTGATGCAATGGCGAGTTGCTTTGGTTTCTGTCTGGCTGTGTCTTAATTTGCGTTGATTTTCCTGTTCACGGGCTGCTGTAATGTCTGGCTCTGTATTTCTAGCTTCGCTTTACAATGTCGTTTCAGACTTTAATTAGGACCCCTGTTGGTGAACTGGTCTGAGCCTACCCAGATAGATTTGGGGGAAAACAAAGGAAGCTTTCCAAAGAGCAAGACCATTTTATTGTTTATTAATTAGTCCCTGCCCAATGCAGGGAGGGGCTGGGAAGGGGGGAGGGTGACACGGAGGTCAGCGCATCCGGCTGTGTGGGGTGTCGGTCGGTATTTTGGAGAAGGAGGTATAGCCAGGGCTCTCTAAAGACTTGGAAACAAAGGACATAAGATTGTTCCTGAGAGTTAAGCTATAAACTTTAACACACAGTGGGGAAGGAACTGAGCCCTAAAAGCATCAGCTTAAGCGATTATGTGGAAAATGGACTAATGTGTCTTTTCCAACCAAATGACGGGGGCCTCTCGCTTCACGTTTTGTTGGTTCATTCACCAGATTTTGCTGGGGCGGCCTGTCCCACCAAAGCATTCTGTTTGGGGCTGGAGTTGCCCCTCGAAGCCCCATCCTTGTAGAACCTACAGTCTAGGGAGTAACTCAGAGTTACATCTTGCCATAGAAATATGCTATAGCTGTTCCAAAAGGACGGCATTAACATGTTCAAGGAGAGACCATGCTTAGCACAGGTGGTAAAAACAGGCAAGCATGATGGTACCCAAGAATGGTATTTTTGGCACTGCCCAGGTGTATCAGTCAGCTCGGGCTGCTGTAACAAATACAGCAGTCTGGGTGACTTAAACAACGGACATTTATTTCTCACATTTCCGGAAGCTGGGAAGTCCAAGATCAGGGTGCCAGCTGGGTCAGGTTCTGCTGAAGGCCCTCTTCCTGGCTGGCAGAGGGCCATCTTCTCCCTCCATCCTCACGTGGCAGATAGAAAGCTCTGGTCTCTCTTCCTTTTCTTATAAGGACACTAATCTCATCATGGGGGCTCCACCCTCAGGACTTCGTATAAAGGGAATCACCTCCCCAAGGCCCCACCTCCAGGTACCATGATGCTGGGCAGAAGGGCTCCCACATATGTATTTTTTGGAGGACACAAGCGTTCAGTCAGTAGCACCAGGCAAGAAGAAGTGGTGGTCACAGCCTTTGAGCATCCCAGACCCACTGGCAAAGGTCAGTCCACTGTGAACACAAGTCCCCTAGCTTAGCAAACAAAGACTTTTTCTATGACCCATTTGAACTCCCTTTGTGTTCATTAACTCCACACTCCCCAAGGCAGCCTTTGGATTCTGATTTCGTGTGCAGGAAGAAGACACACTGACCTTGCTGATGCTCTGGTTCCTCTGTCTGCCCTTGGACGTCATCTGGGAAGCAGGCATTCCGGTGTCCCTCACGAGCTCACGTGGTTTGCGTGGATGTGAGTCAGGCTGTCAGGGTTAGCACCAGCAAGAATGAGTCTCAGAACTGTCCCAGCCCAAGGCCAGTGACTAGTTTTAAGGTAGTTCCTTCTGTGGACCAGCCCGGCTGCAGCCAGCCTTCTCCCAGATGGAAAGGGACCTGGGAAGAACATGGTCTGTGGGGCGGGCTGGCCTGGGCTCAAGTTCTAGCGCTGTCATTTCCTACGCGTAGGGGTCCACGGTCTTTGATACTGAACAGGGATCAGACAGAGTAAGATGCGTGTTCATGCCGGCTGCGTGGTCTCGGGAAAGCTACCTCCATTCTCTGCGTTACCTTCCTGATCTGTAAAACGGAATTCTGATGATTCGAAATGATATCTGTAATACGATTAGGGTAGTAGCCACGTGATAAGTGGTAGCTATTTTTAGTATCCTAAGACACACATAAAGTTAAGGGATATTTATACTGTATTTATTTATTTTTTTATTGAAGTATAGATGATTTACAGTCACTTCTATGTGGAATCTAAAATATGGTTCACAAATGAACCTATCTACAAAACAGAAACAGACTCACAGACGTAGAGAACAGACTGGATCTTTATACTTCGTATATATCTATAGGTCTCAGCTTACACGTGACTTGTTTGAGGAGCACGTGATTCCCAGAGGCCTCTCACATGCTGGGGTCACCCACCTCTGACTCTGAACCATGTGCAGCTTGAGGGCAGAGACTGACCTTGTTCTGTTACCTGTTGCGCTCCAGGCCCCTATCCTGTTTCAGCTCCAGTGAGGTAGCCAGGAGGCTGGTTGTAAACAAGAGAAGCGCAGCTCTACCAGCCGAAGCGCAAACGGGGCACAGCTTTGGCTCACGGACTAAGCTCTGGAGAGACTCGGTCTTCTGTCTGGCCTTCTGAGCCCGTTGACCCATTCTTTCAGGCTCCTGGTTAGGGTGAGAGGTGAGGCCCTTGCCCTTCTGGGATTATATCATTTTAGCTTGAGATTCGAGGTGGGGGAGAAAAAGCTATTCCTCTCTGCCTGGTTCAGAAAATGCCAGTTTTGGATTCTGAATAGCCCTGCTCAGGTCGTGGGCCCGATCGTTGAGGAGAGGGCTGTGCTGCTCCGATGGGCCCACGTCGGGGTGCGTGGATGTGAGGGCAGGGGCTGCATCAGCAGCCCCACGGAAACCCCTTTAGTCAGCGCCCGGATACTGTCAGATGAGTGTCTACATTCAGGCTGCCAGGAGGGTTCAGGAGCTCCGGAGGTCAGAGTCAAGAGCCACCCTTCTGGGGAATAAGGGAAGACTTTGTGACAATGGGAGGCTTTGAAGGTTAGGTAGGGATTGGGAGGGGCGGGGAGAGAGGCCGGGCCTGCAGGCTGAGATACAGCCAAGTCGGGGCATCGGTCTGGCGAGCTGCACGTGGGGTGCGGGACGGCAGGGAGGGGATGGGAGGCGTTCCAGGAAGAAGAGTCCTGTCGGGCTGAACTTCGGGGATTTGTAGGCTGGTGTGTTCGTTTCCAGGAGCTGCCGTGACCGAGCACCACAAACGGAGGGGCTTAAAACAACAGAAATGTGTTCTGTCACACGGTTCTGGAGGCTGGCAGTTAAAGGTCAAGGTGCTGGCTGAGTCACGCTCCCTCTGAGACGCTAGAAGAAGCTCCTTCCCTCTCCACCGCCTGGCAGCCCCAGGCGTTCCGTCGCGTGTGCATCCAACGCTAGTCTTTGTCTCCTCAGTCACTTGGCCATCTGCCCTCCGAGAGACCTGCAGGTCTCCTCGCTGTGTCTCTCTCCTCTTTTCTTTTTTTTTTTTTTTTAATTTTATTGAAATATAGTATAGTGATTCAGTTCTACATATATATATAATATTCTTTTTCATATTCTTTTCCATTATGGTTTTCTAAATTATTTTATTTTGTTTATTTATTTTTTAAATTTATTTTTGACCACGTTGGGTCTTTGTTGCTGCGCGCGGGCTTTCTCTAGTTGCGGCGAGCGGGCGCTACTCTTCATTGCTGTGCGTGGGCTTCTCACTGCAGTGGCTTCTCTTGTTGCGGAGCACGGGCTCTAGGCATGCGGGCTCAGTAGCTGTGGCTCGTGGGCTCACTAGTTGTGGCTCGCGGGCTCTAGAGCGCAGGCTCAGTAGTTGTGGCGCATGGACTTAGTTGCTCTGCGGCATGTGGGATCTTCCTGGACCAGGGATCGAACCTGTGTCCCCTGCATTGGCAGGCGGATTCTTAACCACTGCGCCACCAGGGAAGTCCCCTCCATTACGGTTTGTCGCAGGATATTGAATATAGTTCCCTGTGCTCTACAGTAGGACCTTGTTTCTCTCCTCTTGTTTTAAGGACACCAGTTACATTGGGTTAAGGACTCCCCCCACTCCAGTATAACCTTATCTTAGCTGATTACACCAGCGACGACCCTGTTTCTAAATAGGTCGCCTTCTGAGGTATGGGGGTTAGGACTTGAGCTTATCTTTTGGGGAGGACACAGTTCAACCCATAGCAGGCAGGCAGGCAGGCAGCAGTGGCTCAGGGGCTGGAGAGGGAGGTTGGACCTGTGCGTGGTGAGTTACCGTGGCCAAGCAGAAGGAATCACTGAAGACCGGAAGTCACTGAAGACCGGGGGCCGGGGCCCGGCATGACCCACCCGCGGGCAAACCCGGGCTGGAGAGAGCGTACCTGGCTTCTTGTAAGGTCGCTGAAGTGATTCAGGTGGGGGGACAGCAGAGGGACTCAGAGGTGATGCCAGGTTGACCGGAGCGGGTGGACGCGGGCTCTCGCAGGGAGGATGCACGTTGGGGCCGGGGTGACCTGTGATGTATGGATTTGCGGAGCAAATAGGATGCCCGAGTGGTCCCGACAGGAGCCAAGTGCCACCGCCCCTAGGATCCCGTCCGTTTATGCCTTGCACACTGCTCCCCTCTCACACCTGAAATGCGCTCTTTCTCCCCATTTAGCTATGATAACCATCACGCAGACTACGATGAATTAAAAAATCTACTCTGACCCCGGAGCGCCGCGAAAGGGCTTGACGCATATCGTGCCATCAGATCCCTCAGATGACCTGGTGAGGCTGCTACGGTTGTGCCCACTTTGCAGATGAGGATACTGAGACCTGGCTGGAGTTACCTGTCTTGTCTCACACTGGAGGGAGCCGGGGCCGGAGATGAACCCACACCTGTTTGCCCGCACTTCTATCCCTCCTGCCGCTCCACCACCCACACCTCACTCACTGTGTCTCTCTGGCCGGGCTCATCTTATTTTGTCTGGTTACCCACATAGGTCTTGACCCTCTGCTGAAGTGTAAGCCTCTGACGGAGAGGGCTGTGGCCCCCTCCCTGCCGTCCTTCCGCCGGGTATGGCTGGTGGAACTAAGACCAGCAGCTCAGAGTGAAGGATTTGGGCTGAGCGGTGATGCGCGTCTGTATCTGTCGAGAGGCACAGATGGGTGAGGGCAGGAGTGAATGTCCACTGGGAGCGTCTCAAAGTCTGGTTCCCGCAGGGAACCCGGCCGAGGAAGCCCCAGTCCCCCCAGATGGGAAGAGCCATCTCACTGGTGGAGTGCAGGACTCCAGCTGCCCAAATCAGAGAACCCTCCTTCCTGAGGTCGGGAACCAGCCCCCCGGGGCGGGGGCGGCGGTGGCAGCGGGCAGACACACCCAGGCTCTCGGGGACTCCGTTCTAGAGGGGCAGCCAGGCAGCAAGCAGGGAGACCAGTCCGTGAGCAAGGTGAGGTCCGAGTGGATAAAGGCTCAAGACAGAATAGAACAGTGATGCAGTGGAGAGTGGTCAGGTCAGGAAAGCCCTCCCTGAGTAGGTGAAATGAGAGCTGAGACCCAGATGAAAAGAAGGGGCCCATCACGCGGAGACCAGAACACAGCCTTCCAGATGGAGGGGACATGAGAAGGGCCTGAGGCAGGGACAAGCTCGGGGTGATCTCGGTAGAGCCGCTCTGGGTGGTGTGGCTGCTGGGGGGAACCGGGGTGGGAATAGGGATGATGACGCCTGGGTCCAGATCCCCTGGGCGTGGGGTTCCACACTGTCAGGATCCTTGCACCCCGTTCCAAGGAGCTCCACCCAGGCTGCTGGTGGTTGGAGGTGGCCAGCGTGGGACTACAACAAGGATGCCTGGCGCCGCACCTGCAGGGCTCTCTCCGTTCTCTGCTCTAACGGGATTACTTCCCTGGGACTGTGCAGGGCACGGACGCCCAGGAAACTCCAGTTGCCCGGGGTCCCGCCTGGCTGCCCCTGGGGCTGGGAGGAGCTGGATCTCAGAAAACCTACTAGCTATCAGTGTTTGGCTGTATCTGTGTGCTCCAGCTCCCCGCTTGAGAAGCTCACGACCGTGACTTTGGGTTTACCTAAATTGCAATGAGGACTTATTTGCGGGTTTCCAGCCAGGAATACTGTTAGCTGATAAACAGTTTTCAAGACCACTTTGGCCGCCCCATGGAAAACTGGGAGAGGAGGAACTGGGGGCAGCAAATGTAAGTGGGGAGCAGGGCTGCCGCGTTCAGCTGGGCGGGTTGAGCGCTGTTCAGCTCCGCACCGGGGTGTGGATGGTGGGTTAATGCTCTGCCGTCGCCATCTTGAAATGCTTGGTGGGTTTTGAATAAGGGCCTTTGCATTTTCATTTTGCTCCGGGCCCTGCCGATTGTGCAGCTGCTCCCACTGTTGTGGGTAAGGAGGTGACCCATACGGAGCTACACCTGCAGAGCAGAGTGAGTCCAGGGACAGTGAGTGCTCGTGGCTTAGAGGAGTGCCCGGGTTCTAGAAGCCTGAGCATTAGCCGTGAGAGTAATAAAAGCCGCCGAGTGCGTGGTACCGTAGTAGTAATCTAGTCGTAGTAAGAGTCATTGTTATTATCTTAATTAACTTACTTTTGGCTGCGTTGGGTCTTTGTTGCTGCACGCTGGCCTTCTCTAGTTGCGGCGAGCGGGGACCACTCTTCATTGCAGTGTACAGGCTTCTCATCGAGGTGGCTTCTATTGCTGTGGAGCACGGGCTCTACGGCGCGTGGGCTTCAGTAGTTGTGGCGCACGGGCTTAGTTGCTCCGCGGCACGTAGGATCTTCCCGGACTAGGACTCGACCCTGTGTCCCCTGCATTAGCAGGCGGATTCTTAACCACTGCGCCACCAGGGAAGTCCCAGTAGTCATTATTATAAGGAACATTTAGGAGTGTGATCTAGGAGGATGTTTGTGCTTTAATCTTGGGAGGAAAAGAACAGAAGAGGCTGGGTACAAATGAACGTTTTCTTGGGAGAAAAGTATGAACACTGAAGTGGAGCTCAGTCTGGGATTCCAAGGGCAGCGGTTGCCAGCTGCATGCAACGTCCAGAATCCTGGATTTTGCCCCAGGGATTGAACTCCCTGAGGCCGCAGTATGTGGGCAGCTGGGATGCTCTGAGAGAAGCCGGTGCCTGGGAAATTACCCAGGGGACCAGCAACCGAGGGACAGAAGGGAGGCTGCACGTGCTACTTCCAGCCCCAGGGGACGGAGGGACAGGAAGGAAGTGCTGGCAGGGGTGTGAAGCCAGAGTCGGGGGCCCTGGAGCTCCCCGAGGCTGGAGGGAGGCCTCGCCCAGCACCTGCGGACCCAGCATGAGCGTTGGAGCACCTCGCTCCCCTGCCCTCATTCTGTCAGATGGAGGCATCGCACGTCTGCTTGAAGAGCACGGCTTCAGGGCTGGGCCGGCGCTTTCAGACGGGCATTGCTGGGACCTCTCGGTGCGTGTCACCGCTCTGTGAATTCACCCATCCTCTGGGACTGAGGCCCAGGTCTCTTTAGCAGAGACTCACCACGTTGTACAAAAGCAAAGAGTACGGTGGCATCACCCTCTCCACATGCGCTGGGTGGTGCCCACCTCGTGCTGGGCTGAGGACTGAATGGTGGGGAGAGGATGGTCCGGTGGGAGACAGATGCTGCTCTGGTGGCGAACTGCTGAGTAACAAACCATCCCCGAAGTCAGCAGCTCAAAACAACAACCATTTCATCACGTCTCATGATGCCGAGGGTCAGGAATTCAGGCATCTCTCGGTTGGGTGATCCTTTACCTTGTTGTGTTGACCAAGGCGGCTCTGGTGAAATTCAGCAGGCAGATGGCTGCGCTGGGAGGTCCAGGGTGGCCTCACGCACACCTGTGACGTTTAGACGCAGTGGCCTCAGCTGGGGTCATGGGCCGGAGCACCTACAGATGGCCTGTCCAGCTGGGCCGTGTTGGGGGAGTCGATTTCTCACCCAGCGGCTCACAGAGTGTTTTCAGGGAGGAGGTGGAAGCTACCAGTCTCGTGAGGGCTGAGCCCAGAAACTGGTGCAGTGTCCCCTTCACATCCTCTGGGGCTCAAAGCACTCACAGCGTCAAGGGCGGGGGGACCTCAGGCCCCGCCTGTCACGGGGAGGCCTATCCACAGATTCGTGGCCATCTGGAAGCGGCCCCAAAAGGGAAAACAAAGAATTAGAGTTCAGTGTTGTGAAGGAGATGCCAAAGGCTATATGATCACGTAGAGAAGAGGGGGCCTTGACTCCACGTGGGGTGGGGAGGTGCAGATTGGGGGGCTGGGGAGAGGCAGGGAGAGGCAGGGAGGGTGACCTGGGGGGGTAACATCTGAGTCTTTGAGCGGGGTCTTGAAGACGACTGGGACTGGTCAGTCAGGATAAGGTGGGACACTAGGGGAAGGGTTTGGGGAGTGGGGGAAGAGCATGGGCAAAGGCACAGCGGACAGGAGTAAGTGGGGGCTTGGGAGGATGTGAGGAAGCAGCTCAGGGCAGGAGGGGGGCAGCGGCTGAGCTCCGAGAAGCAGGCAGAGAGAGATTGTGTTTTCCAGTAAGAGACTGGTGTGATCCGACTCCCACTGTGGAAGGACATTTGCATCAGTGTGGAGGATGGTTTCGGAGGTGGGGAAGAATGGGTGAAGGTGGTGACGACTTCTGGGTGTAAGTCATGAGACGTAATGCACTGCATGGGGACGAGCGTCAACAATGCTGTCTTGTGTATTTGAAAGGCGCTAAGAGAGGAGATCTTAAAGGTTCTCATCACAGGAAAAAAGTTTGTGACTGTGGGAGGTGACAGATGTTAACTAAACTTTACTGTGGTGATCATTTCATAATATGCACTTATATCAAATTATGATGTTGTACCCCTGAAACTAGTACAAGGTTATGTGTCAATTATATCTCACTAAAACCAGAAGGAAAAGAATAGAAACGTTCTCCCACGTGGCCGTAATCCTGAAAATGAGCGATAATCCCCTAATATCATTTTATATCCAGTTCATATTAAATCTCCCTCCCCAATTAGCCCTCAGGTGTGTTGCCAGCTCTTCTGAGCTGGGATCCAGTAAGATTCATGTATTGCACTTGGTTCTATCTCTTTAGTCTTTCCTTATGCACAGTATCGCCCCGTCCGTCCCATCGTTCCCTCAGATGTTGACTGTTTGAAGAGATGGGACTGGTTGTCTTATCGAACGTCTAGAGAATGGTTTGGTAAAGTCTCTTCTTGTGGGGTCATTTAATTTGGTCTTGCATTAGCTTTTTTATTCCTGTAATGTGGAAATTAGGTCCAGGGGTCTGACTAGATTCAGGTTAAACGTTTTCGGTGAGAATCCTTGGTGTCATGAATTCATATTGCATCCCGTCAGGAGACACATGAAGTCAGGTTGCCCCTTCATTAGTGACATTCAATTTACTCACGTTCCTTGAGGGTAAGAAAATGGCTAGACTTCTCTGTTTCTCCATAGTGTCTGAAAAAGGGCTGGGCTTACAGTAAGGAGTAATAGATAGTCAGCTCTTGTGTCAGCAGTGGTGATGTTCTATGACGTCCCTGTGAACACTGCATCTGTGAGAGCCCAGACAAGAAGGTCACCTTGTCCAACCTCAGCTGGAAACGTGCAGATTTTCACAGGTCTGTGTATATCCGTGAACTATCCCTTCAGAGCCACGAGTGTTGCTTTCTGGGGTTACAGATGCATTAAGTGAGTAGGTGAATATAAAATGTGGAAAATCCGTTCAATATGTGGGATTAAATCCCTTCGAATCAGCTGTGTGACCCTGGGTTAGTCACATAATGCGTCTCTGGGCTTCATTTTCTTTACCTGCCCCGCGGCTGGCGGGTCCTGGAGCTTTTTCCCAGCGCTGGGACCCCAGGGATTGAGTCCCTCTTGGCCCGGCTTTCTGTGGTCAGGCCGACCCCCATCGCTCTCCTCTCCGCGCAGGTTTGTGGACTTCCACGCGGCTGCGTCCACCTGCTCGCCCTCCCGGGCCGCCCTGCTCACCGGCCGGCTTGGCCTCCGCAACGGAGTCCCTCACAACTTTGCGGTCACCTCTGTGGGGGGCCTTCCACTCAACGAGACCACCTTGGCCGAAGTGCTGCAGCGGGCTGGCTACGTCACCGGGCTGATTGGTAACGTGGCCCCCACCGCCCAGACCCCGTCCCCCCTGCATTTTCTGTGCTGACTGCTTTGTGTCTGCAGAGCTGCCGCCTCTCCTGCTCGTGTCCGCTTTTCTGCTCATTTCTCGCTGTAGGAGTTGGGAATGCTTTCAGCTCTAAGCAACTGAAACGACCTGCCAGGGGACTAAACCATGTATGGAACTAGTTTCCCCTGGTGCCCCCTACAGAGGCCAAGACAACCCAGCCTCCCGACGGCATCCTCAGGCTGCCTGTGCTTAGGATCCTGGCTCTCCAAGAGCTGGGTCCGGCGGGGTTCCCGCCTCCCTCCACCACGTGAAGGGGCAACGAGGGTCCCTGTGGGGATGTCCTCGGGGCCCCGGGCTCCCCGTTAACCTGCAGGAAGCTGGCATTCCTGGTGTGTCGGCCTGGCTCCTCCTCTCGGTCAAGGAGCCTGACATAACTTTGCAGAAGATCAGACTGCAGTGTGGCCTTCATTGTCCTGGGAGGACGAGACCATTAAGGTCCCAACCGGCTCTCCTTTTCACCCCTTTCTCTCCATACCCGGAGGTACGAACTATTCTGAGGCTCTCACTATGGGCTGAGCGTCCTCACCCGCCCTGTCCCTGCATCCGTGTAAGACTCCCAGCCCGGGGGGCGGGAGGGCTTTGGTCCCTGGGCTCTCTGACCCTAACACGTCATGCAGCATCAGGGGCACTGGGTTCTTCTCGAGCTGGGTTCGATCTCACTTGCCCCTCCTTCTTCAGGCCTTTAAATCCCAAGAAGGCAACTGATTACAGGTCGACTGTTCACCTCTCATGACACCTTTTGCTTTTCTGGGAGAGGGTACTGAAGCTAGCTCCTTGTTGAGATCGTGAACTTCCTAGCAGCGCGCTTACAGGGCAAATGAGAAGCCTGCTGAGGGAACACCGAGTCCACTGACACCACTCACCGTTTGCTTCTCATCTTGCTCTGTGTTCATGTGTTTGTCCCCAGCTGCACATGTTATCACTCGGCCCTACTTTTCTCCCCCTCCTATTATTTTCTATGTCCTGGTGATATAATTCTACACGCTTATTATAATTTTAGAAGCAATTTTAAAATTGTACTATAATTTTATATTTCCACGTCATGCTGAATCTAAGCATTCCACTTAGCTTAATCCACTTCCCTCAACTTTTTATGACATTTGTTTTCAAACCTACAGACCAGTTGCAAGAAGGGACTCCTAGACCCCCATATACCCTTCATACTCGATTCACCGTTGCTCGTTTTGGCCACAGGCGTGTGTCTTGAAAAGATGGTTTGGAAGCATTGTACTGAGGCCACGTGAGATAACTTACTGAGTCAGACTCCTGTGGTTGCCTGTTTCTTTCCGTCCTTGGCGTTGTTTCACGCTGCCGCCGTACTGGTCTTTGCCCCGCGTTTTTGATTCTTCCCCTTACCTCGTGGGTGACTTCCCTGTGGGATCTTTACCCGGAGAGCAGAGAATGAGCAGGTCAGAGGGTCCCAGCCTCGCCTCGTGCCCCCCAGTGAACGCGTTTACAGCGCCAGGAGCAGCCCTGCGGCAGAGCTTCCTCGTTGCTGGCCTGGCTCGGGCGGCGCAGGGAGGCGGCGCCCCGCTCAGCTTCTGCAGAGGACGATGATGAAAGCAGGCGGGAGCGGCATCTCTGGGACTGTCTGGGCCGTGCACTTGCTCCTTGGGTCCTTTGCAGGGCCCCAGGCAGGAGGGCCGAGCGGAAGGTGTGGTGAGCCCTGGCGGGGGTGGGGGGGGGCGTTGCCGTGGGCGCTGCACCCTCTTTGGGGGGCAGGAGCTCAGCCTGCTAACTTCTCTGGGCTCCCGGTAATGGCTCGTCTTCCCCCCCCACCCCCCGCACGCTTTCCTGCCTGAGTCATGAGTCATCCTTGCTTGCTTTCTGTCTCCCTGGGGACTCCCTCTCGGTCCCAGAGAACGAGGCTTGGCTGTCACACAGCACGTGAGCCTCTCTTTGCTTGTGCTCAGGAAAGGGCAAAGCTGGTGGAGACCTGAGTGTGTGACCAGCTCCACCAAGGGGCTGGGAGCCCCCATGGGGATTCCTCTCAAAGTCTCTCTCTCTCTCGTTTTCCTCCAGGCAAGTGGCATCTTGGACACCATGGCTCTTATCACCCCAACTTCCGTGGTAAGAATTCTTTGGAGGATTGGTTACCTGGGAAACAGAAAATAAAGGTCTCTGTGTAAAAGGACTCTATAAGTGTTTCAGCCATCCTGCCCCTGAGGGGCCTCTCTCCTGAGTCAGGACACCTTCGTTCACAGGCTCACCTGGGTGGGTTTGAGGTGCCAGGGTTGCCTCTGTTTGCACATCCCTCTTGCCCGGCACCTTTCCCGGCCCCCCTCTTTGGTGCCTGTCTACCCTTCGGGCTACCCCGTCGTGAGGCCATCAGTGTTCTCCTCGACCCAGTCCTTCACGTGTCCGGGAACACTTGGCCCCCGTGAGGCCCCGCGTGGTAAGAAGTAAAGATCGTTTGATGGGTTCACTGAAGCAGGGGCTCGGCGGGGAGTAGGGAATTCTGTGGGAAACTTCACACGGAAGCTTGTGCTGGAGAAGAGCTGGGATATGGGAGGGTCTCAGAAAAAAGTCAACACAGGGTTTTCAGGTCTCAGTTTGACCCTCACATCCTCCCTCCAATACCCCTCCACCCTCTCAAGTCCAATCCTGCCAGCCCTCTGCGTCCAGCTGAAATGGCAACTCTTCTGAGAAGCATTTTGAGATTCCTGTCCCAACCACATCCCACCCCCAGCATCCAGGGGTAACGTCATCCTCTGATCCCTCTTGTGGGCTTGCTGACAATCCATCTCTTAGAGCTGAGTCTCTGCTCCTTATCCTCCCGCTCTTGAGGGCAGAGCGTATTCTTTTGCCCCCGAGCGCCACGCAGGTAGCAGGTTTTCCCCAGACATTTCCCAGCGGTGTCCATCATCGCACTGGGAGCGGGAGGTGTTCAAGACATTCTCCCCACTTCCTTCCACGCAGGGCTAATGCTAATCACAAGAAGTTTTGCAAATCTAGTCTTGCAGCCAGGACCCAGCGAAGTGTTTTCTTTGCACACTACAAAGGGCTATTAATCAAATCCTCTTTTAATTACATACGCCATAACACTGCAGAATTAAATCATGGAAAATTAAACTTCTGTCCTGGGTGTAAGAATGCAGGCTCGCAGCCTAACCCGTCCCTTCTCTTCCAGGGTTTGATTACTACTTTGGGATCCCGTACAGCCATGACATGGGCTGCACTGATACCCCCGGCTACAACCACCCCCCTTGCCCGGCATGTCCACGGGGCGGTAGACCGTCAAGGTAATCCTAGCCAAGGCGTCGGCTCTGGGCTCCAGAGCCAGGTGAAGTCCTGGGGGTGTGGTCCATCAGAAGGAAATGAGCGAGGCCCACGGGGAACAGTTACAGTAGCAAAAAAGGGATCAAGTGCCTGGGACTTCTCTGGCGGCGCGGTGGTTAAGAATCCGCCTGCCAGTGCAGGGGACACGGGTTCGAGCCCTGGTCCGGGAAGATCCCACATGCCGCGGAGCAACTAAGCCCATGGGCCACAACTACTGAAGCCCCTGTGCTCTAGGGCCCTCGTGCCGCATCTACGGAGCCCGCATGCCGCAACTACTGAAGCCTGCGCACCTAGAGCCCGTGCTCCACAACAAGAGAAACCACCGCAATGAGAAGCCCACGCACCACAGCAAAGACTAGCCCCCGCTCGCCGCAACTAGAGAAAGCCTGTGCGCAGCAACGAAGACCCGAATGCAGCCAAAAAAAAAAAAAAAAAAAGATCGAGTACCTTTAGTGCAAAAAATTTAAGTGCATTATTTGCATGGGGTGCAAGAACACTTTTCACGAAGATGAGGTGAACAACATTTTTTTAGTTGGCATTTTCCAGGTTCCTTGGACTGTTTAGCTCAGCAGGGGAGAGGCTGGTGCGACCCAGGGTCTCACGCAGGTGGCCTCCCTCCTCTGCCTGCTGGCTTTGCTCCTGGACCACTCACCTGGCCCTGACACTGGACATAAGGAGGGAGCTAGACTGAGAAAAAGTCCACCGGGCTCCCTATAAGCCCTACCCCCGCCCTGAAATAAGCCAGCGTTTCGACATCGGAATGCCGTGCAGGCACTCAACAGGATGTTTTAAAAACGTATTCAGTGAAATGGGAAAATGCTCACAATAGAATAGTAAGTGAAAAAAGCAGGAAATAAATCATCAACACTGTGACCTGAACTACCTCTGTATTTATGCCTCTAATAGCCCTAAAGGAAATCCGCCAAGATGGTAGCCGTGGGTCACTCCCTCTGGTTGTGGCATTAAGGAGTTTGCAGTTTTTTCCTCTCTCGTATTTTCCAAATATTCTGTAATGAGCTTGCAGTACGTTTATTATCAGAAAAATGTAATAAACCGTATTCAGGTAATAAAGCAGCCCAGACCAGGTGCTCTGCTGTTCGGACGGTGTACTGGGATTGTTCATAACGTTGCAGGTGTCTGGGCCGCCCGGGGAAAGCGTGTCTTGGGGCTTATTAATAATAGTTAGCATCATAATGGCCATTTGTTGAGAAATTGTTACATCCTAAGCGCTCTGCGTGCTTATCCGTGACCCACCGGACCTCTGAGTGAGGCAAGCGTTTCTCCTGACTGTCCTGAGAAGGAAGCTTACCTGGTGGCCCAGGTCACAGTGGAGTCATGAGAGGGAAGGATGGAGAGTCCCGTCTGGGTCTCTGAGTCTAGAGCCCAGGTCTCCTCTCTCCTGACTACTCAGAGGGTGGTCGCTGGGCCAGCAGCGCAGGCATCATCTGGACGCTTGCTAGAAATGCCGGTGTTCAGACCCCTCCCAGAGGTCTACCTTTTCACGAGATGCCCAGGAGATGCAAGAGCCTGTTGGCAGTGGGAGGAGTGACGTCACCACGTGAGAACCTGCCACTGCTCTCTCATCACCGCCGGGCGCCTGGGGCTCACACCTGTGGCACCCCTGCCGTCTCGTGCGATGACCACAGCCTGGTCCCTTTTCCGTCTGTGTTAAATCAAATAGAAGAAAAGTGTTGGCTGAAGGAGGAAAAGGGGGAGAAGGTTAGGGATGATGGAGCAGCCACAGGATCATCCAAAGCTGGAAGATTGGACACGAAGATGAGGTTAGCGTTGTGACACCCGGGACCGTGCTCTTTTTCTCTTTTTAAAACACTGTGGTCCTTGGTGATTACCCCAGTCTGACCTTGTCTCTTAAGCTTCCGGCACAAGTCTGTGTGCACATAGATGTGTGACGGGGGCTCTCCTTTCTTCCCAGATTCTTCCCTGCAGCAGGAGGACAGTTTCCCTACCCAAGAGGCCCCCCGTGACCACCCTTTTCTCTCCATTGTCCTCAGCTCCTCTTCCAGTTCTCTGTATCCCCCAGGACAGAGGGCTTGAGTTTTGATTGCATTCCTAGTGTGCTGAGCAGTGTGAATGCTAACCGTTCCTTATCCCTGGAAGGGGCCCGGGCAGCCCCACACTTCCCACAAGGAAAGTCAAGCTCTGAGAGCTTAGGTAACTCACGCGAGATCACAGCCGGGGTCAGGATTCAGCTGCTCTGCTGGGTCATTCGTACGTCAGATTCATCTCCATCTGTAAGACCAAGGGCTGAGTTTGTTTTTTTCCAGGAGATACAATAGGTTTGACCCCCACTTTTTCCAATTGCTAAAATTTCCCCAAATTCTCCAAACACGGTTTGAAATTCCAAAGTTGTTCCTAGCCATCTGTCCTCTCGTCAGACGTCTTGTCACACAAAGTCCTGATTGTTGACTTGGGAAAATACCAAGCGTTGTACCCCATGGACGGAAGTCATGACTTAAGGGGGCCGGTGGAAAAAACCAGGGCTACTGATTGTCTCTGGGACTCTGCTGTGTAATGTACTTTGTTTAACCTCAGTTTCTCTGCCAGCAAAATGGGTATAATCATACCCCTAGCTCAAAAAAGTCGTGAGCTTTGCAGAGTGGCCAGGCTTGTCCAAGGAGCCTACACGTCTATTCAAAGGGAATAGGAGAAGGTGTTATATTGGTTTTGCACTTGGAGGAAATGGCAGACTGGAAGAATCACTTGAGGCCAGGCTGTTAAGTGTTCTGTATTTATGGGCATCACCGCATCAAAGCATTTTGTTTGACTCGGTGACTACTTAGGTCGTGGGAATGAACGCTCCACCGTCTGTGATTTCCACCCAGGAACCCTGAGAAGGACTGTCACTCGGACGTGGCCCTTCCTCTCTATGAGAACCTCAGCATCGTGGAGCAGCCCGTGAACTTGAGCGGCCTCGCACAGAAGTATGCCGAGAAGGCCACCCAGTTCATCCAGCGGGCGAGGTGAGCCCCCCCGTGTCCCCTGGCCCCAGCACGGCCCAGACCGCGGCAGAGCTCCATTGCCTGATAAAGATGCGTGCGTGCATGTCTCCTGGAAATACAGCTAGAAAACTGTCTGTCCTGGGGTCTCCAGGCCTCGGTTACAAGTGCCTCGGGTACGTTCCCAGGGTCCCTGCTCAGACCACACTCTCCCGTCATTGTCAGGTGTCCTCTCCTGCTAGCGTATCACCTCCCTGAGGGCAGGGTCCATCCACTGTCTTCTGGGCATTCAAGGTGTTTGTCGAGTTCATTCGTTGACAGGCTATGTTTGTTTCCTATTGCTGCTGTTACAAACTGACCACCAACTTATTGGCTAAAACAATAGCAATTTATTCTCCTACAGATCTGGAGGCTGGACGTCTGAAATGCGTCTTGTGGGGCTAAAATCAAGGTTATCAGAAGGGCTGTCTCCATCTCGAGGCTCCAGGGAGGATCGTTTCTTGCCTCCTGCAGCTTCTGGTGGCTGCCGGCGTTCCTTGGCCGTGGCCGCATCATATTCCTTTTTTTTTTTTGGCGGCACCACTGGGCTTGTGGGATCTTAGTTCCCCGACCAGGGATGGAACCTGGACCCTGGGCAGTGGAAGCATGGAGTCCCCACCACTGGACCGCCAGGGAACTCCTGGCCACATCGTTTGAATCTCCACTTCTGTGGTTCGCGTGCCTTGTCCTCTTCTGTAGTCATATCTCCCCCTGCCTCCTTCTTATAAGGACATTTGTGATTACGTTTAGGGTCTACTGGGAATGATCCAAGATAATCCCCCTATCTCAAGATCCTCAACTTAATTGCATCTACAACGTCCTCTGTGGGGACACTCAGAGATTCCAGGGATTAGACCCTGAGTATCCTTGGGGGCCAGTATTCAGTATAACACACAGGGGTCCAGCATCTACAGGGCCCAGGTAACCTGAAGCGGGAAGTAGGCTGACGGTGAGGCAGTAGGGAGTGGTGGGGCCTGCGGTGAATTTCGAGCACCTGTCCCATCTAAGGCCGCCTGCTGCCGCTTTGTGGGAACGGGGGCCTGGCTTGTCAGGCCTTTCCATTTCTCAAGAAAGACAGGCCACCTGGCCCTTGGCGGATCTCCTGATCTCTAACTGTTAGAAAGCACTAACTGAAAATAACAAAAAGCAGAAACCCCAGAGCCATACCACAGTGGGTCTCTAGCAAGCTGTCTCTGTGTGAGAGCTGCTCGCTTCCAGCCTCTGTCAGATCAGAGATCAGCACAGAGAGTAGATTGTGCGAGACCACAGTCAGCTACTACTACTGACCTTGGGGTGCATGTACCTAGGTGGAGGGGTGCAAGCCCAGACACACACATGTGCACACACACAGTCACCCCACCCGCTGCCTCTCTCATGTGCACTGGTGCATCTTTCTCCTAAGACTGCAAACTCTCTCTCTCTCTCTCTCTTTTTTAGGCCGCGCCATGCGGCACGCGGGGATCTTAGTTCCCCAACCAGGGATTGAACCCGTGTGTTGGGAGCGTGGAGTCTTAACCACCGGACTGCCAGGGAAGTCCCAAGACTGCAAACTCTTCAAGGGCCGGGGAACAATTTCCAACAGGTCCTTCGGTATTTTCCACAGCCTTTGCCTAAGTGGGCAGGAAAGCGTGTGCTGCACACCCGTCTACTTGCCCAGAATTAAGAATAGACTCCACCTTGAGATAACTGATCTCATCATCTCCTTGAATGTGCAAGGATTCCCCCAGCCCCTCGCTCCACCATGCTGGACTTTTCTCGACAGAAGGGCAGCTGGGAGGGTGGAGGTATAGCCATGTGAGGAAGGTCTACCCCTGCTTTTGCAATGAAAGCACAGTGTTCTCAGGGGACGGTAGCGGGTGGCAGCCGGCTGGGGACTGATTAACTCTGAAGAGGACATGGTGCTGTTCATCTACCACTTGATTAACCAGTTGAAAGACTAACAAATCAGTGAACAAACTCTTTATCATAGGAAAGAGGGGAAGGGTTTGCTAATTTATTAATTAGTTATTAAGTGAAAAGTCACATGAATCCTGTTGGCTTTTTGCTTGACAGAAAAGAATCCTCAGGCATGCTGATTTCTTTAGGATCGGACTTGCCAATTCATCCATGATTTTTGACGTGTCAGCAGAAAAGCCCCCAGATCTGTGCTGTTTTCTCCGCCATGACCCCTTACGCCACCTTGACTTGTTCGTCAAAACTACCGGGGGTCCCTGGAGTGTGGTTTCCTGCCCCTGCTCGGCAAGGGGGTCTTCTTTGAACGTTTTTCCTTGGGGCTTCACTTGATTTTAGACCCCTAACCTAGCAGTGATGCTGAAGGCTAATTCTTAAAAAAAAAAAAATTTTTAATTGAAGTATAGTTGATTTACAATGTTGTGTTAATTTCTGCTGTACAGCACAGGGATTCAGTTATACACATATATACATTCTTTTTCATGTTCTTTTCCATTATGGTTTATCCCAGGATATTGAATATAGTTCCCTGTGCTCTACAGTAGGAACTTGCTGTTTCTCCATCCTGTATATACTAGTTTGCATCTGCTAACCCCAAACTCCCACTCCATCCCTCCCCCACCTCCCCTCCCCCTTGGCAACCACAAGTCTGTTCTCTATGTCTGTGAGTCTGTTTCTGTTTCATAGACAGGTTCACTTGTGCCATATTTTAGATTCCATATACAAGTGGTATCATGTGTTATTTGTCTTTCCCCTGAAAGCTAATTCCTGATTCGAGTTTTTTAGACAGCAGGCAAAGCTCCGAATTGGCAAAAAAAAAAGAAAAAGAAAGGAGGTAGCGGATGGCCTGGGCGTCTGGGCTTCTAGGTCATGCAGCTGGCTGGTCCTCTGCTTCCCACAGGGTCTAGGATGGCGCATTTAACCTGAGTTGGGAATACAGGGCTTGATGGGCTGAGCGTATTGGGGTAGGTGTGAGGTGTAGTTGAGGATGTTTGAAATCAGAGTGTATGGTCCATATTCCATGGAATTGCGCACTTAGAACTAGGTCCTAGAGAGGCACAGAGGACAAAGAAGCCCCAGCCCTCCTGGGCTGGAGCCTGGGACCCACATCAAGGGCTTGATTCCTTCTTCTCCTTGACTCAACCCCTCCGCCTGCATCGTTCTCCCCCTGCTGGTCTAAGCCTCCTTCCCCTTCTCACCTCCGTCCTCACCCGTCTCCCACCTAAAGCGCACCACCTGCCACCCACATCAGGGCTCCGGGTTCAGCCTGAAGATCATTCTGTCCTCCTGACGCCTCCTCTCTTCTTTCTCCTGTTTGGGTGTTCCGATGAATGACGGGTGAGGACATGAGTGATTGCACGCACCGCTGGGCAGTGGGACGGCCGTCCTCCTCCTGCAACCTCTCCCTCTGCTGTTCTGTCCGCCTTGCAGGGCGACCATGCACTGTCCCCCTGGAGCCCCCCCGTCCTTCGGGCCACACTGTCTCGGAGATGTCTCCCCTCTCCGCCTCCGCCCGCCCAGCTTGGGTCCCCTGTTACGCTCTTCCACAGCACCCTGTATTTCTGCTCCATCATTCCTACTACTATACATTTGTGATAATGATCTGATTCATTTCTTTTTTCTGTTTTTGCGGTACGCGGGCCTCCCACTGTTGTGGCCTCTCCCGCTGCGGAGCACAGGCTCCGGACGCGCAGGCTCAGCGGCCATGGCTCACGGGCCCAGCCGCTCCGCGGCACGTGGGATCTTCCCGGACCGGGGCACGAACCCGTGTCCCCTGCCTCGGCAGGCAGACTCTCAACCACTGCGCCACCAGGGAAGCCCTGATTCATTTCTTAGTTGCATCTTTCCCTCTGCTGTTTCCAGTTGGATGTGAAGCTCCAAGAAGGTGGAAATCCTGCTTCTGTGTTGGTAGCTGTCTCCGCAGTGCCTGGGGCTTGGTTAGCACTTAATAAGTATTCATTGAATGAGTGAATAAAGAGTGAGTTGCTTGATCTGGCCCCAAACGTGTGCCAGTGTTGTGCTGGGAATACACACGTGGATTAGATCTGTTTCGGCGTTCGAGCGTCTCCCAGGCCAGTGGGGAAACAGATGATGTTCAAAAGCCGGCTTTCGCATAGGCTGCGTTGTCAACACTGATCAGCTCTCTAAGGGAGGGGAAGAAGGGGCCAGGGAGGAGGAAGCCACCTGTGAGCTGGGAGCAGAGAGGGATCTTGATGGCTTTGGAGTGGGATCTCAATGGATTAATGGATTAAGTGTTTGCAGGCAAGATACCAGGCAGGGTGCTGCCGGGAGAGGAGTGAACAGGCGCAGGAGGACGTGAGGTGGCCCCGGCGTGGGAAGGACGGCAAGGCTGGGAAGGCCGCGGATACCGGGCTAGGGCTTTGCACTGCCCGCAGGCTCATGGAGCCCCGGTGGGCTTCTGAACTGAGAACTGTCAGGTCCAGTCTGGATTCCAGAAGGTTCTCTGGAACACTGAGGCCCAGAGGGTGACGGTGAGATTTGGGACGGGGCGGGGGCGAGTGGCTATTGCAGCGATGCCTCCTGGACCGGTCAGCCCTGGGGGCTGCTGCAGGGGCAGCCGAGGGAGCCCGGCTCGAGGGCAGCCCTGCCGCCACCTTCAGGCCTGGCTCTCCTGCCAGGAGCCCACTGGGGACATTTCCTGAGAGATGGGCATCCCTCACTTGCCATTTTCTATTTCAGATCAGGAGATTTTCTCCAGACTTGGCTTCCCCAGGTCTCAATCTTTGTGCATCTCCACACCACGCCCCACCCTCCCTCTGCTGGAATGTCCCCTCCAGCGTCTTAATTCCTCTGATATCTTAACCCCTTTTGTTAAATCTGAACATGTTCTTCTAGCCTCCTTCTGTGCTGGTGAATAAACACACACACACACACACACACACAGGCATGTATCTATATTTAAATAAAAATGAAATCATACTGCCTTATAACTGGCCTTTTTTTTTTTTTTTTTTTTTGGGTTCGCGGGCCTCTCACTGCTGTGGCCTCTCCCGTCGAGGAGCACAGGCTCCGGACGCGCAGGCTCAGCGGCCATGGCTCATGGGCCCAGCCGCTCTGCAGCATGTGGGATCTTCCCGGACCGGGGCACGAACCCGCGTCCCCTGCATCGGCAGGCAGACTCCCAACCACTGCGCCACCAGGGAAGCCTTTTTTTTTAAAGCACCAAGTCTCCTCCACTTTTTTTTTTTTTTCTGGCTGGGCCGCATGGCTTGTGGGATCTCAGTTCCCCAACCAGGGATTGAACCCGGGCCACGAAAGTGAAAGCCCAGAACCCTAACCACCAGGCCACCAGAGAACCGCCCATCCTCCACTCTGTATTTGCCATTCAGCACAGGAGTGGTTCAGGGGATAGATGCCCCCAGGGAGCTAGTTTGTGCGGTTCCTACAACATGCCGTCTTTACGAGTTCTAGCGTGGTGTCAGGATGCAGGGAGAGAGGTGCTCCCTGGGTACCGTGGGTGCTTACTACTGCAGGCTCGTATTAGTCATACTTATTAAGAAAAGGGTACCACTTATGAAAACCTTACTATGGCATTAAATACTCACAGCTGTATCAGGGAGGCATAGCTGTCCCCATTGTGGAGACGACAGACGTTAAGTGAATTGCCCAGGGTCACACGACCATGAAATAAAATCCCAGGGATTCGGATGTGGGTCTCCAATGCCCGTCTTCCCTCATCTTCACAGCCCAGGGTGCCAACAGGATTTTGATAATGGGTGGGAGTTTGCAGGATAATGATGGGGGTGGGAAGAGGGTGGGTGATGGGACCACGCCCCCAGCCCATAGGTAGCTATTAGCTGATAAATGTTTAACAACCAGCAGTCAGAGAAAAAGCTCTGATTTGCCCATTTCTGTGGCGTAAATACTCTCACTGTGGCTGAATTCAAGATACCAATGAGATGTCTCTGACCATAGGGCTGGAGAGATGTGCCGTGTAGCACCTCATCATGTGGTGTTCCCACCGCACAGATTCAGCGGCCGCAAAATAAACTCCAGGGCACAGATAATGGTAAAATGTGGTAGAATAACTAGGATGTGATAAATCGTGCAAGTTTATTACCTTTGTTTTTTTTTTTTTCAGTTGATTTACAATGTTGTGTTAGTTTCTGTTGTACAGTAAAGTGAATCAGTTATACACATACATATATCCACTCTTTTTTAGATTCTTTTCCCATATAGATTCTTTTACAGAGTATTGGGCAGAGTTCCCTGTGCTGTACAGTAGGTCCTTATTAGTTATCTATTTTATATATAGTAGTGTGTATATGTCAACCCCGGTCTCCCAATTTATCCCCCCCACCTTTGTTTTTAATATCATTTATTTAATGGTAAGTTGATTTCATTTAATTTTTAATGGCAGCCATGTTTAACACCTGGCTTGCAAAATTCCCGAAATCTGAGCCAGCTCCACCCGGCATGCTGCTGCCACGTGGTATCCACCTGCAGGTTATGACAAGGCGTCCCCGCTGAGTGTGTGCTGACCGGTGCCAGAGCGCCCAGCTCGGCCGGTGGATTGTGGGCTGGCATTACACTCCCATCCGCTCTCTCAGCAGGATGTCCGCATGCCGGATTTGTGCACAACCTACACAACTGTACATGATCATCTTTGTGAGATCAGGCAACAGACGCCCTACATCAGCACCATGCAATAGCGCTCCCTGCAAGGAAGAACATGTTTTCTCTGTGCTGTCCAGGATGGTAGCCACTGGCCTGAGCATTGGAAATGTGGCTCAGGCAACTGAGACACCCGATGGACGGATAGAGAAAGAGATAGACATAGAGAGAGAGAGAGATAGATAGACAGATAATAGATAGATGATAGATAGGTGATAGATAGATGTAAACTGTACATAGCGTAATTTTTCCTTTTCAGTATATGTATGTGTAACTGAATCATTTTTCTGTACACCTGAAACTAACACAGCTTTGTAAATCAACTCTACTTCAATTAAAAAAAATTTTTTTAACATCTTTATTGGAGTACAATTGCTTTACAACGGTGTGTTAGTTTCTGCTGTATAACAAAGTGAACCAGTTATGCATATACCTATGTCCCCATATCTCTTCCCTCTTGCGTCTCCCTCCCTCCCACCCTCCCTATTTTTTTAATTTACCTTTGCAAGTGTACAGTTCTGTGGTTTTAAGTACATTCATACTGTCCTGCAACCATCCCCACTATCCATCTCTAGAACTTTTTCATCGTCCCAAATGGAAGCTCGGTACCTGTTAAACGCCAGCTCCCCGTTTTCCCTTCCCTGCAGCCCCTGGCCTCCACAGCGCTACTTTCTGTCTGTATGAAGCAGACACTCCAAGTACGTCCTGTAAGGGGAATCGCACCATATTTGTCCTTTGGTGACTGGCTTATTTCACTGAGCATCGTGTCTTCAAGCCTCATCCATGGTATAGCATGTGAGACGCTGAACTCTTAGCTTTATTTCATGTTCGTGAATTGAAATCAGAATAGCCACTCACGACTTGTGGACATGGACGATACAGCTCGTGAAATGTTGCAGAGAAGTTGTGGGCTAGAATGGGGAAGGAGAGGCCCCCGTCTGGGACGTGCATCTTCTGTCCTTCAAAGAGAACCGAGTGCAGTACAGTCCCACCCAATCAGGGGACTTTGGGAGTTGGGGTGCAGGGGCGTCTCTAGGGCGAGGTTTGGTGCAGAGCTGAGGCTGGGGGACTCAGAGAGCTTGATGTGAGGTGGTGTGAATCGGGGGCAGCCAAGAGCACTCAGGCCAGTTTGAAAGTCGAGTGTCCAGGTGGCCTGGTGTGAAAGAGCTGCGCTTCCGTCGCCAGCCTACGGACTCGCCTGAAGTTCCCCCCTTGCCCTCCCTGTGTCCTCTGAAAGACCCCCCACAGGGGTGGGCTGTGGGAAGAGACTCCCCGAGGGTCCCTGCCGCTGCCCTTGACCCTGCCCCTGGCCTGGGAACGCAGGTGGGGGGCAGGCAGGAAGCAGAGGCCTCCCAGGGGAACCTGCAGGATCAGAGTAGGGGCAGCCGGGAGCCTGGCCTCCACCAGGACCTTGATCGAGATGTTCCCAGCTATGGCCTTGGAATCTCCCGTGGTCCGTTTCAGTCATCCGTTCATCTCCTAGAAAGAGCCAAGGCTGGGAATGGAAACGATGGCCTGGATGCTGCGAGAGAGCAGCTGGAACTTAAAAATACGTTTGCGCTGGACGTTAGCATGAAGCTGCCAAGAGCCAGGGCTCTGCTCTCAGCCAGACCTTAGTTTAAACCCAGACTTGGTCGCTTCCTAACCCTGGGTAAGTCTCTCAGTTTCCCTGAGCCTCTGATGCTTCATCCGGAAAAGGGAACTTGGGGGTTTTATGAGGCAGAATTCAGGCAACGTGAGTCATGTTCAATGATCTCCCGGTAAACGTTAAAAGGGCAGAAGCGAGTATTACAGTTACTCTCAGTCTTTAACTAGCTTTACCCCCATTGCCTCTGCAGGCTGTAGACGGATGTGTACCTCCTGAGCACACCGGGTGGAAGGGCTTCTGGGCTCTTCTCTGAGGCCACGGGACCCTTCTGGAGAGTCACCTCCGGCTCTCTCGTTTCAGTGCCAGCGGAAGACCCTTCCTGCTCTACGTGGGCCTGGCCCACATGCACGTGCCCCTGTCCAGGACCCTGCTGTCAGCAGAACCCGGGGGTCGAAGGCCGTACAGCGCGGCTCTCCGGGAGATGGACAGCCTCGTGGGCCAGATCAAGGACAAAGTTGACCTCACAGCTAAAAACAACACATTCCTTTGGTTTACAGGTGAAGTAGTAAAACCCAGCCAACCTCACTGGGATCTAATGGATAACCCCGCACACGCCCCACACAAGAGCAGAGTCTGGGCGAGTGACCCTCTTCAGCTGGGCAGGGGGCTCGCCTCGAACTGGGGGCCCTGCTCGCGTCCGTCGGCCTGCGTGCCGAGCACCTGTCCATTGGGGCCTCCAGGGCTGTGCCCCTGGAAAGGCTTCGCACAGAGAGAGCGGGTACCCTGCCGGCCCCTTGGGTGTTGATCAGGGCCATCTGGGTGTTGCTGTTAATTGTTAATGAGTGACTTTGACATTGTGGACCTCTGTAATCCTCGGGCAATTCCAAGAGTGCTTCTTTACCGTCTTCCCCCATCCCAAAGGTTGCCAGCGGTCAGCAGGTCACATCTTCTGGCTGAGTGGTGCTGGACCAGTGAGCTGTTTAAAGGGCCCACACAGGCATCACTGGTCTCGGGTCCCTGTCTGGAGCGAGAGTGGTGGACACTTGGGTTTGAATCTCTACTCTTGGGAAAGTTACTTTATTTTTTATAAATTTATTTATTTATTTTTGGCTGCGTTGGGTCTTCGTTGCTACCCGCAGACTTTCTCTAGTTGCGGCGAGCGGGGGCTACTCTTCGTTGCACGGGCTTCTCATCGCGGTGGCTTCTTTTGTTGCGGAGCATGGGCTCTAGGCACGCGGGCTTCAGTAGTTATGGCTCGTGGGCTTGGTAGTTGTGGCTTGTGGGCTCTAGAACGCAGGCTCAGGAGTTGTGGCGCACGGGCTTAGTTGCTCCACGGCATGTGGGATCTTCCCAGATCAAGGCTCGAACCCGTGTCCCCGGCATTGGCAGGCGGATTCTTAACCACTGCGCCACCTGGGGAGTGCCGGGAAGGTTACATTAACCTCTGTAAGCCTCTCCTTCCTCGTTGGCAGAATCAAGCTGACAGTGAAATCTATTCCATAGCACATTGGGGGATCAGGAGATAACGTATGTGTGCATCAGAGGGGCTGAAGAAAGAGTTGCTGGGCACTTCCCTGCTGGTGCAGAGGTTAGGTCTCCGTGCTTCCACTGCAGGGGTCACGGGTTCTATGCCTGGTTGGGGAACTAAGATTCCACATGCCGTGCGGCCAAAAGAAACCCACAAAAAACAAAAGGAAAGAAAAGAAAAAGTTGCTGGGCTGAAGATAGTGGCAATAGAATTGCTGAGCCCAGATCCAAAGGCAGAAGCCTCAGCGTGGGGCGCGCTCGGGGCAGGACAGCCCACCTCTCCGGAAAGCCCATCGGAGGCAGCCCCCTCTAAAAGGTCCTTCAAGGGTGGGGTTGCATTTGTTTTCACAGGTCTTTTTTCTCTCCAGTCCCCTGCTGTGCACAGGGATGTGGGACCCGAGAGAGAGAGAGAGAGAGAGAGAGAGAGAGAGAGAGAGAGAGAGAACCGGGCAGAAGCATCCTCCAGTAACTGCTGCCTGTTGCTTGTTTTGGTTTCTAGGAGACAATGGCCCGTGGGCTCAGAAGTGTGAGCTGGCAGGGAGCATGGGGCCCTTCACTGGATCATGGCAGACTCGTCAAGGTAGAGGCTCACAGCTGGGGTTGGGGCATCTCCCCGCAGGTGCTGAGTCCGGGCTGGGGCATGAGATCCGGCCTCTGGGAGGACCAGTTTATAGCTGGGTCTTGGGACATCATTGTGAAATAGGGACAGATTACTCACAGCCACTAGCTCCCAGAAGAGAAACAATTTGGAGGGGAGAAAGTGCGTGTTCACCCCGGGGGTTCCCTTTCCTTCCCTCCCAGGGCGTCGGCCCGCTGACAGGCAGCCCAGCAAGTATGCTTTGCCTCTACCCTCACCCTCATGTCCTCAGTCTTCCTCCTTGCTTTCTTTTCTTTCCTTTTTGAAAAGTCATTCCTCCACCCATCAAACACTAATTCATCTCATTCATTCAAGAAGTATTTTGTGCACAGCTATGCAAGGTTTCTGTAGGCATTAGCTCTAAACCTTAGTGAAAGGCAGGTAGTCATCCCTCCACTTACAGCTGAAGAATGAGAGAGGCTAAGGAACTTGCCTAGAGTCACACAGTTTGGGAGGACGGGGCCAGGCTTGCTACCAAGTTAAAGCTGGTGATCTTCCCACTACACCGTACTGCCTGTCTTTATGTAAACACCCTTCAGCCCTCAGCTCAGCGCCCATCTGCTGGGAAGGTTTCCCCAAAAGGACCTCTCTCTCTGAAAGAGCAGTCCTGCTGGGGACAATTCGGCAGTGTGGACCAAAGCCTTGAAAATTGTGCATGCTGGGCGATGCATTAATTCCTCTTTTAAAGAATTTGTCTTCAAGAAATAATAAGCCAAGTGCACAATGTTGTGTGTAAAAGAATGCTCGTTGCAGTAGGTTTTTCTTGAGAAAAATAGTTAGACATAACCCAAGTGTACAGCAAGAGAGGAGTGCTCAAAGAAATTACGATACGTGCATTTAAAGAAACACTAAGGAACCACTGAAAATGGTGCATATGACTGACCTGGAAACAGTTACACTAAATACTTTTCAGTGAGTAAAGCAGGTCACAAAACCATATGTAAAGTACGATTTTATTGTATAAAACTAAGTGAAAAATCTTGAGAGAGGCAACAAAAGGTATTGATGACAAAAGATTAGCAGTGATTACCTCTGGGTAGGGGAGGAAGGGTTTAAGTGTAGTTATTCCCACTTTTTTTTACCAATTAAAAAATTTTTTAAATGAAAAAATTAAAATAAAAATTTCAGAAGGTGCTTGTATCCGAGGGGTGCAGAGGTGGACTTGGCAAGATTACGCCCTGGGGCTGGGTTTGCCCTGCTGTCTGGCTGGCTTCTGACCTGCGGCCCCAGCTGTGTCCAAGTCGGAGGACACGAATTCCCTTTCAGATGGGCCTGGCAGAATAGTCGTAGTTACCTAGAAGCTAGAATTTTCGTGTGTCCCACGGCTAGCTGTGAGAAGGAAGTGCTTTACCCTGGCGTCCCTTGGATCAGATCCCTTGAGAACTTTACAGGTGAGTGGCTGCTGAGCTGTGACCACATCTCGTGTGTGGACATATGTGGTGGAAGTCAGGGAAACTGGGTGCTGCCCAGTGACCAGACCACTTCATCCCTCTGGGTGGTGGCGTTCCTCTGTGCATGGATCTCTTTGGCCCATCCAGTTCGTTCAAGAGCACTGGTTCCTGGAGAGCTGGACCAGGAAAAGATGCTAGGACCCAAAGTGGTGGAAATGTGTCCGGTGGCTGCAGCCACGGTCTACAGAAATATGGTGCCAACTGGGAGTGGTTCTTCTGCATTCGCTGATGATAATTCCTCCTCTCTGCACCTGGGGTACCCTCGGGCCAGGCTGCCGTCTTCAATGCTCAGGTAGAAGAGCCTGGAATTATTTTTACTCTCAGGAGTAAAGGCCCTAAAGGCACAGAGACCAAGGTTGAGGGGATAAAAATCTGTCCGTAAGTGGCCCCTCTGTGGGGATCTTTCTGTTTCCTAAGAAGACGACCTCTGATCTCCTATCTGAGGACCTGCCTTATCTTTTCTCTTCTCCCCCTTAGGAGGCAGTTTTAAAATAGTGAACCAGTTTACGGGTGTGGACTGTAGCCCATTCTTTGAGGGAAGAACTTTTTGAGAAACACATGTATCAGCAGGGCGTATCCTCCTTTCCTTCTATTTCCTTCTACTTGTTGAGCACCTACTATGTGCCAGGAACTGTGCTCAGTGCCGGGGACACAAAGATCATCAAAGCCCCGGCTTTAAAGAATGACGGCCTAGAGCAGTGTTTCTCAGACTTTAACGTGTAGATGGTCCCCTGGGGATCCTGCACCCAGTCGGTCTGGGTTGGTGACGGAGATGTTGCATTTCTAACCAGCTCCCAGGTGATGCTGATGCAGCAGGTCCAGGGACCACAGTGAGAGCCAGCAATTTGGGATATCCACATCTAGCGCCCTTCGAGTCTAGAACTGTCAGATCTAGACCAGTGGGTAATCAGGTGAGGTCCCAGGACCAGCAGCATCAGTACCACCTGAGAACTTGGTAGCAATGCAGATTCTAGGTCCTCACCCCAGACCTACTGAATCCGAAGCAAAGTTGGGGAAGGTGTGGACAAAAAGGAGTGCAAGTTGATGCAGCCACTGGGGGAAACAGTACGCACGGTCCTCCAAAAACTAAAAGTAGCGCTACCACGCGATCCAGCAATCCCGCTGTTTATCTGAAGAAAATGAAAATACGAATTCCAGAAGATATACGCACCCCATGTTCATTGCAGCATTACTCACAATAGCCAAAATGTGGAAGTGACCTAAGTGTCCATCTATAGATGAATGGATAAAGAACACGTGGTACGTGTATATATAGACATTTCCATTGAGTCAAAGATGATAAATAAAGGGGAGCGAGTGACAGGAATCTCCCCACATTCAAACAGTGCCAGGGAGGCCTCAGCGAGCTCTACTCCAACTATCTTGTTGGCCAAAGAGGGATCTGAGGCTGAGCGGGGCAGAGGGCTTCCCTGGGGCCAGCCATCGACTGAGGGGCCACACGCTCTGACCACCACCCGGCTCATTCCTCAACCCACGTTTTCACTATCCTCACGCCCTGTTATACCCGACTGACTGCCCAGCTGTCTGCAACGTCCTGTCTTACTTCTCTGCCCCCTCCATGGTTGTCAGGGAGAACCTCGTTAGCCCCTGTGACAGTCTGAGTCTTTCTAAATCTGGGAGGCAGAGTGGAGAGATGGAGAGAGGGCTTTGGAGGCGTGATTCTCGACTCAGCTCAGGACCCGGTGCCCGGCGGCCCCTTCCAGCCCTGCGTCCTCCTCAGTAAGGGCAGTGGAGACCCGCCTCGCGGGACGGTGCAGGGCCAACTGGGACGCTGGCCGGGAGGTGCCTGGCCTTTCCTACCCCCGTACAGCTCCACCTCTTCACTCCCAGCCGAAACAAACTCGGGGTGGGGGCAGGGTTCTACCAAGAGAATAATTGGAAGAAATGACCTGAGAAGGATTTTCCTGCTGAAGCACACAGGCACCTTGAGCAACATGAGGGTCACTTCCCAGGAGTTCTGGGCCTGTGGTTTGGAAAACTGCTCTGAGGCTGGACTTCCTTCATGTCGAGGCAACACCCTCTGTGGGGGGCAGGGCCTTGCACAAACGTTGGTCTGGATGTGGTATCTGTGGGACACAGCACCTGAATCCGTGGTGGGACTGGACCTGGTTACCTTGTTCCTTTCCCAGGAGATCCTGGAGACGCACTTTGCGGGGAGTAAACACTTCCCCTTCCTCAGTCTCCAAACTGGCTTCCCGTCAACCTCTCCTCACTGCCCAGGCCACTGCGGGGGGCTCTGGGAAGGCGGGCAGAGCCCTGGGTGGAAGGGCCATGGCCAGGGGACCCGGGTCACGGGGGAGGGGCTGGGGGGTCCCTCTGGACCGCCTGCTCTTCTTCGAGCAGGTTCCTTGTCAGCAGGAGGCCTGTGTATCCTGCTGTAAACGAGGCCAGTCTCGGGAGCTGGTGAAAGAGAGAAGACAGTCAGTGTTTTCGCGATGGAGCAGGACAAACAGTGCCCAGAGCCCTGCTGCTTTCTCCCCGCAGCCGGCCCAGCGCATCAGGCCACACGCTGCCTCCCCTGTTCCCAGGGCCCCCGGGCCGCCCCCCACCCCCTCTCCTGGCTGAGCCGCTCTGCTCAGCTGATGTGATGAGGCAGCGTCTCCTGCAGTCATCCCTTCATCCCGTGCTGGAGTGAGGGTGCTCCACCAGGCTTGGCCTGCGTCCTGTAGGGGTGAGGAGAGACCGAACCGGGGGCCAGGGGGCACAGCAGGGCCGCTGCCGACCCGGAGCCCGCGGCCCCCCTGGTTCCCAGCCGCCGGCCCCCCTTCCCTGCTCCAGACCTATTTCCTCTCCGGGACAGAACCAACACCTTGTTTGTGCCCTAACTGACGGCTCCTCTGTCTGGAAAATCTTTCCTTGTTTTATTTGAAGAGCAGAACTGTTCCTTCCTCCCCCCTGGTGATGAGGAAACATGCTGTTGAATTTGGCATCCTTGGCTTCTAGGAGACCTTGGTTGTAACTTGATGCTATCAGGCGGTTACATAACCTTTCCCACTGGGAAGCGTGCTCTACATCCTGGGCCTTCTGTCCATTTGGGGCAGGGGGTGGGACGGAGAGGGGTCGGGGTTGGGGGGGGACTGGGGGAGGGAGTGAGGGGCAAGGGAGGGGCTCTTGGCCCCGGCTGGGGTCAGGGCCAGCTACTGGGGACCCAGTGGAAGTCAAATGATGTCCCCTGCCGGGCTTGGAAGTCCCCATGCCCACACTCACGGCCGCCCCAGGGCAGCCAGGGTCCTTCGCCCCAACAGAGGCCTGGCTGCCCTGTGTTTCTAGAACACTAGTGTGTGCGCTCCAGGCAGCCTTGGGAGAGGCATGTATATATATTTAGAAATGAAGCCTGCTTCTTTAGAAGGTTATAGGACGTGTGCTCCTCAGAACACGCGTGTCCCATCCGAGTCACAAACATAAATGCCTTGAGGGGCCAGGCAGGTAGTATAAACGAACAACTGTTTGTTTGCGTCCACTGTGGCCAGCATTAGGGACTCGGGAAATCAGATCGAGGGCTCTGACTAACGACATTCAGATTTAGTTTAAAGAGAAATACGATTTGTGCCAAACCAAACTGTCAGGGGGCCGAGTTCAGTGTGTGCTTTGCCAGGTTGCAGCCTGCTGTCTTCTATCTGTAGGTGATTCTGTTTTGTCTCTGCTTTGCTAGGGGTTTCTTTGGATGGCTGTTAGTGGGCGCTTCCGTGGCAGGCACTACGCCGGAGGACCTGGCTTGGAACTTTATGTACATTATCTTGCGAAACTTTTCCACCATCCCGTGAGATCAGTACAGTCATTTCCCCCTTCACGGCTGAGGAGATGGACGTGCAGTGACGTTGAGAATTGGGAAGGCGTCCTCCCATTTACCTTACTAACACTTCTCAACTTCTGGTCCTCAGAGCCTGGTGTCAGGATGACTTGGAGTCAGACCCCACCCCAGACTTCCTAAATCAGCACCTCTGGGTGTCCTTCTGGCGGCTCCGTGTACTGAGAAGTTTGCCAACCTCTGTATTAGCCACACTGCCTTTCTGACTCAGGCAGGCATCGCATTTGGGTCCTTTCTGGGAAGGACCCTGTTCCAAGCGTAGGTCGTGGTGAGCCTTCCTCGGCTGCCCTTTTCTCCCTGCATCGTGCAGTGGCATTTTCTTCCGTAGCCAGGGGAGAACGAGCAAAAGCATTTCCATGAATCATCGTTCTGTTTATATTTTGGTTGCTGAGGCTAAATATTTATTGCTTTAAGTAAGAGGTTCTGCCTTAATGAGAGTCATAACTAACCGCAAGTGCGCTGAAATGCGTTTTCATGACCATCAGACTTGGTTTCTCAACAGAAAGCCAAACGCAATGGACCCTTTTGATGCGCCAGGGCCTCTGATCAAAGTATGAAGGTTGCTCTCAACTAACGAGTAGCTTTTGAAATTAAGAAGTGCCTGTTTGACTTTGTGGACTTAGCTATTGTTCTCACTCACTATAACACGTAGGGTCACATTCACGCTCCGGTGGCGTAAAGTTATAAAGCTGTGGGCCGTATAAAACCTGTCATTAAAAAGCACATAAGCTACAATTAGTTTCAAAACGCACTGTGTCCACCTTCTGACTCTGTTCCTTGCTCTCTTCACCCTCGGCCTGGAACGGGCCCGCTCTACATTAACTCACCAGGAGAATTTACAAGATACTGGTATCCAGGCCCCACCCCCGGCCAATTTAAATCACAATTCTCTGGGAAAGGGACCTTGGCCTGGGTACTTCTTAAAAGCTAGTGATTCGAGTATGCATTGGGGGTGGGAACCACTGTCCTAAAAAGTCCTAGAAGGTTTAATGGCTGAGGGTACTGGCTGTGTGGTTAGACTTGGATTCAAATCCTGACTCTAGTGTTTCTTTGCTGTGTGACCTTGGGCAAATTACTTAACGTCTCTGAGCTTCAACCTCCTCACCTGAAGAATGAGGATAACAGGGCTTAGCTCACAAAGTTGTCCTGAGGATTAAGGGAGATGACTCCGGGAAGCACTTAGCATTATAGGTAGGTGCACTTAGCTTGGTGCTGAGGAAGGGCTCAATCAATAGGAGAAATTATTGTTACTGTTACTGTTGTGGTTAACGGAGGATGAGTTTCCATCAGTAGGAGCAGGTATCACTGGAGAACATCAGGGGACCAGGGCCAGCTGCTGTGGGTTTCAGTGTTTGCTGGTGCAGATGAACCACAACAAACACTGTTAGATGTTTCTGATAATCAGATGCCTGGTTATCAGGCATCAACCCTGGGGACCCACAGAGAATGCTGGTCGGATCTTTTAAAGTTGGCCCACCCCTAGCAGTGCCAATGAGATACTGGAATTTGGAGTGGGAAGGTGTCCACGCTCTGGGGGATATATTTTTTATAATTGCTTACCCACACTCTGGACTCTTTTGAGTACAAGCCTTGTGGGCATGGCTGGAATATATAATTGTGTCTTTCTGGTAAAGCCAGAACCCAAGGTACAGCCAGGTGCCAGCTGGCCAGTGTTGACAACATAGAGGAGGGGTTGCTCTCCGCACCCCAAGTGTCCACACCGAGCCACTTCTCTCAGCCAACATTTTCCTCTCTTTGTCCCAGTTCCTGATTCTCTGCAGGGCACTGTCCACTCTGTTGACGTATACATGTTTTATAACTGGCCGAATTCCTTCTAACCTCTCCAGCTTTCAACTCTCTGCTGAAATAAGGCAAACGCATTGACATATTTTTCTCTGAAAACGAATTAGGAAAGTTAATCATCTGAAAAAGAACGGTACAAAAAGATTATGGCAAATGAGCAGAACCCCTAGTGGTGAAGACCAATTAGCAGATTTATTAATTAGGGGCTAGTGTACCCTTCTGGAAACACCCTGGAGGCGGAAATGCAATCCTGGTGCCGACCCTGTACTCTGGCACCTGTAGCCCTAACACAGTGCAAGCCCCCAGCTTGGGCCTTCTGGTCGACCCTCAGAACCATTGGCTTGTTTCTTCGAATTGAACCCTTTGCTTTTCCTTAGCATCTGGCCTCAAAGGCTGAGCAAGTTCGTCTGAATTTTGTGCTCCGTGGACTTGCAAATAAATGGACTCCATGTTTTCACCCACCTATTCCCCAAGCTTCCATAGAAACGCCCCTCGTGGGGGGTGGTGGGGATTAAATGCAGAGCTCCCGCACGTGCAGCGTTAGTGCTCCCTCCCCGCTCCTTGGCCTTCAGCTGAAGCGTAAGTCGTGCATTCCAAGGCCACGGGGGGAGTGCGATTTATGCTCGCTGTAGCTCTGGAGTCTCTGTTCCATATGCGTGAATAATTGGGAGTGGGCTCTAGGTATTTACGGCCGGCGTGGCTCTGGACCGGAAGAAGGTATGTGAGACATCTTGGGCCAAGTCAAAGAGTTTCCCGTTCGGCCCCCCACACAACTCCGCTTGGTTCCGAGAGCCCCACCCCTAAACACAAACGGTCCATAGACACGAGTTGTTTTGTGTATCGTTTCTGACTTCAACCCTTGGGGGGACTCCAAAGCTGGTTATGAGAAAATTCCAAGAATGCTGAGCATTTCTGGTGTCATGTGCTGGGCCAGGGACATCAAAGGTTCCGTTTGCTGCGGGGTGAGTGCAAAGTGACGGCAGCCTCGGTCTTCTCGCCCCCTCCCTCCCCATCGTTGTTTCCGCCAGCCAAACATAAGGATGTTGCATGACCATGGTATGTGTGAGACACACACAGCGTTTGCCTTGGAAAGGCTCTCTACACGCTAACCGTGCAGAATTCCTGGCTCAGCTGGGATGAGGTCGGGGTGTGTGTGGGAGGGACGGGCATGGTCATGGTTAATTCAACGCAACATGTACTCAGGATGTTTCCATAAAGCATGACCTCATCCCTTCCAGCCTGCTGGTCATCGTTACACTGGTGGTCACTTTTGACTTGGTGGTTACAAAAATAATTCCTTTAATTACCCAGTGGAAATTCGTAGATTGCAGTAGATTGTTCTTACCGCCCCCTGAGAGGCAAGAGGTCCGAGCTACCACAACATCGGAAGAGCTCATTCATTCAAAAAAAAAAAAAAAAGGAAAACAAAAAAGTAAAGCAGAGTGAACAAAATACAACAACAAAACCTATGCCAGATCGGTTGTTGGGCGGATCAAATAACTGTGGGAATTTCCGCCTTTATCTCATTTCAAATAGTTTTATGTTTCCATCCTAAACATGATCTGTAGGAAGACACATTCATTCATTTATTCAACAGCTAGTTGTTGAGTGCCTACTACGTCTCGGGTGGACAGGACTGATGCCAGTCCGTAAACAAGCCAGACAGTCTGAAGTGGCCAGAGCGGCATGAAGAAATTAAGTGACGTGATTCCCTAGAGAGGGACGGACACAGCTAGTTGCGCGTGTTGAATCCGGTAAAATAGAAGAACGTATTGAAAGAGATTCACTACATGAATCAGAATAGCTCGTTGCTAAAGGAAGTCATTCCTCTGTTGGAATTATCAGAAGCTCTTAGAGAGTCCCCGTGGAGAAGGACTGTTTTCCCAGAGAACCAACTGTCTCCCCTCTTCTCACAGGGGGAAGTCCAGCCAAGCAGACCACCTGGGAAGGAGGACACCGTGTCCCAGCTCTGGCTTACTGGCCCGGCAGGGTCCCCGTCAACGTCACCAGCACTGCTTTGCTAAGGTACGAGACCCAGATTACCTTCAGATGTAGGAAACAGTCATGGATGCTTGCGTGGCTAGAGACCTCACACATCACCTGCCCTGGCCAGGTGTCCCCAGATACGTCCCGAACTCAGACTGTAGCAGCGTGGAGCTGCCTGGAGCAACAGTGCAGTGGGACACTTTTCAGGCCGTCCTCTGGGGGGCTGTCTCCGGGAAGAGGGCACTGGGTGGCCGTCAGTGCTGGGTCGTGCTGCTGTGCACTGAGGAGACAGTGGCTGCAGAAAGGCCAGGGGCATCCTCACCACTTGTGGCCTGGGCCAAGCTGACGGGGGTGCGGGAACGGATCTATTGGGCCCGAAGGATCCCTTCTCTGGGGGTAGGGCAGGTGTCCTGGGGATGGCTCCGTCAAGCATGTCACTGGTCATCAGATGGCATAAGAAAGGGGTCTAGATGTTGACGTGCCCCCGAGGGGAGGAGAAGGAAGCTGGACCCACCGGGCTGGGAAGGAAGGGATGAATCCTTGGGTGAGGGTCTTCTTCCTACCTCTGGCAAAGAAGCTTCTAGAAGGAAGGACGATCGTAAACATGAGCACATCTCGCTATTACTCTGACCTCCTTGTGAAGGCAGGCCCAGGAGGCCCTCTCCTTGGCACAGAACTTGGCTGTGCTGTGCCACCCGGAAAGCAACACCACGCAGCTCTGCAACCGTGACTTATAACGAGGGCTTCTCACTCACCCGGAGGGCCCGTCCTCTGTGTGGTTCTGCCCTGAATCCATGGACGAGGGGGCCCCTCTGTAGACACAGCTGCTTGCTCACAGGCTCAGAGGTCTTATTCTGGTTAAAGACTAATTTCCTATTTCCAAAGGTCCTTCACCGTTAACCAAGTGGGTTCTGGCCTAGAGAGCACAGCCCAGTAGAGGAAAGCGGGCTTCACTGGTTTCCTCTAGCATCCCAGAGGGGAGGTGATGGAGAGAAGGCGGGGAGACTGAACCCCAGGGGGAAAGGAAGGGTGAACAGCGGTGACAGCCGAAGTCGGGGGTGAGTAGGCACTGTCCGTGGCAGCCTCTGGGCCCCCGGGAACTCCCGGTCAGCCCCCTACAATCGGGGGTGGGGATGGGGGCGGGGTGCTGCCGGCAGGCGCGACGGCAACAGCTCCGCCGGAGCCTGTGATGTCAGGCTGGCCGGGAAGAGGGCCAGGCGGGCTGCTTTTTATGGGTCCAACTTGCTGCAGTCAGGCCAGGGGCTCCCGGGCTGGGCTGGACGTGCCGTCTCTCAAGTGACATCACCGGAAACCAAGCTCGTGCTTCTCAGTTGAGAATGGCGTTCTCACCTTCAGTCAACTACGGCTCCATGATAAATTGCATCATTTTGTTGATAATTGCGGGCTTCAGAGGTGACAACTGACTTAGGGGATATTTTGGTGAGTGTCCAAAGGAAGCCAGCCTTGGTACGAGGTAACGTTTGCTGGGAGTTTTACCAGGACACTCTACCGATGCACCAGGCCAGCCCCTCTTAGGGTATTTTTGGTGTTAAATTAGTCCTGATGGCAGCAGGATGGTCTGTCTCCGTACAGTTCATCCTCTTGCTGTTTTCTCACGTGAATCCATGGAGAGCAAACTTGGGTGGAGCGCCCTGACTGCCAGGACCCCCTCCGGGTCGGCTCTCGGGAGAAGGGTGGTACGACGCGTATGCAAGAAGCTGAGGCTCTCATGCTTCATGTTCTTGGAAGCCCAGCCAGACGCTCCCACGTATTAGGTACTTAATCACCTCTTCTACCACTTAGTCTCCTACTTTCTTCCCCAGAGGATATACATCTCCTTCCAGATCAGAGATAACTCCCTTCAGCCACTCTGAGCTGAGGCCAGGATCTCTTAACCCAATACCCCAGTGCCTAAGGAATTACGGACACCAGAGAGTAGACAAGCTGATACACTCACGTGAATACGGGAAAAGTAGGAAAAGGTGTGTTAGGGGCTCGGGGAGAAGGGTCCACCTAAGCCTATTGGTTACCTTTAGACGTAACTGGTGTGTTAATCGTCAGGTGTGCACCGAGGTGACGTGATAAGATCAAAAGAAAAGGTCTTACAGATGCCCCGCCCCCAAAGCCCAGCGACACAACTGCAGCATGGGGGAAATTCATTTATTCAACGGAGGTGAATTGTTGGGTCCAGTTATGGGTCAAGCATGGCTCCAGGGACTGTAAGAACGGGCACATCGGACAGAAGGCTTCTGTTGTTGAGGAGCTGACGTCCCTTCGGGAGGGCAGCACGTCTGAAAAGGGCCTGGTGATTTGATCCTAAAACTCTAAAGCGGGGTATCTCAACCTTGGCACTGCTGACATTTTGGGCTGGACCGTTCTTTGGGGTGGAGGGTGTCCTGGGCGTTTAAGGATGTTTACTAGCACCCCTGGCCTCCACCCACTGGATGATGCCCATGGCTTCCCCAGCCCCAGTTGTGATGACCAGAATGTCCCCGGGAGGCTCCAAGTGTCCCCTGGGGAGGACAGACTCATGTCGGTTGAGAATCACAGCTCTCAAGTGATTTCTCTTGGTCATGTACAAAAAGGGGGGGGTCTGCTCTGCATCTGAGCTGGGAGGCCCCCATCTCTGCTCAGAACGGAGGAACGCTCTCTTGGAGATTCTTGGGGCAAGCCTACAGTGGCTAGAAGGGGAGGGGAGGGCTTGCAATAATCTCATCTGAAAAACAGCTAAAGGTCTGTTTCGCCCGGCGAGCGGATGACCCGCTGGGGGACCCCGAGGCTGTCTTCCCATATCCCAAAGGCAGGCAGTTATGTGCAGGGGGACTTGGCCGGTTCTGGGCTGTCTTGAGGCACAGAACTGAGTCCCGGAAGTAGGATCTGCAAAGAGGTGATGCTCACGTCGGTGTCCTGTGGGTTGGGTGTCACCGCCCCCCCCCGGGCGAGGCCCAGCCGCGCATCTCCTTTCAAGGCCCGCCCCCCACTGCTTTCCCGTATCTGGCAGTGGGTTATGGGGGGAGATGGGCAGCGGACCCTCCCTCACCCGCACTGCTGCGGCACCGGCACTCTGCTGTGTAACGGACGTGCGCGCTTCGGTGTTGGGTCTTCCTGGTGCTGTGGGCCCCCCGTGCTCCCTGCAAAGTTGCTGCCGGGCCCTGCTGGTCTCCAAGGGGGACCTGCAGCCTCTCCAGTCTCCACCGAGGGACTTAGGCCAGGAAGGGGTGGGCACCTAGCTTTCCCCAGAGATAACGCGAGCGAGTTTCCCGCAGGAAGGAACTTACAGCCAGAGGCCAGAGAGCTCGCTCGCCACATCCAGGAGCGTTCCCACTCTTCCATGGTCTGGAGGGGTTCTGCTCTCCTCTCGCTCACTCTAGGCCCGGAGTCCAGGCCCACGCACCACAGCCTACACTCCAGCAGCCCTGGCCCTTCTCACTTCCCGTCTTCAGATCACACCGGCCACTTCCCAGATGTAATGTCCGCGCTTCTAGGAAGCAGCCTCCCTTCCGCCCCCGGCACCCCAGCAAGCGCCCCAGTGCCATTGACATGTGCCCTGAGATCCAGGCCAGCCCCCCGCAGCCCTGCAGCTCCCCGCATCCTCCTCGCGATTGCCCAGTCCCCACACGCAGGTTCTGTTGGCAATTCCTCGGATAAAAACACAAATATGCACGCTTCCTCTGAACAGTCTTCAGCGCCTTCGGCTGGCTGAAGCCGCATGAAGAAAATCTTCTCACGTGGGCAACAGAACCTGCAGTGTGTGCCCCCTGGAGCCGACCCACTCAGGGGGCTCTCTTCCGGGTCGCCGTGCCTGCCCGTCCGCGAGCAGGCTCTCGACGGCCCATCTCGTAACCAAGGCCTCCAGAACCCAAGGCCGATTTGCCCATCGGGGCTGGAGGCGCGGTGCTGGGGGCACACGACCTTTTCATTTTCTTTGAAACCAGAAGAAAAAACAAAAACTTTTAGGTTGAAGAAAAATGGCTTCATATCTCCTCTTTATATATTTATATAAACTTTATGTCAACAGAATTGTAAAATATAATTTTGAGTATTTTATATGGAATAAGGAACCACAAAGGCAAACGGACTGAGGTTCCATGAAAGTCGGAATGCGCCTTCCCAGGTATTAGAATGAACTGTGGAAATTTGAAAATTAGGTGTGGGGTTTTTTGGTCTCTTTCCCCAAGGTTTCCAAGACTCCCGGGACCAATTCCTTAGGGAGGGTTTGGAGTAGCAGGGTCCCTTTGGTAGCCTTTGCAGGACTGATTGGCAGGACTGATGCTTTCTCCAAGTTCACGCAGGGGCCCAGGGTCTGGGGCTCTGTGTCCCGGGAGGATCTCCCTCCTCCAGGGCTCCCCTCGGGGGCTTGTTTTCCTCCTTTACATAAGGAAGGACTCTTTGGTAGCCTGAGCTTGGACTGGCAAGTCCTGGAGATGCAGAAGCTTTTGTCGCGGACCCGAGCTTTCCTCTGTGCTCTGGAGGTTCCTGCCCGGTTCTGAGACACTGGGACTCCATGAACATTAGACTCTGTGCTGTATAATGAGGGTGCTAAGCCTCACGATGACGGAGGGGGGAATGAGACGGGAAAAGAAAATGTGCCGCACACCCCCAAATCTAAGGCAGACCCTGTTCTTCTGCCACTGACCTGACTCTTCTGGGGGGCACGCCTCTCTTAGGGGTGCAACAGAGAGAAAACTCCAAACAGCAGTGCCGGCCACCCCGGCCTCTTCAGCCTGCACTGCAGTCCGCCGGGCTGCCTGATTTCTGGCACGGACCTTGGACTCTGGACAGGTTTCTGGACCGTTCTGTACTCCGCAAGGGCTTACTGTGCACTTCCTGCACTTGCACGCGCGTGGGGTGCCAGCCCCTGGAGCGCACATCGCGAGAGATAAGCCTCCGGCTCTGTGAACCGTGGAAGCCAGAGGCAGACCAGAGACGCTCTGTACCGTAGCCGAGGGAGAGATCCTGCTTGGGGCTGTAGACAGAGCCCTGGAGCAGAGAAGGGGAGGCGGGCACGTGGCAGTTCCCTTCCGCGGCCCATCTTGGGGGGCGAGCCTCCGCTCCCGGGACTCTGGGCTGGGGAAGCAGCAGGTGGGGCCTGGAGGCCTCCCCATGAGCCCAGCCTCAGGTGGACCCTCTTTCCCGAGATGTCCAGCCTCGTGCGGGCCTGGCCCTCCGGTTCTGTCGAGTCCCACCGACTCTCCGTTAGCCTGGCCCTCAGATAAACAGCTCTGTTCTTGCCGAAGAGTTTTTGTCTGACCTGAGCACAGCAGGCTGGAGGGAGATGTGCCCTAGAGCAGAGGGAAATGGTACCACGTGACTTCAAAGAAAATCAAATTCACAAAATCCACCAACGTGTTCACAGTGGCTGCCTTCGGGCGGGGGGCTGTGTGTGTGCTGCTGCTTCGTATTTCTGGATGTCATCCTATTTGCCCACCCTGAACACTGACTATTTTGTAACAGGAATAACAGAGCTAAATGAAAGCGGATGGAATGTGTCACACATGACGGCATTCTAGACAAAGACTAGCTATTTGCGACACGGAGACCCGGGGTGGGAAAAATGAAGTGAATGTTCTCTTGCAGACACCTGTCACATGCTGTTCCCTCTCAGCGGGTGGCGGTGGCCTAGGTGGTGACAGGTAGAGCCCCTTGGTTCTTCTTTTTTTTTTAACTTTTATTTTTAAATTAATTTTATATTGGAGTAGAGTTGATTTACAATGTTGTGTTAGTTTCAGGTGTACAGCAAAGCGAATCAATTATACATATACATATATCCACTCCTTTTTAGATTTTTTTCGCATTTAGGTCACCACAGAGCATGGAATAGGTTCTCATTAGTTATCTGTTTTATACATAGTAGTGTGTATATGTCAATCCCAATCTCCCATTTCATCCCACCACCCGCCTTTCCCCCCTCGGTAACCATAAGTTTGTTCTCTACATCTGTGACTTTATTTCTGCTTTGCCGATAAGTTCATCTGTACCATTTTTCTAGATTCCACATGTAAGCAATATTATACGATATTTGTTTTTCTCTTTCTGACTTACTTCACTCTGTGTGACAGTCTCTAGGTCCATCCATGTCTCTGCAAATGGCACCATTTCATTCCTTCTTATTACAGCCCCCTAGTTCTTAGGTAGGTCTGCAGGGGTGTCCCTGTGAGTGACTATAACACAGACATCCAGTGAGCTCTCTGAGTGCCAGGCCCTCTACGTGCATGACCTGCGTCTTTCATGCACACTGCCACCCAGCGAGGCAGGTACTGTTGTTATCAGGCCCATTTTATTTTTATTGTTTTGGCCACACTGCTTGCTGGATCTTAGCGCCCTGGCCAGGGGTTGAACCCGTGCCCCCTGCAGTGGAAGTGCGGAGTCCTAACCACTGGACCGCCAGGGAAGTCCCCTATCATGCCCATTTTAGAGAGCAGAAAACTGAGGGCTAGACAGATAGATGGCCGAGCTGAGATTCGAGCCCAGGCAACACCTGGCTGCAGAGCCTGGGTGCTGCTCCTGTCGGAAATCCAGGTGGGGCTTGAAGGCAGGACAGGAGGCAGAGGGGGCGGGCTGTATGGGAGGCTGCCGGGGCTCCGTCTGGGCCGGGCTGGGCTGGGCGGCTCTTGACCCCAGCACGGCCAGGGAGAGAGCCTGCGGACAGCTGGGGCCAACACTGTCTTGATCTTCCTGCAGCGTGCTGGACATCTTCCCCACCGTGGTGGCCCTGGCTGGGGCCAGCCTGCCCCAAGGCCGACACTTTGACGGTCTGGATGCCTCGGAGGTGCTGTTCGGCAGGGCGCAGGCTGGGCACAGGGTAAGTGGAGGTGGTGCGTGTCCCACCTGGGCTCCTCCAGAGGTGGGGCCCCTGCCCCCTATCGGGGTCTGGCTGCCTCTGCCCAAACAGAACCACCGTCAGAAGGTGCCTGCAGTGGGCCCTGGAGATCCAGTTTGTCGGCCGCCGAGGGGTGATTCCTCTGAGATGAACCCGTCCTTCCTCCCCCTCTCCTTCCTGAGTCAGCCCGGTTCCTCAGCCCAGATTTCTGCGCAGCAGTTTTGGTGTAGGGTGGGCGCCCATTGGGGCTTATTCCCTATACCGAATGACTTTTTTTCCCCTCACCATCATTTAATTTTCTGACATGCCCTAGGCACGCGGCACATTTTTGTTGGATGGGGTGCATGACCTGTGTCTGTGAGTTGTGTATCGTGGGGTTCCCCGGCCAGAACGGAAGCTTCCCAAGGTCAGGGAGCTCACCGTGGAATTCTCAGAACACCTAACACAGGGTCTGGCCTCCGGCCAGCATGCAATAAACGAGGACTGGATGAATAAACAAATGAAGGATAGATGCCCTGGGTGGCCGGGCCGGTCCTCGAGGGCTCAGCACACACACGGCTCTCCAGCCCCCAGGGTCCCCTCTTCGGGGTGCTCTGAAGCGCTCGGTGGCAGCGACAGCCAGGAAATGTCGGGCCGGATGGCCTTTCCCTGCCTTTCTGTGTGTTTTACTTTTGCCAAAAGGAAGAGGAAGGGGGAGGAGGAAGGAGGCCGGCGGAACCCGGAGCTCTTTCTGGAAGGCCCCGTGAGCCCGGCTCCTCAGTTAGGGACCCACACATCAAAGGGTTTATTTCTGGCTTTACTGCGGGTCACATGGAAGTGAGTCAAATGTCCTGGGGCAGTTCCTGAAGCTGCCCTTCCCCACGGCCGGCACACTGGTCCTGAGCGGGCACCAGGGCTTCTTGACCATGCTCGGAGTGGCCTCTAGACCAGGACGGCTGCTCCCGGCCTATCCGACGCCCTGGAGCTGCAGACCCTTCCAGGCCGAGCCCTGCTCCCGCAGGACAGCCAAGCAGGAAGGTGGCTTCCGCCTCTGGCTGGGAGTTCGCAGTATGTGACCCTGGGGGGTTATCGACGACGTCAGCGGAGAGATGCTCCCGCGTGTTTATGACCACGGCCGCGCACAGAATGATCGGGGTCACCAGGAAGCGCTTCAAGGACTGGGGGCGCCTTGACGCTGTCCGTCCACAGGGGGAGGCCAGCTCCCGGGCGCGGAACTTACGTTTCCAGACGGCGGAGGGCTCGCCGCCTTTCTCAAGCTGCCGCTTTCCGCGCACCCACGGAGGCCCCGCTTCAGGGCTTCGCGGTTGCTGGTCTGGGCCCCCAGGGGGCTGGGCCCAGGGACCGGCAGGAGAGGCAGATACGAGCCGCAACACCGGCTGGGGTTTTCGTGGGGACGTGTGATGTGTGTGGGCTGCCCCGTGTCCCGGGAGGGGACAGCTGCCACTCGCCGCTCGCCCAGAGCTCTGGTGGCACCTTCCAGGGTAGAGGCACGTGGGCGCTGGCACCTGTGGGCCCGGCCCAGCACCTCAGAGGACTGGGCTCCTGTAGCGTAAGTCCAGACACCTTAGGGCTCAACGTAGGCCGCCGCTGGCCCCAGATTCAGCCGCTGTGGAGACCGGAGTACATTGTCTCGAGTCTGCTGATGGAGGACCAGGAGGGAAAAATATATGAGTGACTGTAGAAATATACATACCTATGCACACATATACACGTGGGTACACACGCGCGTGCACGTATCCGCGTGCTTTTTGCTTTTGGTTTTTGGTGCAGCGTACAGGACCTTAGTCCCCGACCAGGGATCAAACCTGGCGCCCCCAGAGTTGAAGCGTGGAGTCTTAACCACTGGACCGCCAGGGAAGTCCCTTGTAATCATTTATTGAGTAACTATCACGTGCAAGGCACCGTACCATTCTGGGGCATCCAACTGTGTATAACAGCCTTAAAGGTTAGATGTAAACATTGCCACCTGTTTGGAACATTCCTTAATACTCCAATTAGAATATATTGATTAGTTCCCACAGCATACACATATATATGTTAACAAACACAGCTGTGTTCACCCTTAGGTATATGCTGGGCTTACAAGATTCGAGTATGGGTTGGTTTAGAAAACCATTCCAGTTTCAAGAAGCTCAAAGTAACTCCTAGACCGTCATCTCAAAACAATATGCAAAAAGTCTCAGCGGTTGGGTTCTTCCCTATTTTGCAAACGAGTAACGGAAAGTCGAAGAGCTGAAGCAACCTAGGGCCACGTAAGCCCTGGCACCCTCCCCAGGTCCTGCGTTGAGAGGTTTACAGGCAAATGCTGGGCTATAGGTCTTCCTGCTGTGAGCGGTCTCACCACCCACTTCATGGACAGCTAGGGTCGCTGATGCCATGTCGTGTATTCCTGCACCTGCAGACCCTTCTGCTTCTGATCTAGAGGGGTCTGTGTCCAGGCAACGAGGGCAACCACAAAGGGGGAGAGGGGAGCGGGCAGGAGAGGGTGCACAGCCTGGGGGCAGGCATCCCACTCTAGGCTCGCCTGCTTCCCGGATGGAATTTGGAGGTTGCAGCATCGCTGCTGGTCAAGTCCTACCTCAGCCCCAGGTTGCCATGACCAAGTCCAGAAGTTGTCAGCCGAGGAAAGGCTTCTTAATGGCTCTGCATCTGTCCTGTCACGACCAGTCTGGGGCTGTGTAGTCATTACAATGCTTGGTCCATCCCTGGAGACCATACATTGTAGAAACGGAAGTCGGGTCTTGGTCTCTGCACCGCTGATCACTTCTCTTAGGGATAAGGGAGGCCCCCTAGTGGCAAGAGATGCTGTCTGGAGCGGCTGGCGCGAGGCTGACGGCTTTTGGAGACCTGGGTCTGTGCACCCAGACCTGAAGGGGTGGGAGACCCCTCCTTCTGGGGAGGCTACCCAGGCACCAGCCTCCAGAGAGGTAAGGAGACGCTCCCTGGTTGAAAAAGCAAAACAGAAGAAAACAAAGCAAACAGGTAAGAAAGGCAACCAAGAAGATGCAACGTGTTTGCAGAAGATAAAGTTATCTTTGCAATTCGGACCGGGTGTCCTCTGGAGAGGAAATGTCTTCAGCTGTGATTCATGTGTAAATTTGCCAACCTCCTTCCTATGTTGATATAAACAAGAACGCCACCATCAGTCTGCTCAGAGGGGAAAAGCGGGGCACATACGAGTTCTCCAAGATCCATCCGCCCTCCCGAGAGCAAGCCATTTTGCTTGCTCTTGGATTCTGGAAGTGGCGCCTGGTGACACCAAATGAATGTCCTGCACACGGCAGCCGCCGCTTACGGAATTTCTGTTTCTGTTACTGAGCCATAATGTCAATGGCTCGAACCCGCGGGCCTGGGCTCCCATCTCCTGGATGTCTGAGTACATCCTAGATCTGTTGACAATAGATTTCCCAAGTCCCCTACTTCCTGCCCTCTCCAGAAGGAAACAAAACAGCCTCCTGTGGTGAGAGGCTTGGCTTCCTTCAGGGTTGGAAGAAGTGAGGGTTTTGAGTTACGACTTCTCTTCCTGTTTGGAAGGAGCCTGCTGTCATCACGCCGGCTGGGGACCTGGCAGGCCCTGTCACGAGAGCACGGAAGCAGCAGGTGTGGGAGGAGCCCCACCCTCGCTGGCATCCTTTCAGAGCCGGGAAACTTGGGGGGACAGCTGTTTACCGCTCCAACAGATGTTTCTCATTTTTTTTTTTTTTAGCTCCATGGAAACTTTGAATCACGTAAGCGCCTTTCCAGTGATATATATCGGTCATGATTCACACCAAGGCGGTCTCACGTTTCCAGCCCAAAGCCACCAATTGCCAAGGATGCTGGTCTTTTATTTTCTACCAAACCTTGTGCTTGGGAACCCTGAACTAGGTGTTTCCATTCTGAAGGGTGATTCTTTTTATTTTTTGGGGGGGGGGCCACGCCACTTGGCTTGCAGGACCTTAGTTCCCCGACCAGGGATCGAACCCGTGCCCCCTGCAGTGGAAGCGTGGAGTTGGAGGGTGATTCTGTCATTGATGCCTTGCTCGGTCTGAGTGTGGTAGGACGGAGTCAAAGGTGATCTGTGTTTGGAGGGAAGGCCGTGCACGGTTCTGGAGAAGTCACACGGAGACGCCCTCACGTGAGAGTTGGAGTCGACTGGATGCTGAAGAAGCTGTTTTCCAAAGAGATCCAAGGCTCACCACCGATCTGTGTCAGGCTCCCTGGGAATATTTCTAAAACATGCAGATCCCAGGCCCCGTCTTGACCCTGAGGGGTGGGGCTCAGGCAGGGGCCAGCCTCCTGGGTGGGTGACCCCTGCTGTCACAGAGGGACCCGCACTTAGAAGGACCCTGTGCTTGCTTTAAAGCACACGTGCTGTGGCCACCTTGAAATTCTTAATTTTTTTTGTGTGTGTGGGGTGGGTAGTAATTAAAAGAAAACAGCTTTTTAAGAAATTTATTTTGGGACTTCCCTGGTGGCACAGTAGTTAAGAATCCTCCTGCCAGTGCAGGGGACGTGGGTTCGAGCCCTGGTCCGGGAAGATCTCACATGCCGCGGAGTAACCAAGCCCGTGCGCTGCAACCATTGAGCCTGCGCTCTAGAGCCTGCGAGCCGTAACTACTGAGCCCGCGAGCTATAACTACTGAGCCCATGTGCCACAACTACTGAAACCCATGCACCTAGAGCCTGTGCTCCACAACAAGAGAAGCCACCGCAATGAGAAGCCCGCACACCGCAATGATGAGTAGCCCCCGCTCACCGCAACTAGAGAAAGCCTGCGTGCAGCAACGAAGACCCAACGCAGCCAAAAATAAATGAAGAAATGAAGAAAATTTTTTTTAAAAAAGGAAATTTATTTTGCTGAAGTATAGTTGATGTACAATGTTGGGTTAATTTCTGCTGCACAGCAAAGTGATTCGGTTATACACATATATACATTCTTTTTCATATTCTTTTCCATTATGGTTTGTTACAGGATATTTATTATAATTCCTTGTGCTATACAGTTGAAATTCTTAATTTTTGGACAAGGTTTCTCTCATTCTCATCTTGCACTGGACTCTGCAGATGACATGGCTAGTACTGGGCCTAGGAATCCAAGCAGAGCTATAACCCACTCCGATTAATTGACTAGCAAAAGAGCTCTTTCACACAGGCTCCCGGGAGTTGGATGGTGTGGACCACAGGCCTGTGTCTGTGTTTGGGGCTGGGCTGGGTGTCAGAGGGTGGGTTTGGCGGGTGATGGGGAACAGGGACCACGACAAAGAAAGTAATGCTGAGACTTCCCTGGCGGTCCAGTGGTTAAGACTCTGCGCTTCCAATGGAACTAAGATCCCGCATGCCGCGCACAGCACAGCCAAAAGAAAAGCAAAAAGAAAGTAATGCTTTCCAGGGAGCCTCTAGCATGGTTTTCTTGTCTGTAAGCCCTGCCCCCCTTTCCCAGGTGCTGTTTCACCCCAACAGTGGGGCGGCCGGAGAGGATGGAGCCCTTCAGACTGTCCGCGTGGAGCGGTACAAGGCCTTCTTCGTCACTGGTGAGTTACTGAGGGGCCCTGTCCCACCCGGACTCTCGCTCAAGCCTCCAGGATGATGTGGGCTGCCCCCTTTCAGGGTGCTCTCAGCATCTCCGATGGTGCCGCCCCAAACCCGGGCCCAGGAGGAGGGCTCAACACGCAAGGGCCCTGCCCAGGCCCTCTGCACCTACAGGTACGCTAATAAGGCCTTTCTGCCGTTCGCCTAGATCTCCAGCCAGCTCAGAGCTGGTCCAGCACATCCACACTGTCCACTTTTTCACGTGAAAAACATTTCATCCCACGGTTATGCTTTCAATGCCAGTCTGGCTGAACATTCAGTGGGAGCTTAGAGATGTTTTGAAGCAAGAGACTGTTTCAGAAAATAGATGTTAGAGGTCCATTTAGCAAAGCCAAGCCTCTCTCCTACTTGGCTCACCCTGTGACCATCTTAAACGTATATTTTAGAAGGGTGATAGCGTGGTTCTCAAAGTCTTGCCGTGGCTTTTTGCTTCCAAGTGAATTTGGACTCCCTCCACCCTGGGTCCCTGTACTTTCCTAGTCTTAGTTCTCCAAGAGCGACGGTCCTTCTCCTTGGCCTCCAGGTTAAACTCCCTCTCGGCTTTTAAGGCCACCTGGATTGAGAACTGCTTCTCGTCCTCCAGCTGGGTAGGACATGGAGAACTCCGGTACTCACCACATTCTGCCGTATACGCCAGTTATTCAAGTGCATCTTTTCTTTCTTCTAGTAGCTTTAAGCTCTCTAAACTCAGCCTCTGTAAGCTCTTTAATCGTTGTTGTCTTGACATGCTCGGCACAGAATCTTGCATCTGGTAGGAACCCTAACACTTTTTTTTAATGAATGAAAAACAAGCTCCCCCCCCCACGCACCCCCCCAAAAAAAACCCTAACCCAAATCTGGGATCTGGTGTGGGTTCCAATTTGATTCACTTATTTTTTTTTTAACTCAATTTCTTTTTTAAAAAATGAGTTTATTTATTTATTTTATTTATTTATTTTTGGCTGCGGTGGGTCTTCATTGCTACGCGCGGGCTTTCTCTAGTTGCAGCAAGCAGGCGTTACTCTTCGTTGCGGTGCGCGGGCTTCTCATAGGGGTGGCTTCTCTTGTTGCGGAGCACGGGCTCTAAGCGCATGGGCTTCAGTAGTTGTGGCTCTCGGTCTCTAGAGCTCAGGCTCAGTAGTTGCGGCACACGGGCTTGGTTGCTCCGCAGCACGTGGGATCTTCCCGGACCAGGGCTCGAACCTGTGTCCCCTGCGTTGGCAGGCAGATTCTTAACCACTGCGCCACCAGGGAAGTCCTGATTCAGTTATTTAAAGTTAGAGCTTTCCAAAGAATTATATAATAAAGAACAAAAATTTATTTGCCCTGAGGGTGAATAAGTGACCCCAAAGAAAATGTGGCATAAAAACAAAACAAGTTCTTTGAGTTCATCACTTGAAAGATATTAAAAACGCCACAAGAATCTTCGACTTTCCAAGACCTAAAATGCAAACCAGTGAGATGTTTGTTATTCTTTCAGATGGAAAGTGTCCAGATGCCAGCCCTTACATTACCCTATCTCAGAGGTATGGTTTCTCCAGGCTGAGTTAATTTCAGAAGTCATAACCCAGCCAGAAAGCCCTTGTCATCGTGACGCTGGGATCATAAAAGCTACTATGAAGTGATAGGACTGTTTGAAAGGATCACAGCCAGACAGGAATTATGATACCCAGGGGAGGTCTGTTCTTCTGAGGCATCACCAAACTCCCAGGAAAGTTAGCAAGGGAAGAATGGAAATCTCAACAGATGGGATGAAATAGGATGAAACATGATGAAGCCCGGATGTGCTCTGATTCCTCCTTTTCCCCACCCCCGTCGCTGAAGATCTGCGTGCTAATTACATAAAACTGCTTTGGGATAAGTGAGGTGAACTGACATCTACTGCATTAGATTAGAGAACGAGGTGTGTGTCCCTCTATGATGAGGCTGTGATTTCTGAGGTCGTGTCCTAGGAGGAGCTTAAGAGGCAGCGAGTCTGTTTTGCTGTGTGGCCTAGAATGAAGCGATCTTATTGCTTTTTCCTTTTTCAAAAGAGTAATTGAGGGAAACTTTACACACAGTGAAAGCCACAGACCTAAACGGCACGATTTGATGAGTTCCTATAAATGTATATACTTGCATAAGGACCCTCTTAATGCTGTGAATTACATCGATTGGTTTTCAAATGTTAGGTCAACTTTACATTCCTGGATAAACTCAGTTGTGATGTATTCTTCTTTTTATATATTGATGGATTTGATCTGCCAAGATTTTGTCTATAATTTTCCTTTCCTGCAATGTCTGTGTCGGGGTTGGGTATCAGGGTTTTGCTAACCTTGGGAAATGAGTTGGGAAGTGTTCCTTTCTCTGTTTTCTGGAAGGGGCTATGGGAGATTGAATTCATCTGTGAAACTCTTAGGACCTGGAGGTTTCTTGATGGAAAAGTTCTTGGTTATCAATTTAGTTTCTTTCATAGGTACAGGGCTATTCCTATTTTTAATTTCTTCTCGTATCAGCTTTGGTAAGTTGTTAAAATAATTTGTCCATTTCATCTGAGTTGTCAAATTTACTGGCCTAAATTTGTTCATAATATTTCCTCATTATCCTTTTAATTAATCTTTAATGAAGCAACTTTTAGCTCTGTTAATTTCCTTTAGCGTTTTCTATGTCATGATTCCTGCTTTTATTTCCATCCCTTCTTTACTTACTTTACTCTCCTTATTCTAGTTTACTAAAGAGGACATTTATATAATTAATTTTAAACCTTTCTCATGTCCAAATATAAGCGTTTATAGCTACAGTTTTCCTTTAAGCATTGCTTTATCTGTATCTCCCAGATTCTATGTTTTACTTTCATTATCTAGTTGGAAATATTTTCTAGTACCTTGTATAGGTCACTTAGAAAGCTGTTGCTTAATTTCCAAATTTTGGGGCCTTTTTTAGCTCTTGTCTTGGTCATTTCTAATTTAATTTTATTGTGATCAGAAAACATACTCTGGAAGTTTTCAGTCTTTTGAAACTTATTGAGACTTATTTTATGGCCTTGCAGATGATCTGTCTTGGCGAACACACCATGTGGAAGTGAAGCAAATGTGTATTCTGCAGTTCTTGTGTATACTGTTCCATAAATCTCAGTCAGGTGGAGGTGTTGATAGTTGTCTAGATCACCTATATCCCTCCGGCTTTTTGTCTAGTTGTTCTGTCAATTGTTGAGAGAAGCGTTTTAAAAATCTCCGTTTAGGATGTAGATTGCCTATATTTCCCTTCAGTTTTGTCTTCCTTAAAAACGGACTCTCGATCCTTGTGAAATATCCCTCGTCATCTTGGTACTCCACGGCGTGAAGTATGTTTTGTCTAAGGTAACGTAGCCACTCGTTTCCTGTGCTTACTGTTTGTGTGATATATCTATTTTGTTCCTTTCAACTCAACTGCTTTTCTATTTAAAATGCGTCTCTGTAGGCAGGAAAGAAAGGAATCTTGCTTTTTCATCCAGTTTGATAAGGCTCTGCTTTTTAACTGGCGAGTTTCGACTATTTGCTTTTCTCTACATAAGATCATTTCATCAACAAATAGAGGTGGTTTAACTTTTTCCTCCCCAGTCTGGATGCCTCCTGTTTCTGGTTCTTGCCTAATTTCTGTGGCTGGAACCTCCAGTACAATGTTGAATAGAAGTGGTGACAGTGGACATTCATGTCTTGTTCTTAATCTTAGGGGGAAAGCTTTCAGTCTTTCCTCACTAAGTGTGATGTTAGCTCTGGGTTTCTCACAGATAATTTTTATCAGGTTGAGGAAGTTCCTTTTTATTCCTAGTTTCTTGAGTGTTTATATCATGACAGAGTGTGGGATTTTGTCAAATGCTTTTTCTGCATCTACTGAGATGATCATTTTTTTGTCTTTTGTTCTATGAATATACATTGCTTTACACTGACTGATTTTCATATGTTGAACCAACCTTGCATCCATGGGATAAATTCCACTTGGACATGGTGTATAATCCTTTTTATAAGCTGCTGAAATCAGTTTGCTAGTATGTATCGAGGGTTTTTTGTATCTCTACTGTCTGCAAGCCAAGGAAGAGAACCCTCGCCAGAAACCACATTTTCAAGAACCTTGATCTTGGACTTCTAGCCTCCAGAGCTGTGAGCAGATCAATTTCTATGATTTAAGCCACCGGGTCTATGGGACTTTGCTATGGCAGCCTAGGCTGTGACTAAAATACCACTTTAAGGCTCTTCGCCATGTCTTTTCATGGCTTGAGCTTGTTTGTTTTCAAAGCTGAATAATATTCTATTGCCTGGACGTACCACAGTTAATCTATCCATTCACCCACTGAAGAAGATCTTGCTTGCTTCCAAGTCTTCACAATTAGGAGTAAACGTTCTGACGATTATGCTATAAACATCCACATGGAGGTCTTTTTGTGGACATACACTCATTTGAATAAATAACAAGAAGTGTGACTGCTAGATCGTACGGTTAGAGTGTATTTAATTTTGTAAGAAAACACCAAGGTGTCTTCCAGAGTAGCTGCACTGCTTAGCATCCCCGCCGGCAGTGATGACAGTCCCTGCTGCACACCCTCACCGGCAACCAGTGTCGCCACTGTTTTTCATTTTGGCCACTCTACTAGGTGTGTCGTGGGGTCTTGTTATTTAATTTGCAACTACTGATGACGTACAGCATTGAGCACCCTTTCGTATGCTTCTCTGCTAACTGTGTATCTTCTTTGCTGAGGTGTCTGTTCAGGTTCTCATTCTCATCATCCTGATTGTTGAGATTTAAGAGCTCTTTGTGCATTTCGGATAACAGCCCTTTATCAGATGTGCCTTGTGAGAATATTTTCTTCGAGTCGTGGCTTGACTTCTTGTTCTCTCGACAGGGTGTTTCTCGGGGTCTCTGAGCTTCCTTGATCTGCGGTTTGGTGTCTGACATGAATTTGGAGGAAACCTCAGGCATTATAGTTGCATAGATTTCTTCTATTCCTTTCACGCATTCTTCTCTTTCTAGTGTTCCCGTTACACTTTTTGTAGTTTCCTCACAGTTCTTGGATATTCTGCTCTGCGTTTTGCAGATTTTTTTCCCTCTTTGCTTTTCAACTTTGGAAGCTTCTTTTGAGATATCCTCAAGCTCAGAGATTCTGTCCTCAGCCGTGGAATCTACGAACGAGCCCATCAAAGGCATTCTTATTCTTATTTCTGTCACAGTGCTTTTGATCACTGGCGTTTATTTTTTTCTTTTTTCTTAGGATTTTCATCTAAAAGAGGACTCCCACCCCCATGGGGTTTTTAACTCTTAAACTCATCTACACTGAGCCTCCCGCCATTTGTTCACCATAGTTCGGGATTTCCTACCAGGGCACTGGTTCCCAGAGGTGTCCGCTTGTGGGTTTCCGCTCTGGTATGTTGTGCTTCTCTGTATTCTCACCTGTCTGTCTCCAGTTCGGGGGGCAGAGGTTTGCCCTGTGACCTCATTTCTCTGATGGATCTCAGAAGTCATTGACTTTGTAGTTTGTTCAGCTTTTTACTTGTTAGGATGGAGGGCTGACTTCCAGAGCTCCAAATGCTGGACCAGAGACTAGAAGTTTCCTATTGAGTGGTTTTTAAGAACTGGACGTTGTGTGTGATGCACTGTAGAGATTCTGACTTTCAATCTGAGGGGTGTTGACTCTGGTTCTCACGGGCAGTTAATTGCTGCCTAATCCCCTCAGACTTGAGGAGGCTTGATTTTATGCTCTGTCAGAACTGGGCTCTGTTGGATTTTATCCTTAATCTTGGGTAAACGCCTTCATTCCGGGATACAGCCTTTACTCCTAGCATGAACCTTTTGGGACTTCAGTGGAAAATATGAAGTGTTGATCAAGCCTTTCTAACTTAACAGAATTCACACTCTAAATTCTGCCTTCCCTGCACTGGGTAGCACGGAAGTGCGTGCTGAGCTCTTCAGACTTGTAGCTGTTGCTAGAATCTGTGCATGCCCAGTTCAGGGGTCAGCCAGGGTTCTGAAGGGAGTTTATCTGCAGATTTGAAGCCTTCCCCTCTCCAGCTCTCTCCTTCCCAGGACTTTGCCCACCAATCTGCATCTGTGGTGGCAGCTCTGAACTCTGTTCCCTGACACCTCAAGCCAAAGCGACCACAGCCCCCTCCTGGGGCTTTAGCTGCTCCACGCTGCTCTGACTGGGTGGGTAGGGGGGTGTCCCCAGGGGAAAACACTTAAACACAGACCCCACCCCGTGCGGCCTCCTGCTTTCAAAAATCAAGTTCCTTTCTGCCTGCATGGACGATTTTCTGGTGCCTTCAATTGGTTGTTTTTTTCTGTATGTTGCCTAGAACTTAAAATTGTCATCTATGGGAGATGAGTTTTATGTGAGCTACTTCATTATTCCCTTAAGCGGAAGCCTTTAATTTTTATAAGAGGAGTCAGTCCCCACCTTCGCCTGACTGATTGCCAAAGCTCGCGTCACCTCTGTTTATTGGCAAAGAAGAGCCAACTTCACCTCCAAACACTAGGCAACGGCTCTTCCTCTTCGTTGGACAAACTGAAATCCACCCCAGGAGGAGCAGCATCAATGGGGCCTTCCTGAAGGCTGCGCGATCTACCCATCCTTCCCTCTCAGTGGTTCACACTTTACGTTTCTGTTCACATCGGCCCAGAGTGAAAGCTGCGTCCTCCCGTGGTGTGACTGTGGCTCCTTCGTGGAGATTTGCTTTTACTGAGTTGCACTTGGGCTTCAGGCCCTCAGCTTGTAGCGGAGGGTGGGATAGAAAGTTGTCAGCTGGACCGGCCTCATCGCACAGCTGTGCTTTTCATAAGGATGCTGTCGAGTGTTCCATCCTGTGGGAGGAGCCGGTGGAAAAAATTCTCTCACACCTCAGGGCTCTGCTTCCCCGAGTGGCTGGTAAATGTCTACCTTGTTCATGTTTCCCCGCTAAGGACACCAGAGGCAAAGGAAGTGTTCAGGATTGCCTGTGTGTCCCAGGGCTGTCCTCTGCCTGAATTCCTTTTGTTGGTATAATTATATTGTGTTCATTCCTGTCAGAAGCCCTAACTACTTTTTGTACGGAAAAGGGGGCAAAAAGAAAAAGTCATCTGAATCATTAACGCCAAGGAGGCTGCCGTCGCTCCGAACGTTTCCGTCACCCGTCCTCGGGCAGATTCTGACTCAGACAAGAAACTGAACTGCAGCCCGAAGTGAAACGACTTCCCTGGCCTCCCTGCCTGATTTGCCAAACTGAGTGTCCTGTGGACTCAAGACATCAATTTTCAAAAGACACATCACATGTACTCCCAGAGGGTAGAGGGGAAAGATACTTGAGTCAGTGTCTTAGTGGCAGGGAGAGCGGTCACTGGAACACTGGAGTCCTGGTATGTTTGCACTCCCTTGTAATCCGGTGCTGGGCTTGACGGGGTCTCTGTTGTCACCCGCTCCAGGTGGGGCCAGAGCCTGCGACGGCAGCGTCGGCCCCGAGCGGCACCACGAGCCTCCCCTCATCTTTAACCTGGATGACGATGTCGCAGAAGCCGTGCCCCTGGACCGGGGCAGTGCCGAGTACCAGCGGGTGCTGCCCGAGGTCAGAGCGGCTCTCTCGGAGGTCCTTGAAGACATTGCCGGCGACAACACCTCCCGAGCCGATTACAGTCAGGACCCTTCCGTGACCCCCTGCTGTAATCCCCACCAAACCGCCTGCCGCTGCCAGGCCGCGTGACGGAAACACGGGAAGCGAGACGGGCGGGTTCACATCCCGACTGCGGTTTTGCCCACTTCGCAGTGACGTGTGCTTTAAAAATAAGGCTCAGAAGTCTGTTCTGAAGCCACCACTCCGCGTCCCCCGCTGTCCCTTCCGCGTGCCGGCTTGAGGGCATGCCGAGCCCGAGCTGTAAGAAAAGGCACCTGGGCTGTGGAGTCAGGAGTCAGGCCAGGTCCCAGCCCCAGCTTTGAACCTGGGCAGTTGTTTAACCTGACTCGCAAGCTGATCTTGAGGAGGAGACAGGTGGTGCATGCAGGTGCCTGCCTGGCGCGCGGCGTGACGCCTGCTCGCTCGATATGTTCTAGTTGCCTTTTCTTATGCACCCGGTTTTGCTGGTCATTTGAACAGAGGCTCCTCCCGGCCGGCATCTAGAGCAGCACCTCCATCTTTCACAGGCGCACAATCACCTGGGAGCCTGTGACCTTGCGGACTCTGACCAGGTGGGCTGGGGGGCCCGAGGCGCTCCGTGTCCGGGAAGCTCCCCAGGGGGCTGCAGACCTGACAAGGTAAGAGCTGCTTCCGGGCGGCGGAAGCCCGCAGCCCTGCCCACCGACCACCACCCCGTGCGCCAGGTCAAGCGGCTGTATTTAAAGATTTTAGGGGTGCTTCCTGCTCTCAGAAACCACAAAGAAGTAAAGTTTTAAAGCCTCAAAAGTGCGTTGCCATGGTTTTATTATCAGTGTCCTAAATGGGACTGAAAGGTCATAAATGATTTATTCCAATCACTGCACAAACCTTTTGCCTGGCTAAAATAGCCTCTCTATGTCGCATATACAAGAAATACAGTTCAGAGAGATTCTCCGGTAAGTACGTTTTTACGCAGCATACGCTCTCGAAAAGATGCTCTCTGTAATATCAAATTAGAGTTATAGACCAAGATGGTTCGTCCACGTGGACGCTCTGGCTGGGACGCACTTTCAACAACGGCAGGATGTGGGTTCGCAGCAGCTCCCGCACCCACCGGCCACCGGGGCTGAGACGAGCCTGCTGGGCAGCAAACCGCGTCCCGGGTTCCTGACCCCCCTTTCTGCTCACACAACCGCATGCCTTGCATCCACCTTCCTGGTCGTCTCCAAAACCGCCTGACAGAGGGGCGGTCCTGCCGTTCACCATGACTGCTTCGTTTTGCCCTTCTGATCGCCGCGGCACAAGATTATCTACCGAAATCAAAACAGAACGGCCTTACTCTTTCCGGGAAGGGGCTGACGGGCCGGCTGCACGGTCAGCAGACCTGTGCCCACGCGGGGTCGGCGGGGGCAGGCTGGGCCCGGCAGAGCTTTGCCGCCTGTCTGTCCACAGGCCGACCCTCACGTGTGGTCACGGAAGAGTCACCCGTCTTCTTTAGGTGTAGACGAGGTGGCAGTTTCAGAAAATACTTTTCGTAAAAATGTATGTGTGTATTGATGTGTATATGGGTTGCTTTTTTTTTTTTTAAGGCTCATCTTACTTGTAAACACAGACTGCTAAATCACCATGAAAAGGTCAGTAAACACCCTTGGTCCCAAGAGCAAGACGAATGTCAGAATATATGCAAACCTGTCAAGCTGGCTTGTTACCGAAACCAAAGCTACTCTCTTCCTGAATACAGCATCTTTCTAAGGGACCAGAAAGGATCAATCCTCTTTTCCCTCATTGTGCTTGGAGCAAAGTCAATCATAAGGAGATGAGAGGGCTCATACCCAGGTTACTGTCAGTATATTTAAAAAAGAAGACCAGCAGTGATGACCCAGCGAGCCCCTCAGGAGATTATCTGAGCAAACCTAGGCTCGTGTCCGGGAGAAGCTGAGACCCCAAGATCCATCAGGATCCCGGAAGGTGTTAAGGCATGTGGGTAGAGAGGAGGATTCTGGACAGATGTTTGCAACAGGCATGACCGTTCAGAACAGAGACAGAGAGAGGAAGCTGTTTAGCATCTCCGGTGGACTATCACTGCCAATGAGGACATGACTAATATGGTCCCTCTTGCAAGAACATCCCAGGGGCACTCAGGCCCCGATCCTTGTGCACTGAGATGCAGAAGCCCACCTGCTACCCCATCGCTCTGCCTGCAGGCATGAGGGCAGGGCTGGGGTCTGATGGTCTCCGAGACCCCTACCACCGGCTCCGCACACGGGGGCTGCTCCGAAATTGCTAGGGCCTAGCGACCGTTCTGGGGAAGCTCGTTCAGTGATCGGCACTCTCACTGGCAGGAAGCCTTCCTTCTACATAAATAAAAATCGACGCAGTTTAAACCAACTTCCACTCGTTTGGTCCTTACGAGGGAGACAGGACGAATGGCTTGTACCAGGCTTCCTGGCACCGAATAAGCAAACAGGCCTTTCATTTTAGTGCTATAGTTCTTAAGCGTCTCCAATTTTTTTTTTTTAACTCCAAATGATCTGCATGGTGTACGTATTATTTGATACAGGTTTTCTTTAGCAAGGGATCACCTTCTGAATGCCGATATCCAAATTCTGTAAATGTAAGAGGTTTCGAGGTCTACTCTGATTACAGTTAAGTATCTAATAATCTAATCTTTTATAGCAGTCACAGACTTTTACCAAAATTGCTGATTCCATTAGATTCCACATGTATACCCACTGCATCTGACCTGCTCTGGTTCCCGGAAGATACAACTTCAGATAAATGACCACCAACTTTTGTGGGGGACAGAAAAGCTCCCGCTATAGCGAGTAGGGGCAGGAGAACCCAAGAGCAAAACAACTGGTCCCTTGGGAGGGGTCTACTGGGAGACGTTTTTAAACGTGTAATTAGTATTTTTAAGAATGACTGCTTTCCACCCCTAAGATGTAAACTTGACTGGTTGGCACTGTATTTGACAATCTGTCTATTAAAAGCCAGAAAGGCCAATCTCAAGCTGCAACCCACAGAGCCTTCTGGGAAGTCAGGAACACGGCCCTGCAGTCCTGCACGAAGGGCCCTACGGCAGCTCTTGTTTTTGTTTTACTGGACTTACTAGATTGTCCTATGGACCTCTGCAAGAGAGACGCCAGACCCGCACTCCACCCTTTGGCAAATGGAATCCACCTGACCCAAAATCATGACCAAGAGAAAACAATGCAGCCCAAGATCTATGCCCAATGGCTACTTCTCTCTGCTTCCAGGAGGGACAGTCAGCTGACTCTCCAAGCCTTGGCCTAAACACTGCTTCCATCTTGAAACGACTTCAAGTGGACCGTCTGGGCGGTTTTCTGACTGAAGCTCATAAGAGGGGGTCTCTATGTTGCTCTGAACGGAAGCTTGAAGAACCAGAACCAGGGGGACAAGCTTCTCTTCACCCCAGGATGCTGAGAGGAGCCATGCCCAGCACCCAGCTAAGCCTGGGCCCTCGCTGCCAGGACGGCTGAAGCAGGATGCTGGGGAGGTGCCCGGCTAGAGGTGCCCGGGGGGCTTCCCACCGCCGCTCCGCTCTCCGAGTGGCTGTTAACGCACAGGGGTCAGTCCTGTCAGAGCCGGAGGAGGGCGAGGGCCCAGCCCTGTCAGAGCACCACCTTTAGCATCACAAGGGCGGCAACATTCTGCTCAGAGCATCTCGGGAGCCTCAGGAAAAGAAGAGCTTAGACGGACCGGTTTCTCCCTGTGAGCAGCAGAGGGTGCTAAGGAAGCAGTAAAGGCGCCCGGGCCTCCGAACGCGGGGAGGCCGCCACGGCTCCCTGGGCAAGCGCGCGGTTACCCTGACACTGTCAGGTGGGCTAGTCTGTGGGGTCTGAGGCTTCCCGGGTGTTAGGGGAGGATTAGTTGTGACAAACGAGACAACAGGGAAAGGACTCCGCCCGTGCACAGGTGAGGGTTCTGTCTAAGCACACGGATTGGATGCTCTTAAGGGTGCCCAATGCTCACAGGGGGGAACTCATTCTCATCATCAAGACACACTGGTCCCGTCGCAAACTCGTGTTCGGGGATGACCTCTCCTCGGAGCGCCCCGCCATCCTCAGAATAACCTGGAAACCAACAGTGAGACGTGAGAGAAGCCATGGGGTCTGTTCCTAGGCCGCAACCCCTGGGCCGGGCCTCAGCACGGCGAGCGTCCGGGGACCCGCGGGACGGACTGTGCTCCCCACGAATGCAAACCCTCAGTGTTTACGGCCCGAAGCCCCTGGGCGGCTGGTCTCCTCCACCCGCCCGCCCCCAGCTCCTCCAGCTTTCCACCTGATTACAAACCGTCCAGGAGGCAACGCGTTCCCACTACTCGTTAGGGAGGCGGCCGCTGGGGGCTCTGCCGGCCCTGATCCGGGACCCGCGTTTAAGGCTACGCCCAGGGCCGCGTCTGGCGGAGACACGTGGTTCAGGGGGAGTGCTCTGTCCACAGGCAGCGGTGACGGGAGAAGAGGGCCGCTGTCACACAGGTCCCCCGTGCCCGCTCACCTGGCACCGTGGAGGCTGCAGAAGGGCTTGGTCTGGCCACAGTTGCTGCGTAAGACTGAGGTAAGGAAGCTCTGAGGTCGTTTTCTTTATTCTCATCGGCAGTTCCTGAGCCAAGCAAGCTGACGTGGGGGGAAGGAAGAGACAAGAAGGTCCCCTCACGCCCAGGGCCCTTGCAAAAGGCAAAGCACCAGAAGCCCGTGCTGGGCCCCTGGGGTTCAAGGCCTGCCAGGTCAGCGTGGGCCAGCGTGACCTTCACCTGCCGATCACGGGAGTTCTCATCTCTGGCGTTTAGTAAACCGAGATCGGTCCTGTGCTCCTCCTGGCACGCGCAGGCAAGGGCACCCGGGAGCCCCAGGTGACGGGGCAGTGGCAGCTCGGGGCATCCTGTCCGCAGCAGGAGGTTGCCCTGCCCTTGGCCACAGAGGTCAGGAGAACGTCTCAATTCAGTTCGGTACACGGCTCGGAGTGCCTGTTATGTCTGAGGGACCCCAGGAAGAGGAGGGCCCAGCAGGGAGACCCCATTTTGCATGTCATTGAGCCCTACGTGAGCCCAGCGCCAAGCAGGGCCCCTCTGGCTCTGCCCCTGGGCCCGCCCCTGGGCCCGCCCCTGAAGGAGGAAGGGAAGCAAGGGCGCTGAGGCTGGGCGCCGTCGGGGCTGAGGGGCACACGACACAGGCGGCCCTTGAAAGGCCGGCTTTCTGAACACCGGTCTCCCCACCTGTGGGTCTTGATTAGGACGCAGTCTCCTCCGTCCTGAGGGTCCAAGCTGTAGATGTAAAGGTGTCCACTGGACGACGCCACCAGGAGCCTCGGTAGCTTCTGGATCCTAAGGGCCAAGAAGACATGTGCTGGGATGGCAACGCACGTGGGCGGCAGATCCGCTTCCAGGGATGAAACGCCCCCCCCCCCACCCCCGGGGACATCACCAGCGCCTTGTCCCGACATCCATGAACCCGCAGCCCGCTGACCCCAGAGTCTGGGTTTCTGGTGACTTTCTTGCGTGTGTCCTAGTGATCTACCTTGAGGATGACTTCTTGTCTTTGACCATGATTGTGTGGGTGAGACAAAAGGATATGCATACACCCTGCTGCTCTGTGAGGTTCCCCTGCCAACAAAAGCGTCCGCCTACCTGCCTTATGTGTGTCTCTGCCTTTAACAGCGGAAGGAAGGAGGCAGGTGCAAAACTGGCCCCCATCTTTGCTGGCTAGTTTTACAAAATTTTTCAAATGTTTGGCTTTAATAAACACTTTTTAATGTCTTAGATAAAACACCTGTCGACCCCATAGGTATCTGGACTGAGACTTTGGAACTAGAGCCTTCTTACATAATTCCGTAAAAATGGGAACTGTCTTCAAGACAGTGTCACTGGAATGAGAAGGTTAAAATTCCCATGCCAGCTTCCAGCTCAGCTTCTCAGCCCCCGGAGAAAGGGTCCCGCCGGACGGGAAAGTGGCTGGCCGGCCACGGGGTGCCGAGGGTCCTGACCCTACGTGCCCTTCTTGGCTCCCTTCTCTTGCCTTTCTTTTAAACCTGTGCGTGTGTGTCTGGGGCAAGTAAACCTGTGCTTTGGGGAAGCAAATCTGTAATGGTTTGTGCCTGGTGAGGGGGGGCGCTGCACGTACGTAGAGAGGGTGCAGATGTTCCTGTGCCCAGAGAAGCCCAGGCGCCCGGTGGCAAAGGCCCTGTCCTGGTTCATCATGTCGGACACCTGGGTGGGGAGGTAGTTGGTCGCAGCCATGAGCATCTTTCCCATGTAGCTGGTCCAGGTCGAGGGCTCCTCTGGCTGGCTGGGGAGCAAAAGGCACAGGCGAGGGTGAGGCCAAGCCCTTCTGCAGCCTCCATGGTGCCAGGTGAAGGTGAGGATGTTGGAGGCCTGGCAGCCGTCCAACATCCCCGGCCGACGCTGGGAGCCGTGCTCACCGCAGCGGGAAGGGACTGTGCCCGGGCATGACGTTCCACCCACCCGAACGCTCGGGACGTGCCATTCTGGCCGTACCCAGAGGGCGTCAAGGGCTCGTGTGTCCTTCGGAAGAGCCATTGCACGGCCGTTAAGAGGTTCCCAGTGTGACGGCCCTCCTGCATTAAGCAAGCTGAATCTATCAGCCTGATTTCTAGGTTCCTGGAAGGGGGCTGGGCAGAGAGTGAGTTGGAATCAGTCCCTGGGCTCTGTAACCTAAGCCCAGGCCTGTTCTGGGCTCACCGAAGAAAAGAACAGGCCGATCTCAGCGTCAAGGCCTCCCAGCCAGACTGCGTGGGAAGCAAACCTCCGGGCAAGATGCTTGGACAGGTGTTTGGTTACAGCCCTCGAGCCACCCGGGTGGGTGCTGGCAATGCACAAAGGTCGGGGGGATTCAAAAGGACCTGGTGTGCCCCCTGCAGTCCCCACGCCGCATCCTGGGGTCTCTGGCAGACAAGGGGGGACGGCTGTGTGGTGAGACGCGGGTGGGCAGGGTGGACACTCGCCTCTGCGCCGAGCAGCCCGGCGAGGACCAGGGTGGCCGCATGCGCCCCAGGCACCCCGGCCGAGAGGCCGCTTGTCCGGGGGATGCATCCTGGTGAGGGACACGGCCCGCGGCTCCGAAGCCCTGGGGTTTATTCCCCCCTGTCACCGCCTGGACAAACCTCCCTGGGTCTCGAGGTTCTCGTCTGGAGGCGACGGGCGCTTCCAGGCTCCCGCCGTCCCCCTAACATCCTGAGCATCGTGGGACACACCTGCGTGGCTCGCCCTGGCGCGCTGCACTAAGGGTGGGGCGTCACCGAGGGGTACCAGCCACACCCAGGTCCTGCATCCGAGGCGGGGCGCAGCACAGATGTAAAAGGGAGGACGCGTGGGCGCTCCAGACAGGGTGCCCGGGACAGGGCCCAGGCCGGGGCGACTCCAAGACCACAGAGGAGGGAGGGGCGGAGGGCGTTCCTCCACCCCTCATATCCCATTGTCCTCACTGGGGACCACGGGGACAATCACGGTCCCCTGCCCGTGAGAACTAAAGCGGCGGCACAGCATAGGGGCTGGCGCCCGGCGAGTGCTGTCTCATAAGAGGGCGTCTCCGGGGCTGGTGGGACTGAAGAGGCTTGGTCGCCGGGCTAGGCCCCGAGGCAGGTCTGTCTCCGAGCGGGGTGAGGGGGCAGGAGGGGGGCCCATCAGATGCTCTGGACAAGCATCTGAGAGTCAGGGCCACGCTGGGCCGGCCCAGGGGGCAGAGGCAGGGAGGCCTCAGCTCAGGCAAGGTGCGACGAGAAAAGCCTCGACATCGTACGGCACTTGTTCTCTTTCTGACTTATTTCGCTTAGTCTGACAATCTGTAGGAATCGAAACTGCGACACAGATGAACTCATCTACAACACAGAAACAGACTCCCAGACACAGAGAAGAGACTGGCGGTTGCCAAGGGCGGGGGAGGGCGAGGGAGGGAGTGGGAGTGGGGGTGAGCAGATGCAAACTCTGTATACGGGATGGAGAAACAGCAAGGCCGACTGTAGAGCACAGGGAACTGCATTCCACATCCTGGGATAAACCAGAAGGGAAAAGAGTATGAGAAAGTGTGTGTGTGTGTGTGTGTGTGTGTGTTTAACTGAATCACTGTGCTGTACAGCAGACATTAACACAGCATGGTAAATCAACTCTGCTTCGGGACTTCCCCGGTAGTCCAGTGGTAAAGAATCTGCCTTCCAGTGCAGCGGACGCGGGTTCGATCCCTGGTCGGGGAACTAAGATCCCACATGTCGCGGGGCAACGAAGCCCACATGCCACAAATTACAGAGCCCCTGTGTTCTGGAGCCTGCGCACCGCAACGAAAGATCCTGCGTGCCGCAACTAAGACCCGATGCAGCCAAAAATCAAAAAAACAAACAAAAAAACACTATACTTCAACACGTATTTGGTATCTCTATAGTGACTGAGAAAACAATAATGCAGATTAAATCTTTAAGTGTGTTGTATCCGTATCCATTACGTTGTGAATGCCAAAGACAAAGGAATATTCCTCTAGTTGTTTGGGAAAAGGGAGGGAGGGAAGGAAGGAAGGAAGGAAGGCCTCGAACGCCAGGCTGGAGGACCTGGGACCTTACTCCTGAGGGCAAAGGGGAATAAAGGTGTCTGAGGACGGAGGGGCATGTTCCAACGATTAGTCCAGCAAGAAGATGTGTGATGGTCAGAAGAGGCTACAAGGAGGGAGACCAAGGAAGGGAGGCCCGGTTCAGGGCGGTGGCCAGAGAGGTGGGACGGAGGCAGAGGCAGAGTCATCTCGTGCTGTACGAGTTACCGCTTCACGGACGGGGTGGGCTGGGGGGACGTGGAGAGTGACGGGAAGGTGTGTTCCTGGTGACCTGAGACGGACAGAAGCAGGTGAGCCTGGAGGCGGAACTGAGCCCAAGTGGCCACTTCCCACCTTAAGCACCAATAAGAGACTCGGATGGAGATGCGACCAAGGCAGCGGCGTGGGGTCCCCGGATCCCGGGACCTGGGGGTGGCAGGGCGCCCGGATGGTTCTGCTGCCCACGGGGGCCCGAACCCAGCACGACTGACGACGGATTAAAGCTCCGGCAGAGAGCGGGTCCTACGGTGTAGAGGCTGTCCGAGAAGGGATAGAAACGTCCAGAAGACAGATGACATCTATTTAAAAGCTTAGAGGGCAAGCAGCATGCTTTGGGGCACGCACACACGGGGGCGGGTGCTGGAAGGGTTCCAGGCACGTGAGCAGCGCGGAGGGGCAGCATCTAGTGTTTCACAGCCCTGCGGGGCCAAGGTTCAGAGGGCGTGAGAGCAGCCCCTGGCCGGCAGCCGGAGCCAGGGTCCCACAGTCACTGGGTGCCCCGGGAGGGAGGGAGCTCCAGACGGTGTGGGACAGAGGCCGGCACCGTGTCACACACACACAGACACACACACACAGAGACACACACACACAGGCACACACACACACAGACACACATACACAGAGACACACACACACAGACACACACACAAGCACACACAGACACACAGACACACACACTGACACACACAACGGAGGCTGGGTTCTGTATCTCCCTGAGCGGGTAGAAGGGGTGGAAGTCCCACTCTGGGGGAGGAGCCTGTCTCTCCTGGTACCAGGCGAGGCCCAGCAGAGGACACCATGCTTGGGACACGGATTTGAGCTGTCGCTGGCGGTGCCGCCTGGCGGGTGTGAGACGCGGCGCTTTCACGTGGACCCTGGCTTTGGAGACGGAGGCCGGCTCCAGGAGAGACGCTGAACTCCTCTGAACCCGTTCCCTTCCTTCCGGAAGCGCGTGGGCAACCAGGGGCCGGAGAGTGTCGGGAGGCTCCACGGACCGAGAAGCACGGGACCCGGACAAGCGGCCGTGCTGCCGAGGCCACCGCCGCTTTCTGAGTGTCCCTGAGCTAATCGCTAACACTTCATGTTTCCATTTCCTATAGCGATCCTAGGGGGAGGTGTCAGGAGACACGCGGTGTCTGAAGGCCCCCTAGGAAGGTGTGAGCCGTGTCCTGGGCTGTGCAGGGCAGGGTCTGGGCCCCAGGGGCAGGCTGGGTGACATGACACTGCCACGGCCGAGGCCTGCGTGGAGGAGACCCTTCACTGCTTTCCCGGGAGAAACAGGGGCTGCACACCTGTGCACCTGCACTGGTGCCCACACGACAGCGGGCGGAGTCCCTAGGAGGGGCCCCAGGGTGCCACGGCCTGGTCCCCGGAGCCTGTGCCAGGGAGGAGACCGCAGCCCCGTGACTGTGTCATGTCGTACGGCCCAGGTGGCTGTCGAGGGGGTATGATCCAGACGGCTTTAGCCAATCGCATGGGCCTTAAGAGCAGGGGGCTTTGCCCAGCCAGAGGCAGGAGGGAGATTCAGAGAAATCAGGAGCTTGAGAAGGAATCGGCGCGACCTTGCTGGTTTGAAGGCCGCGTGAGGAGGGACGGGGATCTGGGGGCCATCGCGGGGGCAGGGGCTTCGCTGCTGCAGCACGAGGGCCTGCATTCCTGCCAGCGACCAGGACGGGGAAGGCTCTGAGCTCAGGCAGACAGCGGGCAACGCCTGCACTGCAGCCTCGCGACCCTGAGTGCAGACCGAGCCCTGCCACCCCCGGGCCGCCCACCCTGACTGGCAGTGCCATGGGGCCGTGAACGTGTGCTGCTTTACGCCATGAAGTTTGTGATGATCTATTGCAGCAGCAACAGGAAACATGCCCACACCCCTGGCTGCAGTCCAGCACACGCTGTCGACCCCGCTCCGCTCCTCTCACGGGCACAGCAGCGGCCCTGGAAGGACCTGCCAGGCCCTCAGTGCTGGGGGTGACGAATACACACAGACCCCGGAGACGCTGCGGGGTCAGCTCCAGACCACAGCGATGAAGCATGTCGCACACGTGCGTATAAAAGTGATGTCTACACTACCCTGCAGTCTAGTAAGCACGCAGGGGCGTGATGTCTAAAAAACAACATGCGGGACTTCTCTGGTGGCCCGGTGGTTAGGACTCCGTGCTTCCATCGCAGGGGGCATGGGCTCCTGCATGCCTCAGAGCACGGCCAGAAAACAAAGTACAGTACTTGCAGCCAGGTTACGGAGATTCATATCTGAGCCCCGTCTCAAATAAACTCCATTTGATTAAAAAAAAATGTGCATACCGTAATTCTGAACATCACGTGAGCCTTCAGTGAGTTGTAATCTTTTTGCAATGGTAACATCAAAGGTCACTGATCACAGGTCACCATGACAAATAGAATCATCATGAAAAAGCTTGAAAACTGTTGAGGATGATCAAAACGTGACCCGGGGCGCGAAGCGAGCAAAGGCTCTGGGGAAAACGGCACCGACGGACTTGCTCGAGGCAGGGCTGCCACAAACCTTCAGTTTGTGAAAAACGCAGAATCCGCGAAGCACAACCAAGCTCGAAGCAACAGCACGAGGTCGGCCTGTGCGTCACGGCACTTGTAGCGAGCGAGCAAACGCGCTCGAGGGTTTACTCCGTGCCCGGCACTACGCTGCGTGCTTTCAGTCCGGGCACTCACCACAGGCCGAAGATGCATATACGACCATTAATATTTTAGGTTTGGCGGACGAGGAAACAGAAGTTTAGACAGATTAGATCACGTGCCCGAGGTCTCGCCGCTCACACGGGGCAGAGCCGGGCTGCAAACTCAGGAGGGCGACCCCAGCTCACATCACCTAGTCTTTGCTGACACTCGCTCCCCGCTTGGTGGGGACAGAACAAGTAAAGCCAAGTCCGTGGCGTTGACAGAGAGAAGTCATGTGCGCCGGCCGGACAACCAGGATCTGACTCTTTTAGTGTAACGAGCATTTCGTGTCCTACCTGTTGGCGAGGTGCTCCAGCTTGAAGATGTGCACGGTCTCCGTGTTGCTCGAAGCACAGAGGAGTTGCGAGTCCATACTGAAAGCCAGAGAGCTGATCGTCACGTACCTGCAAACACAGCCACACAGGGACGGGTGAGCCCGGGGAATGAGGGTAACAGCCTGAGAGTACAAAAATCAGCTTCACATATATATGTAAGAAAACCTAAATGTATCGCGAAGAGTTTGAGCACAGGCAGACCTCGTTTTATTGGGCTTCGCTTTATGATGCTGCGCAGATACTGCGATTTTTTTTATAAGCTGAAGGTTTGTGGCAGCCCTGCCTCGAGCAAGTCCGTCGGTGCCGTTTTCCCCAAAGCCTTTGCTCGCTTCGCGCCCCCGGTCACGTTTTGATCATCCTCAACATTTTTCAAGCTTTTTCATGATGATTCTATTTGTCGTGGTGACCTGTGACCAGTGACCTTTGGTGTGATGACTGCAAACAGTTACGACTCGCTGAAGGATCGGGTGATGGTCAGCACTGTTTAGCAATGAAGCATTTTTAAATTAAGGCATAGGCACTTTTGTTTAGACTCATGCCATCATTGCACACTTAACAGCCTGCAGGACAGGGTAAACGTCACTTTCGTAGGTACGAGGAGACCAAGAAGTGTGCGTGACGCGCTTTATTGCGATACTGGCTTTACTGCGGTGGTCTGGGATGGAACCCACACTCTCTCCAAGGTCTGCCTGTGTTTTCTACAATTCCTTCAACACTGTATCATTCATACTTGGAAATTAACATCGGAAAGAGTCACACTGGGTCGCTTCTCAGGTGAGAAGAAACCAGGCATCGCCCCTTCCCGTCACGCTGGAAGTCTTCCGTCTGTGAGCCCTACAGCGGATAGGACCAAGACCATCACACTTTTCTATTCCGCGGGAGGAGGGTCAGCAGTTACTTTTGGGCCACGACTCCCTCGCCTGTCTCATTTCTCCGCGACGGGCCGCCCTGGGCGCGTCGAGAAAGGGCTCCCCAGGCTGGAGGCCCAGGTCACAAAGCCCTCTCAGCTCTCAGGTGTTCTGAGTGCTCAGCGGGGCCTCTAGTCAGTCACCTGAGAAAGGACCATCATCCCTCCTCCCGGGCAGGGCGAGGGGCGCACACAGCCCCTCGTCCTCTCCCCGGACGGCTGCCAGCCGTCCACTGCAGGACCCATGTGCGTACTCTACAGTGTGTTTTTACGATGAGCACAGACCTTTTCATGCCTCTCCGAAACTCATAGAGCTTTTGCCCATCGGGAACCGAGAACACCCGGATGACAGTGCCCTGGAAGAGAAAGCAGGTAGGCGTTTCCTACCGTGCACAGCTTCACGCAGACACGTCCCTTTAGAGACGAGCTTGTTAGATTGGTTTTGAGCATCTGTCTCAGGAGAGGAAGCACGGAGGGCTGTGCACGGAGGCTTTTCTGTATGTGTGCTGTATAAACCATTCTTGGAAGGTGAGTTGAACAGCCTCCGTCTCCCGGCCCCTCCCCCCCAGCCCAAGGCGTTGGCGCGCTCGTTCAGTCTGCTGTGGCCCCCTCAGATATTCAATCTCTGCCCGTCAAAAATACACCTGTTTCTCGTGGCATCTGAAATTCAACTCGGTCACCTTCCCTGGTTATTCCAGACAGAAGATGTCAGTCTCTCCTGCTGAACAGCCAAGCATTTTGTTTCTACTGTGTTTATGGAACGTGGCATCTCTCCGTATCTGTGATGATGGGCACGCACGTTTCTTAATCAGACCACAAGGTTCTGGGCAAAGCGGCTTGTGTCCTGCACAGCAGAGGCCCTTGGTCGGCCGAGTTAATAAATGCAGCGCCTCACGCAGGGGCCAGAAGGCCTCCCTCCGGAGTGAGGTCTGAGCGCTGGGGTCAACGGGCCCCTTCCGCCAGCTCTTTGGGGCCCAGGGCCCCCGGAACCCGCCACCACCACCCCGGCAGGAGGCGAGCCCCTGAGGAACTCACTTTCTCGGAGGCGCTGGCCAGTCTGGAGCCCGAGGCGTTGAAGGCAATGGCGGCCAGCGCCCCCTCGTGGGCAGCAATGGTGCAGACTGTCTTCTGTTGGCGAAAGGGAAAACGGAGGTTGATGCTGGGGCAGAGGGAGGACGCGTTTCGTCTCCTCTCCCTCCTCTTTCCTTCCCAGACACCCTCCCTCCTCTGCTGGGTTCCCTGTTTCCCTCTTTCCACCAGGCCGTATGCATAGAAGCTGCACGTCGCTTCCCGGTGTATCTAGACGCTGCTGCAAGGGCTGCTGTGTTTCTGTCCCTTTTCCTGCCCTCGGGGAGATGGGCGACCACCCGTGTGGTGGCCAGTGCGGTGATGTGACTGTGTTCTCCGTGATGCGGCTCTAGGGCCCGGCTTCCTGCAGCAATCCTGCCCGCTCTGTGAAGCTCGGAGAGCAGAGGGCAGGACATGGGACATGGCTGCACGCTGTCGCAGGCTGCGCCACGGCCCGGCAGGACGCACTCAACCCCGCGATGGCCCCCAGCTGCCACGGCGTCTGTCCGGGCCTGGCAGGCTGCCTTGTGGCTACGTGGACGGATGGCGATGAGGGCAAAGGGCATGACCTTCCCGTCCACACCCCACAGCTGTGGCCGGGGCTGCCTGCGCCTCTGCACCTCGCCCCCCAGCCACCGAGCCCGCCCCTCACCTGAAACTGACCACGCGGCCATGCAGGGGGCTGCGCCGGCGGGGTCACCGCCAACTTACCAGGGCGTGTCCGTCGTAGAGCACGATCTCGCCTGTCGTCCGGCTCCCAGGATAGGCCACGTAGGAATTGGAATGGTTGATGGACAGGGCACACAGACCTGGGGGAGAGCAAACCGCACGTGAAAAGCCGGCGTCCACGCCCGGGAAGGGCATCTGGACACGGCACGACCACAGCGCCACCTGCTGGCGAGGGGAGGAGCGGCCCTGCAGACCTCGACTCTTGATTCTTCTAATCCAAGGACCCTGATCAAGTAAATTCCCGGGACGACCTCGTGATTGGACACTGACCGTGTCCACGCCACAGCTGAGAGGTCAGAGGTTAGACTATTTTAAACGTTCTTCTTCGCACTGTGCCCCAGGGCCCTGAAGTAACAGCTACTTCTCTTCCAATTCCGTTACCCTCTGGGCTACAAGCTCCTAACTGAAATAAAGGGCAGCTTGTGGTGGCCTTTCTGCAGGTGATTAAATGTCATTTCAAATTGGAGGGTGGGGAGGCTGGGTGGCTTGAGGGGAGGACCTATTTAGAAATTGTTTCAGAGCCAAATGTCCTGCCTCGATAAGGGAAATGGGCGCCTCCAGAGGGGAAATTCACTTGAGGGCAGTGAAGACGGTGTGTCTGCCGTCGGGACAAACTAAAGAAACAGGACATGTTGGATTTAAGAGGCTTCAACAATATTCTGGAAGAGTAAACACCAAGTCAAACCACTGAACCAAACCTAGAAGCCATTTTTATTTACACGGGGATTGGAGGGGCGGGGGAGGATCCTAATAGCATTTAAGAAAAGGATTTTCACAACAATGGCTTCCATTCATAGGGGTGTATGTGATAGAAGTGAATTCACAGAATTACCCGAACGAGAAGCATTACCAGAATAAGAACTTGGAGATCAGGCAAGAGAGGCCCTTTTTAAATAGAAAAGGTAGCTTTGTTACAAGTTAGTGTGTTAAATGGGTTTCTTGTAAAAGCATAAGAGAAACTTCAGATCAGGCTAAAATGGACCTGACCCTCATCTGCTGGGGGCAGAGCAGAGGTTAAAACAAAAGCAAACGTCGAGGATGGGAACCAAGGTCCGACCTCCTGCTCGGGCTTTGCCGAGGACCCACCAGGCTGTGCCCTTATCACCTGCCAGGCAGCTGTGGGAGGAGGGTGACAGCCCAGCGCCCTGTCCTGCAGGCTCCCTGCAGCCCTCTCGCCTGTACAGGGTCACCCAGCCTCAGAAGAGACCACTCATGCCTTCTCAGTTTTGCTGAATGTTACACCCCCATGACTTTTTTTTTTTTTTTTTTGCAGTACGCGGGCCTCTCACTGCTGTGGCCTCTCCCGTTGCGGAGCACAGGCTCCGGACGCGCAGGCTCAGCGGCCATGGCTCACGGGCCCAGCCGCTCTGCAGCATGTGGGATCTTCCCAGACCGGGGCACGAACCCGCGTCCCCTGCATCGGCAGGTGGACTCTCAACCACTGCGCCATCAGGGAAGCCCCCCCCCATGACTTATTGTTTAACTGGAAGTTTGTACCTTTTGACCCCATTCAACCATTTCACACGTCTCTTCCCCCTGACCCCCAGCCTCTGGTAACCACCAGTCTATCCTCTGCATCTGTGAGCTGGTTTGTTTTGTTTGAAGATTCCACATATGGGTGAGATCATATGGTACTTGTCTTTCTCTGCCTGACTGAATTCACGTAGTGTGATGCCCTCAAGGTCCATCCACGTCATTACAGTGGCAAGATTTCATCCTTTTTTATGGCTGAGTAGTATTCCATTATATCTATATGCCACACCCTCTTTATCCACTCATCCATCGCTGGACACTTAGGTTGTTCCCATGTCTTGCCTGTTGTAAATATTGCTGCAATGAACATTGGGCTGCAGATATCTTTTTGAGTTAGTGTCTCCATTTTCTTTGGATAAATACCCAGAAGTGGGATTGCTTAATCATAAGGTAGCTCAGTTTTTAGTGTTTTGAGGATCCTCCACACTGTTTTCCACAGTGGCGGCACCAATTTCCATTCCCACCAACAGTGCACGCAGGCTCCCTTTTCTCCACACCCTTGCCAACACTTGTCTCTTGTCTTTTTGATAATAGCCATTCTAATAGGTGTGAGGTGACCTTCAGAGTTGTATATTAAAATGTAAATATTTCCAGAAAGGAAGGAAGCTTAAACTTCTTCAGCTAACATGGAACTTCCTGTAACACCCAATGGAGAGTGAGTTGACACGAGAGTCTGACAAGAAGGGACCAAGGATGGTGGCGAGGGCAGGTACACCCTGCCACGTAACCACGTACCTGACAGCTCTGCCTCTGGCTCGCACCTCGGCCAGCCCACCTGAATGTAGCCAAGGGGCCGTGCGTACCAACCTTTGCAACTTAATGACGGTCCCCAGAAATGCTGAACGTGAGCTCCTTCAGCTTCCTGTGGTCCAATTCTCAGACAAATCCACCCAGCTCTAAGAATGCACTTTATTTCTTGTGAAGCCCCCAAGGAAAGTAGGAAGACTTTGTTATAGGCTTAGATATTCCCGTTCTACTCGTCTTCTGTTTCTGTCACGTGTCCCCTGAAACCCTTTATAGGAAGGGAAATGAGCCTTTTCTTTTTTTAAATAAATAAATAAATAAATTTATTTTTTTTGGCTGCGTTGGGTCTTCGTTGCTGCATGCGGGCTTTCTCTAGTTACAGCGAGCGGGGGCTACTCTTCGTTGCGGTGCACGGGCTTCTCATTGCAGTGGTTTCTCTTGTTGCGGAGCACGGTCTCTAGGTGTGCAGGCTTCAGTAGTTGTGGCACGCCGGCTCTAGAGCACAGGCTCAGTAGCTGTGGCACACGGTCTTAGTTGCTCCGCGGCATGTGGGATCTTCCTGGACCAGGGCTCGAACCCGTGTCCTCTGCATTGGCAGGTGGATTCTTAACCACTGTGCTACCAGGGAAGTCCCAGCCTTTTCTTTGATATTATTTTATAATATAAAAGTGATAGTATAAAAAATTTGTAGAGGCCAGAAAATATAAAGAAACAGAAAAAAAAAAAGCACGCAGAATTCTAAAACCCAGAGGCTTTTCACTGTGCTCAATATTTGAGAATATTTTCTTCTGGCCTTTTTCTTTTTTTAAAATATAAGGAGTTAGGTTTTGATGTGGATTTTGGACTTCAGACTGGACACACATTTTCATAAATCATGGTCAGCTATAATTCCACTGAAATGGTTTGGCTGTAATCCTTCTGCAGCTGGAGAAGAAAAATGCCTGATTTCCATTCAAGAACCAATGGCACCATCGGCTGGAATTAGAAGGAAGTCCTGTGATTCTAAATCATTCTTACCTTGGTATTTATAGTATTATGTGTCAAAATTAAAGCAAGTTAACAGTGATTTATAAGATGCAGTTCCCTCTGGGTTGATTAATGGAATATGCTTTCCAGTTTTTAAAAATAGAAAGGAGAGAAATCGTCTCTGTACTTACAGATGCTCTATGCTACCATTTACCCCACCTGCATTACATTTTCAGAAAGAGCGCTCGCTGGGGAATAAACGGCTACTCTGTCCCATTATACACATTGCTGTGTGGTGTAGACTGCTCCCCCAATGTTCCGTGAGAGCCTGTAAGACCGACAGCATCCCCAAGTTCTGCGGTTGGCGGATTTTTTAATGGAGATTTCCACCTTCAGCTGCTCAGGGTACAGACTGCTGTGCTAGCAGGAAATTAACTTCGAGCCCCGTCTGGCCAAACCCTTTAAAGGAAGCAGCCTGCAGTCTTTGACACGACAGGAATGGGCATGACACAAACAGACAGAAGGAAGGAAATTTACAGCCACGGCCGGTACTGAGCGTGAAGCAATGACAGGACTCTGTGTATATCACGTATTTGTAGTTCACAAAGTCAAAAGACATTCAGAATTCGTGTGGCTGAGCCTGTCAGCCAAGAGGCCCCGTCTCCCTGTGACCCAGGAACATGCATCACATCAAGGGCCAGAGTTTCCATCTTACAGTTTGTTGTTCAGAAAATACATGAGAGGGTGGGAACAAATGAAGGAGACTCCTGGCCTCTGAGGATCTCATCTCCGTGGTTTTGGACGTTCAGAGTCTGCTGGGGGTCCTTGAGCGAGGGGCGGGTCATGTCACTGCAGGGAAACCCCGACCTGTCCCGAGCCTGCCCTCCTGGCTGGAGATGGACATGATGCATGGAACCGGCCGGCGGGCGAGCCTGGCCGAGCCTCGTGTGCCCAGCAGATGGGACTTCGCTCTCACCCCCTCCCCGCCCTCGGGGAGTCCTCCTCATAAGAACTCTGTGGGGTAAAAAGGCTCATCCCCATTTTACTGAAGTAGGAAGAGCTCAGGGGAAGCTGAGAGGATGATTATAAATGTCAGCATTTGAAGCTATCTTGGCCTCTCTCTCCAAAGAACGTCAAAGCTGTAATAAGACACACGTTTTGGTCTTTCAACCCATCCCTGGTCTTTCAGAAGGAAAGGCTAAATCTCTCCCCCAGCCCACTGGTAATGTTTACCTGAGGACTCCTCCCATCATTTCTAAGTTGTCTTGAGATAAAATCATTCCCTTTGTGAGGCGCACACATCCTAACAGGAAGCACAGATGGCCCTACACCTGCAAACCTCCTTCCTCCCTGTTTAAAGTGCAAACCTGAGGCCATCCGTGCGTTTTCTAAGCGAAGACAAAGGGCTGCATTTGCTCAAAGAGGAGACGGGCTTTTCGCAGGAGGAACAGGTTTGGCCCTGAAGGCGGGCAGCACCATCGCCTGGGCTGAACGGCTGAGGTATGGCCGCAGGAGTGAGGGGGCTGCCGGCTGCCCTGACCCGTGGGACACCTGCTCGAAAGGCCACTGACGGTGCCCAGCTCCCCGCCTTTCAAAGAAACGGAGAGTCACAGGCAGCTTGTGAACTTTCTGCCCACCTGGCATGTCCACTGCCCACCTGGGATGTCCCCTGCTCACCTGGCATGTCCCCCGCCCCCCTGAGATGTCCTCTGTCCAAAGCCGCCAGGGTCCAGCCCAGGCCCGCGGCTCCGGTGGGCTCTGCTCAGACCCCCCTCACCTCCCTCGCCCTGTCAGAAGAGCACATCTTCCTTTCAGCTGTCACCCCCTGGGTCCCAAACCTTCCAAAGACGCCAGGGCCCTTGTGCACCATGTCCCAAGGGTTTGGGGTTCCTGGCGTGTGGTCTGTACCTACAGTGCCTACTATGGTCCCGGGCACGTAGCATGTCTGCAATAAACACTTTTCCAGGTTAGTTCAACCTCTCATTTCTGAAAAACAGCACAAAACGAAACTAATCCCCCACCGCCGTCCCCGGCCATGGTTCCTTCACTTACCACCCTCCACTTGCAAAACAGGCTTTAAAGTCGTTCTCCCACAGAGCTTTCTAACGGCCTCAACGGCTGTGATCTTTTCAAATACAGTACCGTTTCGTCAGGGCTGAAATTTTAAAGCACTGAAGTCAACGTCAAGGGCCATCTGTATAACTCAGATGGAGAGAAGGAAATGAGGCCAGAGGAGGAATTACGGCCCAGCAGGCCGTGAGCAGGTCGCCGCCACAGACACCACCCCTGTGAGACAGGGGTTACTATTCCATTTTACAGCTGAGGAAACTGAGGCTCAAAGAGTCTAGGTGACTGAGGTCAGGCCACAGGGATATTGAAATTCGGTGAAAGTCAACGAATTAGAAAACCGCAGTGAACTGAAGCATTCATTTAACGACACTAAGCTGGAGCGCGATTTACAAATACTGCCCTGAATCATCAGGTCCGCACACTGTTCTGGTTTGGTGGCTCCTGTCCCACCACACAACTTCCTTCTCCTTTACTTCTGCCACCAGGGATTCACAGAATGGCATCGTCTGCCTTTTCAACCTGACCAATCCCAGCTGCTCCCATTCTTAAATCAGGAAAATGTATTAAACAGTGTTACATCTGAGAATTGAATACAGTCCAACCTCCTAGCATATCACCCACGTAGAGAGAATTGTCTGCAACAAAAGAAAACACGTTTCTTTTCGGTTTGGATTGTCTGTCTCCCAGTCAGGTAGAACCCACTTCTGATTATGATGTCTGCTCTATACTGAACAACCAGCAAAGATAACTAGGGGTGAGCACCTTGCAACGTCAGATGCAGGACATCTCCTACGTGTCTGCCTAAATGCTTTGACACGGTTGCTGAGAATGGGTCCCAGGGGAAAGGAGTTTCTCCCAGGCTGCAGGGAAGGTCACACGGCCCTCCTGCAGGACGCATGGCCCAATATAATCTGAATCTGTGGCCATTAAGACGAAGCTTCAAGGCAAACACCACGAAGATTTATAAAGCAATGAAGGCCAAACGCTGCTTCGGGTTTTCAGTTTGGGTGGAAACACAGCTGGTGCAAAAGGGGCACCCAGACACGAGATTCGGGGGCACCTGGCCCGGGCTGCGGCTCACCTGTCGGGTTTGGAGGAATATCCAGGATGGTCTTCAGAAGCTTCATGTCTTTAATGTTGTGAATGTAAATGGACTCCTCCAGGCAAACGAGCAGCCTCTGAAATCACACAGACCCATCAGCCTATGGGGCTGACTCCTCGGAAAGGGGCCCGCCCACCCCGAGATCACGCCTCTCTCCTGGGAATCCTAACTCCATTCTAAGCCGAAAGGGGGAGGAGTTTTCACGATCAATTTGAAGCTTACGTTATGTGCGCACAGCCGCGTATACATCACCACCCACCTGGACAGGAGCACTAAATACAGGATCTTTGGAAATTCCATTTAGAAATTGAGATTGCCTTCTTGTTTTTGCTTTTGTACTTTTCCCCCTCCTCAGTCCAGGGAATCCTGGACGCTTCCTGATCAGACTCGCTTTGCCAGTGAAGACACTTCCGGGTAAACTTCTCGGTTCCCCTTCCCATCAGACGCCGCCTCGGCCTCCTTCAGGCTGGTGCTTCTCAGACTCTGACGAGCAGCTGGCATCCCGGGGCAAGGCCCGGGCTCTGCCTGGAGACCCTCGTTCAGGGGGGTTTCAACACGGACCCCAGACGTGAGGACCACTGCTCCCAGGCCAGATCCTTTCATCCCAGGGAACAACTCTTGGAAAGGAAGGAACCTAAAAATACCACTAAGAAGCGGTGGGCTCCCCTTCTGGGAAAAGCCTGCGATGCTGTTTTCCCAGCTCAGAATTTTTCGGGAGACTGTCACTTGAACCAAGCGGAAAGGTAACACCGAAACACTTTTCTCAGGTTTATTTAAGGCTCTGTGGCCACAGCGCTGGGTGCAGAGGGCTGACAAAAAAGATGCTAACAGGGCCTCCAAATTGATGGCATGTATCAGTGCTTCTCCATAAAGTCAAGTCCCTGATTCACCGCACCGCTTTGCCTTTCGCCTGCACTTACTACGGTTTGGACTAGAGTGCTCTATGCTTGTTGATGTTTGCGGGTTCGGGTTCGCTCCTGTGTCCCCACCCCCGGCCCCGCGTGCGACCCCAGAATACGGGGTCTTCACCATGCCCCTTCCTGCAGGGGCAGCCTGCACTCCTAGCTTCTCTGGCCTCATCCGCATCTCTCCCCACCAGCTCTTAGAGCACCACCTGCTCTGTGGTCCATCGGCCGGATTTCAGGCCCCCCCCCAGCCCGAGGGAAACATAGAGAGAACAGCGAGGGCCAAAGAGGAGGCACTTCGTCTGTGTTCCACGTGAGGGCTCGTTCCTGGGACGAGCACAACCCTGGCAATGCCTCCCTTTACTAATCAGTCTGTGGTCTCAGCGGAACCCTGGGCTGGCCTCCAGCTCAGCTCATTCCCTGTCACCCTGGCTCTCATCTACTTGTCTAGGTCCTAGAAGTAAAAACTCCTTTTGTCAACTAGAAAATTCTTTACAGCGTCTGCCCTTGGAGGCTTCCATCCAGTCAATCTCCATCTGGGTAACGAGGGCCCCTCGGAACAGAGGGTCAAAGAACTGTGGACATTTACAAATCCAAATACATCTGGTTTATTGTCTTTATTCCACAGAATACCTTTCCTCTATTAGTAGAAGGGGATTAACAGCAACTAAAAATGAAACAGATCCCAATTACTGAATATTCTTCCTTTCTACAGATTCAGAGGATAATAGGGGTTTTCTTTCTTCTTAATTCCCCACACAAATCTTGGACTTTTTTCCTGTTTTTCAGAAAGGAACTGCACAGCCTGAGGACCTGATGAAATAGACAGAGCAGCCTCTATTCTCACATCCTCGGGGGCATGGGGGTGGGGTGGGGGGGGAGCAGCAGGACCCTGGCCTGGCAGGGAGGGCACACGAGCAGCCCTGTAAACCAAAAGTGAAGCGTCCCAAATCTGAATGTTTATAAGAGAAGCACACCCCGAAGACTTCCCAGACCTGTTTCAAATCATCTTCTCAGCAGAAGAAATGCTAAAGGAAGAGAGCCCTGGTCGGCCTGGGGTCCAGCTGGCTTGGCCGTGAACAGCGGAGAAGTTCTAGGTGCCGTGATGTTCTTTAGGAAACGCGGCCGGGGAACTTTGAAGTGAATATGGTGTTTTATTGAGGAGAGGGTGGCACCTAAAGGTTAACAGTCCCATTTGCTGATGAAAATATCAGAGAGCAAGCGAGGGACATTATACAAATAAATACCGTGGATACCATTTGAGGGTTCTGACCTTTACGGGACATTTGCCTAAACAGTCTTAATTTTTATACCCTGGCTATCAACGTATGCAAAGATAAAACGTCCTGCAAAGAAATTTAATGTGCAAACAAGACATTTCAGAGACAGCACTGGAGCCAAGAACTGTGCTTAAAAGCCTTCAAGTTGAAAACCCTCAAACTGCCTTTCCCTCTCTTGCCAAGAACCGGGCTTATCTTCTTTATCCCCTGCTACTCCTTGCTTCTAAAATACGGCGTATCCTATTTCTCAGGCCATTTTCTACCACCCTGCTTTATACAGACTTGAATGGATAGGCAGTCAACATAGTGGATCAACCCAAAGAAACAATCTCTTCCTTCTCATAAACTTAAGACAGCACTTTGTCTCATTTGTTTAAAAAAAAAGTAAGCACTTAATAGTTTAGGTACAAAGGAGAAAACGATGTCCTCGGTGAAGGCAAGGACCTCCAGCACCCTGGGGATATTTAATTGAATACACAGATCTGCTCGGTCATAGAAAGAACCGATTTATTTGTTTTTGTATTTAATAGGCAGCCGGGAAACAGATATTCACTGAGCATTTTTCTACCGGGCACTGTCTTTTCTACAGGCCTTACGGTAGCGAGTAAAATGGATACAGTCGCTGCCCTCATAGGATTTAAAATCTAATAATTCAAGGGAAACTCGGCTAGTACCCCCAAATGCTTATTTAACAGGAACTTACAGTTTTCAAAAGAATGTATATTGCACGTTTGAGATAAGACTAACCCTTCCTCCAACAAAGAAAACACCACCAGAAACATCTTCAAGGGTTAGCCGGAAGAAAGAAAAGAAGCGGCCTGGGACTCGGTCCCAGCAAGAGGAGGGGCAGTTTCACCGACTGGCTTCAGCACTAACCCAGGACTGCCACACTTTCTCTCCAGGAGCTTATTCTGACAGGCGTGACCACCAGCCGGCAAGGAATGTCACCATCTAGGGCCCAAAGCAGAAGGGCGTCCCTCTGGTTTAAGGTGCCCCTGCAGTGGCTCACGGGACAGATTCTGAGCCAGGGTTCCACCCAGCCTGGCTCCAGGGGGACAGCGTTCGCCTAGCCGGTGGCGGATGTTTGAGAAATCACGGCAGGCGGAAGGACCGGGGCCCGGGGGCGGTGCGGGCGGTCTCACCACCGAGACAAGTGTGCGGCGTAGACTCAAACCATGTCCCCATAATCCTCGGCCTGAGTTTTAAAACCCCCGACAGAGCTGGATGCTGGCGAGAGATGACCATCCCGAGGGATGCTCCTCTTTTCCTTGGTCCCCAGCGGCGGGAGCCTCGTGACCCGGAGGGACGCGCCAGCCCCTTACCTGCCGGTTCAGCCTGATGGACAAGACGTTGCTGGAGTAGCTGTAGCTGCAGATCTCCGTGCCCTTCTTGAAGTGGTAGACGTTCATCTGACGAGGCTTCGCGTGGCTCACCACCACCACCAGGCTGCTGGAGAAGAGGCGCTCCACGATGCAGACGTCGGGGATGTCATCTGCGGGCAGGGGGTGGGGAGGCGGCCGAGGGCACGCAGACGTCAGCCCGCCGGCCTCCTCGGGGTCCTCCCTCCCTTGCCGCCCGCTTGCAGAGATTCCCCGCCCCCTCCCTCGACAGTGAACTTTTACCCGTTTCCCAAGTTCCCAAGCCCTTTCCACGATGGACAGTCAGGCAGACCCCGGCGATCAAGCCGGGCTTTCCAGAGCATCCCCTGATGCCCTCTGCGGCTGGAATCACAGCCCCGCCCCCGGGGCCGCCGTCCTCTCTGCAGAACATATCTGGGAGGTTTGGATCAATCCACTCTTCCTCCACGGGAGGTTGCAAAGGGGTAACTACTCTGCCGGGAGGCTCTGCTTTCGGAATTCTTCTGGTCCCTGTTGCTAAAAGGTACAGGTGCCACCATGATGGGGGAGGGGAGGGGGCAGGAACAGTGAATTCTGTGCCTCCTGCCCGTCTCGCTGTGCTCCCTGACTCTCTCCGGAATCCCTTTCCTGTTGATAATACCCCGGACATCTGTGTTATGACCAGGGGAGTCCTTCTGTACCCAGGAAGACGGTAGATCAGGAGGCCTCTTGAGCGCCTGTAGACAGGAGGCCTCCGTGTCTTTCTGGAAACATTCTTTTCACATGCCTGCCTTTCTTGGGCTCCAGCAAGTCCCATAGGGAACAACGCGGGACAGATACAGAGCAGAATCTTCACAAAAATGTTATAATAAAAATAACATCTTACAAGTGAACTGGGAGCCTAAGATATTATTTGCCAAGCCGCTTTCTTCCCAGGAAACCCGAAGAGTGTGTTTTCGTCAATATGATGGTGGCATAAACAACAACCTTCCCTGAGACAATGAGAGAGGCACATTTCTAAGCTGGACTTGTTTTTAACATTCACTAGAAGTACTTCAATGTCTTTGATATGGATTCTGTGAATGGGAGACTACTGCTTTATTAAAACAAGGAAAATACTTCCATGACTGAATGAATGTTACCAATATTCTACAGTGCCGATAAAAGGGAAAAAAAAAATCGTAAGTGAACTTTCAGTTTGACAGTTATCAAAACTGATGACCGTGCATATGAGTATACGAAAAAGTGTCAACAATACAGTTTCAAAGGATTTCTTAATGTAAAAAGAGAATGTTACTTCAGCTATTGCCAAATCTCACTAGTGTTTCATGGTGGGGTTTTTTTTTTTTAAAGCAAGTGGAAACAATGATTTATATTTAAATCTGAAAAAACACTGACTCTGTAAGTTTGTGGGTTAATGGAGGGAAATGCAGAGAGTTGAGCAGCGCCCCAGCTTCGAGTCTAGAGGGAGGATTTGCTGCCCTGAGGTTCTCACACGCACACACTTACTGCTTCCGTGGACGGGGTCCAGCTGCTCCACGGAGCTCAAAGAAAACAGCTTATAACCAGATTTGGTTCCAATCGCGAGGGATCTGTGAAGGCAAGGACAGCCTGGGAATGACAACAGGTACTGGGTCCAACCACAGGTGTGTCTGAAGAGAGACACCCTCCGTCCCTCTAGCCTCAGATAAACATACAGCCTCAGGAGCCAAGACATTTGATCACTTTCTAGACGGAGGAGCAAGTATGCCTTGTCAGGTGGGCAGGTCCAGTCGAAAGGAAGTCAAAGACAGCTACATACAAACATGTGAAATGGCGAAGAGACCTGAAACTGAATGGGCTCTATCGTCAAATGAAGTGTCAGACCCACCAGAGACCATGCTTTCCCAGCTGGGCAGAAATGGGAAAAATGGCATGTTTGACAATATTCATCACAGTGCTACCAAGAGGTAAATTATTTTTTTTTTCTTTCCTTCCTTCCTCCCTCCCTCCCTCTCTCCCTTCCTTCCTTCCTTCTCTCCTTCCTTCACTTTCTTCCTTCCCTCCCTCACTCCTTCCTTCCTCCTTTCTTTCTTTCTTTCTTGCTTAAAAAAGACATACGTGATCTTAGAAGACACAGTGGGTCATTAGCAGGCAAAATTTAATAGACGCTTCCTTCCATCACTTTCCATGAAAGCATCTCAGATACTTTATACCAGTTGTTCTCATCCCTGCTGCACATTAAACTCACCTGGGAAGCTTTAAGAAAAGTCCTGATGACTGTCTACCCTGCTCCCCCAGCCCTGTGCTTTTTATTTAATTGGATTTCTTTCTTTTTTTTGTTTTTTTCAGTTCAAGTACTTTCATGGGCAGCCATTCATGGGCAGCCATGGTTGAGAACTCTGCTTCACAAAGCCAGCACTGCACCCTACCAACAGAGCAAAATCGAAACCTTATCTGGGACAACGGGGGCTAAAAGAATTTTGTCTTCTTCTTCTTTTTTTTTTTTTTTTTAATTTTTTGGCTGCGCAGTGCAGCCTGTGGGACCTTAGTTTCCTGATCAGGGATCAAACCCACGTCCTCTGCATCGGAAGTGCAGAGCTTTAACCACTGGACCGCCAGGGAAGTCCAGAATCTTGTCTTCTTAATTTTTCACTCTTCAACCGATAGATACAGAGTGTGCACCCATGTTTCCTTGGCCCCAGGATGAAAGCAAACGAGTCAGTTTTGTTCGGCAGCTGAGAATTCCTACCCAGCTCTCTCCTGCTTTGCCCTCAACACCTCAGTGATGACCAAAATCTTACCCAGAGCACCCTCAGAATAAGCCCTCAGACCCTGACCCCTGGGAAATGGGATGTCAGGGCCGAAATGGACCTTAAAATGGTCTTACGTAGACCTAACAATTAGTCCAACTCCCTCATTCAAAATAAACATATGAAAAGGTGAGCTTCGGCTCTTCACAGGGAGACATGACTAAAATAAGCAGCTTACTGCTACAAGCCTGGATGGCCAAGGCTCTTGTTTCACTAGCCTAAAAGAGAGAAGGTCATATGATTCTCCCTGGAATTTTGTTTTTTTTCTACCCTAACATTTGTTCTTCCCTGGAATGGCGGTTGACTTTTAATCAGCAAGGTGGCCGCTTCTGCTTCTTTACTCCCCCCCCCCGCCCCCGCCCCCAACCGACCTGCTGAGCAGCTAACCTGGGGAATTAGACGTTTGCATCAGGCAACAGTGTGCTCAGAACTGCGGCTTGGCTTCTAATGACAACAAACTCGAAAGGCCAGCCAGCCGCATCTTAAAACTTCAAGATATACATACTCCATAGTGATCACTGTTTCTAAACCTTCTTCCCGTAAACTTTTTTCACATAAATATGTGTGCAGTTAGTTGCAAACCAAGGTTTCTAAAGCTTGCAAGTAAGGGAAAAAATGTTGTAATTAGAGTCTTATAATATTAACCAAAAGATCTGGCAACTTGAAATAACTTTCAAACATATGCCCTTCTCCACAAGAATTTTAAATATGGGAAATGGCAGTGTGATCACTGTTGTGTTTTAAATGGTTGATCAATGACCACAAAACACTCTGAATCAAGGAATTCAGACTAAAACCTTATTTCATTCATAAGGCCTTTCTGTAGGAAGAAAAAAAATTCTCATCACCTCTCATGAAAATGGGATTTGGGACAAATACATACCACGAACCAAGTGAAAAAAACACACCCAAATTGTCTGGCACAGGGCCAAGCATGAAGGATGAGTGAAGACTGCTAAAGGTTAGTTGTCTTCTAACTAACCTTCTCCAGAAAAACTGGACCCTATTTTTTTTTTTTTTTTTTTTACCGGTACGCGGGCTTCTCACTGTTGTGGCCTCTCCCGTTGCGGAGCACAGGCTCCGGACGTGCAGGCTCAGCGGCCATGGCTCACAGGCCCAGCCGCTCCACGGCATGTGGGATCTTCCCGGACCGGGGCGCGAACCCGCGTCCCCTGTATCGGCAGGCGGACTCTCAACCACTGCGCCACCAGGGAAGCCTGGACCCTAAATTTGGCCTATACTTATAGAAAAAGACACGCCGACACTCCGAAATGTATTCGGCAAGGGGCTTGACTTATTTTAAAATCCAAGGCCATACCCTCTAAGGCTCAAAGCAACTGCCTGTGACAAAAACTTTTATTTATAGGTGCGACAGAGCTGCCCAGCAGAGCCAGGAAGACAGAACTGACAGTAGGGACTAAGGACATTATCTTCCCAAGCACCCTACGGTTTTGAAAATAACATTCTTATCCAACCGCTATAGAAAGCTGGGACTTACCTAGAGTAAAAATTAACATCCCTTTAAAAAAAATGTAATAACAATGCTACAAAGCAGAATTGAGAACATTTCCTACTAAGAAGCAAACTAGCCCTAGTTCCCCTCGTTAACCTGCTCTCAACTGGGAAGGCAAACACCCAGGCATTTCAACAGCCATCCTCTCTTGCAAAATGTTTCTTACAAAACATCAGAAGCGAATCTAGACCATCATTTTTGTAAACTCTGGCTGTCAACCCATGAGAAAATAATTTAGTAAGTCACGAATGGCTTTAAAAAAAAAAGAAACACAAAATACCAGAGGGTACTGCACACATTAAGAGCATGTTGTGAATTGCTTTTCAGTGATATGATACGTGTGTGTGTGTGTGTGTGTGTGTGTATACACACACATCTATATCTGGATATTGGGTAATGTTGTAACATGTATTTCTTATTGTGGGCTGTGGTCAAGGGAAGCTTGAAAGTCCCGCTTCTAACCCAGTTGTACAGCTACTGGATTACACGATTACACATACAGCTTTTTCGAACAAAGGTATATCGTTTGGCAGAGGGTGTTTTTAAACAGAAACACAAAGGGAATGGAAGCCAGGGTTGCTTATGGTACACGATGGCCTTAATTACACCACTGAATGTTCAATATTAGCATAGCCCAGGCACAGACGGCCAACACACACCTGAAGCCGACTCCAAACAAGGAGCACGACAGAGACTGGTACAGCAGGAAATGGGGAACTGGGAAGAGGTCATCACTGCTTAATGCTCTGGGTGCACATTCCAAAGAGATTATTCCATATGGTGCCCAGAGCTGGTGTCTAACAATCCCATGAGAAGAGGTAAGGGAGCAGCAGTTTGCTTCTAAGGGACACCCTCCAGCTGTCTGAAACGCAGTTCAGCAGCTCCCGGCTCTCTGGCCAAAGTCCCAATGGGAACATCAAGGTGAAACGTTAAAAATCCAGTCAAAAGGCAACAGAGTGGAGTTCACGCTTCTCCCGGAAGGCAGCCTGGGCGGGGAAAGGGCTCCTGGACTCCCAGGAGGAGGCTCGGCCTCTCCAGTGGGCTACGGGAAGACACAGTGAGAGCAATGGAGAGGCTCCTGACGCCCAGATCCGGCGGGCGAGGTGCCCTGAGCCGGGGCTGGGACCGGGGCTGGCCTGGCCGCAGGGATAGGCTGCCTCTGAGTCATTGGCCCTGCCCAGATGCCACGTTGAGATGCTCAAGGACAAATGGGAAAGTTTTTCCTGTACTCCCATCTTCCTGGGCCCCAACTACCTCGCCTCGGGTCCGCTTGCAACTTCCCCGTCCTCTCCCATCTCCTTTGCTTTGGCCTCTGCCCCTCCTTCCCCAGACCCCCACTTTGGTCACTACCCCGCCCCCCCGTCCCCCCACGTTCCTTGGCCTCCTTCAGCCCCAATCCCCCGGCTAACTCCCTCCTTCTCCCCCCGGCCGGGCCCTCCTGGCTCTCGGCCGGCAGCGGGCGACGGGGGTGCTCAGCCCCCTCCTGGAGGCCGGGGAGGCCGACGGGGCGGCCCGGAGACCCTCATCGGTCCGGGCAGCACCGGCCGTCCGCCGAGGCCTCTGGGGACGTAGGCCCGCGCCTCCTGCACAAGTTGCCAACTGGACGACACCCCCGATCGCGACTTTTCACCCCCACCTCCCGGCAGGGCAGGCGCCTCGGCTTACGTGCAGTCCTGGTTGAAAGAGAAGCAGCTGAGCGCCTCCTCGACCCCGCCCGAGGGGCCATCCGCGGCCCCGGCCTCCATCGGGGGCTCGACCCGCAGCTCCGAGCGAGCGACAGCCACCTCAGCAGCCCGCTGGCGCCGACCCCGCGGGCCGGGTTGCCCGCCCCCTCAGCCCCGGCCCCGCCCCCGGCCCCGCCCGGGCCCCGCCCGGGCCCCGCCCGGGCCCCGCGTCGCCCCGCCCCTCCTCGCTCAGCTCCGCCCCGCCCCGCCCCCTCCTGCGGGTCCCGCGGACCCAGCCGTCGATAGGGTGGGGTCCCCACTGCCGGCCTCCATTGGTCGTGAGCCCACGCCCCGGCTCACCCTTGGCCAATTGGCGACGGCTGTGGGCGGTACCGCCCTGCTGGCGACCCGCCCCCAACTCCGAGACACGGCTTGCCATTGGGAGAAGGCGCGTGACGCGAAGGCTGCAGGCCACGTGGCGGTGTTTTCACTGCCAGGGCGGCCGGGCAGAGCGGGAGGAGGGAAGGGCCAGGCAGCTGGGCCCGGCCTGCGGGCTCCGGTCCGGCGTCTGCGTCGCGGCCGCGGCAAAGCAGACCGGCGGGCGCGTTCGTTCCGACCCCACCCAGCCCCGTGTCCTGGGTAACACTCCGTCTACTAAACTTACAGTTTAGTAGAGAGCGTTGGACGCCAAAGCCCCACCCTCTCGTAGAGTCTTCAAGCTGCTTAGAAGACTGTTTCTAACAGGAGGATGCTGAGGCCAGATAGGTAGGACGTCGTCTTATCTATTGTACGTTGAGAACTCTTACCACAGGTCAAGCACCGTGTTAACAATGTGTATTATCTCGTTGAATTCTTACAAAACTTTGGGAGGAAAGCGTAATTATGCCCAATTTAAAGAAGCTGTAACTGAAGCACAGAACTGCTAGACAATTCTGCCTGAAGTAACACAATAAATGGTAAAATGTGGTTTTGTCTGATTTCAAAACCCGTGCACCGACTCGGCTAGACAGTTTTTGGCAAAACCTATCTGATCTGTAGCTGAAAAAATGAAATAAAATGGGTATAGGATGTTGTATTTTATGAAAAGGATGAAGTCTTGAAGACAGCACAGTAAAAACCTCATGTAATTCGAGGTGAATCCAAACGGTCTCTCTTCCCAAGATGAATACATGTTGCCATGTAGAATTATCAACACAACTAATGAATCAGTAGCTCTGCTAGTTTTGGATGTATATAATTACTGACAAATTTTTAATTCCTGCTTTTCAAATTTTGAGACGAAATGATATTTTATTGTTGTTGTACCACTGCATTTCAGACTGGTATAATTCAAATTTTCTCTTTTGTGACAAAACTGTATATATGTATATAGGAAACTTGGACCTACAGTGGGTGAGTGAAGAGAACTGTTTCTCTTAAGCTTTTCTGGTTGACTTCTGGTTTGGGTTTTCTGAAATGCAAATATAACAGTTTCTTTTTTCAGTGCTATTATTCTTCCTCTCAACTGATGTAAAAATAGTTCAGCTAACACATCTACAGATGTTGATTGCTCTTTAGTTGATTGTGAGGTGTTGTAAAAATCATCGTAAGGGAAGGAGCCGCCGCCTGGATGCTTTAACTGTGTTATCCTCGTAACGTCTCAGCTCAGAGGTGCTTTCCCTCTCCCCTCCCAGCTCAGGCAAATGCTGCAGTCCTTTTTGTTCTATTTAGAAAGCAAAAAGTCTGACATTCTAGGTGTTAGGTTGTTGGGAGAATTACATAATGTGCGCAATAGGTTTTTAAAGTGGAAGCTGTTATTACCAAGAATTTGGACTTTATGGGGTAGAGATGGGAGCTGGTGTTAGTTTTTGAGCAGGAGAGTTTCGTGATAAAAGTAGTGTTTTAGGCAGATAAACTCGGCCAGGGTGTGTAGAGCAGATTAGAAGGGAGAAAAGCCTAGACTAGTGTGAAATTTTTAGGAGCAAAAAGCATGTGAGAAACTAGGCTATAGGTTGGCAGCAAGGTCGGAAAGGTTAGGACAAACCCAAGAGAGATTCTTTTTTCTTGAAATGTATTTGACATATAACTTGGTGTCAATTTAAGGTGTACAACGTGTTGATTTCATACATTTATGTGTTGTGACATGACTGCCATTGTAGCGATAATTAGCACCTCATCACGTCATGTGAAGAGATGTTTTGAAGGGCGCTGTCCACTAGAAGGATAATGTGAGCCACAAATGTGATTAAAAATTTTCAAGACGTGTCATTTAAGATTTTCTAGGCCCCATGTTAAAAAGGGTAAAGAGAAATGGGCAAGTTAATTTTAATAATATTTAACTATTTAAATACTATTTAACATAACCCAGTACGTCAAAAATATCCTTTTAGTCGGTAATCCACGTAAAATTATTCATCAGCCAGTTTGGATTATCATTATTTTTTAGCATAAATATTTAAAATCCCGTGTGTCTTTTTCACTTATGGTATATCTCAGTACGCGCTAGCCACATTTTAGGTGCTCACGTGGTTGGTAGCTATCTTATTGCCCAGTGGGCTTCTGAGAGCATAAGCCTCAGGGCACGGCGGCTGATGGGGAAGGAGGGGCGGCAGGGAAGAAGACCGGAAGACTTAAAGCCGATTCCGTGGTCAGAAGGTGCATTGTGCTGCTTTCAGAAACCAGATGTCTGGCAGGTACTTAGGAAGCTGCATTTAGTTTCAGACACATTGAGGTGGTAGAGCTGATGCTCATTGGAGTTAAGGTTCAGACCTAGAGATGTAGATCTGGAGGAAAACGGGTCACTTCCCAGCCCCACTTTTTCCTATGAATGATCTCCCTTGTATATTTCCTACTGGGTCAATGGTTCACATCCCCCAAGGACCCATGTGGAAATGACATCCCAGGGCTGCCTCATCTGGTTTTATTTTTCCCAAGACAATACAGAAATCTGTATTTTATGTAAATGTGTATTTATAGAAATATTTATTTCATAGAAGCCTATATTTTTACGTACACATGTTAAACGCTGACAACTAATTCTTCTTTTTAAAAAAACACTATGTGAGCCAAACTAAATACATCAGCTGGCTAGATGTGGTTTGTGGAGGGCCAGTTTATGACTTCTGTTAGAGGCAGAAGGAGCCACTTTGAGAGGTTCCACCATCAAAAAAAAAAAAAAAATCCCAGAAATCTGTTTGGATAAAAGGCCAAGGAAAAGGTTATAAATAAATTCAGAGGTGCTGAATTCATTTAATGCCAGGCTGGTTTTTCTTTTTTTAAGTCCTAGCTCGTGTCTAGGTTCTATAGGAGTGGAAACTCCTGATTTGAATATCAGGCTTATGGCATCTTAATCCTTCCACATTCTTGGAACAGAGATTTCAAGGCTGAATATCAGAAGCAAAGGAATATTGGGGGAGGGGCAGAGAACGCACAGTTTAGTGAAATGGGAACGGGATTTTGACTCTTTCTCTTTTTCCCAGTTGGAATTCCTCCGTGTCCATCTTTTCCCAGGCAAAATGTCCATTCTTTCTAGGGAGACAGTAAGTCAGCAAAATCTTGGGAGAATCAAGCCAGGGTCTGGGAGTCAAACATCCTTTGTAAGATAAAATTGCAGGCCACAATTCAGCTAATGGGAAGACTTCCTATTTGTGTAACAATCAGGTTGTAATTTAAAGATGCTGACCAGGGCATACACAGGGCATACACGGGGGAAGTTGGAAATGAGAAATCCTGTCTGATGCAACCTTCCGGTCACTCAATATGCTTGCCTGTGACACCCAACCATCTATAATTAGAGTAACTACTAGGTGAGTGAATACTGCTCCCGGCTGCTGCTTCTTTTTATAAAATCCATTCTATTTTTATAAAATCAAGTCACAGGAAATCATCTCCTTTCTCTTCTTGTTGATGTGTTTTAACACTCTGAGTGTGAGCTGAGGAAGAGTAGAACCACAACGGAGGAGGGTGTATGGTGGTCCTTGCAGGACAGAGGAGAGGGGGAGAGGCAATAGAAAATAGGTAAGCCTTTGGGGCTGCAGAGAGGGAACGGCGATGGGTTATGATGTGAAGGGAGCTCAAGAAGTTAGCCCCACAGTTCTAAGTAGGAGAGGAGGGAACGGGCTGTAGGGTGATTTCTGGGAAAGGAGATGGTCCCATGGGATTGGCAATCAGGAAGTCCCCAGCCAAGGGCCTGGCTGAGCAAAGGCACAACTGGGCTTTCTTGTTACTCACCGTGGGCACCGTCTGTGTGGGAGAGCACGGCTGCAGTGAGTGAACAGCCCCTGGGATGTGCCTTTGTTCCCCAAACGGAACCGTTATTTCTGGGCTTTTTGCTTGAAAAAAGGGAGGGCAGGGAGCAAAAACTAACAGCCTTTCTAATATTCCTTGACTTACGTATTTCCTCTCAAGGGTAAGAAACAATGATATTTCACTGAAGAACTGGTGTCTTTGTCTTCACCCCCTCCCCGATCTGTCATATTTTGGCTTCCAGAATAATCTTCCTAAAACACCAAAGCAAATCACAAATTCTCCATAGATAGTTGCTGGTCAACTGACATTTACAAAGACAGTAGCTTTCTATGCCTGCATTTGCAGACGTACCTTGAGCAAATGGTCTATCATTCAACACAATGTGGGGAGGTTCAACCATTGAGTTTCTGTTCCCTGGGACGTCTGAAGACCAGCTGAGATTACAGACATGGGTTCATCGGATCAGCCAATCACCCTGGCTTAAGTGTTAGAGTATCTGGAAATGGAAAACAAAGCTTTATGGAAAACTTGGCTTGAAGCCTCATACAGCTTCATTTAATGCTCACTACCTCTGTTCTGTCCAGGACATTTTATCCCCATCATGCAGCCGCGTAAACCCATCTTGAGAGACGTTGGATAAGTTTCTCAGGGTCCCAGGAGATGCTGTCTTCACTCAGTTCCCTCCACTAGATTCTCGGGTCACCATTTCATGCTGCCTCTTGCATTTCTGTAGCTCAAGGTTGGAAACAGAGCTGGAATCTGAAGCTCTACCTCATTGGCTAGAGAGGCAGGGCAGAGAGGAAAAGGATTGTGCCAAGAAGGCCATTGGTCAAGCTCAAAGGGGAGGCATGGAGTCCTGCAACTTTTCAAAAAGGTCCAAAGCTTTGCTTAACATTTGCCAGGGTACTCCAAGTAGAGTTGGCCCTCTGTATCAGTGGATTCCGCACGCATGAATTCAACCAAACTTTGATCGAAAATATCCCCCCAAATTTAAATAAATAAGGAAATAAATTCCGGTTCCAAAAGGCAAAATTAGAATTTGCCACGTCAGTAACTATTTACACAGCACTTACATTGTATTAGGTATTGTAAGCAAGGTAGAGATGATTTGAAGTATTTAGGAGGGTGTGCCTAGGTTATGTGCAAATACTATGCCGTTTTACGTAAGGGATTTGATTTTGATATGGGGCAGGGGTCCTGGAACCCAATCCCTGTGGATACCCAGGGTCGACTGCACTAAAAACATCTTTTGCTCTCAAGCAAAGTGTTAACCTGTGCTCCTGGGTGGAAGTGGCTAGTTGATAAATGATGCTGTAGGACTCTGGGTTTCTTCCTGGTCTAGAGAGATGGCCTAGGGAGTGGTAACCATTCCCTGGAATACTTGTCTCTAGGAAAAAGGTGATTTGCGAGGTCTTAGGACGGCAGGGCGACGGCTAAGAATCCAACGATGCGTGGTGAACAGCGCCATCTAGCGGTCCACAGTATTCGGTTCCAGGCTGGTGGGTGGATTTTGAAGGAAAGACTGACTTCAGGGGAAAGATCTGGGGATTTGATTCTAAAGCTTTGGAAGAAGAGTCCCCGAGGCTCCCCATGTGTTCTTCCAAAGCCTCTTTACTGTCTGTACATCGAAAACACAGAGGCCTCACTCCCCACTTCCTGTGCTGGAGGAGACGTTTGGAAGGCGTTTGCATATTCACTCATTTGAAAAATGTTTATCAGGTGCCTATTATGTGCTTGCCACGGTTCCAGGCCCTGGGGATGCACCACGGGACAAAATCCTTAAAAATCCCGCCCAGGGCTTCCCTGGTGGCGCAGTGGTTGACAGTCCTCCTGCCGATGCAGGGGACGCTGGTTCGGGCCCCGGTCCGGGAAGATCCCACATGCCGCGGAGCGGCTGGGCCCGTGAGCCACTGAGCCTGCGGGTCCGGAGCCTGTGCTCCGCAACGGGAGAGGCCACAACAGTGAGAGGCCCACGTACCGCAAAAAAAAAAAAAAAAAAAAAAAATCCTGCCCAAAGATCTAAATAGACATCTCTCCAAAGAAGACATACAGATGGCCAACAAGCACATGCAAATGTGCTCCACATCACTAATTATCAGAGAAATGCAAATCAAAACTACAATGAGGTATCACCTCACACCAGTCAGAATGGCCATCTACAAATAATAAATGCTGGAGCGGGTGTGGAGAAAAGGGAACCCTCCCACACTGCTGGTGGGACTGTAAAGTGGTAGAGACGCTAAGGAGAACAGTATGGAGGGTCCTTAAGAAACTAAAAATAGAACTACCATATGATCCAGCAATCCCACTCGTGGGCATATATCCTGAAAAACTATAATTTGAAAGGTTACATGCACCCCAATGTTCATTGCAACACTATTTACAATAGCCAAGACATGGAAGCAACCTAAATGTCCATCAACAGAGGAACGGATAAAGGTGTGGTACATATGTATTGATACAATGGAATATTACTCAGCCATTAAAAAAGGATGAAATAATGCCATTTGCAGCAACACGGATGGACCTAGAGATGATCACACTAAATGAAGTAAGCCAGACAGAGAAAGACAAGTATCATATGACATCACTTATATGTGGAATCTAAAAAAAATGATACAAATGAACTTATTTACAAAACAGAAACAGACTCACAGACTTTGATAACAAACTTATGGTCACCAAAGGGGAAAGGTGGGCGGGAGGAATAAATCAGGAGTTTGGGATTAACATACATACACACTACTAGATATAAAATAGATAACAAGGACCTACTGTACAGCACAGGGAACTCTACTCAATATTCTGTGATAAGTTATATGGGAAGAGAATCTGAAAAAGAATGGATATATGTATACGTGTAACTGAATCACTTTGCTGCACACCTGAAACTAACACAACATTGTAAATCAACTCTACTCCAATATAAAATAAAAATTAAATTTTAAAAAATAATAAAATTTCAAAGATTTTTTTTAAAAATTAAAAAAGTTCAGCCCACATAGGCAGAAAGACCACAAAGAAAAAAATAAAGTGGAGAATACCTGAGATGGCATGCGTGCTGAGAAGAAAAATAAAGCAGTGAAAGGGCGTCTGGAAGAGTTGAGGAGGGGGTTGATTTCACGGAGAGAAAGCAGGGAAGGCCTCCCTGGAAGATTCCCTTTGAACAAAGGCCTGAAGGAGAGGTGGGAACAGTTTCCGCAGGCCCGTGGGGAAAAGCATTCTGGGCAGAGGGAAGGGAAGTGCTCACGAAACACGGTGGAGGCCAGGGTGGTTGGAACAGAGAGAGGAGGGGGCAGAGTCCGTAGGCAAAGAGGTCAGAGGGGAAGTGCTCGGGGTGTGGGAGAAGTGCGGAAAACCCCTGGACGTTCAGACGTACATTTGAACAGAGTCACGCAGCTGTGTTGGAATAAATGGCCGGTGTCTTGGGAGACTCGCAAGTCACCTTCGTGTGTCCTTGGGAGACTCGCAAGTCACCTTCGTGTGTCTTGGGAGACTCGCAAGTCACCTTCGTGTGTCTTGGGAGACTCGCAAGTCACCTTCGTGTGTCCTTGGGAGACTCGCAAGTCACCTTCGTGTGTCCTTGGGAGACTCGCAAGTCACCTTCGTGTGTCCTTGGGAGACTCGCAAGTCACCTTCGTGTGTCCTTGGGAGACTCGCAAGTCACCCTCGTGTGTCCAAAGCTCCCGAAAGCCCAGTATTGTGTTTATTTACCATTGTTTCACAGGCTTATTTAGATCTCTCGTTTTCCAGGAACACTCACTAACTTGTGGGGCTTGAGAAAGTAAAAATCAGCCCCGACAAGCCGGCCCAGATGTTCCCGGTAGTCATAAACACGTCCAGTGCGAGGCCACAGCGCAGCTGCAAAGTGCCTGTGAGTGGCTCCTGTGTTCTTATCACTGCCTTCCCCAGAGGTGCTTTGTTCTTCTCACCCCCGGGACAGAGATTTTGGAGATACCCAATGGTTAGAGCACGCCGCTTCAGGACCACCTCCAGCCCTGACCTGACTCCTGTTTCCCCTGCGCTTCCCACCTTAGAATCACTCGGCACAAACCCAGGTCCTACAGAAGCCCCTTCCCACACAGCCTCTTACTGAGACACCCCATCTGGTGTACACCTGCCCTTGCTGCAGTAAGTGAATAAAACCAACACTGCCTGGGCGAACCTGGAGGTCTTTACCTCGAACGGTTAGCAGACCCCAGTGTTTTGTAGAGTAAAGTTGGAGAAAAGCTGGACAAAACGATGACTTCCTACAGTGAAGTTCCTCGAATCTGAAGCTAAAGTGTCGCATCCCACCTGAAATGTCCTGTGTACTCGTTGGAAAACAGTGCGCGGTCAATGAAAGGGTTGAGGACTGTCAAATAGCTTAAAATTTTGTCAAATACTTTAGAAATAGTGAGTGGGTATTCTTTTCATTAGTTTTCTCTTGTCTGTCCGGTCCTTCCTGCTGCTGACATTTTTGGCTGAATATTTGTGCTACAGACCCTCTTGGCTTGACTGGGGGCTTCATACTCACCCCTCCTACCCGGGGCTTTTTCCAGACAACACTCGGATGTCCAGAGAAAGAGCAGAGTGGTTCTAGGCAAACACGTCCACGTCCACACCTGAGTCACAGGGAGAGTGTACGCAAAGGTGATTCGCAAAATCGGGCTTGCACCTTGGAAAGCTCATTGCAGAAGTCGAGGATGGAGCAGAGGCAGAGATCAGGCTGGAGGCTGGTCCATCAATCCCAGCTTGAGGTGATGAGACCTGAACTCAGGTGACAGCTCGGGGTGGGCGGGGGGGGGGGGGGTAGAAGTTTCAGGACTCAGTGGCCTATTAGACCAGATGCTGGTGTCCATTGTGACAGCACCAAAGTTTCGTTGTTCTTTTCCCATACTTTTTCTGCTTTTAGTAAAATGGTCATTTATGTTTTCTCTGATCTTAGGTTGATGGGGTGAACTACATTGATTAATTTTTTTTAATTGAGGTGAAAGTCACATTCGGTTAACCCTTTTGTTTGTTTGCAGCACAATTTATTATCTGGTCATAGTGTTTGGGTATATTACTAGACATTGATTTCACACCGTTGTGACTTCTCTTGAGACAGAACAACCCCAAAAGAAAAGTTCAAGAGCGGTAAATACCAAACTTTCTGATCTACAAATGTGCACATATAAAATGCCAGCCATTTCTGGAATCATCCAGCGACCCCATGTTCACGGCTAGGTGTCTGGTGTTGGCAGTGCTGATTGTCGGAACATGTCACATGCGTTGGCCCCAGTTATTTTTATGTCATTTACCAAACATGTTTGCAGGGACGGGACAGCCTGGGGTCCCCTTCGTTTTACAAGCAGGAACCCCAAGCCGCTGGCTGCTCTGGTGAGCCTGAAGTCGTCGCTGTCTTCATGCTTTGGTGACAATCAAATGTCAACAGCCTCTGGCAACCAGGGCGGGACAGGACTGCAGTTTGGGCGGAATGTGTCTGGATCCATCCTGTTGACCCTAAACATGGAATAATTCTTCCATTGTCTCCATGTCGCAATAGTCTGGTCCCGCAGACTGCTCCGGCATGACCACATGGATAGCAGTAAATTCATCTTGTGTCCATTTCCACAGGTTTCCATTCCTCTTGCTGCATTAGATCTGCCAGCTGCAGCGTGTGTGGCCAAGATCTCGTGATAAAACTGCACATCACAGCCCTTCAACCGCTGGCTGCTGTGCAGCACTCAGTTAAGCAGCTGCTCTAAGGCCCTGTTTAGGGGAGGAGACTGAGTAGTGTAATTGATCGCATCACTTCTGTTGGGCTGATCTGCAGATACATTCAGCAAGGAGTTGTTCTGGTGTGGGCGAAAGCAGGACAAAGCAGTCCCATGAATCTGCTGGTGAATCTGCTCTCAGAGAGCGGGGTCGGGGAAGTGGGGGGCTTGGGGGTGCGGTTCCTGGCTCCCCTTGTAACCTCGGGCTAATTCTTGCTTCTTGAGTTGATCTTCAGAAACCACAAACTGCTCCCATTCGAGCTGCTGCTGGCGCATCTGAGCAGTTTGCTTCCTCTCTGTCTCTGTCAATCTCAGAGGTGTCAGTTTTTTGGAAAATTTCAGCTTTTTCTATTTGTTTTGCTTTGCAAATATTCTTGATGTTCCATGTTATATTTCTTTAAAAGGTCCCTTTTCAATTCATCTGTCCTTGGGAATGCAATCTCCTTCAGTTTCTTCATAATATCCTGCTTCTCAGGTACTCCACAGTTGCTGGTAATCTTAATACCTGGGAAGCCTTCCTACAAACAAGATAATAAATTGATTATAAAGAGCAAAGGCATTTGCCAAGTTTCCTTCCTTCAAATACACAAATGCCATCCTCTCCATCTCTATTCCAGATATCAAGTAGTGCCCCCTCCCAACAGACATGGAAAACAAACTTAACGTTACCAAAGGGGAAGGAAGGGAGGGGATGAATTAGGAGATTGGGATTGACGTGTACACACTACTATATATAAAACAGATAACTAATAAGGACCTACTGTAGAGCACAGGGAACTATACTCAACGTTTTGTAATAACCTATAATGGAAAAGAATCTGAAACAGGATAGATAGATATATGTATGTATGGATTACTGAATCACTTTGCTGTACACCTGAAACTAATACAATATTGTAAATCAACTCTACTCCAATAAAAAAAAATAATTACCAAAACAAAGTAGTGGCCTGGAGTGATATTTTCTTTGATGGTAACATTACAACCAAGGTTGCTCAGAACATGGACTCACTCTTCTGGGCTGAGGGAAACATCTTATTGTGAGGCATAGATAGCAGCTACTTCTTCCCCAGAATTCACAGAAAATTTCTGATCCATGTTGTCCTGTCTAAAAAATGAAGGTGTTCACTGTTTCTTCTCAATTATGTCATCATATTACTTCAATCTAATCAGAGATATAGTGGGCCATAAGAGCTAGATAACCCATTTATTAGAAAAGGATGTAACTCAGGAACAGGCAGATGGAAGAGATGCTTCAGGCGAGGGATGTGGGAAGGGGCTCAGAGCTCCCCTACCCTTTCCACACGCTACACTCCCAGCACCTCAACGTGCTCACCAACCTGGAAGCTCCAAAATTAACCTTTTTAAAGTGAACATTTCAGTGGCATTTAGTACATTCACATTACTGTGCAACATCCCTTGTATCCAGTTCTGGAACATTCCACTGCTCCAAAAGAGAACTCTGGACCCATTAAGCAGTTACTTCCTATCCTCCCTGCCCCCATCTCCTGGCCATTGCCAGCCTGTTTTCTGTTTCTATGGAATTACCAATTCTGAATATTTCACATAAATGGGGGTCCTACCACATGTGACCTTCTGTGTCTGACCCCTTTCACTGAGCATAATACTTTCAAGGTTCATCCATGTTGGAGCATGTACAGTATTTCATTTATTTTAATGGCTGAATGATATTCCATGGAATGTATGTACCATAATTTGTTCATCCATTCATCAGCTGATGGACACTTGAGTTGTTTCCACCTCTTGGCTCTTGTGAATAGTGCTACTCTGAATATGTGTGTACATGTAATTATTTGTGTACCTGTTTTGAATTCTCTTGGGTATAGACCTAGGAGTGGAGTTGCTGGGTTATGTGATAATTCTATGTTTAAAATTTTGAGGAACTGCCAAACTATTTTCCACAGATGTGGAACCATTTGACAGTCCATAGCAATGTACGAGGGCTCCAATTTCTCCACGTCCTTGCCAACACTTGTTATTCTCCATTTTTTTTTTATTACTGTAGCAGGCCCCGTGGATGTGAAAAACACTGAAGTTTTGTGCCATGTCTGCACAATTGCAAACACCTGGGACGTCCAAGTAGTGCTGGATCCCCCAGCTGAGCCAAAGCTGCGCTATGTTCTCAAGTTTCCCACATCTATTCTGGGTCACACTCTGGGCAACAAAGCTTTGTGTCACATAGAAAGTCGTTCAGCCTCAACACATAAATTCAAATGTGAATCCACGGGGCCAAGTCAAGGGACCAATATCTGAAGCAGATCCTGCGCTGCCGCCTCTGGCCTGTTCTTTCCATTCTGATCTTTTATTCTCCAGGTAAATCCTCTTGATGCACCACTGATTCTCCAGATATGCTGGGATGCACTACTCAGATAAGCTGGGGTATGGTTGCACCCCGGCTTTTGTTCAGCCCAGGGATCTCTGCTCTGTAGGTTTCTTGTTAGGGTGGAAGGTAGTGCCAATCACAGCTGACACAGGAGGACAAATTGCTTTGGGAACCAGAGCCTTTGGTTCCTTTGACTGTAAAGATGCTGCATGACATCAAAGAAGGAACGTCTTAGAGGTAGCTACTACCTGTGTCCCAGGCATAGGGTAGAAATATGGGATGGAGAGAGAGAGAGAGAGAGAGAGAGAGAACCAGATCATTGGTGAAGGGGTAGTGGCTGAAGCCATGAGATCAGGTAACGTGTAATGGAACATGTGTCAGTTGGTGAAGAACTGGAATGAAATGTCCTGGTGTGATGTTTGGAGTATTCCTTTAATTTTAGTTACACTATCAGGAGGGAGGCTGGCTTGCGTGCTGAGCTGGTCAGGGCAGCTCTAAGTCACACATTGCTGATGAGTGAGCACCTCTGTTATAAACGGAAATGTGAACTGTCAAGCGCTCCTAGGCTGCAACTGCGTGCTGCACAGGGTCGCCTATTCTCCTTATTGATTGCAAATAGACGCAGGGAATAAAAAGCTGGTGTGTTTTCCAAAAACACGACTGAGAGTTTTTTTTTTAAAACCGAAGTGGGTGTGATTTAGATGTTTCATGATTTCTCTGACACCAGAAACATCCTTTGGTGGGGTTCTAATTTCTTATGGAAGTTTGGTTCCAGAAGCTATTTAAAAGCCTAAAGGAAAGACATCAAGTGGATAAGATGTATCTTAAAATATTGAAAGTGGCAATTTCCTAGGTCCTTAGTTCTTCCCTTTCTGGTCTCTCCCCAGGGATCTGCTCCCACATTTGGCGGTTTAAGTCAGCCTCTATCTACAGTTGACCGTGGTCTGACCTCACTCTCTGGAATGCTCTGCCTGCCTCTGATTTTCATGGCATGTCAACATGCACTCCGATGGCATTCCTGACGATGGCATTCTTGACAGGGGATCTCTTTCTCCCGAGCTCTTGAAAGAATCCTGCTTCAGCGACTCCCAGGGAATGGTGGGAGAGGTGTTTTTTAAAAAGAGATTTGTCACACACCAAGGACAACAGTCATTTACTTTGCACCCTTTTATGCATGGACTATTTGCATGGTAGGCTGTTCATTTCCATTCTCCTATTCTCCCAATCCATGAACATAGTATAGATTCTGAGGTCTTCTTGACCCAGGTCTGAAATTTCTCATGAACACATAGCCCAATGCCTTACACCCCCCAGGGATTCTTATCACATTAGCCTGTGTATTTCCTTCAGAGCAGTTATCACAACCTGAAATTATCTTGTTTGTTTATTTGTTTACATGTTTACTGTCTATCTGCTCCATCTAGAAGGTAAGCTCCATGAGAGCAGGGTCTTCTCCCAGCATCTAGAGCAATGCTTGACCCCATAGTAGGAGCTCATGAAATATTTGTTGAATGACTGACTTACAGAATCAATAATTTTAAAATCATATAAAACTTATTAATTAAATTTATAAATTAAAGTTAAACTTTCCATTAACTCATCATCAGTATCTTTTCTTGTCTCTCCTAAACAATGATATTGTCCAAATTTAATTGGTATTATGACCAAATGTCAATTAACTATATTAGTGGCTCTCAAATTTTTGGATTCCCTTGACACTCAACAATTATTGAGGGCTCCAAAGGGCTATTGCTTGTGTGGGTTTTATCTATCATTATTTGGTGCAATAGAAATGAAAACTGAGAAGAGTTCAAAATATTTATTAATTCATTCATTACAAAATAATAAACCCATCATATACTGACATTAGTACCATATTTTTTTCTGTTTCCAAAACAAACAAAAAATGGGGAAGAGGAGCTTTGTTCTACATTTTTACAAATCTCTTTCATGTCTGGCTTAATAGAAGACAGCTGGATTATCATAGCTGCTTCTGCATTCAGCGTGTGGTGACATCACATTAACGAATAGGTCACTCCCTTATTATCCAACAAGAGCCTGGAGATTTTTATACTGTTATTTTCCAGGACAGGATAAGGGACATATCACTCAGAGCTCTTTCATGTAAGCAAAGAAACAAACCCTTGATGACGTAAGTAGAAAAGGAATTTATTGAACGTATATTGGGTGGCTCACAGCACTTCTGGGAAGGCAGGAGAACCAGGCTCCGGCAATGTGCCAGTTGGGGCCAACACCCGAAAGCACAGTGTAGAATTGGTTGGGTGAGAACACCATCCAGGATTCCATCCACGGGATGTGAGTAGGAAAGCAGTTAATGGAAACAATGCAGCCTTGACATTCTGTGTATTTTCCCTGTGCCTTTTGAGGGATACAAGTTTCAAATGGCTTTAATCAGCGCAATAGCCTCATGATTATTTATTCTCTAATCTCTTGCTGGCTGGTCATGCAAAGGAGTCCATGTGGAAAGACAGCTCTGAGCATCCTTTCCCCCTTGATTGCAGGTCAGAAGTGTTGTCTTGGTTCCCGGTGCTGTGAACTGCCCTGACTCTTCACTTCTTATTCTGTGTCTTTGCGGCATCTGTCTTCTTCTCGAAACACTTGCCCCCCTCAGCTTCTGCGACCCCCATTCTCTCCTGGTTTGCTGCCTGCTTTCTAACATCCCTTCTTCCCTTTATCTTTTTGTTCTTGGTCCTCCTCATGCCATCTTCCTTCTTCTCTTTGCTTCTCTCTCAACACCTGCTACCGGGAAGGATGTCACTCATGCCCACGGCTTTGAAATGAATAAGCTGATGATTTCAAAGCCCTTAACTGTCTCCTGAGCTTCCAACCAGCACACAACTGACAGCCCCTCGTGGATGGCTCGCGGCCCCTCACCCCGCCCACCCCCGCTGCTCCTCCTGGCTTCTCTGACTCAGTAAAGGGCAGCAGCATTGATTCATTGGCTGCGACAGAAACCTAGGGGTCATCCTCGAGTCTCCCTCCTCCTGAAGCTCCACATCAATCCCTAGGTTCTGTCTCTCCTCTTTCTTTAGCGTTTCTGGAATAGGCCCGGCTCTACTCACTTGCATCAAAATTTTATTAGTTTAAGCCATTCCCACCCCTCACCTGATTCTGGCAACAAACTCCAGCAGGTGTCTTTGCTCCAAGCTCCCTCATACACCCTGGGCCTGCCCTCGCTTCACTAGAGGCAGAGTGATAAAGTGTGTACTTGACCACGTCTCTTCCCTGCACGTGACCATTGTATGATTCCCCAGTGGCTCTAAGTAGAAAACCCAAACTTCTAAGGCAGGGGTTGCCAAACTATGGCCTGTGGGTTGACTTGCCCACGATATGTTTTTGTACAGCTCACAAGCTACAAATAATTTTTACATTTTAAAATTGTCGAAAGAAAGCAAAAGAATGTGACTTGAAAATTGTATGAACTTTATTCAAAATACACAAAGAACACTTAAAACTCAACAATGAGAAAACAAACAACCCGATTCGAAAATGGACAAGAGATCTTAACGGGCACCTCATCAAAGAAGATACACAGATGACAAATAAACATAGAAAGTGAAGCTGAACATCATAGGCTATTAGGGAACTGCTAATTAAAACAGCAACGACATACCACTACATACCCGATAGAATGCCTAAAATCCAAAACGCTGACAACATCAAATGCTGGTGAGGCTGTGGAGCAACGGGAACTCTCATCACTGCTGGCGGGAACGCAAAATAGTGCAGCCACTTTGGAAGACAGTTTGGAGGTTTCTTACAAAAGTAAACATACTCGTACCATATGATACAGCAATCGTACTCCTTGCTTTCGAGGGCAGGGCCATAGCTCATCCTTCCCCTTCTCTGCATCCCAGGCATCTAGGGCCTGCCCTGTGTATGCTCAGGAAATACCTTTTAAGTCTTCTGAACCTGACGTCCAGGCATGGATGAGCGTCAGTATCTGTGGACCCACTTAAATCAGACGATAAATGTCATGTGTGTGTATGCTTGGCATATTTTCTGGGGAGAAAGAAAGCCCTTGTGTTCATGAGCTTCTCTGAGGAGACCATGACTAAAATTTTTTTTATTGAAGTATATTTGATTTACGATGTTGTGTTAGTTTCAGATGTACAGCAGAGTGATTCAGTTGTTTTTTTAATATTATATTCCATTATAGGTTATTTTATTTTAGTTTTTTTTAATTTTATTTTTGTCTGCATTGGGTCTTCGTTGCGGCACGTGGAATTATATTCCATTATAGGTTATTTTATTTTTTTTAAATTTTATTTTTGTCTGCGTTGGGTCTTCGTTGCGGCACGTGGGCTTTGCATTGCAGTGGCTTCTCTTATTACGGAGCACGGCGCACGGGCTTCAGTAGTTGTGGCGCATGGAGTTAATTGCTCCACAGCATGTGGGATCTGCATGTGGGATCTGCATGTGGGATCTGCCCGGGCCAGGGCTCGAACCCGTGTCCCCTGCATTGGCAGGCGGATTCTTAACTACTGTGCCACCAGGGAAGCCCTCCATTATAGGTTATTTTAAGGTATCAAATAGCATTCCCCGTGTTATACAGTAAATTCTGGTTGCTTATCATCACTATTTTTTTTTAAAGCCCCAGATCTGTGAACTACTGATTTCGGATTAGCATGAGTTAAAACTAGCAAAGGCAAAGGAGATCCATATCTGGGAGAAGAGTATTCAGAAGACATTCATACAAATATCTGGGCTAGAGTTGACTCACGCTTGCGATGATTAATTTTTACGAGTCAACTTAGCGAGTCCCTGGTACCCAGTTTTTGGTCAAATACTAGTCTGGATGTTGTTGAGAAGGTATTTTTTAGACGTGATTCACCTTTAGAACAGTAGTCTGTAAGTAAGGCACATTACCCTCTATAAACGCCTTAAAAGATTGAGGTTCCCAGAGGAAGAATTTGGGCCTCCAGACCCTCTTCAGAGTCAAGGCTGCAACATCAGCTCCTCCCTGGACATTTGCCAGTGAGAAAAGCAGAAAGACTTTTGGCATTGGAATGCTTGCTGGAATTAGGTTATCTTTGAAACCACAATCTTGGGTTCCACAGGAAGCATATATACTCAGCACAAATAGGTGGTGATAGTCTGAAAACTCCTCCTTGGAAACCTGAAATACGTGCATCTGGCCTCACCCAATGGAAACTTTAAACGTAAGAAGCACTAAGAAATGGCATGCCAAAATATTCCTTCCTTTTATACATTGGCTTTCTTGTTTAAAACATTTTTTTTATTGGAGTGTAGTTGTTTTACAACGTTGTGTTAGTCTCTACTGTACAGCGAGGTGGAGTTCCCGTGCTACATGGCCATTTCTCATTAGTTATCTACTTTATACATATTAGTGTATACATGTCAATCCCAATCTCCCAGTTCATCCCACCACCACCCCCTTCCGCCCTTGGTGTCCATATATTTGTTCTCTACATTTGTGTCTCTATTTATGTACACTGGCTTTCTTAGTTCAACTTCTGCTTACTAAATGCATAACTGATGTTTATTTTGCTTTTAAAATTGTTTCCTGCTGTTTGTTTCACAAACATTGTAACAGCAATTAAGGAATTTTGTTTTGAAGAGAAAAATTTACTTACAACGCCACTACCGTAGAAACTCATTTTGTGGAGTTTTCCAAGGACACAGATTAAAAAAAAAGAAGAAGAAGAAAAAAAGGGCTGACAGACCTTGGAATTCAGGGCAGAAGGCCTCTGGAGAAGGGGAAACCACACAAGCTAGGGTGGAACCACCGTCATTTCTGAAATGAATTTGATGAGTTGAAATTCTCGCAGCGGCACGGCCGGCTGCACTGAAAGAGCCTTCGCAGCGTTTGGAAACCACCGAGGCTGTTTGGCTTTTCGCAGCAGCTGTCTCAGTGAACTCTCCCCAGGCTCAACTATCTGCTGCCCATTTCCCTTTTTGTCTCTCAAAGCCCCAGCCCAGGAGGATTTGGCAGCTAGAACAAGGTTGAGTGCGACGGACACAGGAAACGACGGCCCGTGGCTGGACTGGCGCCTGAATGCAGCTGAATGGGGACACACAGCCAGGCCTCAGCACGGAGTCAGCTGCCACCCAAAACACCAGGCTCAATGTCACCAGCTTGCTGCTTTCCCTGTTCTAAGCGTCTTGACTCTCTTAGGAAGGTAACACTGAGGATGGGACACAGTGCAACTCAAGTCTTAACCTAGTAGAGTGGGTAGCTCCTGAGGAAGGGGAGAGCAACTGGGAAGCAAACTAATGTTTATCTATTGTATCCCGCCCTGTGCTGGGCACTTTCTTTACATACATGCTGCAAAGGAGAGTGATTAGCTCACTGCCTAGGTATGAAACATAGCAGTCACTTAACTGCTCCAGGCCTCATTGTCCTTCCATGACAATAACATAATAATAATACTGACGCTAGAGTGTATTATGAAGATTCAATTAATTATGATGAGTGAAGCACTTAGAACACTGCCAGGAACACAGTAAGTGCCACAGACTTGTGTGCCGTTATTATCTTTATTGCTTTTAGCACAGCCCTGCTCATCCTTTATGATTGAGGAAGCTGAGGCTCACGGGGATTAAGTCAATTACCGGAGATGGCAGAGCCTGAAACCAAACTCAGATTTATCCGACCGCAGTGTTTTCTTCTCAGAATGCGACCGGGCCTGCTCAGTGCTATCGAATTCCCCCTCCTGCTTGCCAGCTTAGGGTTCAGTTTAATTAGCCTTTCTTTGTACTGACAAGGGTGAAATCATATATACGACTGAGGCTGTGCCTTTCATCTCCCATTCCACCCATCCCTGGCGAAAGTCCCATGGGGGCATAGGTGGGAGAAGAAACTTCCCCCCTACATTCCCCTCTTATAGGCTTAATCTGGCCTTTCTGATGTGCCTATGCTTCCTCTGACTTTCAGAAAGTCCGTGGCTGGGGGTGGGGGGGTGGGGGTGGGATAAACACAACTAAATAAAAGAAATACTCTGATAAGCAGGGGCCTTATCATACTGGTGGATTTCGGGGAGCAGCTGGCCTGTTAGGACAGTGATGTCCAACAGAAATACTATAAACACGAGTCATAGAGGAAATTAAAAATTTTCTAATAGCTATATTAAAAAGGTAAAAAACAAAAGCGAAATTAATCTTAATAATACTTAACCGAATATATCCAAAATATTACGGTTTCGGCCTGGAATCAGTATAAAAATTATTAGAGGTATTTATATATTTTTTGCATTATGTGTTAAATCCATTGTGTATATTACACATACAGCCCTAGAGCTATATACCCCAAGGGTACAACAGGTACCAGCCAGACACAAAGATACGTGTGTTCCAAGGACCTTCTTTATTCTTTTAGCGACTTCATATGTCCGAAAGCGTCCCCTACCTCTCATCCCCTTTCCTCTTCCACGGGCGGATACTTGCATGGGAAAAAAAAATGGCTGAAGCAGTATAGAAGTCGCTCCCCCGCCCTCCCCTCCATCATCCCCGATGAGGGCAGTTTTTACAGGCGGCTGAGATTTCTCGTGTGGTCACAGACGGTTTGTGCCCACCGGCACGTTTTGTACTTCTCACTATGCGGAGTCGGGGCGAGGATGGGGACATTCCAGGAGCTAGAAGGACTCAGGCCTCTCTTGGACCCCGACAAAGTCCTTTCCAGCATTTTGTGCCCATAGGGACTGTGTGGCCTCCACTGGCGACAGCACCCATGGAGGGGAGAGCGGCCCGGTTGGCCAAACAGACACTTGGCAGGGCTCGGATTTCCTGGACCGGATGGCGGCCCGGAGCCCGGAGGCCGCGGCGCGGGCCGAGCACAGGATACGCGGCGGGCGTGCGCATCCCGGGATCCGCCCGCGCTCGGCCCCTGGCGCAGCTGCAGCGGATCCGCCTCCTCCTCCGGGGCTTGGAAGCGGCAGGAATTCCCCCTCCCCGGCCCCGCGTCCCCCTCCAGCCCGGGCTACGGGGCGGAGTCGCCCACCTGTCATCCGAGACGCCCCACGTGGGTCGGCCTGGGTTGGGGGCGGGGGTTGAAGGCAGGGAGAAAAGGCGGAGGCGGCGAGGGAGGTGGGAGTGAGGGTGGGGAGAAGAGAGGCGAGGAGGAGAGAGGGGAGCTGCCCAAAGCCGCGCGGAGAGCGAGAGAAGAGCAGCAGAGAGAAAAGAGAGGACCTGTGGCGTCCAGACTGGAACAGGTAAGGGGCGGCAGGTGAACAGAGGAGGGAAGCCTCGGGCTAGAGAGAGTGAGGAGAAGACCAGAGGCAAGCGCGAGGAGAGCTGCGGCCGAGGGACAAGGCAGGACGGAAAGAAGGGTAGAAGGGGGATCATTCCAGGCGGAGGAGGGGCGAGGGTCCTTCAACGAGCGGCGGCGGAGGACCCGGGGCCGCTGCCCCTTTAAGGTTGCCAAGGCGACGGCTCTGGCCAGAGCGAGGCGCATTGACGTCAGCAGCCGGGCCCTGATTGGCTGCGACGCGGCCGTTTCCGGTGGAGCCGCCGAGCAGCAGCTGTAGCCGAGTGGATTCGGGCTGGGAGGGGAGCGCTGAGGTAGCTCCGCCGGCCGCCGCCTCGACCGCAGTCCGAACCCGCCGCCGCCCGCCCGCAGGTGAGAGGCCTCGGCGGGGTCCCCCGCGCGCCCAGCTTTGCCGCCAGCCGCCCGTTTGGAGGCGCCGGGCCGATCCAAGATGGCGTCGCGGGGAGCGACCTGCGGGGGACGGCCGCACCCCCTGCGCCTCCCGGCCCGGCGCCTCCAGAGGGCCCCCCGCGGGCCTAGCTCCCTAGCCCGGGTCTGCGCCCCCCAGACCCCCGGGGTCCGCTCCGGCCGCCCCGCCCCTGCGGCCTCCCCGCTCGCCCTCCCGCGTCTCCTGAAGGACGGTGGCGAGATGTCCCCGGAATCCGCCATCGACCCCCTGCCTTTCCGGCTGCTCCGGGAACCCGGCAGTCCTCGTTTTCCTCTCTCCGGCCTCTTCCGCGGGCGCTTCCCCTTCCTTCCCGGGATTGTCGCCCCGCCCCCGCGGTGGTCGTCGCCCGGCCGCTCCGTGGCTTTCTGTCCCCTCTCCCCTGCCCCCCTTTCCCGGTCCCCGCCCCCCCAGGTCTCCCCTTGGCCTTCCGACCCGAGCGGGATGCAGGATGGGCCTCTCCCTTCGTCTCGTGGCCGTGACTGTGGCCTAAGTGGAGTGAAGGGCATTTCCGTGTCCTTGCCCCCGAAACGTGCGCGGTACCTGTGACCCGCCCCCCCTCCCCCGGCAGCTCAGTGTAGGTGCGACGCCGAACGGCGTCACCGCCGGAGGGATGCCCGAGAGATGGGTCTTCTCGGTGCTCCGAGGATGACCCCGAGGAAGGGCTCCTGGCTGGTCTGAGGGTCTGCGGCCTGAATCAGCGAGTTTCTCAAGGTGTCTGGCATAGCGCCTCGCGTGTGATCCCTTTGAAACGGAATTGTGTCACAACCGACTTTATGAAAGAAAGAATCTCAGTGTTTTCTGAGGAGGAGAGGCAATGCCGTGTACGTTTTGCAGCAGTTAAATAATTGGGGGCGGGGGGGAGCTAAATTGTTAGGCTCTTACAACCAAGTACGAGGACGGACTTAATCTAGGTGTATTCGATTAAAAAAATAAGACCGAAATACGGATATTCCGGGGTTCACACGGTGACCTGACTGCGCCAGTCCTGGGGCATTTATGTTAATATGCTACCTTATTTCCAGTGTCCTCCTTTTGGTGTTTTAAATACATTGTTGCAAACAACAAACCAGTCTCACGCTTAGCCCCAGTTCTCTCATTTCCACCACAGACCAGATCTTCGAATGATTTCTCTGATCCGTTGAATACATGTATTGATATTCCTGAGATGGATCTGAATGTTTTGAAGCATAAAAAGATCTGATTGATCATTGTTCTCGGTGGCTTTCAGTACAGTATTTTTTCAAATGCAGAAAATCCTACTGAAGTGGATTCTCAGTTCATGTGGCTGTCTGAACTGGAAAAGGGGCTGGTGTAAATCTGTCCGAAAGTACCGTGTTTTTTGTGTGTTTGTTTTGTTTTGTTTTTTGTGTTTGTATTAGAGTGTTTATTTCTGAAGTAGCAGCATGAGTCTTTTTCTGTGGCCTCTTAGTTTACGTGCTTGTCAGGGAGCTACGACTTTCTCATGGTCTGTTAATTAGTTTACTCGTTATTGACCCTTACCATGAAAGTTGTCAAAACAAGATGCCTAACAGCACGGTAGCTCTTTACTCTGCTGATTCTTTCTTTTTTGACATTTATAATGTCATCTCAGTGGTTTTGTGTGCATTATATTTGGAAAAGACCAACTAGTATTGAATTCAGTTGCAAAGTGGAGGAGACCTCACTTTTATCTTCTAATCTTAATTACTTAATAATTAGGAGTTGAAAGGAAAACAGTTTATGGCTCTTTTGTTAAATTAGTAAGCTTTTAATTCCAGGGTAAGGTTAGCTGCCCATTGTTATATTTGTTTATTTTACTTCACATCGAGGTAGTTTGAACCTTCTAAAATTCACTAAATGCAGTTTTATCTATTGAGTCTTCATGTGAGTTTAAAACTTAATGTTTTAACATTTTCCTGTCCAGATGAATAAAATGTTTTTTTTCCTGTCCAAATCTTTTATCGTTTACTTAGTAAGGTGTTTCTTTGTTTATGTGGGGTTTTTTTTCTGTTAAGAATTTGCTCTCTTACTAGTGGGTAAGTGTGTTATCATCTAGAGCTGGAATCTGGTAAAAAGAGTCTAGGATTAAAAGTTGCTTTTATAACTCACCTGGGGTTTCTTTTGTGTTTTAAAAAATGTTGATTGTGCTAGTAGTTGGCTAACCAGAGCCTTTGCTCCAGTGGTTTGCTGGGTGAGATTAGGACACTCCCCTGGGATCTGGGTTACGAATAGGGAATGTCAGATGTTCTTTCTTGTGCTTTCTTGCTTTCACTTAGAGCTGACTTGTGTGCCCTTATAATTCTGTCCCGTTTGCCATGTACACACTTTGCACGGCATCATGATTTCTTTTGTAGGAGGAGAACTGAATGAAATTCCCTTAAGGGCCTGACTCCTCCGCACCCCGCCTCTGCCGGGGATAAGTGGCTCATTCTTCCAATGGAGAGCTGAGGTTCTTCTCACTGTGGCTGCCTGCAGAGCCTAGATCCTGTGCAGCAGGACCTCAGTGAAACACTACTTTGAGAGAATGCTATTTCTGTACATACTTGACTCCCTAGCCCTCACCTCCCTGTTTAAAAAAAAATCTACTTAGAAAGAGATCCTTGTGAATCAGTTGCCTAGTGAATTTGTTAGGTCGAAGGCCAAATTGACATTTGCTCTTTGTAAACAGTTTTCACAGGCATCTGTGTGTTTTCCCATAGTGAGCCATGGCGTCTGGCAGCACCGCCAGCGAGGAGGAGCGCAGCCTCCGGGAATGCGAGCTCTACGTGCAGAAGCACAACATCCAGGCCCTGCTCAAGGACTCCATCGTGCAGTTGTGCACCGCGCGGCCCGAGAGGCCCATGGCATTCCTCAGGGAATACTTTGAGAGGTTGGAGAAGGTAAAAATAAATGGGGCAGAGCATGAGATGACCCTGACAGTTGTTAAAGGGGATGCTGTAGAGTGTCGCTGATTTGTACCTTTTGGAAGAAAAGGAATTCTGACCAAATCATAATCTATAATCATCATCATCATCTAAAATAGAACTTCAGAAAAGAAATGTAGTTAACGCACTTGAAGTAATTTTTAACTTTGTAATCAGTAGAATTTATCAAAACCAATCTGTATGCTAAGTTTACTTGGCTAACAGGTTTTCGTCTTCCAAACATGTAGTTCCTTGTAACTATTTTAATTAGTACATAAAACTGACTAAATGAAATAACTGACTAGGTACAGTTGATCAGAAGTAGTACAGCACTGTACAGCAGAAACTAACACAACATTGTAAATCAGCTATACTCCAGTAAAAATTTTTTAAAGTACAGCAGTGGTACTGCTGTACCACTGAAGTGAGAAATTCTACAGTACTTGAAAGCATTTAATGCTTTTTTCTTCAGCAAAGCAAGTGAACTTATAGGTTTTATCCCACCTTTTGAAATCACTGTAATGAAACAGTTGAGTCTAGCTTGTGACTGATATTTCAGAAACTCTGAATTAGTGAAGTGTGTTTTACTGTAGAATATGTCTCAGGTGAATCGACTCTAGAACAGAGAGATCAAGATTGATGGTTATCAAAATTTTACTTTACAGCTCTGGTCAGGACTTGTTTCCTCTTGAAAAAAAAATTAATGTAGTTTTTAGTCGTTGTTGTTCATCCTCATTCTGTGTATGTCAGTGGGACCTAAGCATGTGGTGTGTGCTTTTCTAAGCAAAATGATCATTTTTCATCAAGGTCGATGCTTCAGTTCACTTCCCTCAAAAAATGATGAATGAGAAAGTTTGGATTGTTAAATGTTTTGAGTAGTTTGTTTGATTTGCTTCTGAAATTCAGCGAGATAAATTTACAGGTTTTCTTAAGCATATTGAAGTTTTGATGTGGTTCATAATTGTGAACCAGTTGGGGGGCATTTTCTTAGATATATGATTGTTAATTATCTAATTGTATTGCAGAAATATTTGTAATCTATCCCACTGGTTTGGACAGTTTCTTAACCAGCATAATTTACTAGTAAAAGAGTCTGTTTTACTAGTGTTTAAAAAATGTTTGGGTGGCTCAGTGATCAGGAATTTTCTACTGTTTTCTTGAAAAGCTGTTTGTTGAAATTGGTGTCTAGTACCGTGATTAGACTAATCAAAAACAACAACAGGGGCTTCCCTGGTGGCGCAGTGGTTGAGAGCCCGCCTGCCGATGCAGGGGGCAGGGGACGCGGGTTCGTGCCCCGCTCCGGGAAGATCCCACATGCTGCGGAGCGGCTGGGCCCGTGAGCCATGGCCGCTGAGCCTGCGCGTCCGGAGCCTGTGCTCCGCAACGGGAGAGGCCACAGCAGTGAGAGGCCCGTGTACCGCAAAAACAACAACAACAAAAAACTAACCAGTCCCGATGAATGTAGCCTTGCTGTCTTGGAATTGTGGTAGAAAGTCTGGTTTTCTCTTATTTAAGCAGTTTCCTGATAGTGAAATACTGTAGCGCCAGGCTGCTGTGGGCCTTCCCTGTTTTGAAGTGAAGTGTGTTTCTGGAGACCTGATTCTGAAATTGGTCACTGTAAGGTGATCCCTCTTCTTCTCTTTGGACATCAATAGAAGCCATCTGATGAGGGGATGAGGTTGGTGAGACGTGAAGGGTGTGTCTTTTTATAGGGAGTGTTGCGTGTGTGGTGCTCATTTCAGAGCCTGTACTCTCATAGCCCTGTTTAAGCACTGAGCAAGGGGAAAACAAGAAATGATGATTAAAGTAGTTTCTTTGCACGTGGGATTTTTTAATTTAATGATTGTTGGCTTCTTTGCCTTTTAATAAAAGTCACAGCTTAACGCTTTTTCTTATAATTCAAGGATCTTTGTTCACTTGTATACATTCCTTTAGCCAGGGTTGAATGTAAATATCTGGACTTTCAAGTAACTAGGTTTTCAACTTTTCAAGAGGTCATTGTTCTGTGCATTAGGTGTTAGGTTATATGTGTGAAAATATGGTCACGCTCTTGTCATCTCTTTCCCTGTGTTAACCAGGGGTCATGTTTCTGGTACCCTCAACTGCTCGATAAGAGATGCACCAAAAAGCTCCATTGAAAGCTTCTGCGTTTTATCTCAGACTCTGTTACCTGTAATTTGAATCCTCTTTTCTGCACATATTTATTAGAACCTCCCTGTCCGATAGATCAGAGGAATTTTAATAGCTCCGACCATGGAGTGTCTTCTGTGTGCCAGGTACCGTGTGAGCACGTTACATACATACATACATGCTCATTATTTCAGATGTGTGAGGTTGCTGATTATCACCATTTTACAGAGGTAGCAGGTAAAACTAAGAGAAATCAGGTAACTTCCTGTGGTCACACAGGGTAGTAGCTTTATGTTGTACCATACGACCCCCAAATTTCATTTGTTTACTACAGAAGTCCTCATTTCTTGGTCATGTGCAGCTCTTGTGGGCTCAGCCCATCTTCTCTTCTTGGCTCCATGTGTCTTGTTCTGGGGTTGAGTGGAAGGAGCTGCTCCCAAGGCTGAGAGGGATCGGATGCTGCAGGGGCCAGAGTCAGATCTTACAAGAGGACATGCTGTGGCAAAACAAGCCACTTACCCAGCCCCAGGTCCGTGGGACGGGGACGTTTACTTCACCTACAGGGAAGCATGGAATGGCAGGGGCAGGGAGGGGACAAATAGTGATTGTTGAAAGCATATTAAGTAAGCGGTGGGCACAGCACCGGAGCTTAATACTCTAGGATGTGTTGACAGTAAGTGGACCGGGAGGGGTTCTTTTGTCTGTTTTTGTTTTAATAAGTGAGAGAACTGAGGAGGGAGGAGACTGACCGAAGGATGAACAGCAAGAAAACAACAGCAAGAAAAAGGACGTAAAACTGTGTAATAGAAATCGATGATCTCAGTGATGGCTCTGAGTCACCAGGATTAGGTTCTAGCTGATTGCTATTGAAGATGAAAACCCATGGAACAGTGTTAAAATCAAAATGCTTTTGGTACTTCAAAATTGTCTTAAAAATTCAGTTAGATAGAAGACAGTTCCAAATGAGATATTACTTGTGAAACTTTCCGTGAAATTTTTGTGAAATATCAGTGACAGATTTTGGGGTAGAATTTGTGTTTTCATTTATACTCTTGAACTTTAGACTTTGGGGGAGACTTGAGTTTTAAAGTTCTCTGTTAATATGGAATGGGAAAACCTCACCTGTTTACTGGAATTACCGGAATGAAAATGAAGTGGGTTTTCTTTAAAAATGTATTTTTTTAAAAAATGGTTGTATATTTGCACATGGTTCAAAATTCTGCAGGTACAAAAGGATATGACAATAAAAAGTCTTTTCCCCACTTCGTTGTCTTCCTAGAGTGCAGGAAGACACTGTGTTCCAGGGATAATATATGGGCACTTACAAATTCATATCCAGCATGTGCATGGTATTCCATTGTATGGATGTACTAGTTTATTTAATCTCCATGTTGACGACCATTTTGGTGGTTTCCAGTGTTTTACTATTAAAAGCAGTGATATAATAAATAACCTTGTATATCTTGTCATTTCACACACGCATATTTTAGAATAGATTCCTGGCAGTAGACTTACTGGATTATTTGGTCAACAGGTAAGTGCATTTGTAACTAAATATGCAAATATATTAAAGTTGTGTTTGTTATAGGCTTTTCTTACTGTGTTTTTAATTGAAAATTAGAAAATCTAGAGAAATGAGAAAAATAAAGCCAATTCCTCCCTCCAAAAAATAAAAAAATAAAAATCAAACATGAGTCTATAATAGAGATAAACACTATTAATGCCTTGATTGTTATCGTTCTAGACTTTTCTTGCTGCATTTATATGTTCTTTTATTTGTCTTGATGCCAAATGCAGAGCTGAGTACCATGCAGGAGAAAAAGTAGGCAGGTCCTTAGTTTCTTTTTTATCAAAAAATTTTCAGAAATAGTAAATGCTGAGTTCATTTAGAATTTGAAAGACGGCTTAGAAAAATAATGGAGGGTGAGTCAGATGAATGAGAATGTAAATAGCTCACCATTCTTGGCTTTTTTCATTCTGATTTTACGTCAGGGCATAACTCATTCTTTACTGAAGACCTGCGAGGAATTTCTTTTTAAGGCCCTAGATCTGAAAAATAAGAACGTTAAGTAGTTGATATCAGTTTTAAACGGATTGGTTTAATAAGTTTTTAAAAGCGGGTAAACTTTTTTTTGTTTTAACTTCAAGTGTCAACCCTGACCATAAAGAATGCTTCCAGCTCTGTTAGGAGAAGTATTGTTACATCCGATCTTAGTTAAATTCTAGGTTGCCATCACATTTCATTATTTGTTTATACCTGAGACTCCAGCTACAATATGAGCTCCACAGGCTCAGGACTCTCTCCTATTGGTGTTTTTTTTTTTTAAAAATAAATTTATTTATTTATGGCAGCGTTGGGTCTTCGTTGCTGTGCGTGGGCTTCTCATTGCAGTGGCTTCTGTTGTCGCGGAGCACGGGCTCTAGGCACGCGGGCTTCAGTGGCTGTGGCTCGAAGGCTCTAGGGCACAGGCTCAGTAGTTGTGGCACGCGGGCTTAGTTGCTCCGCGGTATGTGGGATCTTCCCGGACCAGGGCTTGAACCTGTGTTTCCTGCATTGGCAGGCGGATTCTTAACCACTGCACCACCAGGGAAGCCCTCCGACTGGTTTTTATGTTCACCTTGCCTAGTGTAGACTTGGCGTGGCAGATCCAGAGAATACATATTGAATGAATGGAGTAGCACAGTGATCTAGGCATTCTTCTGTCACTTTGCTGTGCCTGAGTGATTATTCCTAGACGGCATTCTTGGGCGGGGCAGGGATCTCACACTAATTTCCCAGCCTTTTGTTTTGCAGTTCATTACTGTTGAGTGCATTACAAATCATTGTCGGTATATTATCATAATGAGTATATAATTTTTTATTTGCCTGTTACGTGCCCTGTACCAGTGGCTTTTGTTCATTAATAAATACAGCATCTGTTACCCTCTGAGAAACAGTGAAGTCTTTCCAGAGTATTTCTTTTCAAGCTTGACTCTCCATTTTTTCCCCCATTTGTAATTGACCTTTGCCCCTTAACTTTCAGCTTGGTAATAGAGGGAGAGATTTGAAATGACTGAGAAGGACCGTCATTGGAGTATGAGAATACCAGCTGAAGAATGCCATGCTGAAGGGTCTCATTTTATAAACTTATAATCTTTTTCAGGAGGAGGCAAAACAGATCCAGACTCTGCAGAAAGCGAGCGCTCGTGCAGACTCGAGGGAGGATGAAATCTCTCCTCCTCCACCCAACCCAGCGGTAAAGGGCCGGAGGCGACGAGGCGCCATCAGTGCCGAGGTCTACACGGAGGAAGATGCTGCATCCTACGTGAGGAAGGTAGTGTTCATATCTGAGCACTGGGACCCACGTGGTAGCCATCCACTCTTCTCTGATGAATGCGTGCACTGTTTTGAGTAGTAAAACACAAACAGGATGGATCGTACTCCATCCTGTACAGTTCCTGGGTACTTGGGGAACAGGTTTCTGTAACAGCATACCATCAGAGGAAATAACTAACAGTAATTATGAAACAGTGCATAAGTGAGTTTTGGGGGTTTTCTTTTGCATGTTGTTGTTTTGCAGTAGAAGAGCAGGCAGTACTCCTTTTTCTCTTGAATCATGGTGTCAGTTTCTTGACATCCTGTAATTCATGTTGTGGCTTTCAGCCTTTTACCCTACGAGCGTCATTTGTCTCAGTTGGCTCTTAGAGCCAGTCTGCCATTTCGAGTTAAGCTGTTAGCCTGAAGGGGGAAGGGAATTGAGCTTGCAAGAGGTTGTGAGACTAACAGTACCTGATCACAGTTTAGAAAATGACCAGTTGTCAGAAAATGCTTAGTTTTGCCTCACTAATCACCTTGGGCAAGGTGATTTTGGTTTGTTCCTTTAGTTGTTGACTAGGAACCAAATACTAGCCTTTAAACACAGGCCTAGATGTAGGCAAAGGGGATTATTGAGTCAATATTTGTTGAGAACTTTGTGGATCAAAGACAGCGTGCGAGTGTTATGTTGAAAATATTTAACTCAAAGCAGCCTTGTTTAAATACCGTAATGTAGCTTGACATTTCATTGTAATTTAGGTTGCAAGCATGAAGTGGTCTTGGTTTATGGAATCGTCATTTTGACTTTCTGTTCTTTCTTAGGTTATACCAAAAGATTATAAGACAATGGCTGCTTTAGCCAAAGCCATTGAAAAGAATGTACTGTTTTCACATCTTGATGATAATGAGAGAAGGTAGGTGCAGGTACTTTGTTATACTATTTTTCCAGTGCAGTTGGTGTCCCAAACTAGTCTCATCACTGTTGCAAGTTTTAAGGCTCTTAGTAATTGTTCACCTGATAACAATCCAGGCTGAAAATCTGGGAGCTTTAATTCTAAGGTTAATGTTTGAAATCCACAGAAGCAGCACATGAAATGTAACGCGAGGCCTTCTCTCCCTTGCAGTGATATTTTTGATGCCATGTTTCCGGTGTCCTTTATTGCTGGAGAGACTGTTATTCAGCAGGGTAAGGGTGGCTGCTTTATGGCATGCACTGTTATTATTGAAGTTGTTTTCCTCTTTAAGCCCACGATTTTCCTTCTGTTATACTACTGGGTTTTCTTATTTCTTTTAATTAAAATCTTCTGAGCTAAAAGGCACACTTTGCCTAAGGGACTAATATTTCCCTAACATCTGATATAGTTTTGTTTATGGTAACTGTTACAGGGAGTTCATGCATTTTTACTTGGTGTGGAATTCCAGAGCCACACATATTTCACGTATCCTTTATATTGCTTATGAACCACTTACAAAGTAAAATAAAGTAGAAAATAAGCACAACACTTCTATTCTTCATCATCTAGCCCGTCTCTTTGTAAGGTTCTGTGCCTTCTGCTGGTTCTTACCTTTTTTGACCACATATAGTAACATGGATCTCATCTTTTGGTGTCCTCTCTTTTTTCCTTTCTTATTTACTCTCGATATTTTCATGGGTCTTCATAATCCATATATTTTCTTGTTTAGTGACAATCTGATATTTGTTGCTTACTATTTGAGTTGTTTCTTGTTTTGTTGTTACAGATGATGTAGCATTTAATGTCTTTGTACACACAAGTGGCTTTTTTTTTTTCCAGAGGCATTCTTTGCCACGAGATGACTAAAAACTCAGTTTTACGACTTCTAAAATAAATTGCTGGACTTTTTTCTTGAAAGTTTCTGTTCATTTGTAATATACTCTTCTCTCACAGCACCTCTCTGACATAAGTTCATTATTTTACATTAATTTGGTTTGATTTGTGCTTCTTTAATTAATATGCTTCTAACTTTTTTTTACTCTCCTCGCTTTCAGGTGATGAAGGGGATAACTTCTATGTGATTGATCAAGGAGAGATGGATGTAAGATTTAATAATTGCAAAAATATGTTGATAATCTTAAAAGTCAACTTGTTGATATTTATTGCTTGTAAGAGTTTCTGAAGGGCTATTACATCCTTGTATGTTCGATTCCTTTTGCCAAATATTTTACTGACACAGATACTTTCTAAAGGTAATTTCTTCAGCTAGACCTACAGTTCAGAACTTTTGCTAGATTAGTGGTTAAGGCGTGTGTGTGTGCTGTGGAATAAGACAGGTGTCAGGGAGAGTCTAGACCGGTCATGAGCTGGGAGACTGGGTGTACAGCTTTCTTGGTTCTGGAAGTCTTGTTGCTCCCATAAGATTATTAGAAAACTCGGTACCTCCTGCAGGTAAAATGCTTGCCTAGCACCGTGCCTGGCACAGTGCTCTGTAAATACATGTGGTTAATATTAATGCTTAGTTCACTTTTTTTGCCCTGGTCATCCTTACAGAGGACTTTTTCTTATCAGATAATTAAACTAGGTAAATTACAGACACTCTGAACTTACTTAACTCATTGTCAGAAGTCAGCTGTTTTGCTCCGTTGTGTACCGAAAATGTAACACATTTTATTTTTTAAAACAAAGTTCAGGATTCTGACCTCTTAAAAAGGTTTGCAGGTTTTTAATACTTACGTATTTGTCTATGTAGAAAAAAACAATGCTTTTGTATTTTAGGTCTATGTCAACAATGAGTGGGCAACCAGTGTTGGGGAAGGAGGGAGCTTTGGGGAGCTTGCTCTGATTTATGGAACACCTAGAGCAGCCACTGTCAAGGCAAAGACAAATGTGAAGTTGTGGGGTATCGACCGAGACAGCTATAGAAGAATCCTCATGGTAAGATACGTGCGTTTTGGAGTGTGGCTCACAATCCAGGCTGTGTGACTAATGTTTAAATAGTATCACCACATTGAAATGAGAATATTTTTTACTTTTAATGATTGAATGCTTGTATTAAGCCCAACTTAGCATTATTCATTATACCGTTTGAGACAGTGATCTTTTAGAACAAAACTTTGGCCAGAAATAACATGGGAAACAAATGTGGTGTATACGCAGTGGTCAGCTTATGTTTGGGAATCTCTCCATTTGTCAGTCAGTGCATCTTCCCTTAGCTGATCTTTACACATTACAGTTGGCCTGAGAGGTGCCGCTTCCGAGTGCATGACGTTATTGAAGGCCACTCAGAAGCCATCAGCTTCTCTAAATGGAAAGGAGGTTAGCAGTGATGCAGGTTTCATGTCCCCTCTCACTGTAAAGGAATAAACGAAGTAATAAAACCATTGGAATGTTCTGCTGATGTAATTAGACTCTATGAGAACTTTCTGACAAATTTATGGAGTAGCTTGGGTGTTTAAGTCCCAGTAAATGGCATTAGTCATCTTAAATGGCTTTCTTAAATTTGTGTATTACATGTCTGGCTGTTTGACAGTACACGGTTGGATGTACTTAGAAAATTTTCTGTACTGGGGGATGGAGATATGTATATCTATTGTGTATATACTTGTATATGTATATGTAATAGATACATATTATATAATAAATATTTACATACTTAGAAAATTTTCTGTACTGGGGATGGAGATAATGTATATCTATTATATATATACTTATGTAATAGATACATATTATATAATAAATATTAAATAATATAAATACATATTATACATATATATTTATAAGTATATAAATTGCCAAGGCAGTTTACTGTGTAAGGGATGTTTCTTATAGAGGAACTGTGTGTTTCCCCTTTCTGTCCCCCAGATGTATTTAGCAAACCTTGCAGATAAGACATTTTGGTTTAGTTTGGGGTTACGGCACTTTTTTTTGTCAGGGTGGGATGTTGTTTCTATGGTAGCAGTTGTATTTCCTTCCTTCTGTGGAGGATCAGGGTTGTGGAAAAGGACCCTGGGCTGGAAATATATTCAGCTATAGTCACATATATGACTTGGGTTTTTGTTTCTTTGTTTTGTTTTGTTTTGAGAACTGATTGTTTGCTTTTTTGACACTTCGCTAATTTGTGAATTCTTTGGGCATATACCTGGTGTTTCTTTTAGGAGCAAGTTACTAAGAGCTTTTGATTGAACTGAATAGAGGGCTTACCATCTTCAACAGGAAGAAACCGGTCATGTATCAAGCAGCAGTAGCAAGCTTTGACTTCTCTGTTGTTGTTCATTTACTTGAAACAGTGTTTCTTACTCCCCAGCGTGATGTGAATTACACTTTCTTTTTTCATTTATAGGGAAGCACACTGAGAAAGCGCAAGATGTATGAGGAGTTCCTTAGTAAAGTGTCTATTTTAGGTAAGTTTTGGAAGATTGCACGGAGAATTGTATTGAAGTGTTAGTCATGCTTAAGGAAACTGATTGTATTTCATAAAGATTACTCCAGGTATCAACTCTTTTTCTTTTTTTAATGGTTAACAAAAACCATATGGAATGCAGAGTTGAAGTGTGACTAAATTAGAAGTAATTTTAAAGTGCGTTTAATTTGCTAGTATATGACAGACCTCTAAATTAGAAGTAAGTGTTACTTATTCCTCCTGGAGAGACAGAAAGACTGGAAGTGTTCTCCTGAGTGTGGACTTTCACAGTTGTTCCCCCTGGGACTTGTTTCTCTGTTGCTCCGTCAGTGAGTTTATTGGTTCAGGAAAGTGAGTATTTCCAAGAATGCATTTCCTCTGTAGAAAGAATAGGTGTCATTAGCTTGCTTTCTCTGAAAAAATGCTAGAAGTGTGGGGAAATTTAGAGTAAAGTAGGGTAATTGGAGGCATTTCTACATATTTTGTTATGTGGACTTAGAGACATTATTACAAGCTGTTCTTCATTGGGAGGGGAAATGGCGATTTATAAGGTAATATAGTCTTGAGTCATTGCTTTGTTACAGTGAATTGACTTTTTTGCCCTTATTTGTCCTTTCTCTGAAATGGTTACATTTGTTTAGTGTCTTGGGTGTTAGTTTGGCCTTTGGGAACAAAAGTTATTTTCTAGTTACTCTTGTTGGTTTTGTAAATAAATTCTACTGAGGATTTAAATTGATACATTATTTCTCTGAATCTCTGGAACTATTACTTTTGGGTCCTGTAATTGTAGGTTCGATTTGCATTGATGGCATTCTTTAGGAATACTTAACCGTTACATTTTTCTTATCCCTGTACCATCGGACGCAGTTGGTATAGGTTAACCTGGCCACTTGGCTACTGAAAGAAAGCTCTAGGGTCATCTGTAAGTAACAGGAGGATCTTGGTGAGACGAGAGGTAGTTGAAGACAGGTGCCATGTTGGATTAGAGCCACTACTAGAGTATTTTGGTTGACTTCTTTATACCTTTTGTTTTGAGATTTTTTAGCAATACCAAATAATGCAGAGAAATCCTTTTGATTCCTGCCTTTTAGAATCTCTGGACAAGTGGGAGCGTCTCACGGTAGCTGATGCGTTGGAACCAGTGCAGTTTGAAGACGGGCAGAAGATTGTGGTGCAGGGAGAGCCGGGAGATGAGTTCTTCATTATTTTAGAGGTAAAGACGGGGCAGCACTGGGCGGGGAATAGGGGGACACCAGTTCTCATTTACAGCTACCGTTCTTAAGATAAACAGTTTTATTTAAAAATTATCGTTCCCTTTGAAATGTCGTCGTTTGGTTTTCGGCCAGGCCACCACATTTTAAATGAGGGCTTTGCATGAAGTAATAGCCGAATTCTGACCTACTCGAATTAATTCTCCTCACAGAAGCCAAACAGAACTCAGCCATTTAGCACACAGGCTGTGATGTACTGCACCGTTCTTGTTAAAATCATGCATTTGGGCTAATTTGGCAAACAGGATCAAAGGCAGGTATTTAAATTCTAAATGTTACCATGTTTTATATCGTCACAATCCATGGAAATGTCTAGCAGATACTCTTGCCAGCCAAGGAGATCCACAGAGCAGATTCGCTGAATGTGGCTCAGTAGATGCTAATCGCTGTTGTTTAAGCCAGGGGTCGAGGAAGTCTTTCTGTAAAGGGCCAGACAGTAAGTAATTTAGGCATTTATGAGCCATAGTGTTTCTGTTGCAGACTCAACTCTTGTCATAGTGGGAAAGCAGCCATGGACAGTATCTAAATGAGTTGGTGTATTGTTCCAATAAAATTTTATTTATAAAAGCAGTGAGCTTGGATTTGGCCCTCCTTCTGCAGTTTGCTATCCTGAGTCTGAACCCTCGAAGTACCTCAGCGTGATGAGAAGTGCCTCCTAGCAGGAACTGTGGGGGTAAATAAGCGTCAAGCCTGTAGTGACTCTTCAGTTACCTTTTATCACATGAACACAGAGGATTTGAAATAACTGCTGAGTCCTTTTTTTTTTTTTTTTTTTTTTTTTTGCAGAGTAGCTAAAATTGCATAGGATATTTAAAATGCCACCCAGGATTTGAAAGTATTAATGTGTTTTGCTTTTTGGTGATTTTGTTATAGGGTTCAGCTGCTGTGCTACAGCGTCGTTCAGAAAATGAAGAATTTGTTGAAGTGGGAAGATTGGGGCCTTCTGATTATTTTGGTATGTGGATTTCCTCACAATAAACACAGTTTCTGTAAGTCACTTCTCAGTGAGCTATCACAGTCTTTCATAATCTTGCCTTTTCTTCTCCTGAATTTTATTTATTTTATTTATTTATTTTTGCGGTATGCGGGCGGGCCTCTCACTGTTGTGGCCTCTCCCGCTGCGGAGCACAGGCTCCGGACGCGCAGGCTCAGCGGCCATGGCTCACAGGCCCAGCCGCTCTGCGGCATGTGGGATCTTCCCGGACCGGGGCACGAACCCGTGTCCCCTGCATCGGCAGGCGGACTGTCAACCACTGCGCCACCGGGGAAGCCCTGAATTTTATTTTTTATTTTAGTTTTCGGCTCTCAGAGAAGTAGTGTGAGATTTTGACCTTGACTCAGTTAATAATTAAGTTATTGATTGTCTCATATCTGTCAGTTGGTTTTTTCCTGAGGTGCAGATGTAGTGTGGCCTGTACTGAGTTACTAGGAGGAAAAATACGGGTTTTCTTTTCCCTGGAGGGCGCCCCTCAGAAGACGTTTCTGAGGGAGCTAGCCTACTCTCAGCCCTTTCCCCTCCTGCAGGCGAAATCGCGCTGCTGATGAATCGTCCTCGCGCTGCCACCGTGGCTGCCCGTGGCCCGCTGAAGTGCGTCAAGCTGGACCGCCCGAGGTTTGAACGTGTTCTTGGCCCGTGCTCGGACATCCTCAAACGGAACATCCAGCAGTACAACAGTTTTGTGTCCCTGTCCGTCTGAAACCTGCTTCCCGTGCCTCCCTTCCGCCTCTCCCTGTCCAGGCTTCCCCATGCAGACTGCTCTCTGGCCCCTCTTTGCAGCGCCACGTGGCCAGTGGCATCGCAGCTTCTTGTCGGTTTCTGTTAAAAGTTGCTCTTATTGCACCATTTTTATTTTGGAGCATTAACTGAGTGCTCATACACAGTTAAATAAATAGAAAGAGTTCTGTGGAGACTTGGCTGTTCCTGCTTCTCTGTGCAGTGTTAGTGTTCACCCTGGGCCGCGCGTGCCATGCTTTCTGGTGAGGGCAGACCCTGCGCCATATGAGTTACCATAGAGTCATGATGTAACCGTGCAAGATTGCCTTTCAAGTGACAGAAGTTTCCTGTTACCATAAGCAGATTCTAGACTGTGGCCATATATGCTATATTTCTTTATAGAATAAACGATCTCTCATTAAGCTCTGAGGATTAGGAAAAACAGATATAGAAAAATCTTAGTATAGTAGAAAGACATCCGCCTGTATTTAAACTAGTTTAAGGGTGAAAAAATGCCCATTTTTGCTAATTATCAGGTGGAAATGATCTGTTCAGTTCTTTTTTTTTTCTTTTTAACAAGAATTTTTATTTGTCAAGCGACTTTGCCTGGTTTTGTTTATATCTTGTTCTTAATGTTTCCTCTCCAGTTCTAAAATATGTTGAGGAGTGGCTGTCTATACCTACCTGCCTTTTAAGGTTCACACCAAATCATAAGCTGCAAACATTGGGTAATGATTTAACTGCATCTGCCTCAGCTCACAGACTCTGATCACACCTTCATTTATCCAGCTGGTGCCAAATGTTGATCATCACATGCTGAATTGAGAATAAGAATTTGAGGTCTGCACTCTAGGTTGCTAACTTAGACTTTTTGGTTAATGCATATCCTTCAGTTGAGTCCAGGATAATAATCTCTTACGCTCTTTAAGCACTGATTCCAGGAGATTGGATTTACTGGGAAAAGACAGACTAAATGTTGTAACCGAAAAGTGGAGGTGGGATTGCTAAAGGGAGAAGTGGCAGGTGGACAAAGTTCAGTGTCGGGAGCTCTGCCCCACTCAGTTCACTGGGGCAGGAGATTTGGGAAGAAGTGTTTTACTTTGCTTTAACCTTTCCTCCCCTGTTTACATCGACTAGAATTTATGGTGGGTTGCGGGGTGGGGTAGGATGTGTTTGTGTTTCAAATTGGTCTAAAAGGCCATCCTACTGAAAAGTTCTGCTTTCCTATCTACCACCTTATTTCTCTGGCAAACTTTTTTGTGTAAACGAGTGTTTTGAGTCTTAACTTTATTTCAGTATTTTCCAGCCTTATCAAGGTTATGTGTTGTTACATTATTCCATGTGCACCAATGATACCCAACTGTTTATTTTTATTATTGTTATTTTTTGAAACAAAATTTCACAGTTCCATAATGTAGGCACTTTTATTTGCATTGTGATTTATATAGTATATAGGGTTATATTGGGGGTGACTGCAAGCATTTTTTCCATCTGTGTGCATCTGGCTCTGATTTTTAATCCCCTCTCCTTCCCCTTTCCCAGGTAATTTAAATTGGTCATGGTACATTTTTTTCATAGATTTGAACAGCTTTTGGGTTGTTACTAAGTTTGGAGTATAAATCTGGGAAAGAGATTTTATTTACATTCTAGTGTGGGATAGAAAGCCACCTTATTTCAAATGTTTTATTTTTCAAAATAATCTTTACTAAATGAGGATTTTCTGGTCTGTATTTTGTGTTTAGCTTTTTATATTTAAAAGATTAAAAATAAAAATTATGTTCTTATTAGCTTAAAGCTTGATTTGATCTTTGTTTAAATGCCAAAACTGTACTTAACTAAATTATTTAGAACGCCGTAAGTTTGCAGAGTTTCATATATGTATGTAGTCATGCTCCTGTGTATGTTCAGATTCATAACAGTGATTTCTAAATGGGTTCTGTTCTTAAATCATTCGGCTTTGCTGTTTACTCCCTTTTGTAATTTTTAATCTAAGAAAATTTAAGTCTGAATTTAAAAATGATCACATTTAAAGCCTTATCTTTGTGCAGTCTATGTGAGAAATCACGATTGGCATCATTTGTCTCAGTGGATATTCAGGGCTTTAGAAGTCATTATTTCTGGGCTTGGTAAGTGGATTTATGAGCTCCACTGCTCTAGAAAGCGTAGATGGCCAAAGGACCATTTTGTATTGTTTCCTGGTCACTAGTCTGATTATACTGTGTGTGCTAATATACCCTCTTCTTTTTGTTGTAGATTGTCTTAATGGTAGGTCAAGTAATAAAAAAGATTAAATAATTTAATTCTCTAACGAATCAGTTTTTCTTCCCTTTCTCCTTTGCTCCTCTTCTTCCTCTCCCCCCCACCCCCCGAAGCTGCTAATCCGGTGGGCATGAATGAAAATCGAAAGTGAATTAGGGGATCGGTGTTTTGAAACAATAATGTGTTTGTTTTCAGTGTTTTCCAATTCAGTTTGTCAAAGAATGAATCTAAAAACCTTTCTTTAAGAGTAATTGAGATGTAGCAGATCTGTACTGAGCAATGGAAGGAAAACAATAAATCAGAGGTCAAAGATTTCCTTTTTATTGAGGGTAGACTGGTTCTCTGGCTTTGGAACTTTCCCACACTTAATGGGGGTGTCATTTCTAGGTCAGCATACCCTTTGGTTTAAATCTAATATGTGCATTCATATATCTAGGTATGCTTCTGTATTTCGCACACATATAAAGTCATTTCTAACGTGTCTCATTTCTGAGGTGGGGACGATTGAATTCAATTCATTCGCGTATTGGAATACTCCACGTGCGTCCAGTGGAGTCGGAGATGATGTCGCTGCCCAGGGCTCTGCTTAAGCCGCGCCACTTTGTACACATGCACTTCGTCCAGATTCGGCAATCCCCTCCCTCAGCCTGCTGGAGCTGGAACCTTGGAGTCACAACAGAACATAATTGAAGAACATTTTCCTGGGTTGACTGTACTGGTTGCAGTTTAATTTTCCCTCGAAAACACTGGCTTATATGAAATCCCTTTTTGTATTTTAATGGCTTAAATATTGACAGTGTAAAATTGAAGTAGTATGATGTTAGTTTTCTTAATATTGCTTTCTCTCCAACCACAGATGAACAGCTGAACCCTTTTTGTATTTTTTTTTTTTTTTTTTTTGCGGTACGCAGGCCTCTCACTGTTGTGGCCTCTCCCGTCCGGACCTTTTTGTATTTTTGTTAGGCCCTGGCAGTGTACTTCTAGATGGGCTAAAACTACTAAAACAACATGGAGAAGCAGTGTGTTGATCACCATCATAATAGCCATCAGGAAAGACTGTGGAGAGAACATAAAAGGGAGAATGGTAAATCTCTCCCTTCTTACCCTAAGGAGTTTCACACAGCAGTCAGTGTTACTGTGTGCGTATAAAGTTAAAATTTGTGGACTGACAGAAGTCCAGAGCTGTGACTGCATCCTGATGCTGCCTAAAAACCCAAACCACTAATGAGCAGAATTTTTTCGTTTTGCGAAAGCTCTCTGCCAGTGTAGCTTAAGTAGCTTTGTGGTTTTCTAAGTCACCACTAGATGGAGGGCTTTTTATCATCTTTGTTAGCCTCAAAGTCAGTTACAGTCGGTCCTCGTTGTTCACGGATGCTGTATTTGCGAACTTTGCAAATTTGCGTACTTGCTGAAATTCATCTGTAACCCCCAAATCAGTACTCCCGGCACTGTCACAGTCATTCCCAGACTTGAGTGGAGAGGGGCCCGCGTCTCCCGACACGCGAGTGCCTGGCACAGGTCAGACCGGGCACACTCTGCCTTCTAGTTTCAGCTGAAATCAGATGCCCTTGTTTTGGTCTATTTAGTGCCACTTTTTTGCATTTTTGTACTTCCTGTTGGTGATTTCTCTATTTAAAGTGGCCCCCAGAGGAGTGCTCGTGTCCTGGCTGGGGGTCCCGAGGGTGAGAAGGCTGTGGTGGGTCTCTAGAGGGGTACGTGTTAGCCAGCTTCTCTCAGGCGTGAGAGGCAGCGCCATTGGCCGAGCTCAGTGTTCGTGAAGCAACAGTGGATACTAACTGAGGTGTCTTCATCACACCGTAACGCAGGAATCAAGATCGTGTATTGGTAGGTTGACAGGAGTGTCACCAGAGGCTCTCACAGGAACCTACAGCCCCGTATCACTTCTAGGGGAAGGCGGCACAGGAACCTACAGCCCTGCATCGCTTCTAGGGGAAGGCGGCACAGGAACCTACAGCCCCGTATCGCTCCTAGGGGAAGGCGGCACAGGAACCTACAGCCCCGTATCGCTTCTACGAGAAGGCGGCACAGGAACCTACAGCCCTGTATAGCTTCTAGGGGAAGGCGGCTGTCTCCGCTGATTCCGTGTCCTTGGTGATTCATCAACCATAAAACTACCACAGATAAGAGAATCAACTCCCCTTTTTACCGTCTTCAGACTCAGATTGTCCTCCTGACTTTGGGGGAGGCTAAGTGAGTTCCTCCAGACCCCTTTCTCCACCAGCTCGTGGGCTGTCGGTTCCCTTTCATTTTTTAGTTTGCTGTTAGTAGTACTGACAGGAAAACATGAAAAGTTCTTAACATAGAGACAGGAGAGTTTTTATGTCATGGAAAATTGAACAGTGGTCCAAAGTGAGTGTGTTGGAAGAATTTGATAGATCTAAGACTGGGGTCTTTTGTTTTCTGGTATTTTTGACAAATGGTAGTGGCTTAATTTTGGTATTAGTGAAAAAATAATGGATGGGTGAATAATAAAACATCTAGGTACGCGACATACTGTGGTCAAACTCAGTTCTCTTACCCTCGGTCTGTAAAGTACGCCAGCATTTTTATTATAGGCCATCTGAAAACTAGTCCGTTGTCACGGAAGAGGCCGGGTCGAGGTGCAGCTGGGCCTGCCTTCCTGAGCCTCTGCAGTTTGCGAGTTCAGACCATTTTGTGCTATAGTCTCTGAACACCTTCGCCTGAATATTCTCCTCTCGCTCCGCTGCGTGTGATTACCTGGCTCCCCCTCCAAGAGGAAACGTAGGCTTGAAGTAGAAGAAACCATCTGTGAAGTGGGAGGCCTTGAGCAGCAGTAGAGACGCCTCAGTAACACGAGGCTCTGGGATTGAGGTTCCTCTACTGAAGACTGGTTTTTGTTTTAAAGCCAACAAATACAACTGCATGAATTGGGTGAGATGCTGTTGAGTTTTGCATTACAGTGGAAAGAACGCTTTGGGATAGTTTTGAATCATTAAGTTGCATGATTTTAGCTAACCTTCCTGAGCCTTAGTTTTCTTGGAGGTACCCTGGGGGTCAGGGATCCTGTCTGTCGGGGAGGATTGGAAGCCTGCGTTTGACTTTGGCACGTGGAGAACGAGCTCCGTGAATGGAAGTGGTATCACTATCACGGGGACGTAGGTTCGGGGCAGCGTACCAGTGATGGGGGCAGCCGGGCTGGGCCGGAAGCGCCCCTGTCTCTGGGCACACGGCAGACGTCTTGGATGACGTCTAGAGGCGTCTTGACCTCATACCCGCTTTAGCGACAGCTTCTTCTCACCCTACTCGTACTGGTATTTGCGCCTCTGGCCTGTACCAGAAAAGCTGGGCTGATGAAATCAGCTGTTTTTACTTGCTGAGTGATTAATGTGAATACACGCCTATCCTGTGTGTTTTCGTGGATTGTTGAATAAGAAACAGCCTCCTCTTCAGACAACAGCAGGTCAGCAGGGAGGAGGCTGAAGAGACAGGAAACCCCTGAGATGCCCACTTTTGAGGGAGGCTTTGAAAGTAAATTTGACTTAGTGCTTTCTGAGTGAGCAGAGGGGAGTGGCATCCAGAGTGCCAGGCTTCTCCAGACAGCCCGCTGCGCTTGGGGACGGGGCGGTGGGGACAATGCCTGAATCTTAGGGGAGGAGGACTCACCGGTGGGCTCGGGTCGGTCCTGGCTGTGCTGCTTAGTCCAGGCTCATGGACCTGCCGGACCCGTTCTTCCGCTGTCCCCCCTCAGGGCCACCCTCGCTTTGCCTTCTATTGTTGCTGGATGCCAGCTTTGACAGCCTTGATGTTATTTCAATTGACATTTACTCTTCGGATTGAAATATCCCTTTGCTGATACTCTGAGCAAATCCCTATGTTACTTTCACCTCTTGTAATAACACTTCTGAGAAATTACTTTAGGACCAGTCAGTAGGGATTACTGTGTTCAGACTGGGCCGCAGTGTTTAGAATATGAACAGAAAGCGTGCAGACTACTTGGAACCAGTTGGAGTTACCATATTTAGGTTTTTTTGGGGGGGGTCTGCTTGTGAGATGCCAGATGTTTATTAATCTGGATCGGGAATTATCCTTGTAGATGTAATAAAGATCTGGGGGTGTCCATCTGACGTCCCGTAATTTTATTTGTTACAGTTAATGCTCTCTCCTGGGAGCCAGGCTTCCAGGCTGGTCCCGTGTCCAGATTTCCCAGTGGGCTCAGCAGGTGGTCTGTGGCCTTGAAGCAGAGCTTCTGGGGAGCTAGGGAGCCAGGGCAGTGCTCCAAGGAGGAAAGTGCAGTGGGTCCCACTTCTTCTGCTCTTTTGGAATCATCCCAGTGCCCTGCCTGCTTCGTGAGCTCCTGACCCAGGCCCCAGCCTGGCCTGGGGCCCGCGAGGACACTGTGGTCCACACTCCAGAGTCCACCGCGGGCTCCAGGCGTAGTTCCCGAGGTCGGACTCGTCCAGCCCCTAGCTGGGGCCGGAGTCTGGGGCCGACTGTCCCGTGGGGCCGTTGGCCACGACGCTGTGCTCTCCGTGGGCCTCAATGCAGCCCCGCACGGTCCTCAGGACAGTCTGGAGCCTGCGATCCAGGGCGAGGAGGTGCGGCTCTGTGAGCACAGGCGTGAGCTGGTCTTCCAGCAGCGACTCCCTCATTACGTCGCTGAGTCTGTAGTCGGCTTGGGCCAGCAGCTGCAGGTGCGAGAGTGTTTTCCTTTTTATTCTGGAAGGACAAAGTCAGGGGACCAAGTAAGTAAACGTAAAGAAAGAAACTTCTCGAACTTACTTCCTTTCCCGCCGACAGTGGTGGGGGCTGACGTCTGGAGAGCCTTCGCCCCCAGTGTCTTCTCAGGCACGCTTAATGCAAACCCGGTAAGAAGGGAATGGACGAAGGGTGACAGCTATAGGACTTGGCGGTCCTTGGCCCAGTCGTCCCGCCAAGCGTCTGCTGCTCCTCGGGGAGTCCGAACAGAAGTGCTGTGTAATAACGACTTCTCAAGGAAATTGAAAGCTAACGAGAGAAGTTTCCAGCAGGTGAAATGATGGAGATGTTTGCCGTCTCAGAGGCTGCGGGTACCGCCGGGCTCCAAGTTGTTTCTGCTCGACTTTGTAATTCTGATTTCTCTGTGTCAGATTCTAAAATCAGGGATGGAAACGGGGTAGGGCCAACCTTGCCTTTAGTATTTTGATTTCTTTTCATGTGGGAACGTGACCTGGACTCAGATGTGTAAGCAGCTTAGGTGTCCACGCATTGTCATACACAACTCCTGCCTTTCCTACTCAGGAGGAGAGGAAGTGGGGTGGGAGGGAGGCACACGTAAGCTACCCCAAGAAGTGGAGAAAGAAAGTTCAGGCTCTGCTCTGAGTTTTCCAGCTGGAAATAGACACCGTTTTGCTATGCGTGGGCCACGTATTTCTAATTAGCTCCGGACACTGCAGCTGAGCAGGTGGACGACCTTGACCAGCTCGGCTGAAACACCAGAGAGGTGTAGAGGCAGGGCAGAGATTCTCTGGAGAAATGCTGGCCAGGCAGAGGCCTGAGGACTTCCTTTAATCTGACATGAGTTTATGGGACTTCAGTCAGGATTTTGCTTAGCTGGTGATCAGGCAGTAATACCTATGAGCTTACGTGAGTGCGGGGCGCAGCAGAGGTCTGGTTAGTCCTGTCAGAGGCCGTCGGGCTCTTCGAAAAGTGAGTGATCATCTGAGTGTGTTATTAAAGCGGGCGACCGAGAGGTTTTAAAAGATTAGATCCTAAGTCATCTGCTGAGAGATGAAGGTGTGAGAAGTGGGACAGTTCTGTGGTTGTAGCACAAGGAATGAGGTTGTTCCTGTCATTCTGCCCACCCACATCCTCGGCCAGTGAAAACTGATGACCTGCACAGCTTGGTGGCAAGCAGGACGAAGTGTCACAGTTGTGACCCGTCCCTGAACGGAAAGCTCACCGGCAGCACTGGGAGAGTGGCGAGAGGATGGAGACTTCGTCGTGGGAGTGCCGTCCAAACCTGCAGGGAGGAGAGACAGGCTTTCACGGGAGCACGGGGGTGTGGGGGGAAAGGCACCACCCCCCGCCTCAGTGCTTCCTCCTGCCTCCCCCTCAGCCGTTTTTGAATCCCAGCTTGGGGTAAAATGCCGGGGATCACGGCCACTGCCTCTCCAGCCCTTCTCCGTCAGGTCACAAGAGCCTCTGTCCACAGCTGGCAAAAGCAAGCATCCGTTCGTTCATTTATGCACCGGCCGCACAGGGCCAAGGCCAAGCACGAGGATGATGCGCTGGGTCTCCGGGAGGGGACCGTGGGGCGAGTTACAGAAAACGTGGATCTGCTTCCTAGCGCTCTTAGGCTGGAGGAGAGTCAGGCGGTACTCAGCAAAGATCAAGAGCAGAGGAAACGGGGCCAGGAGGGCCCGGAGGGGGCGGGACGCGACCGTGGAGGCCCTGGCTCGGGCCCTGCTGCCCCCGGGCCGCTGCACAGCGGTGCCGCCGCCGGAGAAGGGCCGTGGGGACGCTCACCCCCTGGCGTTGTCGAGGTGAATCAGGAACCCGTCGTCCCCAAATTTGGTGAACGTCTCGTAGTGGTGCCGGTCCATGTTTCCTGTGGAGGAGGGGAGGCGTGGGCGCGGGCTCCCGCCCCGTGAGACCCCGGGCGGCTCGGAGGCCTGCGGGCTGCTCAGAGGCCAGAGTCGGAACCCGGGCCTCCAGCTGTTGCGCCCCCAGGTGGCCGGTGGAATCGCGGAGGGGGCAGGAGGGAGCCAGGCGGGCGGGCAGAGCCGGTGCGAGCTGCTGTCCCGTCGGGGGCTTTTCCCACCCGCGCCGGCGCCCCTGCGCTGCGCAGGCGCGGCTCCGGGCCGCCTCCCAGGGCGCACAGCGGCCTTGCTGCCGAGCCTTCCGTTCCCTGGGCCGCGCCGCTGCGCCCGCTGTGCGCCTCCCCGCAGCCCCCTCGCAGGAGGGCAGCCCGCTCACTCCTGTCCCCGGGGCCTCTACCACTTGGAGCCCCTGGATGGCGCGAGGTTATGGAGGCCGGGTGGCCCAGGCCGCAGGGTCCCCGCCCGGCCGGGCCCCGCGGGCAGCACCCACCCGTCAGGAAGTCGAAGATGGCCATGTCGATGATGTTGAGGAGGCGGCCGCTGCTGCTGTGCGGGTAGACCTGCTTCACCGTGTCGCAGTAAAGAGGGTTGACTTCCCACCTGAGGGGAGAACAGGGCCTGGGCTGCAGAAGCCCGGACGGCAAGGTGTCCGACCCGCATCCATGCCCCCCGGTCCTGCCCGGGCCGCCGGCAGCAGGCGCCCCCACCAGGACCTGGGCAAGGACCCGCGGGACCGGCAGACGCCCTGGGTGAGAAGGGGTGGGGCCCTTTCTCCGCGCGTTTCCGAGCATCGCCTGGCTGGGCGCCGTACTGCCCGTGTGCCGCGAGGGCACCCGCTCCCTCTGCGGCCCCTCGCCCAGCCTCTCGGGCGCTTGCCCTCCGGTCTCCCGAGCCGCTCGCAGCCCCCCTGCCAGCCATCCTCTGCCATTTCTCTGCCACATGGGCTCCTCCGCCTAGAACGCCCCCAGGTCCCTTTTCGTCTGGGGGGGGGGGTCTTCCTCAGCCTTCACGAGTCCCTAAGGATCTGTCACGTCCCCCAGAAATTCTGGCCCGGTTACTCCTCTTCCCACCACGGTTGGGGTGGCTGGATAGACGAGCCCATTCATTCAGTCACCTCGTATTAACTGAGGACCTGCCCTGTGCCCGGGAGTGTGCCACGCCCTGGGGAACAACCGTGAGGTGCCGGCTTCACGGCGTGGACTCAGCAAACCCGGCCCCTCCCGCGGCCTCCCCGTGGGCATCTCTGCGGGACAGCAGGTGGGCACTGCGTTCTCACAGCCTGGCTACCGTCTGCCGCCCCGCTGGACCGCAGAGCTTCTTGAAGGGACAGCCCAGGTCTGTCCTGTCTCCCCCAGCATCCAGTGCTGGGTACGCAGTGGGCTCTTTATAACCAAACGCATGAACGAAAGGGACAGAACGGACACCAGGATCCACGTGAGACGAGGCAGAGGAGGACTGAGGCAGCGTCAGGGCTCCCCAAGCCAGGCGAGCGAGTCCTTGGTCCAGGGGCCACTCACTCCTCTTTGCCCGCCAGCGAGTAGGAGCGGATCCAGGGGCTGGGGACGGACAGCCGGGGGGCCAAGTTGAGGGACGGCAGGAATGCGGACAGGGAGCCCTCCAGCAGGTGCGGGTTGCCGCATACGGCATACTCCGTCTTGCACAGGTACGGGCACTTGGCGAAGAAACACACGTTGCTGGCTAGAGGCGGAGAAGGAGAGCGGTAAGCGGAGGACGCACGCCGTCCTCCTGCCCCACGAAATCCATGAGGAGGGAAGGGAAACCCTGAACCCGCGGCTCGGGGGGGAGAAGGCCGGGGAAGAAGAAAACAGCGCCTTTTCCCGATGCAGGGGCTTGTGGATGCTCTTAAACTGAGCATCCTGGGGACCAGCTCTCAAACGTCCGAGTAGAGATGGTGTGGGACCAGCCTTGCTGCGTCGCACCCACGCGACCAACCCGGCCTTTGTTCAGATGGGTGGCATCGGATTCGGGGGCGGCCGGCATCAGAGTTCAGGGCCCAGGCTGGTGAGCATCTCACGTCCAGCCGTCTCCCATCCCCAGGTCACCTTGTGTGACGCCCAGGTGGCCCGGGGTGCGAGTGTCTGATGGCAGCATGTAGCCACCTGATAGGGGATGGGGCCACCAGCAGGAGGTCGGACCACACTGGCCAACCACATTCTTAGACCCAGAGTGTTGCTTTGGCCAGAAGCCTACCTGGAGAGATAAAGAAAACACTCTGCAGGATCTCATTCTTGGTGACCTCCAGGATTTCCTTGGTGACATTGACTAGCCTCCCTACGGTCGGTGGTACCCGTCGGAAGTCCAGAATCCTGAAAGAGGGGGAGCGCAGTTCACATCTGGGGGATGATCGCCCATTAGAAACGGACCTGCTGCGAATTCCCGGGCGGTCCAGTGGTTAGGACTCCGCGCTTCCACCGCAGAGGGCACAGGTTCGATCCCTGGTCAGGGAACTAAGATCCTGCCTGCAAGCCACGCGGCAGGATCCAAAAAAGAAAAGAAAAAAAAAGAAACGGACCGGCCTTCTGACCACACCCAGCCGAGGGCGGGGCTCTCCGCAGTGCAGAGCCGACCGTGCCGAGGCTAGCCTGCATCTAAGGGGCTGGGAGAAGGGGTGGGAAAGGAATCCTTATCCCAGGAGGCCTCCCGGGCAAAGCTTCCACCCTCCAAGCTGTGTCCTAGCTCAGTGCTTCTCACGCTCCAGTGTGCACATGAGTCACCCGCGATCTTGTTCAGATGCGGCTCTGAGTCAGTGGGTCCAGGGTGAGGCTGAGAGTCTGCATTTCTGAAGAGCTCCCAGGGGGTGGCCAGGCTGCTGGTCCCCAGACCACACCTCGAGGAGCAACGACAGGCAAACAGAGGGAGCTAGGAAACTGAGGAAGGTGCTCTCACCTTTTAATATCGTAACCTTGAGACCCTTTGGGGAAATGGCCGTGGGCACATTCTCGCCACTTTCAGGGCAGGAAACTAGAGCCAGATCACAATGTCAGGTTCAGGTGTAGCTTGGGCAGTCTGGCAGGGTTAGTTTTCTTACTAAGTGACTCTTTTCATTACATTAAAAGGCCTTGTGGGGCTTCCCTGGTGGTGCAGTGGTGAAGAATCCGCCTGCCAATGCAGGGGACACGGGTTCGAACCCTGCTCTGGGAAGGTCCCACATGCTGCGGAGGAACTAAGCCCGTGCACAACTTCTGAGCCTGCATGCCTTAGAGCCCGTGAGCTGCAACTGCTGAGCCTGTGAGCCGCGACTACTGAGCCCGTGTGCCACAACTACTGAGCCTGCGCTCCAGAGCGCATGAGCCACAACTACTGAAGCCCGCGCGCCTAGAGCCCGTGCTCCGCAACAAGAGAAGCCACCACATTGAGAGGCCCCCCGCTCGCTGCAACTAGGGAAAGCCCGTGCACAGCAACAAAGACCCAACACAGCCAAAAATAAAATAAATAAGTAACAAAAAGGCCTTGTGATTTTCGATCCATGGGGTTGGATGGGTCATGTTGGGTTTGAAGGTGTTGGGACCCACGAAGAAGATGAAGTACCAGGAAGAAGTGGGGGCGGGCCGGGTCTCCCTGGGGCGCCCTCTGGGGATTGGCCTCCGCAGTCAGCACTGCCTCCCTGGGGCCAGACTCTACCTGTCCAGATGGAAAGCTGCAATCTCAGCGTTGTGTCTCTGAAAATCAATGAAGTAGAAGAAGTCCTCGGGCGTCTCTTCATCTCGCAGCTGTCTGGAAGGAAGGAATCACGCCCTGGACTCAGACCTCAGCTGGGAGCCTGAGAAAAGAGCTGATACACGTGACCAGATGGAAAGGAAGACACGCTTTTATGCTTTTCAGGGATGCACAGATGATGGGACAGCACATCAGGAACAGCCCGTGGCTCCCTCGGCTGGAGAGACCGGCAGGCGGGAGGAGCGAAGCTTCTTGCAAGATGCGGACCGTCCTGGAGGCCCCCGGGTGCCAAGCCTCCTTCTCGAGCAGCTCTGGTGACGGCCGCTGATTCTCTGAAAAGCCCAGTGGTTGGAGGGAAGAAATCCATTCTTCCGCAGATACACAGAAGACAGGGCACTGGCTAACACACCAGAGGTTGTGTACACCCGGGGGCCAAGGACTAAGAGAGGTGGGGTACGAGACAGAACTTTATAAAAGGAAAAGTGCCCTACAGGTGCGATTTAGCATGACTGACCCGGAAGAGCGAAAAGTTCCGGGTCTGTGAATCGACCGTCTACTCGGAGGCATCTCACCTGGGTCGTGAGAGCGGGTCCTGCCAGAGATTGAAGGGAGGCTAATGCAGAGGATATGTACGTATGTACATTAAAGAATCCCTACTAGATTCCTGAAAAGCACCATCCTGCCTGGTCATGAAGGGCCGGCTGGGTAGGTATGTTTAGGTGCCTCCCAGTAATATGAAGGGCATCCCGGCTGCTGCCCCAGGTTGACTGGCCCCAGTGCTGATGATAATCCTTGGAAGAAGGATGATCTTCAAGTAATTTTATAATCCACCGTGCGGGGCTGCACGAGGGCTGTGAAAGCAATGCAAATGTAAATCAGCGCAATGTTGTGTAACGAGCCGTAAGTACGCGGCGCCCGCAATGGAAACAGTGATGGGCGCTTCGTCCCAAACACCAGCCAGTCCTGGAAGCCACGGCAAGGGGCTGCCCAGAGTGGGCACTCTCCTTTAGAAGGTGCAGCCGCACTTAGAGTACGGCCCAGGCCTGACCCAGGGCTGCTTACAGCACCGCCGAATGTCCAGGTCAGCAAGGACTGTCCATGTGTCCTCAGCTCGTTTTCGTTCCTGAATTCTGTATGTAAGAATACACAGTCTGGGAATTCCCCGGCGGTCCAGGGTTTAGGACCCGGCACTTTCACTGCTGCGACCCACGGGTTTAACCCCTGGCCAGGAAAAAAAAAAAAAAAAGGTAAAGAAAAAATAAAAATTAAAAAAAAGAGAGAATATACAATCTCTGGGATGCCCTTTAGAATTTTCTAAACCATCCTTTCTTCATTTTTGTATGGCATGTTTAGGCATGATTTTACATTGGAAAATCATTTCTCCTTTACGTCGGTACTTCCCAAAGCTTGAGACGCACAGATGTATTTCCCATTGCATCTATTGAATTGTATCACATTAAAAATATAAGCTTTGTGGTCAGAATTTGTGTTACCCAAAGATAAATGTCTACTTTCCTTTTTTAAAAAGGGACAAATGCTGTTTACTTTACATTACTTGTAGGAAAAAAATGCATGCTTTTTCAAGAAATACATTTTAAAATGATACTTTGGCTTGGGACTAAATTTTAGAAAATGCAGATTAAAGTTTGTGTTATGGCGTGAGCGTAGATCAAATGGCTTTTGTGACCTAATGTTGGAAGCTTTTGCATTATACTCAGGGAAACAGCTGGTCCAGTTGAGCACTTTTTGCGTTTCGTTCGTAATTGACAAGGCAGAGAAGAGATTTCAGGCTGTTATTTCATGGGCTTTCTTGCAAATAAAACACTACAAGTGTGAGCAGTTTTTTCTCCCCCAAACAGAGCTCATCCACTCTCTATTAGCTCCAGTTTTTAAAATTACAGACATCTTCACGTGCCGCCGATGAATTTTGCTCAGAGAATGCAATTCGTGGATCTGGCAATAAATGGTGAATTCGCAGATTTATCATTATTTTGACGCTTCTCTTGAACACCTCGTGTTTCTACATCAGTGTTCCTTCTGCTTCCTCTCTAACTGATGCTCAGTTAGGACTATACATTAAACATGCACGACTAACCGTAACGATCGTTTAAAACTGTCCAATGGCCCAAACACGTGGGTGGCTCTGTGTCCAGCTGAGTGGCACCCAGGAGTCCTGTGCCTGCTTCCGGACCTGGGCTGATGGCCCTGTGTGCGCAAAGCTGTCGCTCTCTTTTAAAAGGAACACAGTTCTTTTGAGTACTTCATAGGCTTGAATATAAGATGAGACCCCCCTCCCCAAACTGTCCCTCAGAAAAGGGAGTCTTAACGTGTTCAAGGGCTCCCTCTCAATTTCTTTATTTTGTTTGGGACAGATTCATTCAGCTGAGATGCTGCTTTTATTACCTGACTGAACTGGTTAAAACAGGCTGCTCGTGGTGACAGGGGCAGAATGTAACATGGATTTAACATTGACCCCAAACTCGACTCCAGCGATGCTGAGGACCAATGTCAAAAATTTTGGACAAGTGACATGTGAGACTGGGTGGGGGGGAAGCAATATTTCCAAATCTCTGTATTGTTTTATGATGAGATTTTCTTTCATCGGTAAATTAAATACAGGCAGACATTCCCTCGTTTCATGTACATCGTTATATATTTATTTATTTATTTTGTAGTACTCCATCTGTTTCTTTTCTTTTCCTTTTTTTTTTTTTTTTTTTTTTTTTTTTTTTTTTTGCTGTACGCGGGCCTCTCACTGTTGTGGCCTCTCCCGTTGCGGAGCACAGGCTCCGGACGCGCAGGCTCAGCGGCCATGGCTCACGGGCCCAGCCGCTCCGCGGCATGTGGGATCTTCCCGGACCGGGGCACGAACCCGTGTCCCCTGCATCGGCAGGCGGACTCCCAACCCCTGCGCCACCAGGGAAGCCCTGTTTCTTTTCTTTTTTAAATTTTATTTCTTTTTAATGCAGCAGGTTCTTATTAGTTATCTATGTTATACATATTAGTGTATATATGTCAATCCCAATCTCCCAATACATCGTTATTTATTTAAATTGACCAAACAACTAGATTTTTGGATTTTCACATGGAAAAATGGAGGGTCTCCTTGTGTGGCAGTGGTTTTCAAGGCTGTCCTTGCCTTGGGATTAGAGGGGGCCCCCAGACCGATCCTATTGGACCCCCTGAGGGTGGGATGCAGGCATCAGGGTTTTTCAAGGCTTCCCAGGTGATTCAGCGCGCAGCTGATGTATTATAAAGCTCTCCTTAGTACTTTATATGCCTACGTATGTAAGTGCTTAGTGCGTTATAAGGGCTTTTGCTAGGGCAGTGCAGGGATCAGAGCTAAGGCTTTTTATTTAGTGCTCATTCGACCATCAGACCCACCTACAGGGCCTTCAGTATGGCTCTCCGTTGACGGAAGTTTTGGAATCTAAGTCAGCCGAATGGGATTCCACCGGAAGACCGCGCCTTCTGGCAGAAAGCATGACTTGGGTAATGAGACCCCTCCTGGGCCATTTTCTCTTGGGCGTGTCGTGTCCAGGGGACCATTCCTGATTCAGGAATCTCAAACCTCTGCTGCAGACCCTTTGGGGGCCAGGAGCCCGTACGCACACCAAGCTCTGTCCGTAGACTGAATACCTATTATTTTGCCCACAGAGACACACTACAAAATTTTAAAGGCATGTATGTGCTGTTGTTACAAATAAAATAGAAATTAATTTAAAAGTGTGATTGGCTGTAGAGAACAAACGTATGGACACCAAGGGGGGAAAGCGGGGAGGGGAGTGATGGTGGTGGGATGAACTGGGAGATTGGGATTGACATGTATACACTAATATGTATAAAATAGATAACTAATAAGAACCTGCTGTATAAAAAATAAATACATAAAATTTTTAAAAAAGTGTGATTGGCTTCAGGGTAGCCTTTCTTCATGGTCTAGTTTTTCAATCAAAACAAGTATTGTTATGTAGATATCTCTAACTTTTTTGAGGGTCCTAGTCCTGGAAAAAAAGCGAGGCTCATTTCTGGAGGTAGAGTGTGAATTTGGCAGTCCAGCTGCCTGGTTTGAATCCTGCTTCCACTGCTTGCAGCTGGGAGGTTGGGGCGAGCTGGCCTCTCCCGGCCTCAGTGTTTTCATCCATAAAGTGGACACTGTAACAGTCCCCGACTAATAAGATGGTGGATGGTCCAAAGGCACGATGCATGTCAAGTGTGTCGCAGAAATACCAGCAAAGACCCAGCTCTTACTATTTTGAATCATTATCACCAAAACAGTCGTCTGCTTGTGCAGATGGCCCCAAAGAGAGTCTATAAATGCTTGGCTCAAAGATTTTAGACCACTTTTATTCATTTTTGGTCAGAACTCCCCCAGGGCTGCCGCAGCTATGCATATGGAGGTGAGGAGAGCAGTCACTTACCTCATAGGTTTGAACATGGCCTTCCCGAAGTCCGAGAACCTCAGAACCAGTTTGAGGTGGACCCCACTGGGTTTCACGACTGTTTGGGGAGAAGGGGGAGTTAACGATGCTTCTGGGCCCAAGGTCCGGGCTGTGATCATTTCCTCATTCAATAAACCCAGCCCATTTCTTCTCTTCGCCCTTCTTACTTGAGACCCTAAAGAGTGGGTTTTGCTCACAAGAGCCTGCAGGGTACAGTCCAGCGGGTCAGGCCATGGAGAGTGTGTCCAGCGACTCAAGATAAAACTTTCTCTGCTGTTACAGGGAAAGGGCAAAACAGTGCAGGTTTCCCCAGAGGGACACTCGCTGAAAACCCCAAAGGATGTTTTCCTAAGAAGAGCTGACCCCTTCCTCTTCGCTTCAGCTGTGCCTTAGAGACTCTGACTATGCCACCTGTTACATGGCATTAGACTTGGTTATTGATATCTCTTCCTACGTAAGACTGGACGCCTGGGCTGTGATGGGGCTTGGTGACACCTGAGGTGCACGTGCATGGTCCTGCCAGTGGGTACCGCCTCCTGATGTGTGTCCTGGGCACCTCACTCGCCTGGCCCTGCCCCTGCCCTGCCGTCAGCCCCGCGAGGGGCGGGATAATGCCTCCCTCACCTTTGCCTTCTAAAAAATGGCAAATGGCAGGGGCGAACCTAAAGAAAACGGAAGCCCCAGGCCCTACAAACTTGTGTCTTTAACAAGTCGTGACCCACGGAAATTTCTGACGTGTGCTCAGTTCATCGAGGTCACTGGAGGGGGCTCCTCGTGGCCGGCAGTGACTGGTGGGATCTCATGTCCAGGCACACCTGTACCCAAGTCACAGCGCCCTGGCAGGGACAGTGCTGTATCTCACGCCTATCTTTTTGATTCTACTCGTCATTTACCCCAGGGCATCTCAACCTTGGCTGCATGAGGATCACCTGGAGTGTTTTTATATAAATGCTGGTGCCTGGGCTTCCCCCTGGCAATCGAATCAAAACCTCTGGGGTGGGGACCAAGACGCAGCAATTTTTAAAGCTCCCTGGGTGACTACTCTGCCGCCGGGTTGAGAACCACCGTCCTGCACCATTGCTTCTTAAATCTGAAAATGTACTCTAGTCCCCTGAGGATTTTGTGAAAATCCAGATTCTGACTCAGAAAATCAGGGCGGGGACTGAGATTCTGCGTTTCTGGCAAGCTCCTGAATGGTGCGAAAGATGCTGGGCCAAGGACCACCTGCCGCCCAGCAGGGTCCTACCCAAGAGCTCCTCTCAAATGCCTTTTCTTTTGTGCGGGAAGGTGGGGAGAAATGTAGGTTCTCAGAGATGAGGCAGAGGGACCCATGCTCCTCAGCTGCTGACGGAGCCCCACGGAGTGGGCAGCGGGACCTTCACGTTGCTGCCAGGTACTGGGCTCCACAGGGCAGTGAGGGGATGGAGGGGGATGGAGGGGGGCAGGGCGGGGCCACGGCGGGGGCGGGGCCAGGGCATGGGCGTGGCGTGGCCCGGGCCAGGGTCCGGGGGTGGGGCGGGGCTGGGGATGAGGCGCGGCCAGGGCCCGGGGGCGTGGCCGGGTTGGGGCGGGGCGGGGCCGGGGCCCGGGGCGGGGCCGGGGATGGGGCGCGGCGGGCCGGGGGCGGGGCCGGGCCACTTACTCTGGGTGCAGTCGCAGGCTCCAAGCAAGGCTTTCTCGTCCTGACTGTAGTCTGCGAAGAAGGGGCAGGGCGCTGAGAACCCTCGACTCTGGTTCAGACACCAGAGGGGGAGCCTGGAAGGCAGCCTGGGGCCCTTGCGCATTCAGTAGGGGACCTCCCCGAGCCCCGTTTGGGGCCGCAGCCTCCCAGCCTGCTCCATCCAGGCCCCATGCTCTCTAGCCCTTCCGTGGACGCTCCAGCAACAGCTGGTGGGGAAACGGGTGCTGGCTGGTGTCTGCAAATCCCTCAGTGTGTCCCTTAGGCTGGCGTAGTGCTCGAGGCCTCAGGCAGCAGGCCGCCACTGGGTCCTCGGCCAGGTCACTTTTAAACTCTCCGAGCCTCAGTTTTCCCATCTGTAAAGCAGCAGTGGTAATGTCTACATCATGAGCTCACTGTATAAGAGAGAGTCGCCAGATTCAAAAGGAGCAGTGGACCAGTAGTGGCCATCACCTTTCTGTAAGCTACGGACACCTCCTGTGCGTCCCGTATGGGGTTGTGATGAGATCACGGTTGTAAGATCTCTTTCAAAGGGAAAAAGGTCACTGTCTGTGTTTTTCTGCTTCTTTCTCTCTTGGGTGTCAGAACCAACCCTTTACTACTTCACCCTGGAGCCTGGCCTGGTTGGGTTACCCAGCCTCTCTGGGAGAGAGAGTCAGTCCATCCCGCCTGGTCCTGTGACCCTCACCAGCGCTGATGGTGGGAAGGTGCCTCATGTCGTGGAGAAGTTTGCTGACGACGGGACTGGACCGGGAGTACAGGCCGTGGCGGCTGATCCCCAGGTGGAACTGGATCCAGCTGGTCTCCAGGTGGAGCTGCAGTGGGGGATCCAGGGAAGTGAGATTCAGCTGCTCTCTGTATATCCTGTGTCGCCTGAAAGAGCCGGAAGAGTTTTTCTTCAGCTGCGGGAACAAGAGAGCAAAGACCTGCCGAAGCGCCTTGTCTGGACTCTCCGTTCCTTCATTCATTTAGCACCTGGTATGTATAAGGCTTGAGGCTGTGCTTAGGGTCCCACGGGGGACAAAGCAGCCACAGGGCTTCCTGCCCTCAGAGGGTTTACAATCCAGGGAGCGAAACAGGCAAACAGTTACACAGGGCCACACACACATCCACAAATACCTAACCACAGACCATGACGAATACTGTGAAGGAAAAGCGCAGAAGGTTAAGAGTCAAATAAGGGGCCTTGTGTAATCTGGGACCTCAGGGCGTGATCCTGGGCCGCTTCCGGCACTTTCCCATGAAAAAGTCTGTATTTTATACTTCCCAATATTTCCTGACCTTAGGAGTCAGGAGGTAGGAGAGAGAAGGTAATTGATGAGAATGAAAAGAATGAGGGTCAGGACTGTTAAGGAGATTAATCAATACGTCCTATGAGAAAAGAAGAATTAATTAGCCATGTACTGTTGGTCCTGCTTAGGAAACTTTCCTGCCAGGATAAAAAGAGAAAGCTGAACAACAACGCCACTGCCACGCAGAGGCTCAGAGCCCAGTCTGGGAGACAAGCGGTACGTCTATGAAATCATCAGAGCAGAATATAAGGCAGTTGTAATCAACGGCTGGACACGTGTTCAGACAAAAATGCCTTAACATTTTGGGGAAGGGAAAGACGATTATATGGTGAAGCAGTCAGAGGAAGACTCTGATGGGAGAAAGTGGGCTTCAGCTGGATCCACAAGGGTGGTGTTTGGGTTGAAGGGGAGATGTGGGGTGTGCTCCTGGATTGGGGACAACGTGGACGTGACGAGAGGCAGGCGAGGGACAGGTATAGCTGAGGGTTAGAGAGGAAGGATGGATGAAATAGATGGCTGAGTGAAAAGGTGGAGGTCGTCTGACCGGAAAGCAAGGCAAGTCGGCACATGTCATCTGACGAGGTGACGCTGACCAGGACGGGCTAAGTGGGATTATGGGGCAGGGTTTGCAAGTCCCTATACATCCGTATTTATCAAACCGTGATACCTTACCTCTGAGGTCTGTGACGGGGCACATCACAGCCCATATTCTTGGCGTGTCAAATGTTCTCACGGGTAAATAGTTTTAAAAATTACTTTTATATTAAAATAAATATAGACACGTTATGGGGAGGGAAATGAAACAATCAGTTTTAATAAAAAACAGTAAATTTCCAAGAAAATTTCACTTGGTCACCTCAGACTTTACCTCCAAGAGTCCGGACCCTCAGGAGGGAATGGAGTTTTGTTTTGTGTTTTTTGTTCTGCACTCACCTCGCCCTGTGTGAATACAGTCAGATAATAACGCTGTCCTGGGTGAGAGTCATTTGTCTTGAGGAAGAGGCTCAGGTTTATAACCTGCTGTGGAAGGATGGCTGTCTGGCAGCTCTAGGTCCTAGCCGTCCTGGTACCTGCTCCAGGGTCCTGGTGGCCTCTGGGTGCCCCTACTTTTGGAGACCTTCGCCTTTTATCATGTCACACATATTAAAATCCACCCCTCCTTCAATATTTGTTGCTATCCCTTTTGAAAATTTTCTTTTATCATTCTGAATCTGTTAAGAATAAAGTATCAAAATAAACAAGAACAAAGAATATATTACCTAGTAGTATAACCAAGTCAACACTGGCTCGTTGTTCTGTGGACATTTAATTATATATTAATTCATTTTGTTTTGGAGTTTTTTTGTTTTTCCATTTCTGAGCCAATCCATTTTCTTTGTTCAGGCCTCAGAGCATCGTCAAAGCTTTTGTATGTCTCAGGCACCGTGTCCACATTGTAAATGGATGAAGATCCCTGACCTACTGTCTCTGTCAGCTCAGGCTGCACAACAAAATTCCACAGGCTGGTGGTTCAAACAACAGGAATTTATTCTCTCACAGGTCTGGAGGCTCAAGTCAAGATCAAGGTGTCGCCAGGTTTGGTTTTTCCTGCAGCCTCTCTCCTTAGCTTGCAGACGGCCACCTTCTTTCTTGTTGTCTCCTGCCACGGTCTCCTCTCTTGAGGACACATCTCCGGTGTCTCCTCCTTTTCTTATAAGGACATGGGTCCTATTGGATTAGGGCCCCACCCTGTTGCTCTTTCTTCCAGACTCTTACTGCCACCATCCTTCCTAGAGGAACAGCTCCATTGGCTCGATCAGATGAGTCCTCCTGGGACGACCCTTTCTTCCTCTCTTTCAATCTGTCGCTTCGTATTTTCTATCATTCAAGCCATAATTCTGAAAATAGCCAACCGGAAAGAAAGATCTGGTGCAGGTGAGTTCCAGACTGTGACACAACATTATGGTTGAGGACAAGGACGCGCAAGCCAGGCAGAGACTCAAAAGGAAGGCTTGGACCAAAGAAGCCAAGGCTGTCGGATAACGAGCTCGGGCTTGGAAGGGATCTGAAGGACCCTTGAACCCAACGTGTTATTCCACTTACCACATTCCTATCCAGGAGTTGCCTATTTTGTACTGGATCAGCTCCAGTGAAGCAGATGTATCTACTCTACATCCAGAGTAGCCCAGTCCATCAGCCCAGCTCTCTTAGGAAGCATTTTCCAATTCCGGGCCAAAGTCTTTCTAGAGCTTCCATCAAGGAGTCCTGGCTCTATCCCCTGGATTTATGCAGAACAAATCCCTTCCTTACATTGTAGCCTTGTAAATATTTGAAGATGGATGTCACGTGACCTTAGTTCCCATCTTCAGGTTGAGTTTCTGCATTCCCTTCACCACCTTCCCAGGCCACGGTGTGATCCATTTGTGATTCTGGTTATGTGGGTCTGCTTCCCTCTTCTTTCTTTCTTTTTGTTCTTTTTAAAAATATTTATTTATTTGGCTGCATCGGGTCTTCCTTATGGCACTCGGGATCTTTCGTTGTGGCACACGGGCTTCTCTCTAGTTGTGACACGTGGGCTCTGGAGCACACGGGCTCAGCAGTTGCAGCGTGTGGGCTTAGTTGCCCCGCGGCATGTGGGATCTTAGTTCCCTGACCAGGGATCGAACCTGCGTCCCCTCTACTGGAAGGCAGATTCTTAACCCCTGGACCACGAGGGAAGTCCCACTTCCCTCTTATTTCTGACACCCAGAATGAAATGCAAGAGCCCAACATGGATTGTCCAGTGCAGAGCAGAAGAGGATAATTACCACCCCCATTCAAGATGTTTTCTTCCTATTCAGGTAGTCAACTAATGAATAAATGTGGAGAAACCACATCACACGTCTCTGAGAAAATAGAGATGTTGTGGTTGGCAGAATTGTAGAACTGGCCTTCAAGGTTCCACGCCCTCATCGCTAGAACCTGTGAACATGATGACCTGTCACTCCCAGGATTATTCTATGTTGTGGCACAGTTGACCGGGGGTGAGGAGATGAACCAGCAGGGCCTAATGTAGTTACATGACTCTTGAAAGCAGAGCGTTTTCTCTGGCTGGTAGCAGAAGGAACCGAAATGTCTGTCGAGGGATGAATGGATAAAGAAAATGTGGTATATACACACAACGGAAGATCACTCAGCTTTACAAAAGAAGGAAATCCTGCCTTTTGCAACAATATCAGTGCACCTGGAGGACATTAAGCTTAGTGAAATAAGCCAGACACAGCAAGACAGACACTGAGTGATCTCACTTCTATGTGGACTCTGAAAAAGTCAAATTTAATAGCAGCAGAGAGAACAGTGGTTTCCAGGGGCTGGAGGGAGGGGGAAGTGGGGGGAGAGTGGTCAAAGGGTGCAAAGTTTCAGCTGTGCAGGATGAATAACCCCTGGGGACCTAATATACAGCCTGGCGACTCTAGTTAATCACACTGTACTGTATGCTTAAAATTTACTAGAAGCGTAGGAGATCTTTGTTCTCCAAAAGGAGGGGAGCAAAGATGGCTGGGACGTCCCCCCAAGACAGCAAGCTCTGGGCAGGCAGCCTTCCAGCTGTGGGTGGAGGGGGGGCTTGAACCATTGGTGTAATTATCCGAAGTGTCTCCTGTTAAACTGCTTCAGTCCTAGCAGTTTACTAGGTCTGCAGGCCACCGGCCAGCTTTTCCTTACTTTATGCACATTTATTTTTATTTTAAAAGAGAGCCGGGCCAGGCTCTAGTTCCCAAGGCTACTTTGAGGCTTAAACTCTGGGACTGCTCGACTCTCTTGGGAGTCTGGTGGAAAGACTGCAAAGTCCTGAGCGGAGTTAGTCACCCTGAGCTAGAGCAGCAGAAAGAGAAACAATGATTCTGGGATTTGGAGCAGGGCTGGGGAAGAGGTGGGGTTTTCTTAAGCGGAGCTGCAAGCTGATGGGTTCCAGCTACAACAACAGTCCAACAGCCGGGGCTCCAGCCTCCAAATAGAAAAACAAATGCGGCAAATTGAGTGTAACTTCCTCAGGAGGACAAATCGCTCTTTAAAACGTTCATATTTACTGTTGGGTGGGGATGCATAGCTCTCTGGTTAGCGATTCTGCCCTTCCCAGGGCCAGTGTCACAGCCTGGGCGGGGGCGGTGGGGGGGAGCACAAAGAAAGGGCATCACGGGATCCTTCACACTGGGTTTTTTTGTTTGCTTTGGGTTTTTTGTTTGTCTGTTTGTTTTTTTTGCGGTACGCGGGCCTACTCATTGTCGTGGCCTCTCCCGTTGCGGAGCACAGGCTCCCGACGCGCAGGCTCAGCGGCCATGGCTCACGGGCCCAGCCGCTCCGCGGCATGTGGGATCCTCCTGGACAGGGGCACGAACCCGCGTCCCCTGCATCGGCAGGCGGACTCCCAACCACTGGGCCACCAGCGAAGCCCCCGGTTTGGGTTTTTTTTTTTTTTAATGGTTAAGGTAGAGCTGCTGAGAGTTGTCTATTTTTTTTCTTTCTTCTTTTTTTTTTTTTTATCAGAAACGTTGTCTGTGTGCCCTTTGTTCCTTGGGGACAACCAGCAGGGGTGTGCTGGAGCTGGCTTGGACAGGTAGCTTGAAATCTGCCGTTGTGGGAGAGTTTACACCATGGAAACTGGCAAATGTGACAGGTCGGGGCTTTTTGGCCCCTAGAGGAGAGCCCGTTCCCACTGGCCTGTGCTCTGATTATGGTTGTGTGCATGCAAACATAAAAATGGTAAAAGAGATAACCAGCAAGGACCTACTGTACAGCACAGGGAACTCTGCTCAATATTCTGTAATAAGAATCTAAATGGGAAAAGAATTTGACAAAGCATGGTTATATGTACCTGTATAACTGAATCACTTCGCTGTACACCTGAAACTAACACAACATTGTTAATCGGCTATACCCCAATATAAAATAAAAATTAAAAAAATATGGCCAACACAGAAATTACCTGCTTTTTTTTACCTGTTTGTTATACCCTAGGAAAAAAAGAAAGTAGATTTCTAAAAACGCAGCTCAATGTGGCAAAAGTAAATATAAAAAAATATTATATATTAAAAAAATATTATATACATGGGGCGAGGGATTGTTATGTAGAGTATCAGCCAAGATAATCCTGGTCTTTAAACTAGCCTTACTTTTAAAGGAAGAAATAAAGTCGGTACCAAACAATAAAGCACAAAGTATTGATGGGATGTTGCTTTCATTCATAAAAATCCTCGGTTACAAGTCCCATGGCCTTGAGGTGAGGGGTAAACTCCACTCTGCTCCTTACCCTCGGAAGTACTGGAGTTTTCCACAAAAATTGTTCTGAATAGGAAATATTTACACGGTTCAAAATTTTAAATTTCAAACATCTCCCTTCCATCCCCGTCTGCCCGTTCACCGACTTCCGTCTCCAGAGGTAACTGATGTGGCCAGTTTTTCCCTTGTTTCTCTCCCCTTTTACCCTTATAGGTTTTGTAGCATAAAATCCACTGTCCTGAAACCTGCTTTGCTCTCGTCACTAGGTTTTGGCAACTGTTCCAATGCAGCACCCAGAACGCTCCTTATTCCTTTGTAAGGCTGCACAGTATTCCAGTGTTTGGGAATCACAGAATTCACCTTATTCCTTATTGGTAAAAATCTAGGTTGTTTGAATTCTTTTGTTACCACAAGCGATGCTGTGAAGTCTAACCTGTACCTGTGACGTTTCCCTTGTGCGGGAGGATGTCTGTACAGTGAAATTCTAGAAGCGGAATTGATGGGTCAAAGGTAGATATGAATACATTTGTCATTGTTACAGAAATTACCAAGCTGCCCTCCTCCAAGGGTGAGCGCTGTCTGAGACTATTTTCACGCAGCTTTGCCAACAGTGTTACTTTTTGATCAACCTAATAGGGGAAAAATGGTATCTCCGTGTATTTTAAATGCACGTCTCTATCTCGCGAGGAGTGAAGCTGAGCTGATCACTCAGCTGAGCATCTTTTCATGTGTTCAGGAGTCATTTCCATTTCCTCTGCCCATTTGTGCTGGGCTGTTCATCTTTTTCTTACTGATTGCGCACACGTAGAAAATCAGCTCTTTCTCCCTACTAGGATTTGCAAATATTTCTCCCACCCCAATTTTTGGACTTTATTTGGGGTGATCTTTTTCATGCAAAAATGTTGATTTTTATAAAGGCTGAAATGACCACTCCTTTTATTCAGGCGCTGACTTCTACGTTATACTTAGAAAAGCCAGTCTCCCTTTGAAGTGACGGGAATACAAAACGAAATCAAAGCAAATCATGGTTCCTCCTAGTATTTTCTGGTTTCATTTTTTCCATTTAAATATTTAGTAAAAGGTATGTAGAAAATATTTAGTATGGCATGCACCTTTTTCCCCGCTAGATAGCTAGCCGGTTCTCTAAAAGTCATTGATTAAACAGTCCATTTAAAAAAATCTCACTGATTAAAAACATCATCTTTTTTCACACGATACATTTCCATTTATATTTTGGGGTCTATTTCTGGGTTCTCCGTTCTGTTTCATGTTCTGTCTAGCCATGCTCCGGTAGGATAGTCTGAACTTTTAAAAAAACTTCATAAAACACTTTAATAGCTGGTAAGGCTAGTCCCCCTGTATTGCTCTTTTTAAGAGCTTTCCTATGTGGACCAACTTGTGTAGTTACCTACATGAATTTTACAATGATAAGATGCTTTTAAAGTGGAAACCTTAAAAGGGTTTAAACAGGCTTACTGAGTAGCATCGAGTATAATGCTTTCTTGCATTATTGATGAAAATACTTTGGTACATCTTTTCAGAGGGCAACTTTCCATTTCCAAATTTATAATGAGTTTACCCTTTGACTCAGCAGGTGCCCAAGGACGGCTGCCAGTTTTAACTATTATTACTGCTTATAAAGTCCAGAGAGCAGGTAGATCATCATAATTGCAGTGGGTCACAGAAACCACCGGCTTCACAAGCCACAGCAAAATCCCCGGAACAGCCTGTAAGCAAGAAGGGAAGGACCTCTGCGCTACACACATCCTGTAAGCAAGAAGGGAAGGACCTCTGCGCTACACACAGCCTGTAAGCAAGAAGGGAAGGACCTCTGCGCTACACACAGCCTGTAAGCAAGAAGGGAAGGACCTCTGCGCTACACACAGCCTGTAAGCAAGAAGGGAAGGACCTCTGTCTTACTGGTGCGCTACATACTGCCCTTCGCCTGCCCTGGCACGTCTGCAAGGTCACGGATCATCCCAGGGACCCGGGAATCCCACTGTGGCTTGTCTGCGGTCTCTAGGTGTGCTAAGGAAGCAGTAGCCAAGTTATCTTCGGGGCATTAGAGAAAAATGCTTTCTCCGTCCTTTGACTGTTCAGGCAGGTCTGGCCTGGGGCTGGGTGGGAAGCCTGGAGCCGGGCACTTCAGCTGCTGCCGCCCAGCTAAGTGAGGGCCTGGGAACTCTTCCTGGGATGTGGGGAGCTAAGAGTGTGTGGAGGATGCCATTCCTGGCTCTGGTCCCTCCTGGGATTCTCAGGGCAGAGCCCCTGGGGTGTGGTATTCGGGGGCCAGGTGCTGTGAACACATCTGGCAAGGAGGGGAGACAGCTGTGACTCAGAGGGTTCCGGAAGGACCTGGAAGGTTCTCAGAGGCTTGGGCGCCGCCCTCCCCCACACCATGCTCCCAGTCGCTGAGCGCACGGCTTCAGGCCTGAAAAACTTCCTCGGTTCTTCGATTTCCGGTCCGGAGGAAAGACGAGGGGTAGGATAGACCCCCTCCCTGCACTTGGTTTCAAGGTGTAGATGCCTCCACTGTATTTAGGTTCCTCATGGGGCGGGGTCAGGCTCTTTGGGGATAATTCTGGCACCAGATCGTGCAAAGAAATACGCAAGAATACTGTCTGATGGTCCATAAAGCGGAGAGGCTAGGGCTGGACCAGGACAGGCAGTCGAGGTCCCATCAGTTCTAGGAACAAGCTAGTCACTGCTCAGGCGACCTGGCCGCGAAGCGCAGAAATCTGACTCCCGTCCCCTCCAAATCATTCCTCAAAGCTGCAGTTTCACCTCTGCAACCTCTACAATGTTGCCCCTCCTCCTGTTGCCCTGCCACCTCAGCCCTCACACCTCGGCTGGAGCCTGCAGTGGCCTCTTAACTGATGTTCAGGACTCAAGTCTTCTCCCTCGTCTCTCCAGGCTCCGATCTCAGTCAAATTATCTGGAAATCAGAGCTCCAAGCACGCGTCTCCCTCCTGCACAATTCTTTGCCATGTCCTCGCTGCCAGCCCTGATTCTGGTATCCCCCAAGAGCCCCTCTGACCCCTTCTAGGCTCCCCCGCCCCCATTCCCTTCCTACCTAAGCACTATGTTTAGTGCTCCCAGACCTTCCTCCCCACCTCGTGCTGTTTCTCCCATGGGAATGCCTACTGCCACATTTTCATCTCCAGATTCCAGGGTCAAACTCTCAAGGAACGTCCTCTCTGAAGCTTTTCCCGTTCTGCACGTGGATGTGAGCTTTCTCTCTCGCCCCTGCGAATCCGTATGCACCTCCCATCTCTTCTGCTGTTCTTGCTGTATGCAACAGGTGCTCAATAAAGTCTGGGGAACCAACGAACGTGCTCCGTACCTCACCCACAGTGGGTGCACAGCGCTGTAAGAACTACCCTCTGTATTCTTCTGGAAAGACAATTAATGGGAATCACAGGCGTCCTCAAGGGCAGCTGACGTGCATGCTTTCTGGATAGCGTATGTTCGCTCTAATGCTGAAGTTTCCAGAACTCCTGCCTGCCGTCCTTCCTTCTTTCTAACCGTAGCATCTCGTAAATTTCCTGGTTCTCCTGAGTCAGGACAGACTGAACTGATCCTGGGAATTAATTTCTGTCCTTTCCGGCTGAAATAACCAGTCTCTCTTTGGCATTTGGACACACGTTCCCTGCCAAAAGCAACGAGGCCAGGCCCTGGCAGGCAGAGAGCCATTTCAGCTGCATGCCTGAGAATCTATATTTTGCTACATTCTCTCGTTATGAAGCTGTGATGAGAGATGACATACTCTCTGCTTTAAGGGCTCACACTGAGGTCCCCTGGGGAGGAATCTGGTGAAAATCCATTAATTATTTTCTAATTGATTGACCCCCTGCTTGTTTTTTAGAGCCGTTCATTCCCAGCATGGCTGGGAGATGCCGCGCCTGGTGGAGAAGTATGATGGGGCTCCCCGAACCCCATCATCTGGCTTAGGACGGATCATCTGGGGAGGTTCACAGAGCCCAGACCGTCTGCTCCCAGCAGCCTGAGCAGCCGGAGGGAGGCGGGGTTGTCAGGCACTCGGGCAAAATTTCCTCTTTTGGAAACTCAGTTGAGTGGTCGTTGTGCTGGAGCATTGGGCAGGAGATGGGGCGACAGCGAAAGATTTCAGAGCCATGTGGGTTTTCTTCCCAACAAAGCTCTACGTTTCTCGAGGGCAGGAGCCTGCCTAAGATTTTTACATCCTCCTTAGCATTTGACAAAATGCTCTGCGCGCAGGAAATGTTCTATAAATAACTGATTCTTAGATGCCTGAACAATTTTCCTGCTGCAAAAACTCCATCAGACTCCAAAATACTAGTATCAAAACTTGGGGCGGGGGGGCCAAGAATCTCTTGAACACAGGCATTGCACTAGAACTCTATCTCTGTTAGAAGGGAACTCATAAGGTTACTTATTTATTATCTTACTCATCTTATGAATTTCCAAAAGCACTCTGCCATGATGAAAATTATAAAAGCATTCCAGTGAACCTCTAAGGGACTCGGCTTTCGACCTCAATCTGTGCATCTGTTTGATCCACGGGTCTGTTTCAATATTCTTAGCCTTGACATTGGTCTTAGAAAGAACATTTTCCCAGAGTTGCTTCATTTGGGTGGTGACGAGTTTGGAAAAGTCTTCCTTCGTCTTGTCCTATTTCTCCTGTGAATAAGGAGCTGGTTCAGTGGAACTGACGCCCCCGTGCCCAGGAGCTGTCACTGGGTGGGGGGCAGTGGATGCTAATGGGTTGGAGAGAGGCTACTGCTTCTCCATCCCATCCCGAGTTCTGCAACGTGGCTGCCCACTGGGCCCTTTAAATGGACCTGGCTGGCCAGGGAAACAAGCTCCCAGGAGAACACGAGAGCCATGGCAATGGCTGGCCCGCTCCTCATGGCTGTCCCCAGCTCTGCTCTCACGTGGAGTCATCACGCCAACACCGACGGGGCTCCGTGCCCACCCCTCAGGACCCTCCTCCCCCTCCGGAGGGGGCAGGGGCACCGTCGGCCTCATCTCACAGACAAGGAGGCCGGCACGGGTGAGCTAGCTCAAGGTCATCTGGCCGGAGAATGCCACCCCAGAGCAGACACAGGTGTGAACCTGGCCAGTTGGCTTCTGAGGTCAGGTTCTGCGTTCCCACTTGACGTGCCTTCCACACTGGGGCCTCCGCCCCGCCCTCCGCCCTCCTCCTGGCGCCGAACGCAGGCTCCCTCTGACCTCCCAGCTCGTCCCCAGGGAGAGGGACCCATAGGCACGTGATGCCACCAGAGCTCCATCCAGCGGGGGAGCGTTGCTGGAGACAACTTCCACTCACCTGGGGGCTGGCTACTGTGGAAGACGTTACTAAGTGGAGTTGGGGATATAGGCACAAAGGGACTTGCTGGACTCACACAGAAATCCGAGATAAAGTGAGGAATCTCGGTCCCCATGACCCAAAATGTGATCTTGTTTTTTTTTTTTTTCTCTTGGTCTTATCAAAGTGGTTAGACTTGCCCGTTTTGCTCAGACCTTGCTGGGTTTTTTTCTGATTTATTTATTTACTTATTTTTAATTCTATACAATTTTTAAAGGTTACTTTCCATTTACAGTTATTACAAAATACTGGCTGTACTTCCTGTGTTGTGCATACATCCTTGAGCCTGTCTTACGCCCGACAGTTTGTATCTCCCACTCCCCCCCCAACCATATTGTCCCCCTCACTGGTGTCCACTAGTTTGTATCTGAAAGTCTGCTTCTTTTATGCTCTATTTGCTAGTTTGTTGTGTTTTTTTAAGATTCCACATATAAATGACACACAGTATTTATCTTTATCTGTCTGACTTATTTCACTAAGCATAATACCCTCCAAGTCCATCCGTGTTGCTGCAAATGGCAAAATTTCGTTCTTTTTAACGGCTGAGTAATATTCCACTGTGTATACGTATACACATATGCATGTGTTGATGGACACTTAGGTTGTTTCCATGTCTTGGCAACCGTCAACAGACCTTGCTGATTTTGGATGAGCTAACAGAGCGAGGACACTCCCGGAGCTGGGACTATGGTCTCAGTGACAGACTTGCATCTCCACCCTCGCAACAACTTCCAGACCTATCGCCGAAGATGAGGGCAGACTGGACATCCTGGAGAAGATGGCAGGTCTTCTTAGATCCTGGTCTAAAGGATCCCCAGAGTCGAGGTAGGGACCTAGCAGAGAACTTCTAGCTGGGCCACGTTTCCCAGATTCCGGTCCTGGGCACAAAGCAAAGCACCTGCACAACTAACACACATCACTTGCTCCGTAAGAGTCGCAAACTGCAGCCTCTCTGGGAGTTACATAAAGGCAGTAAAAGCTCTGAGAAGTCCTGCAGTCAGGCTTCCTGTGCAGAGGACACTTCCTAAACCTTCCCTTTACAGAGCCCATGACGACACGCACTGGATTCTGTGTGGCGCACAACACATTTTGAGAAACATTAAGTATTAACACTGAACGCTCAACCTCATCACGACATGACCATTCACAAAGCCAAGGTCCCACAGCTGTGAACTACATTGTTCCATGGGATACGGCCTCCATGGTGTAGACCAGAGGTTGTCAACTAGGGGCAACCTCACCCCTCACGGATGGCAATATTTGGAGACATTTTTGCATCACAGTTGGTGGAGAGGGGTGCTAACGGACGCTGCTAAACATCTTCTAATGCATTCTCCTCTTTTATTTAATTTTCTGTTGAGCCTAGCACGGCAGAAAATCGTCTGCCCCAAATGGCAGTAGTGCTGAGGTTGAGAAACCCCTGGCTGGAGTTACAGAATCATGAGCACAGAAGGCACTTAATCCTCTGATAATGACCTGAAAATTGCTATGATTGATTCTGGTCTCTGCGCAATTTAATATTTTCCACAGACAGCATAAAAGCCTTCCTCGGGGTCTCCTACATTCCTCCGAGATCCTCTGCACAGCAAAAACTTTAAGTATTATTTAATTGTATAAAAAAAAACAAAAACAAATGTGGGTCAGCCATCATTTAGCTGTCAGGCTTCTACTGACCTAACAAGCATATGGATAAAATACCAACACACGTGTTACTTGCAAAGGAGGCACTACTAAATTCTGGTTCTTTCCTCTTCCAACTGTGCAACCTAAAATAGACGAGTGTATGTTTCACACACACACACACACACACACAGTTAGCAAATGACACCGACGCTGGAATTGGATGGCTGTGTACCCTCCCTCTCCTCCACCATTTTTCCGAGTGCGAAAAGCAGAGCTGAGGTCTAAAGGCAGCGCTCAGCGTGGGCTGAGAACAGAGGAGACTAAATCCACACGCTGGATCCTTCGATAAACACACGCTGACCGGAACATACGTCTTTTCAAAAGTGTCCGACCTTTGCCTTACCGCCTGTCGCCAGGCGTGGGCATCCGAAGGAGAGAAGGATCTGACTGCAGGGGCTGGGGGCACGTATTCTCATGGTTTGTAGGCAAACTTCCTGGTGGCTTCCCCACAGGTTAAATTCTTTCAAGTCCTTGGCCCATGCGCTGGCGCTAATTTGCATGGTGTTATCTTTCCATCTGATTTACACGCGGAGAGGACCATTGGCCTCTTTTCCTCCCGAGCCTATGAGAAGTCATCCGTGGGGTAGGATAATTTATTGAGATATTAATGTGGTTTTTGTTCTTGTGGAATTTTACCCACCTCTATTCTAAGAAGGGGCCGGACTTCGTGTTTCTCTGTCTTAGGGGGTGTTTATGATCCAGGACCAGGCAGACATTTAGACAGGCTTCCCCACTCCTTCTCTGGCTTGTGAAATGGTTTTATTTTCGGAAAGCCTAAACTCAGCAAAGGGAGAGGCTAGACAGGGGAGAGAGGAGGGAAGTGCAGGCAGAAGGAAAGAGGCAGATTCGCTGAGATCAGGAAAGGAAAGTTGGCTTGGGGTGGTGAGTCCTGGAGGTGACCCTAGGTGGCGGGAAGCGGCTGTGCGGTGCACGCGGGAAGGCGCATTTCAGGCAGCAGCAAATAGTCCCGTGCCCGAGCTCGCCACAAAAGCAGCACTGCCACCCTCATGCACGAGACCAGGTGACAGAATGAGGACCTCACACCTTCTGCTCCCTAAGACCCTAAGGACATTCCCCCGACACTAGGGGGTCTAGGGAAAGGAACCCCAGTTGACGACTGAGATTGAATTTCCAACCAACCTCACGGGAAACGGGCTTAGAGTCCCACTGGATGTGATTTTAGAAATAGGAATCCTCGGTACATGTCTTCGACACTTGCATTTGGAGAGTAAAATCAGGTTCTGGGGAGAAACAACATGGTCCTGACAGCTCAGTGGTTTCACACAGCAAAGGTTTCTCGCTTAGTTGTGCTGCTTTTCTAACGAAGGTCAGTCAGTGGGGATTCTGCTCCACAGAGGGACTCAGGGGTCAGCTGGATGGACACACCAAGACCCCCGCTTGTGGTCTCCCAGCCAGCGGGGCTACAAACGAGAGGAACTGGAGGGGTTGGGTCCCGGCTTTTAAAGGCTCTGGCCAGGAAGTAGATCATTTCAGCTCACATCGCATGGGCTGGAACTCGGCACAGGGTCCCCCCAGCTGTGAGGGGGCTGGGACGTCCCTGGATCCCGACGCCTCTCCCATAGCCTTGTGCTGCTTCTTTAACGCAGGAGGCATCGTTGTAGTTAATACTATCGATCTCTGCATTTGCGAAGAGCTTCTTGCAAATGTATTTTGGGGGTTCTCTCCCTGTGCTGTCGAAGCCCTGTGACTACATCACTCCTCCAATCCACAGAGGAGGAAAGGAAGGTCTGCACAGTGGAAGCAGCAACACGGTCCATGGAAAAGGAGAAAGTGAACAGCCAGGGTTCTGACCTAAGCCTTTTCTGCCCTTCCACGGAGGCTGCAGAGACGGAGACGCTTTGTCAAGGTGCATCGAGAACGCTGGGGGAAACTCCTGAAACATCAGGGTGGTGGCGGAAACTCGGAACCTGCTTATCTGAGAAAGTAATAACTGTACGGAGGTTTCAGTGAGATTTTGCCAAACGGGCTGATTTCCCGGCACAAACCCCTTGCTTTCTGGCTGAAATACAATCGCTTTCTCCTCTTGGAGCTGTGTCGCGATGGGCCACTTGTTTTCACTCCGGGCTTCGCTGGGTCCCTGGCCCCATGCTGCTGTCCCAGAACCACAGCTCTGGCCTGGCGGTGGCATAAGCCCTGCCCAGAGATCAGGGCTTCCGAGCTGGAGCGGACGGAATGGGGAGGGGCACGTCAGAGAGCATCCCACGTGTGGGAGCCACGGGGACCTCTGTCCCTGTGAACAAACATCAGGCGGAAGAAGAGCCAGTGGCCCAGGGGGGGTCCACAGGTCTGAATAATAACAAGGAACACAGCTCACCCTCCCCTGACACTTACACTGCAGCAAGCACTGTCCGAAGCACTCTGCAGTTTTAACTCTTTGAGGCCTCCCAGGAGCTCCGTAGAAGGTCAGTATTATTGTTACTACCTCGGGGCCCAGATGCAGGCGGTCCAAGTGAACGGTCCAAGGTCACCCTGCTAAGAAGCGGCAGACCTGTGATTAAACCCAAGCCTGCAATCAGGACATGGGTGAGAGATTCTTCCAATAAAGCTTTTTACCCTGACGGTAAAAAACAAAACTTTAGTCTAAAGATGAACAGCAGCTCTACGGTGTATAAGGACGGACAAGTTGGGCTCTTTGTAGAGCTTTTGAGCTTCGTGACAACCTCGTCTCCGGAAGGACCACGGCAGTCCCCACCTGCAGAGTCCAGGACCGGAAGCAGCTCTGCCCTTCCCACCTGTGGGCCTCGCAGGGCTGGGGCTCTGATCGCCGCCCACTACTCTTCCCGCGCTGAAAGTGCACCAGGATCCGACCTAAGACGCGAGGCACAGTCGGCGTGGAGGCGGCACCTCTGCCTTGGAAGTCCGGGTTCCGGTGGGACCCAGCTGGTCTGAGCCTCCCATCTGAGGATGGACTACAGCGCCTCTCCTATGGGGCAGCTCTGAGGCTAAAGGAGACGGTGTGTGTACGTGTGGATGTATGTGGATACATATGTACACGTGTATGTGGAGGTGTGTGTGTATATACAAGTGTGTGTGGATGCATGTGGATACGTGTGTACACGTGTATGTGTGTATATGGAGGCGTATGTGTGTACGTGTGTGTGTGGACATGTGGATGTGTGTGTATGTATTGTGTGTGTGGAGGCGTGTGAAGATGTGTGTGTACGTGTGTGTGTGCGCGCGCACGCACGTACGTGGGGATAGAATTTCTGACGTCGGGAGACTAATTGCAGGCTGCCCCGGGTCCGTGTCTTCCCCCGCCCACAAGCTCTGGGTATCTGATGTCAAAGTGACTGCGGAGAGATGAACACGCGCACATTCTCTCTGGCAGCAGCAGCTGAGGCTGAGGCCAGGCAGGCCAGGGGCTGGGCTGGAAGCACGGGTGCTTCTCCCTGGCGTCTGGGAACCACAAAGGCTGTTTCTTCCTCCTCTCCTCCACCCACTGGGCATCAAACATCGATGAACGCGGCTGGCTGTTGGTGGCTATCAGATAACCCATACGGAGCGTACCACAATAACTAACTAGTGTTCCCTTACCTACTGGCGACTCAGGGCCGCAGGAAGCAGGCGCCCTGCCCCGTGTGTTACACACGTGACCTCAATCTGCCCTCTCGACACCCCCAGGGGTAGGTATGCGGCCCACTTTACAGGGCAGGAAACAGAGGCGGGAGGAAATGAGCCTCAGGCCTCCCAGTGCTTCAGAGGCAGAGTCAGGATTGAAACCCAGAGCTGCCCAACTGCAAAGCCTCCGAGATGCTCCCTTATTCATTCGTTTACCAAACACTCAGTAAGCACCTGCTATACACAGGCAGCGTTTTAGACCCCGGGGTTACACTGCCCAAGAAGCTAACAGCATCCCGCCTTCTGTTCATTTCCTGTGGCGGCCCTAACAAATGACCTCAAACTCGGGAGCTTCACAGAAATTCATTCTCAGAGCTCTGGGGCCCAAGAGTCTGAAATCGTGGCGTGGGCCAGGCCCTGCTCCTTCTGGGGGCTGCAGGGGAGAATCCATTCTCTGCTTCTTCCCGTTCCGGTGGCTACTGGCGTTCCTTGGCTTGCGGCCACATCACTCCAGCCTCTGCCTTCTTGGTCACAAAGTCTCCTCCTTTTCTGTCTGTGTCTAATCTCGCTCTGCTTTTCTCTTACAAAGACACGGGTCATAGGATTTAGGGTCCACCCACACAATCCAGCAAGATCTCCTCACGTCAAGATCCTTAACTGCATCTGCAAAGAATTTTTTTCCAAGAGGTAACGGTGACATGTTCTGGGGATCAGGACATGGCTGTATCCACTCGATTCAATCCCTCCTTGAAAAGCTGATGAGGATATACACGAAGCATATCAATAGACAAGAGGGCATGTGTTAAGAGCCCTGATGAAAACAAAGCAGGAGTTGGTAGAAGAGGGTCCTGGGATCCCTTATGTTGGAGGGGCGGGAAAGATCTCTCAGAGTGGGCAGTTTTGCAAGTTGACCTGAAGGAAAAGAGTCAGCAGATCATCTCCAGTGGGCCCCAATGTTCTGGCCCACCTGGTTGTTTACTTATACCTTAATGAGTAAATAACATTTTGGGGGGCTTCCCTGGTGGCACAGTGTTAAGAATCCGCCTGCCAACGCAGGGGACACGGGTTCGAGCCCTGGTCCAGGAAGATCCCACATGCCGCGGAGCAACTAAGCCCGTGCACCACAACTACCGAGCCTGCGCTCTAGAGCCCGCGAGCCACAACTACTGAGCCCGCGAGCCACAACTACTGAAGCCTGCACACCTAGAGCCCGTGCTCCGCAACAAGAGAAGCCACCACGATGAGAAGCCTGCGCACCACAACGAAAGAGTAGCCCCCGCTCGCCACAACTAGAGAAAGCCTGTGTGCAGCAAAGAAGACCCAATGCAGCCATAAATAAATAAACAAATAAATTAATAATAAAAAAACCATTTTGGGTGCGTTAGGCACAGTGTCCCCTGCCCGGAGAGCGAGGAAGAAGCATTTTCATAGATGCAGATAAAGTGGTTGTAATATCACAAATTACAAGTAGCCTAAACAGACCGCTAGCTTGGTTCCTGCCAAAAAGAAGGTCTGGAGATCAACTGCTGTAAATCCAAGATCATCGTTTTGGGCTGACCCCCCCAGACCTTTCAATGGATTTACAGCCCATAACAGAACAGAACGCCACCTCATCCAGTTACCTGGGGTGTACAGTTGGCAACGAGTTTAACCCAGAGGGGCCCCTGGTAGGTTACACTGCTCACATTAGGCATCCAGTGGTTGCTTTATTGATGGTTTTCTAAGACCTAAGGTGGGCATTGGCTGATCATCTATTTTTAATATTTTTCCAGCCACACATTTTGCAGTCGCATTCCACGGCACATGGCTTTGATGCACTGATCACCCGTTGGCTCACCTGTCACAGCAGGTCCAAAAGAATTGTCCGAGGAGAGTCCAAGCTGCTCCCGGCCCTTCGGCCCCTCTCTGGACAGAGGTCCGTGGCTTGAGTTCACTCACTGATCCCGTCTGACTCCGCGACCTTCGTAAAGAACCTTTGTTCCTAAGTCCAAGTTCAGCTAATTACTAGGTCTATGTCTCTGTTCCGAATGACAAGCCTGACGACCTACATTCCAGGCACCGCTGAGCGTTTCATCCTAAAGGCACTGCCCTGAATGCCTATCAGAAGCTCTAGCAGAGAAAGCAAGATCTGTAATGTAAACGATAAAATACTCTTTTTATGTAAATCTTTTAGGTAAACGACAAAAGTCTCTTTAAAAAAATAAAAGTAAAATGGCACCTGCAGGGCCTTTATGGTCATCACAACACACGACTGTAGCGGGCTGCACGCTGCTCCACCAAAAGATGTCTGTGACCTGATCTCCGGAACCTGTGAAAGTGACCTTATTTGGAAAAAGAGCGTGTGCAGAGGTAAGTAAGGCTCTTGAGATGAGATTGTCTTGGATTACCAGGTGAGTCCTAAATCCACGACGTGTGTCCTTAGAGGAGAGAGACAGAGATACAAGAGGAGGTTATGTGATCAAGGATGCCGGAGCTGGAGTGATGCAGCCACAAGCCGAGGGATGCTGGCAGCCAAAGAAGTTGCAAGAGGCACAGAATGGATTCTCCCATAGACACTCTGGAAGGCCTGCTACCCTGCCCACACCTCGATTTCAGATCGCAGCCTCCAGAATTGTGAAAGAATAAATTTACGTTGTTTCAAGCCACCAACAGTGACTTAAACAGTGGCAATCTGTCACGGTAGCCCTAGGAAACAAATACAGTGACTGAATTCTCTTTCTAGACCCTGCTCAGGAAATGCCAAGAGATCCGATGGCTTAAAGACTTGACTTCCAGCTTCCTAGAAGTGGGATGTGTCAGGCATCCAGCTGTTGCTGTGCAGCTCATAAAGGGATCCCGGAAAGGGGTCCAGGTTACTGAGGCAGAAAAGTTTGTCATAGAAAACCCATCCTGGATGGCATATTTAATTTTTTAATAGCAAATTGCATGAGAAGATCTCAGCTTCTCACCATTATATTATAATAACATACTGGTATAATAAACAGGGAGCACACACTTTTCCATGTGTTGCTTTGAGGGCCTCGAGTTGCACTGATGGCGTTTTTGTCCATTTCAGTGGAGAGTTCTCTGAGAGGTCTGGCCTCTTGAGGGTCTCAGGACAAGGCAGCGCTTGTGGTTCTTGCCGAGTTTTTTCATCAGGGGTCTCACACGGAGCTCACGGAAGCCTCGCCAGCCTGGGGCAATGCCAGGGGATACTGCTTTATAATAAAATATGGATTGACTGGACATCTTTCCATGGGGGTACACCGGTCAACCACTTACTGGCTGTAAAGCCCAATCTTTTTCAGTAATGAACTAATTATAGACTGTTTAAAGAGCTTCAGGAAGTAGAAAGGACTCTGCCTATTCATGGTGTTAACAATATTAACAATTATTTTCACAGATGCCTTATAGATAAATGGACAGATAATGGCCTTTGGAAATTTGTTTATAAAATACAGGCTCTTAATACACCTGATAAGGAAGAACAAACCTTCATAATTGTTCTAAATATTATGTTGGTTAATACAAAAGGTTGGTTAATATGAAAGTGTTTAAAAATTTATAAAAATTTATAAAACAAACAAAACAAGGATGTCTCACAACATCCTTGTGAGAGGATGCTGTGTACTCATTCCACTCAATCAGAGCATCTGTGGCCTTGGGGAGGATTAGAGTTACTACAGGAGGAATGCAAAGAGAGACAAAGGGCCAGTTTTCAGCTTTTGACCTCAAAGATGGCCTGCAGAAGAAGGTGGACTTAAAGTCTATCCATAAATACACAGGTTGAAAAGAGAATAATTGAAGAGCTAAACACGTGGCCCCAAGGAAGGGGTTGAGTCCATCTTGTCTGGGAGTCAGGGAGGCCGAGAGGCCTCTAGAGGCTGGAAGGACCGTACCGGGAGGAGGGAGACAGTTTCAGAGATGGCTTTCGGCACCCTGCCCCGGAGAACTGAGGTGGATACGAGCCTAAGTCAGCACAATTTGTGGGGACACAATTCGGTCCACAGCAGCTTCACTAGATTTGTGAAGGGTTATATTATTTTTCCCATTGACGCCCAGGAAGGAGTCTTACCCCTGAGAGCTGCCTGTCCGGCACCCAACAACTCACCAGGAGAAAAGACTACCCTCAAGCCTTTGCTCACTAGAAGAGGACTAAGGTGTGCAGACCACCTCCACTTCGATGGCCATGGTGGCTGCATCTCCCCAGGTGGCCTTGGATCTCCTGGGGCCAATCGAATGTCGCAGAAGTGACCTTCATCAGGTTTTAGCCAGGACCTCAAGAGGCTACGCACACTTCCGCTCTCCCTCGGTACCCTGCTGCTACCACGTGAACAAGACCGATTGGCTGGACTGGGGGATGAGAGGCCACGTGGAGCCGTGATCATCATCTCAGCCCAGGTCCTAGACACGGGACTCCATAGGAGGAAGTACATCCCAGAGGTGGACCACGGATGCCTGAGGGAGCCCAGCAGAAACCAGAAGAACTGCTTGACTGAGCCCAGCCCAAATCGCTCACCTGCAGAATCACGAGTTAAGTAAATGGTTCTTGTTTTAAGTCACTAAGTATTGGAGTGATTTGTTAGGAAACAAAAGCAGAGAGTACACAGGACCTAAAAGTTGCTCTTTTATGCTCGAGTGGCCAGAAGCATTGGCAAAGTCATGGTGGGGGCCTGGTTATCAGAGAGAATGAGTGATAACAGCTGGGGCTGGGAGACGAGGGGGGCACGAGGCTTGGGTTGCAGGCACATCGATGTTAGGAAAAAAGGAAAGGAATCTACTCTATTTCTGTATCTGCCAAATCAGGGGTTTTCAAATTTTTTCTAGAAGTGGGACTTTCTTTTCAAAAGAACTCTTACACAGAATCCCCATTGGATAAAATAGGTCAAACTTGTAACTTTTGGGTACAAATTGAATTTATATGGTCAAATATGTAAAATTATTTTTAAAAGCTAGTAAGAACAAGAGGGATAATAGGATTATGGACTCAAGCACTCAAAATCGGGGGGGAATGGAGGACAGAATAGTCTTATTTCAGTACCCACTTAATTTCTGCATATTGTTTTGGGAGCAGAGTGTAAAAAAATCCTGATAAACACACAGAAGTCATTGGGACAGGAGACAGTTTTTTAACAGCTCTCCTTGCAATGTCAGGACACTCCTCAATGAAACAAAGATGGGAGGAAAGCCATCTGTCCACATAAATTACCCGTGGCTGGCTCAGGGTGCCACAGGGTGCAGAACACAATCAGGTGTGCATTTTCTCGTATTACGTCAAGATTGCCTTAAAGTATATACTTTCAAAATGCAAATTCAATCAATCATTTGCAGAACCTGTGAAGCACCTCCAGGAACCCTGGAAGTTCATGAGACACACTGGGAAAATGCTTGTCCCATATGTTCACTCAGAAGAAATCCTGGTTGAAGATGTGCAGAGCTTGGAAAACAGCTGTCAGAGCCTTTGGGAACCACAGACTCACCCTCTTCATGTCAAAAGGAGGAACATAGGCCTGGAGAAGGTAAGTGTTTCTCTTGGGATTAACACTCAGGCATCTTGGTTCTCAGTTGAGTTTTGGGAGAAAGAGACACTAGCCCATTAATGGGTCCACAGGAATTCCTTCTTTAGGCTCCCATGAAGAGAGCACGGCTGATTTAAGAGAAAGCCCAAATAAATAAAGATTCCTATCTTCTTGCGGTAATTTTAACGGTTGGTGTAAAAGTTCTGCACATTAGGAATCTGTTACGAATGAATTTATTTTTAAAAATGCAGCAAGCACAAGTTGAGAAACTTTCTAGCATCACTCTGGTCACATAAGTTCTTCTGGGTCACTTGAGGTCTGGGCACCCAGCCAGGTTTGGGGGAACTGCTCTTCCCACACTGAGCCACGTGGCTTGAATGGAGAGCTCAGTGGAGACTTTCCAATGACTCCACCTCCCCAGCGTCAGTGATTGGTTGAAGCCTGGGCATGCTCCTCAGAACTGGACCAATCATAACCCTCTAGAGCCTAGTCGTATCCCCAGGCCTGGCCAATCAGTGGCTTTGCCCAGGGTCTTTCTTTTCGGAAATTTTAGAAGCCCTTTTCTCTCTCTGGTCCCAGGGTTTTGGGGGCTTGAAACCGCAAGAGGGGATTACAACAAGAGGAAGAACTAAGCGTAGGGAGAGTAGAGACAGCTGACGTCACGGAATTTTGGTTACTTGATTCTCTACATTTCCTTTAAGTGCTTGCGTCGGTGGGAGTTGGGTTTCTGTCATTTGACATCAAAGTACTCTGATGAGTGTAGGCAACACTTTGCAAATACAATGTATTGTTTCCTAAGAAAATAAACATATGCACAGAAAGCAAAGTACGCATAAAACTTAAGGGAAATAGAGACCTCATCACTTGAACTCAGTAGGATCCGATGACCCCGGTTAAAAAACACACACACACACACACACAAAACCCCTGCAACGAAAGGGTGGTTAATCAGGGCTTGACTTGACGATGGAGTTGTGGCTGGTCAGTCTGACTTCCCCCAGCATCTCTGAGCGCCCAAGAGGAGCACAGAAGAGGCATAAATAAGCAGCCGCTGGTTGTGCAGAATTCTTTAACTCAGAGTGAAAAATCATGAGCTGGGCTGTGAGTGCAGATAAACACACTTTCCCTACAGGATTTGTCACTCATCAGCCACTGAAGAAAATGAACCAGAGAAATAGAAAAGCCCACTGAAACTGACGAAACCGGGATGACTGCATTGGCCAGAAGAGACAATCTGTCCCTCCATACAGGCTCCATTTTTTTTTTTTTTTTTTTTTTTTTTGCGGTACGCGGGCCTCTCACTGCTGTGGCCTCTCCCGCTGCGGAGCACAGGCTCCGGACGCGCAGGCTCAGCGGCCATGGCTCACGGGCCCAGCCGCTCCGCGGCATGTGGGATCTTCCCGGAGCGGGGCACGAACCCGTGTCCCCTGCATCGGCAGGCGGACTCTCAACCACTGCACCACCAGGGGAGCCCCAGGCTCCGTTTTGGTGAGCATCACGAAAAGTACTTACCCACGAACTACAGAGCTTGACCCAGGTACAGACAGCTGAAGGCAAGTTTGTTCTCTGAGAGCTGAACTTGACTTCCCAGGGCTGAACAGCTCTGGTCTTCTTCTGCCAGCAGAGCTCTTTTCTAACCCATCCACCTCTCCCACGCTGTCTAAATTCCCATCTCCCCCCAGGCCATCTTGTCTTTTATGGTCCAGCGCCTCAATTCATCTGACCCTGTGCCAACGACTCCTCAAGTTTCTCTCTACTCTCCACATTTTGCTGAATTTTATTACAGGTTCCTGGCTTCTTGGGAACCATAGTCCTGCGCTATTTTCTATCCCCTGTGACTTCCCAAATTTACCTGGTTGGTTACTAGAGAATCTGATAAAAATAGGCCCTTTTCTGGTTCTTACTGTGCCTCTCGCTCCAGCCCGATGATGCTGGCGGTCTCCAGTTCTTGGCTTCCAAGGTCAGCCTCCAGGGATCGACAGTATTGGATGTTGGCATCTCCAAGGCACTCAAGCTCAGTTCTGTCTTGATTTCACGTTTCAACCACAGGACATCCTGCCAAGTGGCAGGCCATAAAAAGAACTAGGCCTTTTCTTTTTCCGCACTACGGTTTTCCTTAGGCATATGTGTGTGTGCCTGCCTATAACGACAGGTACGCAGACGCCCTTACTCCTAGGGACTTCTGCTCCACTAAGGCTGCAGCTGTGTAGAATCCTCGCTCGGCTTTTAGCCACGCGAAGGCCGACTTCAGCAGGATCCACAGGTTCTCGTCACCCTCCAGTTTAATGAATAATCCCAAGGAAAACACAGGTCAGCACCTCCCAGGGGGCGAGTGGGGACTGCTCCGGCTAAGTCAGGGTCTCTCTGTGGTTCCCACTTTTCTTGAATGAGTGACTTTCTGGCGGCTCCTCCTCAGAAAGTTCAGGGAGCTGAGGCAATTCTCTCTTCTTGGCAAACGGCACCTTTTCAACTTTCCTTCAGGGCTTTTTTTTTTTTTTTGGAAATTGATTTTATTTACGCGACTGCGGTAGGGAGAGCACCCCAGATCCAAATTCCAGGATGTCTCAGCAGGCTGGCTTTGCCTTTGCCTTTTATAGGGAGGAAGAGCCAGGTTATGGGTGGGATAATTTTACGGTTAAGATTGTTTTTGTTCGAGGCCTCTTCTCTCCCATAGGGGCGCAGGCCATTGACTAAGGGCCCCCAAATCCTGAGGTCGTCTGTCCCCCATTATCTGTCCCACAGATATTTACTCTGGCTCTCCCCTACGGGGAACCATGAAACAGATGTATTCGTGCAACCATGTGCAAGCTGGGGGCTTTTCATGCCTGGAGCAAGTGGTCATTCATGCTCGCATGACAGCTGCCATGACGCTGCACGGTCATAACAATTAACCTGATGGTATAGGGAGAGGATGGGTCTAGTCAGGGAGGGACCAGAGTGGGTGGAAGTAGTCGGAAAAGCCTTTCCAGGAGCGGAAAAGCGAGCACCCGTGGACGTCCAAGGATGCAGAGGGCGAGAGCTGCTGGTCAGAGAGCATGGATTCTAGAGCCAGACCCTCTGGGTGCAAAGGCTGCCTGAGGTTTGCTAGCTGCCTGACTTAAGAAGACAAGTTATGACCACCTTCCCATCCCCAGTTTCCTCCATAAAATGAAGTAAACACAGTGCTGAACTAGTTTTCCAACCTTGTGGCTTTAACCAATACCCACTGATTAGCTCCCCGAGCGATAGGTCAGAATCGAGCTCAGCGCGACGGAGTTCCCTGCACAGGCTGTACAAGGGTGAAGTTAAGTCATCAGCTAGGCAGAGTTCTTGCCTGGAGATTCTGGGGAAGGATCTGCTTCCGTGCTCACTCTTGCTGTTGGCAGCATTCATTTCTTGTGGCCGTAGGGCTGAGGTCCCTGTTTCCTGGCTGGCTGTCGACTGGGGCCCATCTTAGACCCTGAGGGTCACTCATCTCTCCTGCCACATGGCCCCTCCTTCTCCGAGTCAGCAATGGGACATCCAACCCTTGTCATATGCGGAGTCTCTGACCTCCTCTTCTTTGACCAGCCAGAGAAAACTCTGCTTTTAAAGGGCTCATGTGATTAGGTCCGGCATACCTGGGTCATCTCCCTATCCCAAGGTCAACCGGTCTGGGACTTCAGTTACATCTGTAAATTCCCTTTACTGCAGTACCTAGATGAGCACTGGATTGGATAATGAGGTGTGTGTACACCCAGAGCCTGGCCTCTAGGGAGCGCATCTTGGAATCCTGCACCTACTTCTCAGGAAATTGTGAGGCCTGAGCTAGCAAGTGTACGTCAAGTACCTGGCACCTACCAAGCATGTCTCAGGTAGGAGGATTTGCATGCAAAGAACTACCAAGTGGAGTTCCCAGAGGGACGAGAATTTGGTTGGGGTAAAAGGGGGCTGTCAGCGGTTGAGACCAATGGAACAGCTGGTGAGCATCTTCCAGTTCTCGGCCGACGGGCTTCCTTCTGATGCAGCTGGAGACCAGAAGTGCCGTCCTCCTTGGATGAATGCTGGTACCCTCCCTGGTTTAGGTCTTTGCTGAGCTGACTGCAATGAGAACTGAGCTTTGAAATGAGGGAGCAGGAACCTGGAAACGGCCTCTGGACGAGCTCTCTCTGAAACCATCTGCTTGGAGCTTTTGGCTCTGAGAAGAGTGGAGAGGTTTCCTCCAGCTACAAATCCAGGGATTCAGAAACCACTAAAATCACAGCTTTTCCCAACCGGCCAAGCAAGGCTCTAATTGGGAGAAAAGAGAAATGGAAGTCCAGATCCCCACTCCTTCTGCTAGCCACACACAGGTGGTGGCTGAGGCCCCTCTTCAAATCCCAGAAGGCTCGTTTCCTTTCTCAGCCTGGCATCACTGGCGGAAGAATCGAACAAGGGGTCCAGGTCCTGCTGACTCTGGGTGAATGACAAATGGCCGGCCCCCCTGAGTGAGACCCCGGGCTTTTATCTGCTCTGTGAGCTGAACTGCCTGTTCTCAATAACTCTGCGCTCCAAACGATCTTGGGCCAGCATGAGATAAGGTGGAAAGAGATAAAAAGGAGGGGATGAGAACAAAGAGATTTTATTTTCTATTCCCCGGATGCCACGGTGGGAAGAAGCTTTTTCTCCAGCAATTCCTAGACCAGACCACGCTCATGCCCAGCTGAATTCTTGCCCGTCTCTCTGGCATCACCCCCCCCCCCGCCGCCGGCCCCGCCACCTGCTGCCGCTCTCCTACAACTGCTTCGGCTTCTGGATCTTCTCATAGCTTCTCCGGGAAAAACCGGAGCCAATTTACTTCCCTCAAACAGCTGTCATTCTTGCAAAGCTGTCTCTTTGCTGTGATTTTCAAAGGGAGACTCAGGGCCAGGCTTTCTTCAGCGAAGGCAAGCAGTGGAGGTGTGAAGGCGGAAGACAGGGGCATCCGATGGAGGGAAAGACACAGGTACACACACGTGTTTGAGAAATGCTGACTCGGTAAGTGCAGGAAAATATAACCTTCTTGATCCCTGAGGATGAGGTCGAGAAAGAAAAGCAGAGAGTGCAAACTTGCATCTGTGCTGTAGCTGCCGGAGTTCTTACACCAGGCAGGCATGACCCTGTCTGACCTTGACTGTCAGACCAGAGGGTTACAGAGGAACCGACCAAAGATATGAGGGCAAACGGCCAAGCCAAGCTGACCGGCTCTGACATGTCAAAGGACAGATGCTGTCTGGCTCGGGCAGCTGCTGGGCGGGGAAGGAACCCAGAGCTCAGCCTCTAAGATGTAAGGGCAGCAACAGCGTGAACCTGGGCTCCAGGTGAGCGCTGCCCTCCACCACCGCTTTGAAAGGAAAAGGCTTCATCTGGCTTGTTGGTTTAAGGTCTGAAATAGTGACGACCCCACTTCCCGGGCTCCCTGTGTGCTCTCTTCTCTAGTCAAGAGAGGTGCCGAACGTGCTGGACCGCTCGCTGATCAGCGGCCGATGGCGCGACAGAGACATTTTCCCCGACTGCATCTTTAACTTGGATTGCTGCCACACTTAGTTACATCGCGAGGGGGAAAAGAGAGGAAGGGAGGGAAGAGCAGCTCGTTGAGGAGGTCTGCACAAAGCTTCGTGACAGCACGAGGATAGCACACCCTACCCAGCGTGTCAACCACATGTTGACACCCCGTGAACAAATACCGATCGAGAACCTGAAACGTTCAAAACAGTGTATCAGCTCCATCTGCCCCTGAAATCAAACAGAGACGTGCTGCGGAGGAAAAGGCGGGCCGTGTCCTAACTCCTATCGGTGACGAGCTCAAGTTATAGAAAGATACGTTCTGACTTCATACCAGTACTTATTAGTGTGGTGGTTTAAAATAAAAAAATCATTCACTCAGACTAATGGGCTCCTCTGGGCCACTGGGGAGGAAATGCTGATTTGGCTAGTTTATTACCTGCGCCTCTCCCAGTGAGGCAGATTGGTTTACTGCTACAATTATTCTGGATAGCGGTTAATGATGCTAAGTAATTACTGGTAGGGTGGCATCCACATGTGTCTAGAAAGGCCTGGCTTTTCAATACTGGCTGGGTTGTGGCTGCAAACAAGGGGGGGCTTGTCTGTGCAAGAGGAAAACAATTGGCAAGGTCACTCCCTGTTGTTGTTTTTTCCTTTTTTTTCCTTTCCTTTGTTCGTTCTGATTGTCTGCACCGAAATCTGGAGCGCTGGTTGGCCCTGCACATCGCAGCAGGTACTTTTTACGTGTCCTCACATGGTCAGGGCGCTGTCTCACTTAAGGTAATGAGTGACTATCTCTCACAATAGAACTCTGAGTGCAATTCCAACGCACCCTGGCTAATGAGTCTTCCACATTCCATTTTTAGCCCTGGTATATACACGTATTAAAATCCTTGCCTTGACATTTACAATGCAGTTTGGGTGAAGGTTCTCTGCCTCTGGGGTCCGGTTTCAACACTTGTAAGTGCAGCTCCCCTCCTGTTATAGCCCACAAACCTCACTTGAGATCTCAAGTATTAAAAGGTAGTGATGAGTAGGTATCACAACTGTCACGTTCAACCAACCACGCGAAACTACTCTGTTAGCACCGAATACAGCAAGGTCACCAGTCCCCATCAAACCTCCGTTAAATGCCCAAGATCACTCCTGGTCAGTAAATGTGTTTTTCTGACATATAATGGCACAGAAATCAAGCTCAAAACTCTGTAGGACAGATGGGTGAGAAAGACTTTCGCTTTTCTTCCAAAATATTCCCTTCAACTCTCCGTAAGGACAAAAGTAACGTTAAGGCCACAGAAATGTGAGTTATGTGACTATTGATCGACATTGACAAAAGCAAGCAACTTCTCCCACGGTCCCTCCTCAAATCCTCAATGGATGTGGAGATAATTTTCCAAGGGCAAAACTTCTAGCTCACTGATCTGCACGTTATTGATGAAATAAAGGTAATATCGAAAATGACAGTGCCTGAGAAGCAATCTCAAACTGTCTTTTTATTGCGTCCAATCAGCAAGAGAATCGAGAACCACTTTCTTTTTAATACAAAATCATCAGCCAGTTGCAACTGAAACGCACCACAGTGACTTCAGCCAGTAACTCTCAATTTTTTTTCTTTTTGCTTTCTGAAGGCCCCCTCCACCCCTGGTCAGTCTCAGCACTACAGAGTTACGAGCAGTAAAACTGGACTAGCGCTGACCTTCCATAGACGTTTATGTCTACCCATCCTCCAGAGGGGCTATAAAGCCAGCAAAGACATCTCATCTGGAAATCTCTTGTATTAAGAAAAGTGATGGGCGCGGTCCGAAAGTGGACTGAGTGATCTGTAGACCAGTGTGTACTTCAAAACAGAGTCCTAACTCCTGTGAAGGCCTTCTGTCATCAGCTGGGGACCTCAGAACTGACCATTCCAGCTTCTCCAAAGGACCCTCCCACCCTATCCTTTCACACACACACAAAATCCTTCTTAATATTAGCCTACATATGTTTGGCATTTTTTTCCCTCTATATTTTGCCTTGGATTTAAACAAAATTCCCAGGTAGATTTTTATCTTCCCCGTGCCCAAATCCCCACTATAATAAAACCGCCTGCAGGTCGTAACTCTCACGGGACAAGCCACTTTGTAAATTGCACAGCGTGGCGACCATTTCAGGAAACTGACCATTGACTTTCTGCCCGGCTGACCTCTCGTGATCTCTGACCCCGGGCAGAGGAATAAGCAAAGGGGAAGAGCCGGGTGGAGGGTGTAGCCTCGCTTTGTGGAAGGCGCCCAGGTCTAGAGGTAGGTGCCGGGTTCGAAGCAGCTCTCTCTCGAGTTGCTCTGCTGGGGAACCTCATTCTGGAAAACCGAAGTCCGGCAGCGGCTTTCCACATCAGGGCCAGGAGAAAGAGGGGGGAGATGGCCCGGGGAACAGAAGGGGCTCAGGATGGACCCCCAGGGGCTCGCGGGGAGAGGAGCTGGGAGCACCTCCTGCTGGCGCTGCTGCCCAGAAGCTCTTCCTCGCGCGGAGATCGGCTCGGGGGCCGGGCGCCGGGGCGCGGGGTCTCACCTGTTCCAGCGGGCCACCTTCCTCCGGTAATAGCGCAGCGCCTCGGGGCCGGCCAGGAGCGAGTCCTCGGGCCCCAGCAGCGGCGGCTTCTCCGGCTCGTTGTACAGCGGGTGCGCGAAGAGGGCCCGCAGCTTGGAGCCGGGGCCGCCGCCGTCCGGCTCGGCCGGGGGAACGTGGCGCGCGGCCGGCCGAGGGGCCGAGGTGGCGGCGCGGTGGGCGCACGGGCAGCCGGGCGGGCGCTCCCGGGGCCGCAGCCGGCGCCGTACCCGGGGCCCGAGGTGGAAGTAGAGGTCGGCGGCCAGCAGCACGCCCAGCAGCAGCAGGGTCCGCAGGCGGTCCCGGCGCAGCCCCGGCATGGCCCCGCCGCGGGGTGGTGGTGTTGGGGCGAGGCGCCGGAGCCCCGGGACGGGGCGCTGCCCGCGCGGAGAGCCCCCTCCGAGGGCGGTGGCCCTCGAACTCGGGGCCGGGGCGCCGAACGCGCGGGGGCTGGCGGCGTGGAAGGGCGTCCCCTCTCTGCGCGGAGCGGTCCCCGAGAGCCGCTGTCTCCCGGGCCCCTGTTTCTCGCACCTTCTCTGCCCCGCGCCCGGCAGCCCGGGAGTCCGCGGCAGGTGGAGGCTCGGGGCGCGGGGACGGGCGGCGCTCGCCTCTCGGAGGAGGGGGAGGGCGGCTGCGGAGCCAGCGGCGTCTCTCCGGAGGATGCGGCCGCTCGGGCTCCTCCTGCGGGCGGCGGGGACGCCCGTGCCCCCGGCTCCGCGGGCCGAGCTGGTGTGCGCGCCCGGCCCCCGGAGGAGGGTGACGCCGGGTCGCCCCCGCCCACTCCCGCTGGCACCTGCCTCCGGCGCCGCCCGCCAGCCAACTCCGAGCCCTCTTCCGGCCCTGCCGGTCCACCTGGTCACCCGCCCCGCCGCGCGCGCGCCTTCCGCCCTCGCCCGGGACTCCCGCTTGCCCTGCCCGGGGCTCAGGCTGGGCGCTTGGTGCGGGGAAGGTGGGGCTCCCGCGGTGTGCGCGCGAGACCTTCGATTTTCATGTTGATTTCCTAGAAAACAAGACAGCTCCCGGAAAGCCTTTCTCCTCTAAGATTTGCCAGGTGTGTGTGTGTGTGTGTGTGTGTGTGTGTGCGCGCGCGCGCGTGTGGTCTTTTCTCTCTTTGCATCTTCCCGCAGAGCACCCACTTGATCCATAAGGACTGCGTGTCGTGTGCATGTGCTTGGCACGTACTGGGCGCTCGGGAAACAGCCGCTTAGCCAAGGAAAAAGTTTGACCTTTAAAAAAAAGGCATCGGTTCCACCTAGCATCTTGGCGACTTCCTGTTTGGAGGGAGTTTGGTGCCAACTGCGCCTGCACTGTACCGAGAGGAAATCTGTCTTGCAGCGAAGGAGGGGGGCGTCCACCTCCGCCCGCATGACCCCACTCCGAACTTTTGCGGTGAGCTGGGTGTGAAGGCGGGTCCGCCCACATGATTCAGGCTTTCTCCCGATATCCTGTGAGGTCACTTCTACTTCCCCACTCCATTTTCCCGTTGAGGAAGAGGGAGAGGCAGTTGCCTGGCCCTGAACTCCGGGCTCCTCTGTTTAATGACCTGGTGGGATGGCGAAGTGCTCACCGAAACCCCCCCCCCCCCCGCCTGCTGGGTGTGGAGCGAAAGGCATCTTCGCCTGAGCGAGCTGCCCGCCCAGGCAGCAGCGGTTCCCTCCCGCGTCTGGCGACCCCGGTCTTTAACCCCGTCCTTTCCTGCTGGAGTCAAGAACCCTCAGACACACTTGGACTTGTGGGTTCAGACCAGAGTTCTTGCTCCTGTGGTTCGGCGGGAGACCCTTGTGGCCTTTGCCATCCCCATCATTTGTAAGGGAACATGGTAATAGAACCTACCCCAGAGGGTTATTGTGTGGCGAGAGCCACTTGAAGCCTAGAACTTGCTTTGAACAGCACGTGGTACGTGTGAAAGATGTGTTTGCCAGAAATATGATTACTTCTTGGTTCCTGTTGTACACCGGGACAGGTTCGAGATGGTGAGTGGGACAAAAATAGAAAAGTACTGAAAAGGAAGATGCCAAAAAGGGACGACTGTCAGCAACACAACGTAGTGGCCTAAATGCCTAGTCCAAGTGAGCAGTGCCGAGGTGACACTGTTGCCAGCTGCTCCTCTCAGCTGGGTGCGCTGGCAGGATTTTTAGGGGGTTTTTTTTGAACCACCTTCTTCTTTTCCTCTGCAGTTCATTTCGAACTGGTCTCCAGTTTCTAAGAAACTTTGCAGCTCCGGATGTGTCTAATTAGGCATCCATGCTAGAGGGTGAAGAAGTTAGGCGTGGGGCAGTGTTGCATCTGTAATAACTAGGCTGCGTTTCTGGGCTGGCAGAGGACGTGGCCACGAAGCCATCACACGTCTTATGACTTCACTTCTTGCGCACGCACGGGGTCCTGCTCGCTCAGTAGAGTCTTTTGTATGAGCTCGATTCAGGAAACAGCATTCCTGACTCAAGTAGGGACCATCGCAGCGTGTTTTCCCAGCCCTACAAAGGTCAAGGGCAAAAGGGCGTGTGGAAGTCAGATATGAAGTGTGAATAAGGTTGGGGTGGGAGAGTGGAAACCCTACAGGCAGAGTTGACCAGGCAGAGGTCACTGTCCTCAGGGTTTGTCTAAATCTCTCCTTCTTTCTCCCAGAAATGAGCCTTTCCCTTGGGCTCCTGCTCTGACTCTCCACATTTTGGGCCCTGGCTTCCTCCCCAGCCTCATCTGTGTCCCTCATGTTGAGTTTAGTGGTTTATTTGCTTTATGGTTTGAATTTTGTACCCCCCCATTTATATGTTTAAATCCTAACTCTTAATGCCTCAGAAGGTGACCTTACTTGGAAGTAGGGCCGATGCAGTTGCTATAAGTTAAGAGGAGGTCACACTGGAGTAGAGTGTATGACTGGTGTCCTTATAAAAAGGGGGACTTTGGACACAGAGGCGTAAGCACATAAGGAGAATTCCACGTGAGGATGAAGTTAGAGATCAGGGTGCTGCTTCCACAAGCCAGGGAAGGCCAAGGATGGCTAGCAAACCACCAGCAGTTAGGGAAGGGGCATGGAGCAGATCTGCTTTCCTAGCCCTCAGGGGAGACCAGCCCTGCCAGTTCCCTGATCTGAGACTCTGGCCTCCAGAACTGTGAGACAGGATACTTCTGTTGTCTCAGCCACCCAGCTTGTGGCCCTTAGTTACAGCAGCCCTTGCAGTCGAATCCAGTGCACATCTGCCTTCCTCGCTGGAGCCTGACCTCCTAAAGTGTACACGGAGGCTGGTACCTAAGGACTGGGGGCTCTGAGGACAGGGTTTATCACTTGGGAAATGCTTGAGAAGTTTTTGCAGAAGGAATGAAGGGAAATCATTGGAGGCAGGGATCTCAGGCTATACCTCTGCAGCTATAGCCTCTCACACAGAGCCTGGTATCCCGGAGGCGCTGAACTATTGGTTACAATAAAATAACAACTTGGGACCCTCTAGGAGATGAAGAAGAAATACAAGACATGGTTCCTCCCTTGAAGCATCTCTTATGGTTATTAGAGAAACCAGATCTGTCTGTATCCAGGAGACAATGAAGACAGAGGTCCCTGAGCAGGCTAGGGAATCTGAGCCATGGCAGAAATGAGGAGGAGGAAACGCAAAGGGCACTTGTGTTTCCTTTCAGTCTAGCTAAATATCAAGCCCTCTATTTCCAGGAATTAAATCATGAAAACAACAGTCAACACTTAAACACAAGAGCTCTTCAATCTGTGACGGTTGCACTGATTTCTGTTGTACACATGTTCATATGTTACTTAAAACACGACTAGTTGTTTCTTGTTTGTGTGGTTGGTTTTCTACACTAGGCGCTAACTCCACGAGCACGGGGCCGACGTGTTCCCCCTCCTTTTCCTGCTTTCATAGGAACTCTTACATCGAAGGCATGGAGCTGAAATTAGCAAACACCTGTGGAATAAATGATACCTGTATATGTGGGTCCGTGTGTGCTCAGATATCCGGGACGTGGTTTGAAAAAGAGTATTTAAAAAATCTGGACTTTTGGGACTTCCCCGGCGGTCCAGTGGGTAAGACTCCACGCTTCCACTGCAGGGGGCACAGGTTGGATCCCTGGTCGGGGAACTAAGATCCCGTATGCCATGCAGCGCGTCCAAAATAAAAATAAAATTTAAAAAATCAGGACTTTTAAGATCTGACCCCAGAATATGTTAAATATTATATTTAGTTAGAATATCTAAACCTTAGGAATCCTGATGGACCTATTGAAAGAGCAATAGGTAAGAGACATAGAATGAAATAACTATGCTAACTGCAGACATCTGTGTCCCTAAGAGATTTTGTTACTGTATAGATGTGTATGAGGAAAACGTTACCTTTACCTGCTGTCTCAGCAACCAGTGAGAGAGGAGAGAAGCAATTAGACTACTGTCAATGGCAGATCCAGAACGGAGTGGGATTCAGAAAACTGATACTGATCTGGTGTTGGACTCACTCTTCTCTTATTCTGAGCTAGAAAGTCCAGAGTTTTCTGTTCATGACCAAAAAAAAAGTGCAGCCTGTGGATTTGAATTACCTGGGGTGTTTGTAAAAAGGTAAATCCCAGGGTCATTCCCTAGATCTAGTGAATCGGGGCCTTTGGAAGTGGGACCAGGAATGTGCAGTTTCATTAAGCTGATTCTTACCAGCTCCTACGGTTCTGCACACACTGAGGTCCAATTCTGATACACGCTGAAGTTTGGGAATCATTGGTTGAGAGGATAGTGCTAATGAGAGCAGAGTTATAGATTTGATTCCAAACGGTCCAGCTGGGCTGCATTGCCCAGGGCTGGCGTTCTGACTTGTGTCATAAAGTTGAGAGAGAGAGAGAGAGAGTAGGGGTATAAGTTAGTTTGGTCCAGCACAATCCATCCCCACTACTAGGGAACAAATAAACAAGCAGCCCTAGTGCCTGCTCTTTACAGGTGTGATCTTGCTCTAAAAAGTCACGGCTTTGCTGCATTACTTTCCCTGGGCCTCGGTTTCCCCATCTGAAACACGAAGCACAGATATGAGTCGTCTCTGAGGTCCTTCTCAGTTCTAAAAAATGATAATTGTACAGTTTTTTTCTTGTACTAGCATGCAATAATCCAGCTCTTTTCGCACAACTTTATTTCCAGTGTAAAGTAAATAATTGAGGCAACGTAAGAGCACTGAGCTGGGAGTCAGGAAGCAGGAACCTCGATCCTGGCTCAGGCGATAAGCAGCTCGGTGACACGGGGGCAAATCATCTGATGCCTCTGGGCTTCATTTTCCTCATATGTAAAATGAGCACTTTAAGTTAGACAATTTCAAAATCCCCTCTTAGAATTATTATCCTTCATGAATGATGAGGAAACACGAATAAAAAACAACTAAGAGAACTCATTGCCAGCAGGCTTGCTCTAATAGAAATGCTAAATCAGTTTTTCAGATGGAAGACAAATTCTACCAAAGGGAAACCTGGAACGTTAGGAGTGAAGGAAGAGCAACAGAAATGCGAACTATCTGGGAAAATATAATAGATTCTTTTTTCCCTCATAAATTAAAACAAATATGTATGATAGTTGAAAGCATGTCTGATGGCGTTACAACATCTACAGACTTAATGGCCACTAAGCATAAAAGGAGGAGGGTGAAGTAACCTATAAAGCCGGTAAGGGTTCTGTACTCCCCTTGAAGTGGTAATATTAAGGCTAAGTAGACTGAGAAATGTTCCATTCATAGATTGTAATCCCTAAAAAAACCTCAGTTCACCAAGAAGGCATAATAATCCTTACAGTGCATATTTTAACAAGATGTATGTTAACATGTATGTTTTTAACAACATGAAGCAAAACTAATAAAGCCAAAGGAAGAAATGGACAAATCCAACAATTATAGCTCGAAACCAATTTTTTTCTTCTCTGCAAGACAAGGATACAGTAGAACTGAACAGTGCTTCAGCCAACTGGATCTAATTGACATTTACAGTATCCGCCACTCAACAGCAACATAATACATACATACATATATATATATATATATATATATATATTTTTTTTTTTGCGTTACGAGGGCCTCTCACTGTTGTGGCCTCTCCCGTTGCGGAGCACAGGCTCCGGACGCGCAGGCTCAGCGGCCATGGCTCACGGGCCCAGCCGCTCTGCGGCACGTGGGATCCTCCCGGACCGGGGCACGAACTCGTGTCCCCTGCATCGGCAGGCGGACTCTCAACCACTGCGCCACCAGGGAAGCCCCAATACATATTATTTTTAAGTGTATATGACATACGCCAAGATAGACTATACCCCGGGTTATAAAACAAACCTTAAAAAATTTAAAAGAATCAAAATCATACAAATTATGTTCTCTGATCATAATAAAATTATACTAGAAATCAACTACAGAAAGATACCTGTAAATTTCCAAGAATTTGGAAAGATAAACACAAACTTACCATTAGACCCAGTAATCCCACAGCTAGGTATTTACCCAGATGAATCGAAGACTTGTGTGTGCACAGAGACCTGTCTGTGAAGGTTTAGAGCAGCTTTATTCATAATTGCCAGAGTTCGGAAGTAATGCAAATGTCCTTCGATGGGCACAATAGATAAAGTGTTGTACATTCATACAATGGAATACTACTTAGCAATAATAAGGAACAAAGTATTGATGTGCGTGACCGCATGGCTGCATCTCAAAGGCATGGTGCTGAAAGGAAGCAGCCATTAGTATGATAGCCCAGAATTGGAAAAACTGTGGTGACAGAGAACGGACCAGTGGTTACCAGGCATCGGGGCAGGGACAAAGGTGTGATTACAAAGGAGGAGCCTGTTAGAGTTGTTTTGGGTGATGGACCTGCTCTGAATCGTCATCATGGTGGTGGTCACACCAGTGTGTACATGCCTTAAAACTCTCAGAGCTGTACCTTTTTTAAAAAGGTGAATTTTATTGGTCATAGTGTTCTCTTATCTATACATTAAAAACAAAAGAAAATAAAAAACAGAAGACGCATACATCTGTCCAAAAGAACTGTCCCTGCAGCCTGCCTTACAATAGCAAAGAAGTGCAAAAGATCTAAATGTCTGTCCACAGGAGAATAAGCAAATCAGTTGTGGTGTGGCCGTACAATGGGAAGCAGCCGTTAAAATGAAGGAACTGTATTTTCTGAACATAGATACATCTTCAAGTAGAGAAAGGATGGGAATATTTATATATGATATATAGGTGTGTGAGTGTGTGTGTCGTAGTAGGATGCTATTTAATAAATTTCAAAACTGGCAAAGCAATTCTCAATATTATTTATGGATAAATATAGATTTAGTGAAATTAGAAAAACCTTTATGAGAGGGACGATTACCAGATTCAGCACAGTGGTTATATATGGGACTGAAGGGAGAGCAGTGGGATTGTGGAAGATTATACATGGGTCTTCAATAGTGTTGGTTATGATTTATTTCTCAGAAAAGGAGATCTGAAGTGCATATCACAAAACGTTTAAATCTGACAAAGTTGGGTGGTGAGTATATGGACGTTAGTCGTATTATTCTCTGTGCTTGTTTGCATACTTACAATAGTTCCTTAAAAACTTGATTTTCCTTGTGGCTCATATCCTGGGGTATTCAATCTTCTTAAAGAGACAGTTGAGCTAAAGAGTTGGGCTTTGATATTCAGATTAAGCAGGTTGATAAAAATCCACAGTCAAGAAACTTGAACCATGTCTTTAACAAGGAGATACATGATAGAGGGCAAAGAATACGTGTGAGGACCATCTTGACTTAAATCAGCTGCATAATATTAAATTCTATTTTGAATTGGAAGAAATCCATAAACTTAAGTGTAGCTGCTTCCGAATCCTGTAACTCTTCTAAGCAGCACACTTGTGCATGTTATGTGCGTTTTATAATCCCACCGAACAACAAGAGATGCGTTTTCTCTGGTTCACTTTTTGCTACTTTGATAGCATAGCTATTTTCAGAAGGTGGGAAGTTGGGATTTTGGGGGTCTTTAGAAAGCCAGGTCTTTAAGCATTTTTCACTGTTCCTAACCATTATGCAAATTCACAGCTAGTGGGTGAGACAAACATTAGACAAATGTAACACAAACAAATATCTTGTTCTGGCTCAAAGTTCAGCCACAGAACATCAACACAGCTGAAATAAATAGAAATGAGTCCAAAAAGCTTTGAAAATTAACCTGCCTTCAGTCAATGTCTTTCGAGGGGGGTGGAGAAGTGAAAATTACCTTGCTGTGGTTTTTGATGGTTAGTGTACCTTTCTAAACATCTGGGTAATTAAAGAATCTTTCCTCCCTGAAAGGAGGATTTCAGATATTTGTAACACAATATTATCATATTTTAGAGAATTATACAATTCTCAGTTGTAATAAGTACAATCCCATCATCTTAACCCTTCATGGTTTTCGGTTTTTAAACATTTTAAAAAATTAATTAATTAATTTTTTGGCCACGCCCCGTGGCATGTGGGATCTTAGTTCCCGGACCAGGGATCCCACCCACGCCCCCTGCAGCGGAAGGGTGGAATCTTAACCCCTGGACCACCAGGGAAGTCCCAGGTTTTTGTTTTTAATTGGGAAGCAAGGATGAAAGGTGTGACAGTTGACTAATCATTTTGGAAGGAGGTAGATGACTGTAGCCCATCCCTGTGCAGAACTAATCATGTCCTCTTCTCTCTGGGTTAGACGAAGTCCCACGATTCAAAATCTCCAACTGCGTTCACCTCACAGTTGGGAAAAGGCACTTGGACCCTATATTGGTCTCTGTATTCTCCTTTTGTTCTCCCCAAGAGGTATGGTGACTGTAACTCATGAACTAAACATCTGAACTTAGGGTCCAGCCCATGGTTTCACATGTGCTCTAACAACGTCCCATCCCCCGAAATACAGGAAGTAGAGCTGCTGTGACTAAGCGCACATGCTGGGCCCTCATTTCCTTTCGGTGTTCGAGATGCAGCCTTAGAGAGATGAGGGCTGGAGCCTGGGGTTACAGGTCTAGATAAGCACTTCCAAAGTCGGTTGCTCAGCTCTGCTGATGAATTTAACCACTCTGACTCGTACCAGCTAGAGAGAGGTTGCGACAGCACGTTGTTGTCATGATGGATATATGCTTAATTATAGAAGTAATCCATGACCATCTTCTCTGTGTATAGTATTGGGACAATATATAAGCTTTTAGAGTAATAAATGGACGCCCCCCTTCCCCCTCCCTCTCGTTAACCGCAGCCCCTTCCCAGGGGACAATATTATGGGCTGGATAGAACTCCTTCCAACACAGCATATACTCACATAGTCTTTCCTCCACCTTCCTAGTAATCAAGGAAGTGCAAATGAAAGCAATCGACGAGGGATACTTTCTTATCCTACTGTCATTGCTAAAAATGAATGAAAATATCCAGAATTGGTTAGAGCCTGGGGAAGGCACTGTACATGGGAGCAACCGTTCTGGAGCTTAATTTGGTCACGTCAGTGCATTGAGACTGGATTATCAGCCAGGCTCAGTTAGGAGACTGAAAGCACGTTGGTTATTTGAATGAGAAAGATTTCATCAGAAGGACTGTTAGCTAGGAAAAATGATGGGGCGCCTTTCAAGGATCCAGAAGTAGCGTGTGCATCTAGGCTGAGGAGAAGTGGACAGTGAAGGAATTAAGGTTGAGGAAGATTCTCCCACCCCCTACGCAAGGCTGAGACTTAGATCTCCTTGGAGGTCACGTGTCCGCTACTGGAAAACCCAGCCACGGGCAGCGGAGAAACTGTGCACACGGCACGCCGTGTGGATCTGTAGACGTGTCCATGGAAGGTGAGGCAGGTGTCTGAGGCCGTGGCCAGAGTGGCGGTGGAAACAGCTACAGTGTGGAGCTGTGCATGTGGCTGAGCCTGGGGCTGGAGCTGGTCTGTGAGGGCGGCCTCTTTGCTGCCTAAAATAAGAAGCGCTGGGACCCAGAAGGAAGTGTCTTCCTGCCTCTGTCGCCTTGCGGTTTTTCTACGGCAGCTTCTGTCGACAAAGCCCCACATTGTGCCAGCTGGTAGAGGAGAAATGTTTACAGGGTCCAGCTCTGGTTTCACAAAGCAGGGGCAAGAAAGGTAGATTTGGAACTGAGACAAGAAATTGATAACTGGCACAGACTTTGACCTCCAAATTCCATTTTTAAAAATTTAAGGAAATCATCAAACGTGTACGTAAGTAGTTAGATAAAGAATGGTTATTGCAGTATAGAAAAAAAAATGGAAATCAGGTCAATGTTCCAAAGTTGAGAACTGCTTAGGCAAAATCTGTAAGATGAAGCTCTATGTATTTATTATCATGAACATGTGTCTATATTATTAGGTAAAAGGATGTATTAATAGCAACTTTTACATTATAACCCATTAAAAATATATTTATACCTATATTTCTGTGTATGGGTAGAAAAAGACTTTGAAAGGTTTGGTGTCTTATTCTTCAACTCCTGGGTATAGTATCTGGTTCACAGCTGTTGGTCGCTATTTACCGAGCAGATGTATTGTGTTAGCTTCCTAGGGCTGCTATAACAAATGGCTGCACACCTGGCACCTTTAAACGACAGAAATTTATTCTCTTGCAATTCTGGACACCAGAAGTCTGAAAGCAAGGGCCACGCTCCCTTGTCTTCCAACTTCTGGAGGCCCCAGGTGTTACCAAAAGTGGGGCGTGGCTCCTCCCTGCACGAGAGGCTAGGTTGGTGGAAAGGAAAGTCTGCTTCATTCCCGAGGCTGGCAACTGCGGGGAGGGCAGACTCGTGTCCAAAGGCCAACTCCCTGACTGACAACCAGAGCGAGAGGTTTTAAAGGGGAGTTTCAGGGGTATATAGGCAGAAGGAGGGGGCTACATGTAGAGACAGCACAGTCAGCTTGACAGTCGTCTTGAAATGGATCCTGCGGTGTCTGACCAGCATCATCTTGATTGTTTTAAGTACAGTAAGTCTTCAGTGCCAGGGTAGGTTTGTTCCCATTTCCCTGAGGCCTTGGAATTACGGCAGCTTATGTCACAGCTACAGTCTGGTCACCATGTAGTTAACTTCTTCCGCCTGGTGGGGTTTCAGTATCTCTAAGGCAGCTCACAGGACGTGGCTCAGAATATCATCTATAGCCTTTGAGAAGGAGCCAAAGGTCATTGACCCTGTTTAATGACTCAGCTGTTATTATTTTGCCCTGTTTGCTTTCCTTGGCTTCTGCATTTTCTCGCGTCTCTAATTAAACGTATTCTTTGGCTAAAGTTTTTCTACAGACAAAAGGCAGGTGGAGGACATGGGCGGGAAGGACCACAGGGCCCCGCTTGGGTCACAGGCATTCCTTGGCCCGTGGCTGCACCACTCGAGTCTCTGCTTCTGTCTTCACGTACTTTCTCCTCTCCTTATGAGAACACGAGCCATTGGATTCAGCACCTGTCGGATAATCCAGGGTGCTCTCATTTTGAGATCCTTAACGTAATTACATCTGCGAAGAACCTTTTTCCAAATCAGGTCACATTTCCAGGTCTAGTTGACATATCTTTTGGGGGAAGTGGATGAGCACATTTGACCCACGACACGTATGACCAAATACATAGCAACATGTTACAGTGGCTTCTTGGGTGGTAGGATTTAGGGATCATCTGAATTTTCCTCTGTCTTTTTTTTGCTTACCAGTATTTTTATGATTTTTATGCAAAGATCTTTGTATTACTTTTGAAATAAAAAGTAAAAAAATAGTTGGCATATGACAAATGAGGGACTACGTTGAGAAATGCCGACCTCATCCTCTTGAAGATATGGTTGAACCCACAGTTCACAAAACCCCAAACAACTGTATCCACTTTGAGAAGAAAACGGGGAGGAAATAAGGCATCTCAGGTAGAGGGGCAAGTTCATCACGCAGAGACCTGTGTTCGCTTATGCTCTAGGGCAAACCTGAAGAGCTCCCAGCTCAAACCTGGACACGGAAGTCAGTAACCAGACGTCCACGCTTAGCCTCCTGGGCACCTGAGTTGAGCACACTTGTGGTCTGGGCAGCCCTCACCGCCTATGGCAGCAGATCAGGTCTGGAATCTCCCTGCATCTCTTTCTTTCAGCGTAGACCTCCTCCTCCTTTTCCATCTCATTCTCAGGCTATGATTCATTGATTAATTCCTAGGAAGATGTTGCACCATTAAAATAGGAAGGTCTGTGACGTCAAAAGATCCGGGGATAAAAGGCATTTTAAAAGGCTGACATCTTCTTTTATTTAGAGAGGCAATCTTTCCAAAAGGAAAGAAAGGAAAACACGGCAGTTAGGGTATAATTATCTTTTAATTTTTTTTAAAGCTATAGTTTTATTTCCAGTCTTTTGTGGAGGTTAATCTTATTTTGTTTTAAAGCTTGAAGTTTAAAGCTAGCCTAAAACATGGATGAATATAGAGTGCTATACTCAAGATTCTAAATGTCTTCTTGGTGATAGATTTTTAAAAGTTAGGTTCATTAAAAAAATAATAATCACATATTAATCAAAAGAAAAGAAAAGTAATTCATTATGATCTTCAAAAATCATTGCCGGGGCTTCCCTGGTGGTGCAGTGGTTGAGAGTCCGCCTGCCGATGCAGGGCACACGGGTTCGTGCCCCGGTCTGGGAGGATCCCACATGCTGCGGAGCGGCTGGGCCCGTGAGCCATGGCCGCGGAGCCTGCGCGTCCGGAGCCTGTGCTCCGCAACGGGAGAGGCCACAACAGTGAGAGGCCCGCGTACCGCAAAAAAAGAAAAAAAAAATCATTGCTGATTTCAGATTGACACATTAACAATGATGTTAACATGTTAAGGTATCAGTTAAAATGTTTTGAATGGTTAATGATGAACGAATAAATACCTGAAATGTGAGAAAATGCCATGCTTTTTAAATTAGGACAATTTTTGTTGTTGTTGTTAAGAGCCAGATAGTAAATATTTCAGGCATTGTAGGCTAGATGGTCCTTGTCGCTATGATTTAACTCTGTCATTGTAGTAGGAAAGCAGCCAGAGACAATAGTAAACACACAGCATCTCTGTGTTCCAGGAAAACTTTATTTACAAAAACAAGAGGTGGGCCAGATGACGTCCATGGGTGGTAGTTTGCTGACCCCTGAAAGAAAAAATCAGAAAGTTGCAATAGGATACCAGTAATACAGTACTGGCTGTCTAGAATCTGGGAAAGCAGATTTTTATCTGCTTTGTTGTTTTTCTTTTTTTTCTTTTTATTTATTTTTGGCTGCGTTGAGTCTTCGTTGCTGTGTGCTGGCTTTCTCTAGTTGTGGTGAGCAGGAGCTACTCTCCGTTGTGGTGCGCGGGCTTCTCATTGCAGTGGCTTCTCTTGTTGCAGAACACCGGCTCTAGGCACGCGGGCTTCAGTAGTTGCGGCACGCGGGCTCAGTAGTTGTGGCTCATGGGCTTTAGAGCGCAGGCTCAGCAGTTGTGGTGCACGGGCTTAGTTGCTCCATGGCGTGTGGGATCTTCCTGGACCAGGGCTCGAACCCGTGTCCCCTGCATTGGCAGGCGGATTCTTAACCACTGTGCCACCAGGGACGTCCCTGTTTCTTTTCTTGTAAGAAGGAAATGCCAACATATTTGTAGCTATATGTGCTTTTCTTGGAAGATTAATCTGGGATCAGTGATGATTGGTATAAAAGGAAGAAAGAGAAAATGAACCTCTGTCTTTGTGAAACAAATTGTTAGATTCTCAGAAACAAGAATCTTTTCAATTAATTCTCTTGGCAATGCTTCTGCCCGTGATGTTCTGGGAACAGATTTAATAGATGCCTTGTAAGTTCACCTTACTATACAGAGCTTTTGCCATATGGAGTTATGTGTTGAATGACTGTGGTTTATGTCATAAGGTAGCTGAGTCTGGAAAATAATCAGTGATGACCTACACAAAGGGGCTTGAATGAATTCTTTTACACGTGATTTATTTATTCATCCTTGTTTATTTTTCCTACGTAATATTTGGTTGCAAGATAAAATTTAAGAGGAAAGTAAAACAATAGAAATTGAGGATGTTTTGGAGAGAGTATTGATGGAATATGGTTATATTCTGGGTTAACAGAGATACACAATCAGGGAGAATAGAGACGTAGACATAGATAACAAATGTATGGATACCAAGGGAGAAGGGGGGAGGGGAGGGAGGGATTGGGAGATTGGGACTGACACATACACACTATTGATACTATGTATAAAATAGACAACTAATAAGAACCTACTGTATAGCACAGGGAACTCTCCTTAATGCACTGTGGTGACCTAAATGGGAAGGAAATCCAAAAGAAAGGGGATATAGGTATACGTATGGCTGATTCACTTTGCTGTACAGTGGAAACTAACACACCGTTGTAAGCAACTATACTCCAATAAAAATTAATTTAAAAAAAAGAACCAGGGAGGACTGAGCACATTAATTAGAAAGTGAATTGCTTTGAATAAGAATATCTGTATTTGGTAGTTTTGGTTAGTTGAGGAAATCACTAACCTCTTACCTCTTTACCTTAATACCTATTAAATGCTTATTTAAGCAAATCGAATAACAGGCATGAACTCATGTCCTTTGCGTCCGTCGGGTTCTCTGGGATACCGATGCTGCGTACACGAGATTTACTGGGCAGCAGGGGCCATCTGACTGCGAGGAAGCTCCGATAGTCTCCACCAGCCCAGTGGAGAGCTCTGGAGTCCTGTGTTGGTGGGGATCTTGCACCATGCTTTGCTCTGTCACTGGCAGGGCTGCCTCAGCTAAGAAGTGATCTTGGCAACCGCTGCCCGGCTCAGTTAACTGCCTTAAAAGCTCTGGTATCTCAGGCTTTCATCTTCTGATCCATTCTTCATGCTGTTGCTGAAACTCCTTCTGCAAAGTGTAAATCTGTCATGTTGTTCCACAGCTTAAAATCTCACACCATCGACACTATTAAGGCCTAACTCTTTGAGAAGGCGTCTCTTGCGGTCTCATGACTGCTCTCATTTGGGCTTTATCTTTGGCCACTTCCTGCTCTGTACCCTGTGTCTCATCCGTGTTTTTATACCCATATCCATCGTGAAATACCTAGCATACCCAGACAGAGATAAGCCTCATTAAGACATACATCTTAAATTCTGTCTTACCTGTCTGCATAATTCCCCCCGCCCCGACCCATACCACCTGGGAAGTTCTAGCAAGGTTGAAACTCATGTTCTTCTAATAAAGCTCAAATGGTTTCTTAATCTTTATGAAGATGACAAAAGGCTGGCTGACTTTAGCGGAAAACTGACGAGTGTGGATTGGAACATGGTGCTTTAAGCTGATGGTGTGAAACCCGAGTGGAAACACCGAGGACTCGGGGAATCTGGGGGTGGGAGAGACATTTGGACATAAGGATCTTGATGAGGTCAGCATAGATATCACAGTCTATTCTGTGAGAATGGATGAGGTAGAGTTTTGGAAGAATGCTTCAATGTATTTGGGTGCAAGTAATAGAAGTACAGTCAATAGTTGATTACTTAACTCTAGACCTGTTGTTGTTCAAGCATATGGGAAGTTTCAGCATTGGCTTGGAATTTCCTTGATGTCAGGGGACAGTCTTGGCTTCTATGTTCTTCTCTTGACCTTCCCTCTTGGTGACGAGATGGCACGGCTGGATACTTCATGTTCTTATGTGATGACATCCCAAGAAAAAGGAGATGGGCGGGAAGAAATGCTTTTCTCCTTGTATGCCTCTCTTATAGGAAGTAAAATGTTCCCCTGAACCCCTAAGAGGTCTTCCCTTTATCATGGATCAGAAATGGTTCATATGCCCATCCCTACACCACTCGCCGTCAAATGGGAACATTTTGCCATGATTGGGTTGAACACCTTGTTCTATTAGTCAGGTCACGTGAGCACAGCAACCACGAATGCTTGCTGGAGAGTTTACCAAGACTCAGGACTGGATCACAGTTTTGAGAGACAGAACAAAAGACTAAGACAAAAAGACAGATAAATAAGCCGGTGGTGTTGGTTGGGTAGAACGTGGCCATCAGTGTTGAATGAATCAGAGAAGTCAAGAGGAACAAGGGCTGAGTAAAGACTGAAGAATGTGACAATGAAGAAATTGTTGGTGAACTTTAAGAGCAGTTCTTTCCACTGAATGCTTAGGTTGGAAGCAAAAGGTCGTGGAGTCCTGGAGCAATTCAGTGATGTGGAAATACAGGTAGAACCTGTGTAATGATGTTTTTAGAGCTTTGACAGTGAATGAGAGGGCGGTGAGCCGGGAAGGCAGCCGGGAAGGCAGCCTTCATTTGGGCAACAAATGAAGTGAAAAGTGAGAGGGTTTTCAAAACGAAGGGATCTGGGTATGTTCAAAGGCGGTGGGAAGCAGCCAGGGGAGAAAAAGCAATAGAAAGGATGTAAAAGGAATGGAGAAAAGTGGGTCTCCTGGGTTCAATGGAGGGTAGAAGTGAAAAGCTCACTTTGGAGGAGAAGAGGCATATGATCAAAGAATGGAGAGAAGGATGAAAAATGTTGGTGGATGTTCTGAGATGTTAACAAAAGAAACGCAAAGGCTCAGAATGGATCTTCGAGAAGCAGGAGGTCTGGTCATTTCTAGAATTTACAGAGGAATAAAAGTGGAGAGTGGAGGTAGAGGGAGGGAATAGGTTAGAAGTGACAGATTGAGGAGACAGGAGAAGATCTGGAACGTCAAGAATCGGGAAAATGTTACAAGTTTAGAATAGAAACTAAAAAAAGGAAACACAAACCTCCTGGGAAATTAAATTTGATGACCAAAGGGAAACGGGAGCCAGAATCCTATAAATTTCCCCGGGAAGGGGAGGATTTATAGATGAAGAGGAATTTGACATGGAAAATTCACTTTTGGCTTTTCCCAACCGCCTGCTGTTTGTGCAATAACAAATAGTGTTTCTCAAAACCCAAATGTTTCAATTTCCTCAGTTGAGAGATGCCATGTTGCTGTTGTACTATTTATAAAGTAAGGCTTTGTTTGTTCAATCTCACTCAGGATGAGAAAGCTGAAAATAAGTCTCTGGGACAGAATTCGAGCCAGCTAAACCAAGGCTACATATAGGATACACATCGTCTGTGTGAGACACTAGGTTCTGAGAGGGCCTAAAATATAACACCCCTCTAACCTGCCTTAATTGGGAAGAGGTGAAAAATGGACATAAGAATTAGACAGATGGAGGTAAAAAGATCACCTTTCTTACTCACAAAGCATTATATTGTAGGGCATGGGTTAATCTGGCCAATAGGTTTGTGTACATGCCCCTGGATCAAACTTGCATCCCTCCCCAAAACTGGAGGCCTCCTTTGCTGGAATGATCCTACCCCCAAACTTTCTGGGTGGCCAAGAAGAAATGAGAATTCAGTGAGAATACAGGTTAACTATAGGTGGCTGGTTCCTCAAAGGGAGAATGGAGGGGGCTGGGTGCTGAGTTGAGCAAACTCAGATCCTTTTGCCAAACTCATGAGTCAGATAAGTCAGTGTCTCCTTCCCTGGGGTGGAGTCATTAAGGGGGGAAGGGAGAGCCCTGAGTATCATGCTAATAAATATTGTTCCCGTAGACTGTGTATTAAGTACCCCTCCCCAAACAAGGCACTTGTATTGGGTGCAGGGGCACAGGGGGTTACAAAGACAAATAACACATGCCCTAGGGTTCAAGGAACTTATAATCCAGCATGAGAGAGTAGATACAGCACGATGCAATGGATAAAAATACAGAGATGCACGAGTGTAGGGCATTCAGTACAGGGTGAGGGAAATGGCAGAAACTGATGTTGAAAGGGGCCAGAAGCGGCCTTCACAATCTTCATTAAGGAATTTGGTCTTTATTAGACAGAACTAAGGAGCCATGGAAAGTTTCTGAGTAGCAGAGCAAACAGTTGGGTTTTGTTACGGGTTATTGAATGTTAAGTTCGTGTGCCCAACACATAGTGAGTCCAAACAAACTGAAACATGGGAGTTTGGAGCAGAGAAAGGTTTATTGCAGGGCCACGCGAGTAGATGGGTGTCTCCTGCCCCCAAAGCCCCAAACTCCCCCAAAGGGTTTCAGCAAAACCTTTTTTAAAGACAAGGTGAGGGAGGGCTGTGGTTGGCTGTTGCAGACTTCTTAGTGCTGGAATCCTTTGTTCTTGCAACTGTCCACATAGCTCAGATCATGGCGTTCCTGTCAACCTGCAAGAAAACAAATGTTATTCTCTGTTCTGCAACTTTTTAACTCTGTGTGAATGGAAGAGTGTTATTAAAGGTCAGAGACTTGAGAATGGGTTGTCCTGTATATTTCTGGCTATAGGCAACATTCTTTTGCAAAAGGTGCAGAGTCAGCATGACTAAGCACAGGCAACACAGCACAGAGGTGGAAGTACAAGAAAGAGATCCACACGGAGTCAGACGTACCCCTCCCCGCCAGAGTCTTAGGTAGGAGTGTGTAGGATGGGCTAGAATGGAGGAGAGGCTCAAGGAAGAGGCAATGAAGACCTGACTCAGGCAGAATTCAAGAGAGAGACCAGAGATGGAAACCATAGCGGAGGATTGGTTTGGGGGTATTGAAGAACGTGGGACAGTTAAAGTACCTCCCAAGACAGGCAGGAGCAAATGAGGAGAAGACATTGAGTTTGGCTTTGTATGTTTTGAGCTGGATAGGTTGGAAAGGTTTGTGCTCTCTTAGCAGGGAGTTAGACGCAAACAAAGAAACACACATAGACGAAAACAGATGAACGAGCACTTAACCGTGAGCTCAGCCCTGTCTTAGGTATTAGAGACACAAGGGTCAAGATGTTAGATTTTGTCCTTGTCTTCATACAGCTCACCATTGATCCAAAATCTTCCCATCTATGAATGGCAGGCTCTCAGCCCTCATTTAAATGATTTCCCAGATGTTGAGGGGACTCTCTCAAGGGGTGGGTCCAGAAACCAGTCTGTCCCCTGCAGTGCATCTGTCCTGCTTGGACCCTCCCATTCCACCTCCCATTCCTCTGTTCCATCCCCACTGCCTGAAAAACCTGTGCTCGGGGGAGCATCAATGTCAAGTGCAAGGGTGCCACCCTGCACTGGGCTCCGTCTATGCTTTGTCTCCTGAGGTTGCGAAATATCCCTTTTTCTGTCTATAGTTTTACAACAGGTGCCCTGGTTTCTGCCTCTACTGTCTTCCCTCCTGCTGGACCTGAAAGGGACCCCGTGCATGGACACGGTTTCATTCGTCTTCATTTGGTTTGTTCTCCAAATTTTCTCTTTCAAATGCTAGTTACAAATGGAGGAGGCTCCCATGCATGTGAAAGGAGATAGAGATGTGTGTGCCTGTGTGTGTGTGTGTGCGCACGTGCACACGCGTGGTCTGTACTAGCAGCAGGCAGATCAAAGTACTTTGCAACAAAGTACAATGACTAGGACTTCCCTGGTGGCGCAGTGGTTAAGAACCCACCTGCCAATGCAGGGGACACTGGTTCGATCCCTGGTCCCGGAAGATCCCACATGCCGCAGAGCAGCTAAGCCCGTGTGCCACAAAGCTCTCTCTCTAGAGCCCACAGGCCACAACTACTGACTCTGCACGCCACAACTACTGAAGCCCTCACGCCACAGCTACTGAGCCTGCACTCTAGAGCCCGCCAGCCACAACTACTGAGCCTGCGTGCTGCAACTACTGAAGCCCGTGTACCTAGAGACCTTGCTCCGCAACAAGAGAAGCCACCGCAGTGAGAAGCCCGTGTGCTGCAATGAAGACCCAATGCAGCCAAAAATAAATAAATAAAAGCAATAAATTTATATATTAAAAAAAAGTACAGTGACTGTTGTGTGAAGGGAAGTAAAGAACCCCACAAAGACAGATGATAGTGGATCTAATGGTCTAGGACAGAGATTCCCAAACTTTCTGGGTTCACAGAGCCCTTAGTGCCCTAGTAATTCTTCCGCAGTGCGTGAGGCCAAGAGAAATACCCAAGTTCTGTTTGTTAAGTGATCAGGTCCAAAAAACTTAGGGTTTATGTCCTAACAATTTAGTAGAAGTTTGAAAAATAATACACAGAAATCGAGAGAAAACTCTTTTGTTTTGAAAAATGATTACTTGCTAACGTTACATGTGTGCTTGTTGAGGATAACTTCTCAAATGTTGGCATCAGATCAGACCCCGCCACTCTCAGGTCCTTTCCCACAGTGATTGTCAGGTGGTTCTTTTTTTTTTTTTTGCGGTACGCGGGCCTCTCCCGTTGCGGAGCACAGGCTCCGGACGCGCAGGCTCAGCGGCCATGGCTCACGGGCTCAGCCGCTCCGCGGCATGTGGGATCCTCCCAGACCGGGGCACGAACCCATGTCTCCTGCATCAGCAGGCGGACCCCCAACCACTGCGCCACCAGGGAAGCCCTGTCAGGTGGTTCTTGCTTTTGGATCACGCCAACTGCCCTAATCCCAACTTTGCTCGAATTTGATCAAAAAGAAGGCAGTGATCTAACGTTGAAACTGCAAAACCTTGAATTAGGAATTATGTGTCCAACAGATGTCAACCACTGTAGGATTTCCCTTGAAATTAAAAAATACCCCAGAGTGTTCCCTGTGAATTTGCTGCCGTGCTCCAGGGCATCACAATGCATTGGGGTAGGGGCTCAAAGGAGGCCTCTGCGTGAAAGGAGGTTCGAACGAAGACACTATCATTAATGAACATGAATTAATGGGTAGGAATAGTCCAGGCAGAAGGGTCCCTGTAACAATGCAGTGAACAGGGTGACGTTTTGTGAGGGTCTCGTTCACGGAGGAATGTGGATTTTACAGCCCTTATCATGATCTGAATTTTTATATATATACGTATATACATATGTGTGTGTATGTATATGGTATATACATATATACGTATGTGTATATATATGGTTATATGGTTATATGTGTAATGATATTTTATATGTAAAATATTTTAGATATTTTATATATTATGTAATGATATAGTTTGTAATACAGAATTGTATACATTATTTATATTTTATATAGTATGTAATATACTTTACAATATGAAAGCAGCATATCTACACACGTGAATATACACTCACATCCGACTGTCTTCTTACGGCCATGCAGGGATGGGAAGGTTGTTGGCTGGGCGTGATGAGCCAGAGGGTGTGCCCAGTGGAAGCTGTGAGTCCTGGGCTTGTAGCACAATCAGCACAGTTTTAGAACTTCCTCTAGCAACACTTGGGAAGAGGAACAGAGAAAATGGAAGGTTGGCTTTATTCAGGGTCAGGAATGGCTAAAAAAAATAAAAATAAAAAAAGCTGCGGCAGAAAATCCAGGGGCTTGAAGGTGTGAAGATTTCGGAGGTTTGCTGTCTTAACCTTCACAGTGCCTTGTCGCGGGGGCGCTGTTGGAGGGCTGCCTTCTGTGGCTCTTGATCCCTGATTGTAAAATTCTGTGGGGACGTGCCTTTGATGCAGGTGTCTTTTTGCTTCTGATGCTGGACTCCTAGAATGCTCTTTCAACCTGGAGGCTCCTTTCTCCTTGGATATATATATTTCCTACCTACTGTTTTCTGTTTGGAACTAGAGCTCTTGTTATTGTTTGGCTGTTCAACCTTCTGGATTGATCCTTTCTCTCATGTCTCTCCCCTTCCACCCAATAGTTTTCACCTCCTTATCTCTATTTGTTCTCTTTCTGGGAGAGAAACTAGGATGAACTTCATCTTCAAGTTCATCAAGAGAAATTTTTATTTTGAGAGCTTTCTCTTTACTTTTTGAGAACTCTCCTTTGCTCTCTGATTAATAAATTCTTGTTTTATGGATACATTATTCTCCTCATATCTCTCCAAGGATGTTAACATTTTTTAAAAATCCTGCATCTTCCGTTTTCCTGTCCTCTTCCTCCCTCCCTCCCTCCCCTCCTTCCTTCCTTCCTTCTTCCTTTGTCTCTCTCTGTCTCTTTCTCTGTTTTTCTTAATGAACCAAAGTTCTGAGAAAATTGAGAAATAAGACAAAAACCTAAGGCAGATGGGAGATCAAAACACCACTTTTCTTAAACTATTAAAAGCTCAGGTCGAGATGTGGCTTAGAGTGAAAGCCAAGTGGGCCTGTGACCTGAACCCTAGAATTTGGAGACTTATATACCCAGTCATGGGCAGTGCTGGACCCAGACAGGCCTCCTGTCATGGTGAGACTTAAATCAGGGAAGAGCAGAAGGAAACATGCTGTCTCCTGGACAGACTCTCTCCCAAGAAGAAATGGGGGGCAGGGCGCTGAACTAAGCGTGGCCAGATCTTCCCAGATTAACCATTCTTGCCCTGTGGGAGGAGCAGGTGAGAGTTTGGGAGAGGCCAAGAGTGAGTCACATCTCCATGCAGAAGGAGACACCGGAAGCTGGTACGTTTCCCTGCTGGCGTCTGCTTGCGGGGAGGGTCCTTGCCTGCACAGGAGTAGGTGAAGGTGTTGATGGTGATGAGTATCGGCTTCCACCGCATACTCTAGGGTGACTTCCTGTGACCCCCTCCCACACTCTGTGACATCGGATATCCCCAATTTATGTGTGTCTGGGAAGTCCAGCAGTGGGGAGAAGCAGTTCTTTTCTCAGTCCTCTTCTTTTATTCATGATGTTCTCTGCCCGGCGAAATAAGCCGCTCCTCCTGCCCTGCTTTCCATTCTTTAAGCTTCTATTGATCCATTCGAGGATATCCCTTCTCCTGAAGCCTCCGTCCTTGAGAATTTATATTTCTGTTCCTTTACTGTGTAAAGAGGTGCATTAAAGCGCAAGCTCTGGATTCTTACACTTGCTTTGCCACAAACTAATTGTATGGCTTTGGACAAATTCCTTGACTGCTCCAAGCCTTAGATTTTTTTCATCTGTAAAACAGGTTGTTATAAGGCTTTTTTTTTTTTTTTTTTTTTACTAAGTCCAAGCTCATACTGTTTGCCACGTGAAAGGACAATAAATCGAAAAACTAGTTATTGGGGCAAGGAATCGTGACTTTATTTGGAAAGCCAGCAGACCGAGAAGCTGGTGGACTAGGGTCCCAAAGAATCCTCTTCCCCGAGTTAGAATTCAGGTTCCTTTTATACTAAAACGGGAGGGGGTGTGGTTGGTTGTTGCAGACTTCTTGGTGTCAGCATCCTTTGTTCTTGCATCTGTCCCCATAGGTCAGGTCATGATGGTCCTGTAAACCTCCAACCAGACAAATGTTATTCTCTGTTCTGCAACTTTTTCTCTATGAGTGAACGGGAAAGTGTTATACTTATAAAGGTCAGGGCCTTGAGAATGGGCTATCCTGTATATTTCAGGCTATAAGCAACTTCCGTTTAGTGATTAACTTACAGCAAAAGCAATAGAGTACAAAGGTTAAAGTAAAAGAAACAGATCCGATATGGAGTCAGCTTTGTTCTTTCCTATGACAGTTTAAGGTTATAATACCTGTAAAACATTCATATCAATGTCTGACACATCATGATACATTTTAGTTATCATCATTAGAATCTCATTATCTTCTTAGCAGAGTTTTGGGAAGGGTAGGGTGTAAATGTGAGTGTTCTAGCACCACCTTTCTATTCGGTCTTCAGTGTTCTCATTTTGATTGGTGTTTCATCCAGACTGTTAATTTCCATGGAGCAGAGTCAATCTTTCTCTTATTCTTTACTGTATCCGTTGCACTCAGCACAACACACAGCCCTGGAGATATTTGTGGAGTGAGTCAGTGGAAACAAATTCACTCGTGATGCTCTTTGTAGGAGGCCATATTGTGTGGTGCTTGAGAACATGGGCTTTTGAATCAGGCTTCTTGGGCTTGACTTAGTGCTGGTTACTCACTGGTTGTATAACCTTGGACATGTTCTTAATTTCTCCAGTTCTCAATTTCCTCACCTGTAAAATGAGGGTAAGACAGTGCCTGCCTCCTAGGGCTCATATGAAGACAAAAAGAAATAAACTATATGAAGCCGTTGGCCTAATGCGTGGTGTGTCATAATTGCTCGGTAAATGCTAGCTGCTCTTCTTGTTGTTATAATTGTTCACTTCCTGCACACCAGGCCCTGGGATAGGCACAGTATGCATGTCATTGATCGAGCGCCTACAGTTTGCTGCGTCCTGTACTTAATCCTGTAGTAGTTAAGAGTGTGGTATCTATAGTCAGATGGCCGGGGTTTGAATTCGGGTGTCAGATGAATAATTTTGAACCAGTTACTTGATCCTGTTGAATCTTACCATCTTACCATCAGTGCTTGTGGAATGAGGTTATAAGAAACCCTATCTGTTGGTAGTTATGAGGCAAACCTTAGCACAGAGCCTAGCACAAGGTAAATACATGCTCAGTAAATATTAGTTGTGTTGATGACCACGATGCTGGTGATCACTGTCGTTACTGACTGGGGTTCTTGGCCTCCTTGAGCAACAGAAATTGAACAGAGACCAGACAAGAGATTCAGGCAAGGCTTTACTGGGGCTGCTGCTGCAGCAGGGGACTGAGAACAAACAACAGGTCCCCTTGCTGGCTGGCTGAGGCGGGGGGCAGCTGGCTCCTTACGTGGGGTGAGGGTAGGGGTGCGTCCGGGGGTCGGGCGGGAGTGGTGGCTGACGTGTTCTGCCCACCCCTTGGTGGTGTCGAGTGCAGGGGGCCTGCGCAGCACCCTGCTGTCGCTCCCGGCTCCTCGGAAGTGGCAGTTGGGTTCTTTGGGCCTTTTTGTATCTTGTCGTCCAGAATTTGCCCCAACTGGGCATGCACGCAGTTATTTTTAGTCCCATGTAGTTTCTGTGTATTTTGTTGCTTGAGGAGACGTTTGTCCAGGTGCAAGCCCTGCAGCAAAGGGTCCCAGGTCCCAGCCTGTCTCACTATGACAGTGATGATGATGACCACGACAGAGTCATGGCGATGACAATGTCGACCACGATGCTAGGGACGAAGGTGACTCTACTGACTCGTGAAGTAGCAGAGTGTGGAGGTCATATGCTCGGGTTATAGCATCAGAAGGTCCTGGAGTTGAGTATCTGTTCTGTCTCACTGATTGTGTGGCCTTGGACAAGTTCTTTTCTCTAGTTACAGTTCTGCATATTCATCTGTAAAAGCATTAACTATTTCACAGGGCTGTTGGGAGGTTCAAATAGGACACTATATGTCATCAATTCTAGGCTGTATATTGTCCATAGTTTAACATCTCTGAAGTCAAGGATGCATCTTACAATTATTGCCAGACAGGTGGCACATGAATTGGATATTTGTGAAGTAAGTATTCATCAGTGGAGAAATGACCACAGTTCCATGTTTTGTTCTTGCAAAACTGACGGTTTCATGAGACCCTAAGGGAGGGATTTGATAAAGTGAGTCGATATCGACTCATTCGATATCGATGAGTAGAGAAAGCTGCGTTATTTATTTATTTATTTTGGAAATACACACAGAAGGATTTTTTTTATCCCTCGCTAAGCTATGTGACTGAAGGCAGGAGAAATTGTGAAGTTCCACAGACTAGATGGAAGAAATTTCAAAGCAATGAGAGGTTGTTGTGATTGATTGTAGTATGATCAAGAAAGCACCAACATCGAAAGCTGCAGAACAGGTGTCAGTGTTAGAAGAAAATCCCGGAGGAGAATCATTGGTCGCCTGAATTTTGTGTGGAAAAATGTGGACGTTGATGACAGATTGAAAAACGGTTTAGAACGTTCAGACTCAACATTTAAAATGTCTTATATTTTCTTTCTCATTAAGACACACACAGGGCTTCCCTGGTGGCGCAGTGGTTGGGGGTCCGCCTGCCGATGCAGGGGACGCGGGTTCGTGCCCCGGTCCGGGAAGATCCCACATGCCGCGGAGCGGCTGGACCCATGAGCCATGGCCGCTGAGCCTGCGCGTCCGGAGCCTGTGCTCCGCAGCGGGAGGGGCCCCAACAGTGAGAGGCCCGCGTACCGCAATAAAAAAATAAAATAAAATACAGTAAAGTCTTGTTTCACTGTGTGTGTATGCACATCGGGGTCAAAATTCATTGCCTGTTACATTGAAGATTTTGTCCTTGCCTATGTGTATGTTATTTCTTAATATATTTTTGTACATTATATGTATGTTTTATATTTGATAACTTGATAGGTGGGAATAATACATCTGTTTGTTTGTTTGACCTTGCAAGTGGGTCATCGTTACACCTGAAAGAGGGCCACCAAATTTCTTTGATTGCCCATCAATACATTTTTTTTTTTAACAATTAGAATTTTCCTGTCTGGCAAGTTAGTGAAAGCCTGATTTGTATTGTATCTGCAAATCAACATGAAATCTCCTTGGTGGATGCAACTTAGAAAAAATACAGTAATGTCTTGGAAATGTCTTTCCATGTCAGTAAATAATAGACCATCATTGGGAATGAATGCAGAGTGTTTGTTTGCACGTATCTGCCATATTTTGCTTAATCGATCCTCTAGTAATGGACTTGTAAGTGATTTCTAATCTTTCTCTATTGCATAGTAAAGCATGCAGCGGTAAACATCCTTGTGTAATTCCTAGAATTATGACTGCTGGTTAAAGGTGTGCTGGTTTACACCTGGATACGTATTCCCAAGCCGCCCTGGAGAAATCTTGCTCACTGTTGTTTCATTTTTATGTAGTAAAATCGATCTCTTTACTTTTTTTTTTTTTTTAGATGTTGGGGGTAGGAGTTTATTAATTTATTTATTTACTTTTGCTGCGTTGGGTCTGAGTTTCCGTGCGAGGGCTCTCTCTAGTTGTGGCAAACGGGGGGCCACTCTTCATCGCGGTGCGGGGGCCTCTCACTATCGCGGCCTCTCTTGTTGAGGAGCACAGGCTCCAGACGCGCAGGCTCGGTAGTTGTGGCTCACGGGCCTAGTTGCTCCGCGGCATGTGGGATCCTCCCAGACCAGGGCTCGAACCCGTGTCCCCTGCATTAGCAGGCAGATTCTCTGCCACTGCGCCACCAGGGAAGCCTGATCTCTTTACTGTTTGATTTCTTCTATTCAAACCTTGGTAGACGTTTTCTTTTCAAAGCCTTGGCATATCTTCTTATCATTTTTTTCTATAATTCGAGTTTTTAAACAGATACAACTTTAACCCAACTGAAGCTTGCAGGCTTTTGATTCCCAGTTTTATTAGAAATAAAGTGACTAACTTTTTCTTCAGGGCAGTAGTCAGGTGGTTGAGATAGGGTTTACTTTTGTGTAAATATTTATTATTATTCTCATTTCTACAAGTTGTTCACGACTCTTTCTTGTGAAAAAAATGCAAAAACAAAGCACAAAGCAAGAGATAAATAAACAGCCCAGGGACCTCTTCCACCACCCCTCGACCATCACATCCATTCCTCTCCCCAGAGGTAACCTGGGTTTATTACTTTTGTGTGTATCCTACCATGCGCTTTCTTTTGTATTTACATATATGACATGTGCATATAAAACCATGTAGATCTTGTGTTTTTGTTCTAATATAAATGCGATCACGCATATGTATTCTGCAGATTGCTTTTTCTACCCAGTAATATGACATGGTTCACTGTCTGTATCCAGACTTACCTTACTCCTTTTAACTGGTACATAGTCTCTCATAATACAGAGTTTGGTTTACTTAACCATTTCAACTAATGGACATGTAGGTTTTTGCACTATTAAAAAAGATGGTGCTGTCAGCAACCTTGTATACGTGCTTCTTTTGGGAACCTTTTCTCTAGGAGGATAAGAGAAGCGGAATTTCTAGGTCAAAGGAGAAGTCCATTTGAAGTACAGTTTCATTTCATTTTCAGTGTTTCTCGACCTTTTCTTCCCCCATTATCGCTGCCCCTGAGAAAAAAATTAAACTATTAAATGCAATTAAATACTTCAATTAATTCAAATTAAATGTGTCTCTGATGAGAGAAATTAACTTCTAGGAAATAAGATTCTGTGGGGTAGAGTTGAGCGTTGGAGGGCCGCGCCCTGTTCTCACGGCCAAGGCCTTTTCACCTCTAAGAACCGATTTTCCTCCCAGCGAGAATGCATGATTTAGATAAACACAAGCTGAAAACATTTTTTGTTGGGTGGAAAAGACACATCCCTCGTTTGTGATGACCGCAGGATGTCACATGGAAGTCCTGTCACCGGGAAGCACTTAGCGCTTGTGGCTTGCCTGGAACCCTCAAAAAATGTTACTCAATTGAACTGAATGTTGATGGTAACCATGTCCAAGGATGTTATCACGCTTGTTCTAAGGCAGAGCAGAGAGACACTACTAACTTGTCCTCCTTCCTCATACCTCAATTAGTGTTGTCAAGGATCACTAGACTATTGCTAGGCAATTCACAGAGGAAAAAATGTGGAAAAGAAATAACTGGGCTGGAGGCTGTCACTCATGGGAGTTTGCTCACACATTCCTTTTGGAGTAGCTTTTTTTTTTTTTTTACATGTTTAAGAAGAATGGAATCTGAGGCCCAGGAGACACAGCCTTTGAAATATGCTTTGTGACAAGCAGGATGGCAGGAACACCAAGCCATTGCGTTGGTTCTGTGAAAAAAACTTTGATGACTGACTCTGGAAGAAATTGGGCCCCTCGGACGTTGGAAAACTGCAACATGAAAGCCATGACATTTAGAAATAATTACTTCTAGCTCTGCAGTATGAACGCACCAATCATCCTGATGTGAAAGGAAGGCGTTCTAAACGATCGCAGGAATGAGACACAAAGTCACCAAGTGGGGAGGCTTGGAATAGGGCTGGAGACACAGCTGCGGTCTCAGTGCTGTCGGGGCAAAGAAGGATGCTCACCCCTTCTGTGTTTCAGAAAAGCTGTGGTCTCTTCCTCCCTGCACCGGCCGTGTAAATGTTGGGCAAATCGACTGGTGACTCTGATCCCTGGCTGAGCTGGACGAGCTGGAAGCCAGAAGGTTTTGCTCAAGTCACTTGGGTGGAGAGATTTAACGTCAAAACATTTAGAAGTGCCGCTGGGAGCTAATAAAATGCTCACGTAGGAATGAAGAGACTTCCTCAAGTTCTCAGTCACACTTATATGCATATGTGAATGTTTTTATTTCCATAGTTATGGTTTCCCTTTCACATGGATTAGAAAAAAAATACAACTTAGCACATCAAACTACTGATTTCATAGGTCTTATTTATTGCCTAGGATGTGGCTTTTAAAAAAACCAGATTCATTGTAAATTGATTTATGTAAAAATAATGTATAAGGGTTGTATATGGAAATGGTTGAAAAAAATGAAGACGTTTCTAGAATGACTAGTTTGAGAAACAGTGATGTAAGCCATTCTTTCCTAGAGTTGACTACACTGCCCACCATTTAGCGTGGACCCGACAGAAGCAGTTAAAACCATTTACTGTGTCTTCTGCCGCTGAAAAGGAAGAGCAGGGAAGAAATCTCCAAGATGGTCTCAACTCCTTTGTGAGGTATGGACATACAAAACACCTCCTCTTACAAACACTAAAAGCTGACGTTTCCTGAGAGCTCACTGTGCCAGGTGTCGTCCTAAATGTTTTTAATGTATTTTGTTCCATCTAATCCTTTCGACAATCCTGGAAGCTAAATTCCATTACTATCATCATTGTCCCCATTTTACAGATTAGGAAACTGAGGCCCAGAGAGCGCTTTGCTGAAAGCTGTCGAGCTGATAGTAAAGAGGGCAGGGTTCGATCTCAGGCAGACTCCCTCCAGGCCTGTACGCCTCTGTGTGCTTATTATAGGGTTTCACACAGCTCCCAGGGTCTCCTTTTTTAAAAAAGACTTTATATATTTTTTAGGGAAGTTTAGGTTTAAGACAAAATGGAGAGGAAGGCACAGAGATGTCCCATATACCCCCTGCCCCCTCCCCCCCACAGCCTCCCCGTGATCCACATCCCTCACCAGAGCCGGACGTGTGTTACAATGGATGAACTTACATTAACTCATCGCCTGAAACCCGTCGTGTACCTTTGGGTTCACTCTTGGTGGTGTATATTCTGTGGGTTTGGACAGTTGTATAATGACGTTTACCTATCATGATGATGCCATACAGAGTATTTTCACGGCCCTAAAGGTGCTGTGTGCTCCACTGTTGGGTGGGGCCCAAGAGTGCAGCACAGAGGAGCCGTTTGTAACAAGCTCCCAGGTGATGCTATTCCTGTGGGTCCTTGGACCACACTTTGCATATAAAGACCCAGAATCCTTTGTGACTGCAGGAAGCACCTCTCTTGTCATTTCTGTACCTGTCTTGTCTGTAAAGCAGCAACTGAGTTAAACGTGTGCATGCAATTGGATCCACACTCAGGATATTCGGCCATCAGAGGGGAACCAGATGCAGCACCTGTTTTTCTGTGGATTTCTCCCATCCTTTATGTGTTGGCTAAAAATGTAGCCTGTCTAGCTCCTCTCAAAGAGAAAAGCAAACAGGGGCATCAAGTCCACAGAGCACAAAGGCGGAGGCTGCCCCTTCCAGGGAAACAGGGTTCCTAGTACGTTTGGAGAGGTTCGCTGTTCGTCTTGGGCCTTGGGCTGCACGTTGGTGTTTAACTTTATGTAACATTTTGGCGCTTTCCCTAAGAAGAAGTGTTTCGAAATTGTTTGACGTCCCTGCTCTGGGATGTCTATAAAGAAACAAATTGTCCTTTAATACGAGATGACTTGGCAGTAAAGCATGGCCTGTCCCTTTTGCTGTCCAGAAATATCCCAAACTTGTGGCCTGTGAAGTCTTCCTTTCCATCCTTCCCTGAGATACCCTTTGAGACAGGAGCCTGCCAGGAATGCTCGCCTGCTTTGCATTCAATTGTATAAATTGTCATAGGTGTGAATGTTAGCCCAGAAGCCTGAGTGTACAAGAAAAACAACTCACAATGTATTTTTGCAATTCAATCTAACTTCTATTTCAAACCCTTATTTCACCAGAGTGGAAAACATTTAATCTCGGTTAACTGTTTTTTTTCTTTTTCTGCTCTAGGATTGTATTTAAATTTGGGGGAACCAAATGTCCCACGGGCTTATCTGCTCTTTAATGAGGTTACAAGGGCATTGGATGAGACAACTACCACCCAACTTGGTCTTCCTTCATTGGCCCAAGCATGTCCCCGTAGGGACTTCCTTGTTCCTGTTGCATGGTTCCTACCTGGCTTTACTCTTACTCAGGATGTTTTCCAAGAAATATTTTGTCTAAGCTGAGAGTCCTTTCCAGGGCGCTAACATCCTGGGCTTTTGAAACATCACAGTCTGGAAAGTATTATTTTTTCCCTTTGCTTCCTTCTTTACATCATCCCCTGAACCAATAAGCATGAAATATCTTTGCTGTTAAAAACAGAAGAAGGGCCCAAAAGGAGAGAACAAAAGTTAATAGTATTTGAAATACATTACGTTGCTACAAAATCTAATGCCCCAGGTGAACTGCCGTGTAATTTGTGTAGATCCGGGTGTGTTTTGATTTTTTCCACCCTGTAGGCATTTTGATGATGCTATAATTCTCCTAGAAGCTACTCTTCATGTTTGGCCTTCTTTCTTAAGGTTCACCCGATGTCTGCTAAAAACGTGTGGCGTCTGGAGAGGTGGGAGCTCCGCAGCTGGAGAAGGAAGGAGAATAAGAGAACCCTCCTGGAAACTTTGCTGGGTTACGCTTTGGAAAACGTGGCTTATACTAATGGCCCAACCTATGTGCGTTTGTAGCAAGGTGAGATAAACTAATTAACTCAATTCCAGTCATTGAGATAGTACTGGTGGCACGTTCATTTTACTGTGTGCTGTAACTGGGTGGTAGTTAAGGACATCAGCTTTGGAGTGAGAAAGCGTGTGCTCGATTCCTGGTTCTGACGCTTTTCACATTGTTGGCCTTGGGCAAGCTACTCCACCTCGCCAGTTTTTAAAATGGGGATAAGAGGAGTACAGCACCTGCCCTCCGTATCCGCGGGTTTCATATCCGCAGATTCAACCCATGGAGGATTTCCAATCGCGAAATTACGATCTGCGGTTGGTTGAGTCCTCGGATGCAAAACCCCGCGGATGTGGTCGACTGTACTCGCTTAGGACAGCATTTTATATGAGGGTGTTGAGCATCCGCAAATTTGGGTATCGGCAGGGGCTCCTGGGACCCATCACCCAGGGATGTCAAGAGACGACTGTATGGGATGGGGCTGTTTAAATGTTTGAATGAGTCACTCAGATGCCTGTTAAGAGCTTAGTGCAATGAATGCCTAGCCTTTGGCAAGCACAGAATAAATGTTAATTTATGATAATCATCATACAGATAGGGTTGGTTTTCTGAAAATTTCCCCTTTTTAGTTAGCATCAAGGAGGTCCATTGTTTGGTCCTTGTTTATGAAGATGGAAAAACCCAAGAGGCACAAAGACCTTTATTTAACTGTGCATGAGTCTGAAAGCAGGCAAAGCCTCTGATGTGCACTAGCCATTGCCTTTTTCACCATGGGAATTATGGCTCTAACGTTTTATTTTGAGCATGTTGATTTAGCAAACCTAAGACCCTGGTTTTAATATACAAGATCTGAAGCATGGCCTCTTGTAACATATTCGCAGATGCTTGCGGTGGGAAGACTAGGTTAGGCTGTACCTGTTGACATCATGACTGGTCATGTCCAAGAAGCAAGACACATGCTTTGGAGTTGGCAAAGGAAAGGGTATTTTCACCCTAAACACACGGTTCATTTCAGTAATTGAGGCTGGATATTCACAAGTTGCAAAACTCTAGACAGGTGTTCACAAGCCCGTGAGCAAGGACTGATACAATTCACAGAGCGATAAGCTGAGTCTTATCATCGGAGAGTTCATACATAGGCAGGAGTCTCCGTCTGCTGCCACGAGTGTGATTTCTGGGCTCCTGCGCCAATCTCATGGACTCCTTCTATCCAGGAACCTAAGCTTGGGAATGACAGACATCTGCCAACCTCTGAGTTCCAGCTAATCCTTTTGGGATGTGTCCTTGGAGCCCCGCTGCCCACCTACACACTCTCCTTCATTTCTTTAATATTCCCCCCCTCCTTACCTCCCCCTTTGCTTTTTTCTTTCTAGCCTGCTCTCCACCAAAACAAACATCACAGAAATTAACCAGTATCATCTGGTAAGGCACAAGCTGCATGGCTGTGCGGCACAGTAGTATAATACTTTACCTCTTTCCAGAGAAAGAGTTTGGAATTTTGGTCCTGCCTCCACCCATTTCAAATTAAAAAGGCTGACCACAGCAGTGCCCGTGAGGATGTGGGGAAATGAGAACCGACTTCATGACTGCTGGGAATGTAAAGCTGTAGAAACACTTTAGGAAAAAGTCTTGACAGTTTCTCATAAAGTTTATACACTTACCAGACGATCCAGAAATTTCACTCCTAGGTGTGCACGTAAAAGAAACGAAAACATACATCCACAAAAAGAATTATACAGAAATGTTTATTGCAGTTTTATTTATAATAACAACAACAAAAAAAAAACCCTGGAAGCAGCCCAGACGTTCACCAGATAGTGAATGGATAAAGAAATTGTGATATATCCATTCGGTGGATATAAAGCAATAAAAAGAAACAAAAACTAATTTATACGTGCATCAGCATGGCTGTATCTCAAAAACATTAGGACGTGTGGAAGGAAACAGAGTAAATGGTATCCATGAAATTCTACAGCCGACAAAACCAGTCTAGAGTGACCGTTCAGTGGTTGCCTGGGGCTGAAGGTAGACATGGAGGACTTTCTGCCTTTTTTTTTTTTTTTTTTTTTTTGCGGTACGCGGACCTCTCACTGCCGTGGCCTCTCCCGCTGCGGAGCACAGGCTCCGGACGCGCAGGCTCAGCGGCCATGGCTCACGGGCCCAGCCGCTCCGCGGCACGTGGGATCTTCCCGGACCGGGGCGCGAACCCGTGTCCCCTGCATCGGCAGGCGGACTCTCAACCACTGCGCCACCAGGGAAGCCCGGACTTTTTGGAATGAAGACAAAGTTCCACATCTTAACTGTGGTGGTGGTTACACAGATGTGTGTGTTTTTCAAAACTCACGAACTGTATATATATTTTCCCAGTTTTATTGAGAAATAATGGACACACATCACTGGATAAATTTAAGGCCTGCAGTGTGCTGGTTTGATTTACATATATGGTGAAGTACATGAAATCACCACAGGTTTAGCTAACATCTATCATCTCGTGTAGAGACAATAAAAAGAAAAGAAAGAAAAAAGAAAGCAAATTTTCTCCTTGTGATGAAAGCTCTCAGGATCTGAACAACTTTCCGATGTATCGTGCAGCCGTGGTAGCTGTTGTCATCCCGTTGTGCATTACATCCCTAATGCTTATTTACCTTTTTAGTTTTTTTTTAATTGAAGTAAAGTTTATTTTACAATGATTCGGTTCCCTGCAGAGAACCCCCTGTAAATGTCCATCTTAATTATGCTATATCCTTAAAATTTGTCTGTCCTTAAATTTATGGTTGCAAAGAACAGGCAGCAACAGGGAAAATGCTTATTAAAAAAGAACATGTTACAAAATCGGACCCCTTCATAACAACTTTATTTGAAACAGATGCATAAGAAAAAGGATGGGAAGGATGTACCAAATCCCTTAACACTGGTACTGCTAGGATGGTAGGATTCTGGGTGATCCATGTTTCTGTCCCTCTAATTTTTACCCAAATAAAGAAAATTCAAAGGCAGCAATTCTGTTCAACTGTAGGGCCCACTTCCTTCAGAAATACCTGTGTGTAAAGGCAAGCTGGGAGGGAAGACTGAGTGAGCTGACCTTTGGAAGGACTTAGATTTACCTCTTGCCTTTTAATTTTTAAGAGCACAGTCAAATGATACAAGGGTAGACAGTAGCCACCCTTTCCAGCTTCGGGTCTGGGAGGATTCCCAGATTCCTCTCTCCCTGACCTGCTATGACCTAGAGATTTCAAGGGCTGTGGGTGGGAATGGAATTCTAGTCCTGACCTGGAGAATAGGAAGCAGAGGAACAAGGAATGAATGAGATTCTCTCATTAGATAACTTGTTTCCTAGAGCCAAGAAGGAAATCAACAAGGCGGTGTAGCCGGATAATTCAGGATAATTCAGGCTGCTATCGGCTGGGACACATCCTGTCCGCATCAGCTCAATGGGAAGACCGTGCGCTTGGGAGTTAGATAAACCTGGGGTGAGAACCGTTTGACCTTGGCCAACTCACTTGCCTTCATTAACCCTCAGGTTCCTCACTGAGAAAGGGGGATAGTAACATCTATCAGTAAAATTTAGACTTGTTTTGTTACAGACATTGGAACCTCACCCAAGACAACTTCAGCAATTTATCTTAAGGCTGCTTCTGTATCTATCTCATGTAACTTACGAAAAAAAAAGGAATCAGGAGTAGGAAAGCCACTGGAACTCCGGGAAAAAGAATTTCTTTTTTCTTTTCTACTTTTCCCTTGCCGATTTTTTCATTCTCCCATCCCACCCTCCAGACCAGCTTCTAAACTACTTATGGGGGGAGGGGGAGTTTGGGAGGATATCTGTATAAACTTGGCTGTGGAAGTCATTATTTTAAAATACTTGATTGGGGCCTTTCCATATTGGTGACACAGGTCTTCTTCAAAGTTGTTTCTCGTATTGAGTGGTGTGCTCCGGGTCACATGGCTTCTGCTGCATGTATTAGTGGCCGCAAAAAGCCTGCCTCGGTGCACAGGAAAAGCCACACCGCGTTCTCCGATGCATCCAAGGGAGCTGTGGCCTAGGAAGCGCTTTGTCTGTTTTCTGTGCTGTTTCATCCAGCCACAAGCTGGTCTTGTTGGCTTATAAAATTTCAACAGCTGGAGGAGAGTGGGGCTGTGGATGAGGAAGCCTACTATTGTTACTGTTCTTTAAACTTGCACCATGTGGGGGGGAACTACATGACAAGTACTAATGTTTTGTGAATTTCCCTACCCGCCCCCCTCGCCCTGTGCGTGTGCATGACCAGAGAGAGAGAAGGAGGGAGAGAGGGAGGGAGAGAGACAGAGAGATCAAAGCCAAAAATACATAACAGGTTGTGATTTCAGTCTTACCTCTACTGATAAATTCTCCGAGGTTAGTCAGTGGAGTGCAAAAATCCCACTTTTAATAACTGTAAAGAGAAAGGTTGCCATACCATTTCAGGGTTAAAGTTAACAGCTTTGGTCAACAGAGAGGCTGGCCTTTTGCAAGTTTCTAGAAGAGATACTCTGATTGGACCAGCTTGGGCAGCCACCCCTTTCTAGACTAATCATCTGTGACCAGGGGCTGAGGTCACCGTGTACAGAATGGATTCCAGGGGTTCACGACTTTGCAAAGGGACACAATGACATGTCATAGGGTGCTGGACCTATCCTCTTCCAAGTATCCACCACACAAGCTCAGGAAGTGATGTGAAGATTAGATGTATGTCAAAACCCCAGTTTGAGACTGAAACAAAACAACAAGCTTTTGTTTCTTTTCTTGAAGCAAAACCCTGTTTTCTGAGAGCTCAGGATGAGTTGTCCATTCTGCTTCCTCTTGGCTCTGCTGATACACCAATGCCGGGATGGGGTAAATCATTGGTATTTCTAAGAAACCATTCCCTGAAGAAACCATTTCCTGAAGGAAGCAATTACCCGTCATAAGTATCTTTCAATTTTCATTTTATTGCACAAAATACTCAGTCTTGATAAAACTCCAGATCTACATTGAGCTTGACCTCCTAGGTTATTTCATGAATCCTCACAGGAATCCTTTAGAAGGACAGTTATTATCCTTCTTTTGCAAACATGTTAATTGGAGATCAGGGAGGTGAAATGGCTTGCGTTAGGTGATTTGACTTAAGTCATCCAATTCCTAGTTTCATGCCATCTTCATTAGACAAAGCGGGGTCCTTTTAAGAGTCTCACACTCTCATAAATAGCTGAAGTTGTTTATTTAGTTAGAATTTGGTGTTTGATCAAGGCTTGGAAAGTTGCGCTCATTCCATAATGACCATGAGGCAGGCTGGGCATGGTCTCTGCCCTCGGGTAGCTTACAGCGGCAGGGCTGTAATATTGCTGAACAAATAATTATAGGGCAGTTTAATTATTTTTATCCTGAGTCCTGTGTAGAAAATGTACAGCGTATTTTGAAATGTGCCTCTTAAAAATAGAGAACTTGGTGCCCCTGGTGGTGCAGTGGTTAAGAATCCTCCTGCCAATGCAGGGGACACGGGTTCGAGCCCTGGTCCGGGAAGATCCCACATGCCACGGAGCAACTAAGCCTGTGCGCCACAACTACTGAGCCTGCGCTCTAGAGCCCGCGAGCCACAACTACTGAGCCTGCACTGTAGAGCCCGTGAGCCACAACTACTGAAGCCCGTGCACCTAGAGCCCGTGCTCCGTAACATGAGAAGCCACTGCAATGAGAAGCCCGCGCACCGCAACGAAGAGTAGCCCCCGCTCGCCGCAAGTAGAGAAAGCCCGTGTGCAGCAGCGAAGACCCAATGCAACCAAAAATAAATAAGTAAATTTACAAAAAAAATAGAGAACTTAAAAATCTTCTTACCCCTTGATCAAGAATTCTATTTGCAGGCGTTTCTAATGTTTAGCTTATTTTTTAATTTTATAATTTTTAATTTTTGTACAGTTTTAAAAGGTTACACTCCATTTACAGTTATTACAAAATATTGGTTATAGTTCCCGTGTTGTACACTACATCCTTGAGCCTGTCTTACGCCCAGTGGTCTGTACCTCTCACTCCTCCACCCCTGTACTGCGGCTCCCCCCGGCCCGCATCACCGCCACTGGTACCCACAAGTTTGTTCTCTGTATCTGTGGGTCTGCTTCTTTTTTGTTATATTCACTAGCTTGTTGTGTTTATTAGACTCCACATATAAGTGATATCATTACAGTATTTGTCTTTCTCTATCTGACTTATTTCACTTAGCATAATGCCCTCCAAGTCCATCCATATTGCTGCAAACAGCAAAGTTTTGTCCTTTTTGATGACTGAGTAGTATTCCATTGTGTGTGTGTATGTCTGTATGCCACATCTTTTTGTTTTGAAGTGAACTTTTTTGTTTTCTACATGCACCTTTGTAGTACTGGCACTGGTATTTTCTGAGGATACACTCTTAGAAATGGAATTTCAGATTCCAGGGACATGGACATTAACGAATTAATATTTGTGCGTTTACAGTCGTACCAAGAGTGTACGACAGTGTCTTTGATCTTGCCTTTTTGCTAACAGTGGATGTTATCAATATCATGAAAGTATTTCCTGTAATAATTTTTATCCCCCTAGAGTTTCAATGAGGTTCAGCATTTTTTTCATGTTTGCTCATGATTTGGGTTCCTTTCCTGTTGTCTGTTTTTACCGTTCACCTGGTCTCATTTGTTTGTTGGTCTTCTGTTGTGCTGTTTCCCCATTTCTCGTTGATTTGCAATAACTCTACATTCTGGATATTATTATTTTTTTTTTGCGGTACGCGGGCCTCTCACTGTTGTGGCCTCTCCCATTGCGGAGCACAGGCTCCGGATGCACAGGCTCAGCGGCCATGGCTCACGGGCCCAGCTGCTCCGCGGCATGTGGGATCTTCCTGGACCGGGGCACGAACCCGTGTCCCCTGCATCGGCAGGCGGACTCTCAACCACTGCGCCACCAGGGAAGCCCTGGTTATTATTTCTTTATATTTTATTTGCTGAGCATATTTTCTTTCAGGCCGTTATTGGTTTGTTTGATTTTAACTCTATTTATGGTATCTTTTGTAGTGCAGATTTTCCATTTTTTGTGTTGTCATATCTTTTCAATTAGACCTCAGTTTTATGTCTTGCTTAGGAAGTCTTTCTTAGGCTTAAAATTATAAAAAATTTCTCTATTTTTTCTAATGTTTTTGTAGCTTGTGGTTTATCTCTGGGTAGTTAATCCATCTGGAATTCATTTTTGTGTATGAGGGAGGGATCTAACTCCTTTTGCAAAATGGAATATCTCAACACAACTGTTAAACAGTGTTTCTTTTCCCCTCCACTTGGAAAATGCTACATCCTGTACTATATGCCCACACAGTCATGCTTTTGTTTCTGGGCTGAAAATAATTAATTCTAATATAGAACTGTCACCAAATCAGTATTGCTTATGCAGATGTGCCGTTTCCCCAATATCAAAACAAACTAATTTTCTTGCAAGAAACAGTCCCCTTCCACCTCTGATTTTTCTTTTACCACTCGTACCTTTAGCATGTGTGGCTGGTTTTCTTTCTTTTGTTGGTGTGGTACTTTGTGTTACTCCTGAAACATTTGACCTTGTGAACAGGCTTAATTTCCCCAAGAAATGGTGGCGAGCCTGGTAGCTTTTTCCCCTGCATATTCCCCAGCTCTGAATTTAGCCACTTGCAACAGACTTTGCCTCTGGCTTTTTCTTTCAACCTTGTTCTTGTTTGCTTCCAGGAGAAATCACCATATGCTGGAATCTTAGGAGTGGGGAAGAGTCATAGGTTATCAGGACCACATACAGATTCCCAGGTCTCACCCCTGAAGTTTATTGGTTTGAGGTTTAGCCCTAGAATCTGCACCGTTACAAAGCTAGGCCTTTGCTCTTTCTGCAGGCTAATCTCTCGTTTGTAAATAAGATGACAATTGGGCAACCAGAGCTGTGAGAACAAAACATCTGGTGCAGCAAATGATTCTCTAGGGTCGCTCTTCTAGTTTCCTCACAAGAGATGCTACAAATAAACTCTTGGGTCCTATTATTCCAAAGGCCACTTTGACATTTACTTTAGTGAAACAAGATGGAGGTATCTGCCTAACAAAAGTAACCAGCAAAGCCAAAAAAAGAAAGAAATCCAAAAGCACTAGATTGTAAGCATCTCTGTTGAATGTCTTGCGTCCTTTCAGCATACGTGGGGATTACGCATTATGCCTCCACACTCCTCTCTCTTCTGAAGATGTCACTGAAGAAAGATTCCAGTGCTAACATCAGTCAGTTGCTTGGAAGCTGACCCCGGCTGAACCATTGCTTCTTTTTCCACCGCCTTTTCTGGAAATTATTAAGAGATAAATGACAGAGACCAAAATTTAAGAAAATGCCAGGAGTTTGTTTATTCTGATCTGGTTCCTTAGAGATGCAAGTGCATCAGTTGTGAATATGATGGGTGGAATCATAGTATTTCAACCTGCCATCTCTACATCAAGGCCTAATTGGGTCTTGCTAGGAAAAGACAAACGGGTGCTCTGTTTGTCAAGACAAGAGAAGAGACTTCTTAGAACTTTTACCTCCGATAACTCAAGTCCAGATTCAACAAGTTAGTTCATTTATAAAGGGTTCCATTTCTTTTTTCTTTCTTTTTTTTTTTTGCGGTACGCGGGCCTCTCACTGTTGTGGCCTCTCCCGTTGCGGAGCACAGGCTCCGGACGCGCAGGCTCAGCGGCCATGGCTCACGGGCCCAGCCGCTCCGCAGCATGTGGCATCTTTCCGGACCGGGGCACGAACCCGTGTCCCCTGCATCGGCAGGCGGACTCTCAACCACTGCGCCACCGGGGAAGCCCCAAGGGTTCTATTTCTTAATGTATATGCAAATAAGCACCCTTGTCTCCATACAGATATACGCACAGATGCACACCCCTAAGAGTGTGGCTTTTGTATTCATCGTTGCAAGATAGCCTCTATACCTAAAATTGCATTCTTATTTAGGCAGGAAGAAGGTGGAAGGGCAAAAATCAAGCCAGTTGAGTCTGTCCTTAAGAAAATCTCTCCTAGAATCCTTCACACAGGTCCGCGGACAACTCCAGCAGTAGACATAGCTGAGGACAATAAGCTTACAATAGTCCTGCCTCGAACAAAGGTGAGACTCGTAAGTGAAAAGGGGAGTATGGATCCTGAGAGTTAAGTAGCAGTGTCTGTCTTGGGGTTCCTCCAAAAAATTTCCCAAACCTCTGTGCTTTCCTGCGTCTCACCTGCAGCAGCCCAGTGGTACCACGATCCACTCTCACCTGCGTCCCCTTCTAACCGATCTCCCTGCACAGTGACTGGTTATCTTTTTATTTTTATTTATTTTGTAGTTTTTAGTTTATTTTTTTAAACGGCTTCACATTTCTTTCTTTCTTTTTTTTTTTTTCTTTTGGTCCGTGCCTCGTGGCTTGTGGGATCTTAGTTCCCCGACCAGGGATCGAACCCAGGCCTTCGACAGTGAAAGCTCGGAGTCCTAACCACTGGACCGTCAGGGTATTCCCTTGTAATCTCTTTAAAACGGTGTGAATTTGGATCACTTTGCTGGTTAAAACTTTTTATGACTTCCTATTTGAGTTAGAATAAAATGCACATTTTTCTGGGACCTAAAAGGCCCACGTACTTGGGTATCCTCCGTTTAATTTTGCTCTTTCTTCCTCCTGGCTTATAACAGGCCAGGCACATTGGCCTCCTGGCAGTACTTTAAACCCACTGTGATCTTTCCAGTGTTAGGACCTGGGTAATTGTTTCTCCAGCTCGGCTTCTCTCTTTCCACAAGTTTTTGTCCAAATGTCACTCTCTGGGACCATCCCATCCAGGACACTGCGATGGTCTTTTTGATGTGTCAATTTAGCTAGGCTACAGTCTTTAGTTCTAGAGCCAAACACAAATCTGGGCACTGCTGTGAAAGTATTTTGTGGATGTGATTGAAGTCCATAGTCGGTTGATGTGAACACAGGGAGATTTTCCTAGATAATCTGGGGGAACCTGATTCAACCATTTGAAAGGCCTCAAAAGCAGAGCTGAGGCTTCCATAAAGAAAAAGAGGGCTTCCCTGGTGGTGCAGTGGTTGGGAATCTGCCTGCCAATGCAGCGGACATGGGTTCGAGCCCTGGTCTGGGAGGATCCCACATGCCGCGGAGCGGCTGGGCCCGTGAGCCACAACTACTGAGCGTGCACGTCTGGAGCCTGTGCTCCACAACGGGAGAGCACGCAATAGTGAGAGGCCTGCGGACCACAATGAAGAGTGGCCCCCGCTCCTGGCAACTGGAGAAAGCCCTCGCACAGAACGCAGCCAAAAATAAATTAATTAATTTAAAAAAAAAAAGAAAAGAAAAAGAAATCTCACCTGTGCTTAGCCATTTAAGTCCATGTCCAAAGTGTCAGCCTGCTCTTCCCAACAGGCTGCCCTATGGGTTTTGGACTTGCGTAGCCAGGGCCCACCACTGTGTAAGCCGGTTTCTTGCAATAGATCTCATGATATGTATCTGTACTGGTCCTCTTCTCTGATTGACCCTGAAGGACACATCCCTCTTCCCCCACCTACCAGTTGCTCTTTATCACAAAACCCCATTTATTTCCTCCGAAGCACTGTATTCCATCTAAAATTACCTTGCTTATTTATATATTTACTTGTCTATACATTTATGTCTTTTCCTACTGAAATGGTTGCTCCCAGAAGGCAAAGTCGGTGCCCGCCGTCCTCACCACCGTATCTCCAGTACTTAAACAAGGTTTCATCCGTAGTCTGTGCTCAGTAAACATTTGTTGAAAGAATGGATGAATGGAAATCTGGTAATAAAATTTGGCCCACAATTCCCTTCCAGATTACATAGTTACATTTCCAGGCTACACCCAAAGAAATGATTTGGCAAGACTGCCCCCCCCAAAAAAAGTTAAATAAATTGTGGTGTATGCATTCACTGAAATGCTAACTGTTAACAATGAAAAGGTGGCTCTGTATTTGTGGATAAGGAAACAAGCAAAGGAAGGAGGCTACTGGACAACATACACGGTCATTTTCACAAACGTTTAAAAGAAAAGGGTAATATTAGAAGTATACAGTTTCAAATGGTCGCTTTATAAAATATACCTGTGGCTAACAAAAGTCCTAAAATAGTTTATAGCTTTGGAAATTGGAAAAACTGACGGCTACACATCTGTAAGAACAAATTTGCTTGTAGCTTTGGCTGGTCAGAGAATATATACTCCAAACTTTATATATGTTGCTGCAGGTTAATTTGTCCTAAGATGTGTGAATCGAAGAAACACATTCCTTGCATACAATGGGACCCACCTCCAGCTGGGAAGGTCCAGCTGGGATGGGTGGGAAAGCTGAGGGGGATTGGTGAAAAGGCGAGTGGTCTAGCTTGGTGGGAGCACAGAGGAGAGGAAACTGGGGCTGGAGAAGGATGTTAGGAGTATCCACGGTGGGTCTCCAGCTTCCAGGAGAAGCGCTCATGCCTAGTTTAGTAGGCAACAGGGGGACCACTGGAAGTTCTTGAGCAGGGCAGTGGTACCTGCCTGAGACTGTAGTTGCTCCGTAAAGTTGAATATTACGTGAATGATGGGTCGCAATGACCTGTTGAAAGTTACCTTTACAGAGCAGATATCACTTGAGATTGACCTCGGTCCTGAGAGCCAACAGAAGAAACACCTCTTCTGCCAAAGTAAATTGTGTTGTACTCCCTCCCCCTAACCGCCACCCCCCTTACCTACTTCCACGGAACCAGCAGTGACAGGCACTTGTCCCCATTTCCTGGACTCTCAGAATCCTGGGAAATCAAGGAAACCTGCTCTGAACTACGTCTGGTCCATATAAATGACAACTCATTTTTTTTCCTAATAAGATTTTTTTTTTTTTTTTTTGCTGGCAGAATCACACAGCTATTTTCTAAATCAAAGATCAACTTGTTAGATTATTTTTTACGGGTGGCATGGGGTAATGGCTTCTGTAAAACATCTGTTCTGTAATGAGAAAACAAAGATTTGTTTGCCCCAACTGAGTGCAATTACCTTTGGCTACCAGCGGGAAAGTTGTAGGAGCAGCGTCAAAATTCAAGGAGGATTGTTTGCAGCAGAATTTTTTCTTTTCTATTTTTTTTTCAACAGTAGCTAGGAGACTGTGTTCATCAGCATTTTATACGCTGTCCTAGAATAAAGCAAAACTCCCAGATCTGTGTGGGCTTGTTCATACAAATGACTGGTGAATCAGATTCAGTCAAGTCAAAGGAATTCTGTTTTGAAAAGAAGTGAGGGGAAATCCGAGTTAGGGGCCTTTCCTGCAAGTCCTTACATAGTTTTAATTCGAGGGCATCATTCACCCCCCGTGAGTTTAAGGTCTACTCTGGCAAAAGAATGACTACGCTGGAGGCCCCAGGCTTGCTCTGATTGGTTCTTCACGAGCCAATCAGATGTAGGCTCGCTGTGATTGCGCACATCCTGAGAGGGTGCTTCTCTGCTGTTCGATTGTCAACCGGTCTTCTCAGTGTGTCACTTGCAGCATCCTTGCCCCTGCACTCTCTGCATCCTCTGTGTCATCTTGTTGTCTCCCCCCATCACACCCAGGCCCTGATCTTATTCTCTTAATTCGTTTTTTTGATCTTCCCAGTCACAGCTCCTACCCTGATTTCACCAGTGTCGAAAATTCATCCTCATCCAATTTCTCATTTCCACCTTGCAAGTTCTCCAAAAGTCGACTCCTTCCTGGAGCTTTGTCCAACACACTGAAGACCATGCATTCCTCTCTTGTTACTTTTCCAAAGTCCTTGTGCTTTGCAGACCGCTCTTCCTCTGACCCGGAGGATTGGTCTTCTTCATTGTTCTGTCCTGCACTCTCTCTCACTGTAGCAAGTACTACAGGCTGGTGGCTGAAAACAGCAGACATTGCTGGGAAACAGAGTAATATTAGAATGACTTTTATTGGTGAAAATAGTACCTTGTTAACTAGAACGATGATTGTTAGAATCAGCTTTCATCGGAGAAAAGGAAGTATTCAGGTTTGGGGTGTTGGCTAAAGTGTTTTGGAGACACCTGTACCTTCCAACCCCAGGGTATGAAGATCTTGCAAGCCTGTAGCCGGTACTCTTAGAGTGAGTAGTCTTGTGTCCAGCTTGTGACCCTGGAACATTTCCAGTGGCCTGAATCCAACTGAGAGAATTGAATCCTGCTTCTGGAGTTGTTGTGTCTGTCTTGAGCAAACCTTTCTAATAAAGGAACTGTTCAAAGCTCCCAAGAGACAGAGAGTTGGGACTTCATTTGAGTCTGCAGAACTGATTGCGTGAACTGTTTTGTGTCTGCTTGCCAAGAAACGTTTGTTGAGTAACTGTCCATGTGGTTGGAAGACTGGTCTGAGATTTTCTTTCCTTACGCCCTGGCAGGAAGGTTGTAAGAGAATAGCTAAACCTTCCCCACCCTAAACTTCTTTAGCAGCTGCCATGATCTCCCTAAGCAGCTTACAAGTTATGCACGACCCTTAGGCCAGTTCACAGAATATGTAGACGGAGAGATAATAGACCATTTCGTTCATCAACTTATGAATCGAACAGTTAGACTGCAAATGGACAAGTACAAAAGCCTTTCTCTGGACAATTGAGAGTTGTTGCTCTCAAGGAAACTTCTCTTAAGCCTCGGGAGATGGGTAGCAGAGGGTGGAAGAGGAGAAATTCAATGACTAGCCGATGGCTACATTAAAAGCCATGAGGGCCGGGACCCGGACGCCCACTCCGGGGGAATAACTGTGGCCGAGGCTGGCGAGATGGAGTCCTTGTGGATCCAGTGGCAATGAGGAAAAGACTCTGGTTGGGAAACGCGTGGCCCATGGCAAATATCTTTGTCCACAAAGATTTGTGACTTATTTCCTTCTCTTAAATCAGGACCAGACCGGCCCCAAATGCCAGCAAGTCCATAACAGCAGAGACCTACCAATTAGCAGGACCGTGAAATTAAGGACAGACCCATCTGGTGAGAGGAAACGGCCATTATGGTCCAAACCCTGCCTTGTCTTTGTCTTCTCATCCTGCATTTCCTTTGGTTTGGTTATGAGGTCAGTATCTAGGGGACCAAGAGGTGAGAGATTTTGTTTCTGGGTGAACGTCATCTCGACTAAACAGATGTTTGTGTATTTTAATCTCAGGACAGTGGTAAGGATGGGAGGTGATTAAATGAAGGGAGGATAGACCTTCCACTCACCCGTCCCTGCATTTGGGCTTCACTGTTACTAAACCCATTCCACACTGATGTCACTCCCTTCAAGGCAAACAGCTTTATTTCTTATTCAGTCATCACAGTGGACCGATCTGTTATAATTAATTAATTAATTTTTGGCTGCGTTGGGTTTTCATTGCTGCGTGTGGGCTTTCTCTAGTTGCAGCGAGCAGGGGCTAATCTTTGTCGTGGTGCGCGGGCTTCTCATTGCGGTGGCTTCTCTTGTTGCGGAGCACGGGCTCTAGGCGCGTGGGCTTCAGTAGTTGTGGCATGCAGGCTCAGTAGTTGTGGCTCGCGGGCTCTAGAGCGCAGGCTCAGTCGTTGTGGCGCAGTGGCCTAGTTGCTCCGCGACATGTGGGATCTTCCCGGACCAGGGCTCAAACCCGTGTCCCCTGCATTGGCAGGCAGATTCTTAACCACTGTGCCACCAGGGAAGTGCATTAGTTATCTATTTTATATCTAGCAGTGTGTATATGTTAATACCAACCTCCTCCTAATTTCTTCCTCCCCCTCACCTTTCCCCTTCAGTAACCGTAAGTTTTTGTTTTCCACGTCTGTGAGTCTGTTTTATAAATAAGTTCATTTGTATCATTTTTTTTAGATTCCACAAATAAGAGATATCGTATGGTATTTGTCCTTCTCTTTCTGACTTACCTCACTTAGTATGATAATCTCTAGGTGTATCCATGTTCCTGCAAATGGCATTATTTCATGCCTTTTTATGGCTGAGTAATATTCCATCGTATATATATATACCACATCTTCTCTATCCATTCCTCTGTCGATGGACACTTAGGTTGCCTCCATGACCTGGCTACTGTAAACAGTGCTGCTTGCTGTGAACACTGGTACATCTTCGTATTGATTGCTGTAACCTGGCTGTCAACTCCACACGTAGTTACAGGCAGCAACACTCCTGGAATGGGAGTTTCGATTGAGAAAAAAGAAAAAATTGAAGCTGAAAGGCAGGGCTGGGGTGGGGAGGCTGTTAGATGGAAGTCTGAATGATGTAATAAACAACAACAGAGACCACGACAGCTAAAACATGTTTATCGTGTTGTTTCATCAGACGGCAGCCCACAGCATCCCACTAATCTTCAGGTAGAGGGCTCATAAATGGTGTGAGCTGACGTCTTTGCGCCTCTGTCCTTTCTGCTTGTGAGTAGCCCTCCAGCTCTCCCCTTCTGCACGCTCACCCCGCGTTTCCTGACCTCGTCCCAGCTCCAGGCCTGCCTGATGTTGGTGCTGGATTCCCCTCCCCTGCACCCTTCTGTGCTGCAAGAGCAGTAACCTCTCATTACCCTACTGGAATTATTTACCTGTGTCTCCGACTAGACGGGAAGTTCCATGAAGACTGGGGTCTTGCCCGTCTGTACAAGAGAAGGACTTCAGTCATGAATGAGCAGGGAAGAGAGGAAGAAGAGGGGAAGAATGAAGAAAGGCAGGTCAGATGGCACCAAAGGCAGACGCTGTGATGGTCTCTAAGGGTTGCTGGTGCCGGCTCCTTTCCTTCCCAGAGTCTAATCTCAACAAGTTAGGTCTCTGCTTAATACCCCCTCCTCTACCCCGTTATTTCCCTCTTCTAGTTCAAGTGAGTTTGGGGGAGGGAGGCTGGAAGGCTCAGCTGGGTCTTTGTGTTCTACTTCTCAGAACAACTCAGGATTAGGGGTGCACGGCAGTAAAAAGAAGTTACGTGAAATGGAGTGTAGTGGATGATGAAATATGCCACTGAGATCCCACTTCAGGACCAGAGGCTGTTCCTACAGATGTCCCGAGGGTTGCCTGGCTCGCGTTGAGCCCCCAGCGCCCCCCTCACTGAACAGGGCATCCTTACTCAAAGCACGTCCTCCCGCGCGGTAGCCCCGTCCAGTGACTGGTTGATGCAGAAGTCCAAAGACTCAGCTTTCTAGAAAGAAGGACCATCTCTGCTTCAGGATCCCCCACGGGGTGGGAACTGAGGCTGCAGTTGCAACTGCCTCCAAGCTCGAGCCTCCCTCTCCCCGTCCCATGTCCCTCACTCCTTTACAAGCACGGCTCCTAAGGGCACTCACCAGCGAGCCTTCATCACAGGTATCTCCACCTCGGCGTTGTGTCCTAGGGCTCCTATTCTAGGACAGGTAGTTCATACACCAAATGTCCACATGCCCGTCTATACACATAGCCTGGTGAGAATTTTTCACTTAGCAAATGTATTTAAGAATCTTAACGCAACTCATGGTATCTCCAGCCTGCCCAGGGGTCAGAATGGGTTCACATTAATAATAGTAATAACGGATGCTGACTTTGGATGTGCCTTGCTTGTCGTTGAAGGATGAAGGGCTCCCTTCTATATCCCCACCCGTTATTCCTGGCTGTCCTCAGGGTGTCCTCCTATGTGCCCATAAGTAGATCTTTGTGCTTCACCTGGCCTCTGCCACGTTCTTTTCCTTCTGCCTTGGCTCCTTTGATGATATTTTCTGCCCGTGGAGCTGTACCCAAGGACTTGGCCACAGCACTGCTGTGGGAGGGGCCCATGATTAAAACTACTGGCATCTCCACTGAGGGCACTGACTTTGGTCCAGAGTCGCCATTGCTTCTTCCTGCTTCCCAATTAGCTATGGGTTCTGGGGGCTCAGACTGCCAGCGCTGGAGCCTTGGGCTCTGCTAATGGGCTGGTGGCTATGAGGTGTTACCGTGTCTCGGTACCAGGCCATCACTGTCATGGCCCCCACGATTCCATAATATTTCCATCGTTTTACTTGTAGCCCCTTTCTTCCCGGGACTCAGTCCTAAGTCCACGAGGGGTTGTTCTGAGTGACAGATCCCCCTGCAGGGCCAGAAGTGGCCTCTTGCTTCCCAACGATCGAGGCCTCCAGTGATTCCTGCTCATACCTGAGTCCTCAGGGAAACACAGCTTAAGTTCAGGACAAGATCCTTCCTACGCTGAAAGCAACGCCAGTTTGCTTTCCTGAAACTCTTAGAAGAGTTTTCAGACTCTTTTGTACCTGGGAAAATGTCAGAATGGTCTAGATTCGTCCATATGTGCATAACCTCAGGCACACGTTGTATAAAGAATTTAAAAAAATTTTAAGTGTGATAAAATACACACAACATCTACTGCATGAACCGTTATAAGCGTACAGCTCAGTAATATTAAATACATTTACCCTGTTGCGTAACCATCGCTACCATCTGTCTCCGGAATTATCTCCGTCTTGAAAAGCTGAAACCCTAAAGCCATTAAACACTGACTCCCCATTCCTCCCCCCGCCAGCCCTTGGCTACCACCAGTCACTTTCTGTCTCTGATTTTTACTAATCGGGGTCCATCATATAAGTGAACTCATATAGTATTTGTCTGTTTTTGACTGGCTTATTTCATGAACATAATTTCCTCAAGGTTCGTCCATGTGATAGCATATGTCAGAATTTCTTTCTTTTTTAAGACTAAATAATATTCCACTGTATTTATAGACTACATTTTGCTTATCCATCCATCCACTGATGGACACTTGCTCACTTCCCCATTTTAGCTATGGTGAGTAATGCTACTATGAAAATGGGTGTACAAACATCTAAGACCCTGCTTTCAATTCTTTGGGGGTACATACCCAGATGTGGAATTGCTGAATGATATGGTAATTCTGTTTTTAATTCTTTGAGGAACTGCCATACTATTTTTCACAGTCACTGTACCATTTTACTGTCCCACTAAAAGTGCACAAAGGTTCCAGTTTCTCCACATCTTTGCCAACATTTGTTATCTTCTGTTTTTGGTGTTTTTTTTAAAAAATAGTAGCCATCCTAATGGGTGTGAGGTAGAGAGCGACTACATTTGAAAGCAACTCTGTTGTAAGGGCAGAAGACCTAAATAGACATGTGTCCAAAGAAGACATACAGATGGCCAATAGGCACAGGAAAAGATGCTCAATGTCGTTAATTATTAGAGAAATGCAAATTGGAGCTATAATGACGTACCATCTCACACCAGTCAGAATGGCCATCATTAAAAAGTCTACAAATAACACATTCTGGAGAGGGTGCTGAGAAAAGGGAACCCTCCTACACTGTCGGTAGGAATGTAAGTTGATACAGCCACTATGGAGGACAGTATAGAGGTTCCTTGAAAAACTAGACATAGAGCTACCATATGATCCAGCAATCCCACTCCTGGGCATATATCCGGACAAAACTCTAATCGAAAAGATATATGCACACCTATGTTCGTAGCAGTCCTATTTCACAATAGCCAAGACATGGAAGCCACCTAAATGTCCATCGACAGATGGATGATAAAGAAGATGTGGTGCATATATACAATGGAATACTACTCAGCCATAAAAAAATGAAATAATGCCATTTGCAGCAACATGGATGGACCTAGAGATTATCATACGAAGTGCAGTAAGTCAGACAGAGAAAGACAAATATCATATGATATCCATTTACCATGTGGAATCTAAAAAAAAATGATACAAATGAACTTATTGATGAAGAGAAAACGACTCACAGACATAGAGAACAAACTTACGGTTACCAGAGGGGTAGAGGCGGGAGGGATAAATGAGGAGTTTGGGATTAGCAGATACAGAGTACTATATATAAAATAGAAAAACAACAAGGCCCTGCTGTATAGCACGGGGAACCATATTCAATATCCTGTAATAAACCATAATGAAAAGGAATATACACATGTGTATGTATATGTGTAACTGAACACGTTGCTGTACACCAGAAACGAATACAACATTGTAAATCAACTCCACTTCAATAAAAAAATTAAAATTAGGAAAAGAAAGCAACTTTGTTCTCAGCTGAACAACCTGATGATGATTTTTTTACTCCTGTGACTATGAAGAAGGATATTTCTCCAATCTGTCTGTCAGGGTTCAGATATGATGCTATTGCTATATGAAGACTGCACAGGCAGATCGAAGCAGAAAGACACCTCAGGGGCCCAGGCCATGAGAAGACAGGAGAGAGCCAAGCAGAAGACCTCTTAAGAGGGCAAGAGAAGTTCAGTGCAAGGGGGGACAAGACCCAGCTGAGCTGGTGACTGCTGTGCAGCCGTCGGGTCAAATTATATCTCTTGGATGAAGATCCTCATTAAAGTCCTGCACCTCAGAGACAGTTTGGCCTCCCGAGGTGCATCATTATGGAAGACGAGGCACGAAAACAGTAATTTAAATGGAGTTGAAAGAGCAGTCTAGCTTAGAAAAGGTATTCATGTTTCAATCGCTCTCAGGAAGAGACTTCCTGGGATAAAGTACATTGACTGAAGGAATCGTGGGCAAGGTAATCGTTCGAAGGCAAATGTTCCCTGTCCTGGTGAGCAAGAAACATGGAGCACAGCCCGTGGCTGTCAGGGTCGATCGTTTTCTTCCAAATCATTTCATTCCAGAATAATTTTCATGTTGTCGGTGGGAGGGGCCGGTTTATCAAATGCTACCTCGTACTCAGAAGCATAGCCGTTGCTAAGGAGCTACACGCCTCCCTGGGAGGGAGAGTTGCAAAATGACTCTCTTGAGGAATCGTGGCTGGAGGATGGAGCATTTTCCCCCGTACTGTCCCCAGCTGTGCTCCCCTGCATTCCCTCACACTCTCTGAACCCAGCAGGGCGATGGTAAGACAGCTTCTCGGGAGAAAGGGAGCAGGCAAGTGTCATTTTCTTGCTGCACTTGAAGACACCCAACAGAGGACATGCAAAGCACAGGTGTGGGAGTTTGGCTGACTTGCAGTAAAAAATAATCGTGGTTTCCTGTTTGTTGCTTATTTTCATTCCTAAGTGGTGATGAGCTGCTGGGACTTCCTGCCAGGACTAGCATTTTCTGCAGACAAAGTAGGTGTCATTTGGGGACCAAAAAAACGTCCATACCTGCAACTTGCCAAAAATGCTCACATCTCACACTCATCAGTGTCACTCCTTAAAGTAATATAGACTATTTTAAATTGGGCTAAATCATTGTGTTACTTGGAGTGTTGAAAGACTGGCACCTTGAAGCACTAAAATTTTCTCACGTATCTGATGAACTTAAAGCAATTCTCGGTCCAGAGAATATTCAGTTGTCCATCCGTCTACCCATTCATCGATGTACCCACCCAACCATCTATCCATCCATCCATCCATCCATCCACCCGTCCATCCATCTGTCCATTCTCTAGGTGCCTCTTTACTCCCAACTCATTTTATACGGTCTTCCACTGTTCTGATACGGTCTTGGGTCTTCTAATAATTCCAGGTATATATGCTGGCTTTTCCAAGCAGACTGAGGTCTCCTGAGTGGAGAGAGACTATCTACTACTTAAAAACTTTCATCAGAGTGGAGAGCAAAAGGCCAGGTCGCCAACAGGTGTGCAATATATTCATGCTGAAATGAAATGGGACCTGGGAAACGATTTGCCCAGCCTGACAGCGGAAGGCCTCCCAACAAAGCCTTCCTCCTGTTTCCTTGCAAGATTGCCGCAACGTGGCCATTTTCAGACTCTGATTTACAAGATGGGTAGAACTGCCTCAGTTACACAAAACACACGATGCTGCTTAAGGAAGCTGCCGGCCGGTTGCAGGGGAGCCTGCTGACGTCCAGTTGTAGCTCTTGGAGCTTTCAAACACCCCCACGTGCACCCCCTCCGTCACGGGCACATTGACCTCTGAGTCTCCTTGTGCTTTCATCAGCATCTTCTCCAGTGCCTGGTAACAGCTATCCCCTTAGTGCAAAACCACACCTGATTTTCCAAAGCCTGGGGGCCATGTTTTTCTTTTTCTCATTCATCCTCTTCTTTGCCAGACATTGAATGAGTAGCCACTGAGTACCAGGCGTGGGGCCGGGCGTAGGAGGACACGGGGGCAGTTAATACATCACTGATGCTCTTTGGGAAATCAGAGTCCTCAAGACAGACAACGGAGAACCACGACTCATTGCGATAAAGATCGTAACAGCGGAGAAAATAGAGGCACGGTTCCTGCTTGTGAGTCAGGAGGAGGCTTCGCAGAGAAGGTGACTTTCCAGCTAAGTCCTGAGGATACGCTGGAGTTCCCCAGAAGATAAGGAGAGGAAGGACAGTCCTGGCAGAAGGATGATTCTGTGTAAACGTAGAGAAGAGCGTGGGCATCCAGGACATTTGGTGGTGCAGAGGGGTCAGTGTGCACGGAGCAGGGTGGATGTGAGGGGGCGGAATCGAAGAAGCTGGGTGGGAAGAAGCAGGAGATGAGGCTGGAGCGGATGAAGAAGGGCCCTGTGTGACTCGCCAAGGATGTTGGCTCCTACTGTTTAGAGGCAAAGGGGAGCAATTTGAGGAGTGGGGACCCACAATCACACTTGTGTTTCAGAAAAATAGTTCTGACAAGGAGAGTTGCTATGGGGCTCTTGCAAATGTAGAGGAGAGATGGAGAGGGTTAAAGCTAAGATAGTGGAGAGAGGATGGAGATGAGGGATGTAGTTAATTCGAAAGATGCTTAGAAGGGAAGAGAAGTGGGTCACACACACACACACACACACACACACACACACACACACACAGAGGAGGGAGAGAGATGTTAAGACTTCCCCAAGATTTCCTTTTCTAATAACAGTAGACGGCAGCTTTATTAAGTGAGACGGGGAATATAGGAGGAAGGAATAAAGACTTTGGAGGGGGTGTGATGTTTGGAGTTTGGGACATGTTGGACTTAGAGACACCCAGACAGTTCTAGAACCCTGGGAAGAGGGACGAAAGGACAGACGGTGCCGTGCTGTGGAACGTCTCTGCACTCGACTCACAGGTCAACAAGTTTAGGGTGCAATGGGAGACTTTATCTTCTTGAGCATCACGTGGGCTTGGGCTCAAGAGCTGTCACCGTAAGTTACGTACAGCCTGATGTACAACAAGCTGACCCGCAGCCAGCCTGCTCGCACGCCTGAAAAGCGGAGGATGCTACTCCCCAGCTCTGTGCTGAGATAGCAGACAGTGGGCTGGTGTTGAGGCCCTGAGGCATGGACGGCCCTCTGCAAGCAGGGGTGTCTGTGGCACAGAGCTCTAAAGAGACGCTTCTAAGCCCTCAAGTAGGCTCTGGGCAGATTTAGCTTTTCCCAAGATTCTAATTTAAAAAAAACAAACCACAGAAGATCACTCTGGGAAATGCTCCCAAGCTGGATTCACTGTGCTTTCCAAAGCTCTGCTTCTTCACCTTCATTACTCCTGGAAGAAGGTCCGCAGATTCCAGGACCAGGGGCCCCGAGATTCCACTCACGTGTTCCCTTTCCCGGCATTCAGAAAAACATTTGGAAAAAACCCCAGAGACTACCGTCCACACAGCAGCCCTCAGCCGTGACTGCAATCGCTCAATTATACGGCCAGTCACGAAGTGCAGATTATAGGGTTTCATAGCTGAAGGCTCTGTGAGTTGACCAGATAAAACTAAATAAGAAAAAAAAAAAAACCCAACATGCAAATGTTGGACGTTTTCTGAGCATGTGGCAACATTTAGTTCCAGTCAGCAAGAAATAGGAACAAAACAAAACAAAACTGTGAGCAAGTCTTTGGATTTTTCTTTTTTTTCTGCTTTCTTTGGTTTCTTGGGGATGTGGATAATGTGAGACCCAGGCGCGCTTCTAAAGGGTTAGATTGTTTGAAATTCCCTGATGTAACACCATCATAGACGGACAGGCCACTTGCTGCTTTTTGTTTTTGTCTTCAGTTCACTTCTTTAATTGAAGTAGAGTTAATTTACAATGTGATAGTTTCAAGTGTACAGCAAGGTGGTTCAGTTATATATATATGTATATAGATATACATGTATACCTATTCTTTTTCAGATTCTTTTCCATTCTAGGTTATCACAAGATACTGACTTTCGTTCCCTGTACTAGATAGTAGGAGCTTGTTACTTGCTATTTTTGCATGAGCTCTGTTTCAGCAGTTTGTTGCTAGATCTGTGTCTTGGAACTGGAGACAGTGGTGTATGGGTCCTCAGGTCAGCCTGGATGGCTGACCCTATTCCAGCAAGCGGTACCACCACCCACCCAGTTGCTCCCGCTGGTACATCGTAGAGACTCACGGAGACATTTGCCGAATGAATGACGGAGCCTGGGGGACAGACACCTGCCAGCCGCCATGACACCATCTCAGAGTTCCCCGCCTTCACAGCCACCACCCTGAGTGGACAGAGTAGAGACTTTCTCAGGCCAAGCCATGGGGGCAGCTGTCACGGTCAGGACATGCGCTGCAGCAGGGCAGGTGGAAGGGGTCAGAGGACCACAGAGCCGGCTGGTGAGGGCGTGGGCAGTGGACTGAGCAGGGCGATGGGGAGAGTGGACTGAGGACCCCACGCAAGCAGGGACATCGTCCCACCCGCGGTTTATGCCCAGGCCCCGGTACGAGCCTGGCATGTGGGAGATGCTCGGGACATGAATGCAGGGGCAGAGGGCAGGGGTCCCCTTCTTCACTCCCCCTCATTCCCCAATGACCCTGCCTCCCTCCTTTACCTGTCACCCTCAGGACCCAAATCCCCTGCAGGCGCCCAGGGGGCGGGAAGTGCCCTGTCTCTGGGTTAGTGGCTGTGCAGCTTCCCGCCAGGACGAGTCTCTCCCAGCCCAGACCAATCAGCATCACAGGTCTCCTGTCCTTCCTGCCACCTTGGGGTTGGGAGGGCTTCTGAGGACTCTTATCTTTATCCAGGGACCTATCCACAGTCACAATGGCAAAGCAGATGGGGAAGTTTAACACACAGTAAGAAAATCCATTTCTAGAGCCACAAATAAAAGGCACCCCTGAAACTCCGTAAAAATGGGACCAACCCCGTTTCTTTGGGCTTCAGTCTCGCTTCCCCGTTGTAAACAGTCAGCTGCCTGTGCTCTCCTCCACCGGGCGGGGGTCCCAGCCTTTGCGCATCCCAAGGGCTCCCGGGTAGGCTGGCACACCTGGCGGCAAGAGGGGGCCCGCTGCCCTTCAGGGCAGGAGGAGAATTTCTTTACTTTCAGGAGAAAGGTACGCATCAGACAGAAAGGTGCGGCTCCCCGGATGGTGAGAGGGAGTGTCGCAGGAATTTTCCTGAATTCATGACACCCCCACACACGTGCACCGAGGTCTGGATGTGAGACCTGGATACCTTCCTGACTTCCTTTGCTGGTCAATGGACATAGTCATGGACTTTGGACTTCAAGGAAAATTTTGTAAAGTGGAGATAGGTAGAATTCCTTAGTCAGAAATCGTGAAGGGGAATTTGGCTTAAGAAAGAGCAGGCAGCTTTCTCTGCAAAGGGCCAGATAGTGAATATTTCCAGCTTTTCGGGCCATGGAGTCTCTGTTGTAACTAACTTAGTCGACGCTGCTGTTGTAGCCCCAGAGCCGCAGTAGAAAATGTGCAAACGAGAGGGTGTGTCTGCATCCTCATAGAACTTGATGTACTTAAACCAGGAGGGTCGGGTTTGGCCCAAGAGCTGTAGTGTGGGAATCCCTGCTTTAAGAGAGATGGGAAACGCTAAAATATAAAATTCTCCCTGTGTCATCGTGAATCATGGCAATAAGATGAAAAGCAAGTAGACAATTGAATTAATCAGCATAGCTGCAAAGGGAGCTGTGTACCCTAGATTGAAAGAGGACATGTGCCAGAAAGGAGGGGACTGTGGTGTCTGTGCCTTTCCTACAGCTCAGAAATAAACAGGCTGATGTTAAAAAATTAAGCCTTCTGTGAATCAGCGAAAAAGGTTAAGGATTAGAAGTAAAGAAGGACAAGGTCTTGTTTTTGTTTTGGGGGGGGTGCGCGTTGTTTAGTATGTTCAAAAGTTCAGAGCCTTCAAGGAATCAAGCCCAGGCTGGCTGCAAATTCAATTACAAAATCTAGGGTCCCAACGCACCTAGAAGTCATCCAGTCCCTGTTCTAGACTTTACGTGTGACTGCACTTGAAGCAGCTTGGAGATACAAGGCTCCCTTCTACAAGAGAAGAGGAAAGGAAAGGAGAGGAAAAAGAAGAGAAGAGGAGAGAAGAGAAAAAAGAACCCAGCTCCTAGAGTCAGTGATCTCATTGTGTTCATCCGTCACTCGTGTCCACGCTGGCTAACTTTCACAGGCGCGATGCAACCCTGCCTGAGTGTAATCTAACTTCCTAATGCTGCTGGGCAGTTATTTATCCTCCCACACGTAGGCACTGAGGGGGTCGATCACGGCAAGACTACGCCTCTACACGTTGAAGAAAGCATTTCTTCAACGCTTTGCTCTGCTGGGCCAGCCGTGACCTTGGTGTTCCTCACTGGCTTTGCCCCAGATTTTAGGAGCTGATGTTGTGAAGAGAGGTGTCTGCTGACATGGTTCCTGCATCCTTCCGGCGGCCGAGGGGAGGCATTGCTCTTCTACCAGAATGAAGATAAAAGCATGCAGTAAGCGTGACACAGCATCTTCTCCAGGATGCCAGAGTCAGTATTAAAAAAAACCAACGACTCAGAACGATCCTCTCTGGAGTCTGCCAAAAAACACTGAAAAGTTAGTGGGATTCTGATGTCTTTAGTGGGTGGGAATGCAGTGGTGGGTGATTAGCAAAGCCTGGCATCTCCCCCATAGTGGACTCTCCGCAGATGTCTGTAAAACAAATAAAAGGGGGTGAGGGTTTCCTTCTAGCTGCACTGCCTCTCAGGTTGCGTTTCAGGTCTTTGTAGAAGCCTGTGATGTTATGGGGGGGCAAAGTTCCTGTTTGGACCCAGGCAAACCAAATCCAGCCTTAATTTTACAAAACCAGGGTTCACGTCGCTCTCTTTGTCAAAGGGCGGCCGCTGGCTGGGTGGTTATCTTAAAAAGAGGAACCCAGCTTCCCTGGGCTTTGCCAAAGCCTCCTCAGCCAGTGAGGATCGGATTCCTGCCGCATTTGCAATCAGGGAATATTCCGCAGGCAGAAGAGGACAGGACGCATTCCGGGGTGTGGGGTGCGCCCTTCGTGTGGGAGAAGGACCCGGAGGATGAGAAGGGGTTAGGGAAGGGGAGCCTGCGGCTTCACGTGGCTCTTTCTCCTTGTGAAAAATTGTGGCACCCTGGCAATTTTTAGGACCCTCTCCGTGGTAGTAATTTTCTGAGGGGCAGGGGAATGGTGGCTGGGGGACCAGAGGGGGAAATTAGAAAGAGGCTGCTCTCCGGAAGTGATTAAACCCTGGACAGAGACACAGATATTCATAGAAGACTGAGCAAATTTCAGAGATGATTCTTTATCACCTCAAAACTAGCTCCATGCCCTCAATCCTGAAAGCACTTCTCTTGTACAGAAAGGGCAGCTTTGCATCTTGGCGTTCGATTCTGAGCTCTTTAAGGCAGAGGCTGGGTTGTACTGATCTTTGAAAACCCAGCACCTGGCATGAAACTTGGCATATAGTAGTTGCTCGACACCTGCAGGTGGCAGAGTAAATGTTGAACGAGCCACATGAGAAAACAGCCTTCCTGGATACGTGGGCAACTTAATCTTGTCTCAGTACTACCCCCGCTACTCCCCAGCCAGAGGCGGGTTGCCTACTAAAAGTAGCCGCCGTCCAGACCTGGTGGGGTGGCTTGAAAAGGTGTGAAATGTGTTGAATTTCAATCTCTTCGCTGAAAGTAGATGGAAAAATGCTTTGTCGCTGGCCGTGTCTCTTTGGCTTATGTCTTCAGGAGTTTCTCTCTCTCGCCTTGTTTTTTTTTTTCACTTTGTCGGAGGCTTTATTATTTTTTTATACATCTTTATTGGAGTATAATTTCTTTACAATGGTGTGTTAGTTTCTGCTGTACAACAAAGTGAGTCAGCTATACATACACATATATCCCCATATCTCCTCCCTCTTGCGTCTCCCTCCCACCCTCCCTATCCCACCCCTCTAGGTGGTCACAGAGCACCGAGCTGATCTCCCTGTGCTAAGCGGCTGCTTCCCACTAGCTATCTATTTTACATTTGGTAGTGTATATATGTCCATGCCACTCTCTCACTTCGTCCCAGCTTACCCTTCCCCCTCCCTGTGTCCTCAAGTCCATCCTCTACCTCTGCATCTTTATTCCTGTCCTGCCCCTAAGTTCTTCAGAACCATTTTTCTAGATTCCATGTATATGTTAGCACATGGGATTTTTCTCTTTCTGACTTACTTCACTCTGTATGACAGACTCTAGGTCCATCCACCTCACTACAAATAACTCAATTTCATTCCTTTTTGTGGCTGAGTAATATTCCATTGTATATATGTGCCACATCTTCTTTATCCATTCGTCTGTCGATGGGCATTTAGGTTGCTTCCGTGTCCTGGCTATTGTAAATAGTGCTGCAATGAACATTGGGGTCCATGTCTCTTGTTGAATTATGGTTTTCTCAGGGTATATGCCCAGTAGTGGGGTTGCTGGGTCCTATGGTAGTTCTATTTTTAGTTTTTTAAGGAACTTCCATACTGTTCTCCATAGTGGCTGTATCAATTTACATTCCCACCAACAGTGCAGGAGGCTTCCCTTTTCTCCACACCTTCTCCAGCATTTATTGTTTGTAGACTTTTTTTTTTTTTTCCTGCGGTACGCGGGCCTCTCACCGCTGTGGCCTCTCCCGCCATGGAGCACAGGCTCCGGACGCGCAGGGCCAGCGGCCATGGCCCACATGCCCAGCCGCTCCGCGGCATGCGGGACCCTCCCGGACCGGGGCACGAACCCACGTCCCCTGCATCGGCAGGCGGACTCCCAACCACTGCGCCACCAGGGAAGCCCTGTTTGTAGACTTTTTGATGATGGCCATTCTGACTGGTGTGAGGTGATTCCTCATGGTAGCTTTGATGTGCATTTCTCTAACAATTAGTGATGTTGAGCATCCTTTCATGTGTTTGCTGGCAATCTGTATGTCTTCTTTGGAGAAATGTCTATTTAGGTCTTTGCCCATCTCTTAAAGGGGAATTTCGCTTTCACACCATTGGGACAAGATCAAGCTTTGGCAACAGCAGCGGTTCTCATCCCTGCGGGGTGGGGGGGGGGTGTTGGGAACTCCTGGGGACTTTAAAAACTTCCAAGGCAAGTGTGCACCCCAGGCCGTATCCATCTGCGTTTTGGCAGGTGGGACCCTGGACAAGCCCTACAGATGATTCAGACATGTACAGCCAAAGTTAAGTTTGCTGCTCTGACTATAATTTAGCAGCAAACAAGGGGGCTTTTAAGGGTGGAAATGAGAATGCTGTGGATTACAGCACTTGCGTGGAGTCAGCACTTCTTATTTTTGACATGGCTTCTCTGAGCCAAGAAAACTCTGAGTCTTTATATCAAAACGTCAGATTTCATTGGATTAAAGCTTTATCGCTATTCGACAACTTTTTTTTTTTTTTTCTTGCGGTACGCGGGCCTCTCACTGCCGTGGCCTCTCCCGTTGCGGAGCACAGGCTCCGGATGCGCAGGCTCAGCGGCCATGGCTCACGGGCCCAGCCGCTCCGCGGCACGTGGGATCTTCCCGGATCGGGGCACGAACCCGTGTCCCCTGCATCGGCAGGCGGACTCCCAACCACTTGCGCCACCAGGGAAGCCCTATTTGACAACTTTTGAACTGGGGGTGGAGGGAGCATTTTTAGTGTTAGAGAAATGCTAGCATTTCTTTCAGAACAAGGTTTGTGTTCTTATTTTCTGAATCCCCAGCTCCTAACATGGGGCCTGCCATGTAGAAGATGCTCAATAATTCTAAACGAATTAGAGCAGCTGCTGCTCGCTGGACACCTGCTGTTATATGCAGCATCTCCTTTGACTTTTAAAGCCAGCAAAGGAGAGAGCCATCTCGGGAGGATGAGGACAGGCAGACAGTGATGATGGCCTTGGGTCTCTGACGCTACTGTGGGGCCACCTACTAGCCCTCCTGGCCTTCCTCTGGGCATCTTGTCATTTGGGGAAAATACACTCTTCTTTGTGTTGGTGGACATTTTTCTTCTCATTTCTTCAGGTCAAATGCTGTTCTGTCTGATATACACACCTACTTCATGAGGTTTATCCCTAGGTATTGGAGAATACTTGGCAAACTGACCAGCGTTAGCACGTGCACGGAAAAATTCAATGTCTTTGTTATAATTTCAGGATCTCTTAATACTGATGCAATTGGTAAGAAGGGGAAGGACGGGGATGCCCCTCTTCCTCAGTACTGACTCATGGGAAGTTGGGATCATGGCGTGGGATGGGGAATAAGGTGTCCTAAACAGATTTAACCAGGATAGCAAATCACCCGTTGGGCCTGATGTGTCTAATTTTGTCCGAGGCAGAGAAGACCCAAGAAGGAGTTGCTCTCTGCCTCTGAGCCCCCTTATCTGAGTGTCTGTCTAAAAAATATATGCAGGTCTGGGGTAAGGTGAGTGGAGTGTAGCCAGCATACATGCCAGCAAGGCCACCCCCGGCATCAGTAGACACAGGAGCTGGACCCACTTTTCCCTTCCTGGTCCCATCACAGCTGAATCCTTGAATTCAGCTCAAGGCCACCTGGACAAACTGTAGCTCACTCAGAGGAGAGTGATGAGTATGGTGTGGAAAACGAAAACCCTAAAACTCTCTTTGTTCTTTGGGGCATGACTGGAAGAGGTGGGCATAATTAGACTGAAGAAGAATTAATCCAATGGGGGTCATGGCTGTTACTTTCAAATATCTGAAGGCTGCCATGTAGAAGAGGGAGCAGACTCATCGGACCAGCCCCAGTGGGTGGAACTAGAACCAATGAAGGAAGCTACAGGCAGGCAGGTTTGGATTGGGGTTTGGACACAATGCTAACAGCCACAGCCGCCAAAGACGGAGTGGCCCATCTCAGTAGATGGTCCCATCGCTGGTGACATGGAAGCGTAGGTGGAACCACCATCTACGTTTGCAGGGATGCGGTACAGGATCCCGGCACACGTTCACATGCCGTTTCCTTTCCTCTATGTCTCCAGCGATGAATCAAAGAGTTTTTCAGCCCCTACTATGCGTCAGGCTCTTAGTGGTCAGACCTTTAAGATCTCTCCGAACTTGGTGATTCTTTGAGGATCTGAGGACGGTGAGCTCCATTTTGCCCAAGAAAAACTATGGCACTGAGATCTGGCAAGAGTTGCACAAAGCCGGACAGCATGCAAGGGGTGGACCCTCCGTCCGCTCTGAGCTTTCGCTCTCTCCGCTCTCCTTTCTCGTTCAATCGTCTGTTCTTTTCTGAGAAAACCAAATCATGCTCTGCTAAGCCACGTAGTCTCGAGCACGTTTAGGCAGAAGGTGCACTATTGGTCTGAAAGATGTTTCCCCGACTCCGAGAAACTGGAGCAAACTCTCCCTTTGATCTGCAATCTTCCAAGTCTCCCCAGATACCCTCGAGCAGAGACAGGTTATACGCAAGGGCTGTGGTTCAAGATTTCATACAACACGTGACTCGCCGGTTGGGGAGCGGCTGCGGATTCTTCAGATACAGGCACCCCTGCTATTCTCTGCACCGAGATTCGCACATTTCCAAGCAAAAGCCCATTTCTTTTTAGCCATTTCTCAATCTCTCAGCCTCTCTCCCCACCACTCCACCGTGCCGGATCTCTACGTCTTCCGTCTTCGGGTATCTCCTGCCGGGACCTCTTTCCTGGCAGAACCCCCATTGGTTTAGGGGCACCTAACCAGGCAGCGAAAACCAACCTGGCTTTGGAGCTGGGCATTCCACAGGCAAGGAGGGCCATCCGGATCCGGCCTCTCTTCTTCTGTATGCGGCAGGCTTGCAAGACGTGAGGAGGGCAAGCTAGCAGCTGTGTAGGAGTGCCGGACGCTGAAAAAGCATCTGTTGGAAAACTTGCTTTGAAATTTCCCGAGCCTTTCAGGGTCAGAAGTGGGTAAAAAACCCCCAAATGGAAGAAAATCCTAATCACTTTCAAGTGGGAGGAAAATAAGAAACAGACAGGCTCACGTGGGTGCAGGCTCCCACGATAGTTTCCGAAGCTTCCAAAACACTGGTCGCTTAGGGACCAAGCCCTGATCTTCTCCTGAGGTCCTTTATTTGGCCCAGTTGGGACCATCAGTGGATGGGAGTGGTGTTCAAATCCACCCTCTCCCCACACTGCTCTGTGAGGCTGGAGCTGAGCTGGAAGATGGAATAGGGTCCGTAGCTACATACTCTCTGCCTTAGTGTTTCGGATAATCTTTATTGGTTTTATTCACCCAGGTATTTTCAGCACCTGCGACAGTGCCTGGAGCAGAATGGGTGCTCAAAAAATATTCAGTGAATGAAAGAACGAGTCCCTTTTTGTATCCTACACACTCCCTAAATTCCTTGTCACTTAGCTGACTTTGTACCCACGGTTGATGCATGAAACTAAGGTGAAAAAGCAAAGGAGGCTTTGATCTCTAAGCAGAGCTGGAGGGGAATATAAATTAGGCAGGTTGGAAGAGTAGGATAAAATCAACACAGCAGTGTGGAGGTGTCTGGGAAAGCTATGGGCTCATTTGCAGACCCTCAGAAGGCATTTGAGCTGGGAGACAGGAGAAGGCCAGACGTCTGTCTCTGGTGCCTTTGAAGTTGACAGCTCATTCTGAACTCTGTTGGCATTTGCACTTGCTTTGCTTCGAGATAAAGAATCTCCTCTTTCTCTCCTTCTACTTTTGCTGCGTTTCTTCTCTCCTCTTCGCCTTCCCCACAGTGCTTCTTAAGTACTAGTTTCAGTCCTGTGGAGTAGGACCAGGTTTTGCAAAAGACCCATTTTCTGAGCTCTGCCTTATCTGGTTCATGTCTTCACAGTTTTCATTGGCCTCAATGTGACTGAAACCAAGAAGACTTAGGGAATAGAAAGTGATTTGCAAAACGTGAGCAGTGTCTGCATAACTAAGAACCCTTTCTGACTCTGTGTGAATAGGGCTCTGGGGGTAATTAAGAGAATTTCTGTAACCCCTGCTCTGGCAACTGGAATTTGTCACTTGGTTTAGCACTTGGAGTCAGTGATAGCTCCATGTTAATGGTCAGAAAGGGTGGCATCTTCCAGTTAGTCAATGAAGCCAGAAGATAACTTTGTACCTTAAAAAATACACTCTTGTTCTCCTCTCCTCTATCAATGAGGCACACTCAGAGCAGAAACATTTTGTGGATGTCTTTACCAAAGGTGTGATTTCTTTGGCTAGAGGAGATGGACATGCAAAGATGACTTACCCGGCTCTGGGCACAGAGAGTGCAGGCCCCTCCCTGTGTTAATGATGTGTTGGTACATCAGGACTTCGAGAGCCACAGGCAGAGAAAAGTCAGTCCTTGGGTAAGAGGTGAGGCAGAGAGGGAGAGGGAACAGGAGAGAGACGTTACGAAAGGAGAAGGAAGGAGACCTGCTTCCCGTCAGCTCAGGTGCCGTCCTGTGCTGCAGCTTAGTCACTGCTGCCCCTCCTCTGACATCTACCGTTGGCACTAAGTGATTGTTCCCCATTCTTGAAGAGACGCCTCATTGGCTGGTGGCCGCTCTCTATCGGATGGGGTGTGCCCGGGGCTCAGGTATGTGCTCTGTGGGCTTAGAGACGGAGCTCCTGTGGAAGAGCGCAACTCTGCAGTAGTAAACGCAACGAATGGGGTAAGGGATGCTGGGTCCTGGGCCAGAATCAATTCCTCTCCCTGCAAAGGTGAGGCTGACCCTCTGGGACTCAGGACACAGTCTGTGGCTATTGAGCTAATTGGCCTGTGTGGCCTTTGGTTTCACCGGGCACAGCCGTCTTCGGTCCAACCCTGGCTATTACCTAAGTACGGAAATGAGAGTTTGGGAGCCAGACGTTAAGTCATGACGAGTAGTAGCTCTGCAGACTTGCGTCTGACAACCTAATTTCCCGCCCTGTTCACTGTGTCCCATCACATCAACTCCGCCCTTGCCCCAGAAGCCTCCAGGCCCAGAGTCCCGTTTCCCAAAACGGAAGGATGCCTGTAGATGAGCCAGGATGGGCCGGGTCTGCAGCCCTGAGCTGGCCTTACCCTTGGCATCTTTTCGTGGTTCTTCCTCAGCAGCCTTGTCGCCCCCTGTTTCCTTTGTCTTGTTGTCCGTGGTCAGGGCCCCTTGCCCCGTCTGCAGCATCTGACTGTAAGGCGAGGTCTGGGCTTCAGGCAGATCTTCCTTCTTGTTCTCCTTCCTTCTCCCACGGAGAGCTCTACACGGAAACCCCACCACCAGCTGCGACGCTTTTGAGGGATTCAACTGCCCCTAAATAAGTGGCCTGATGTGTGGTCATTAAGAGGAAGGAGGCGAACTGGAACACTTAACTTCATGAAAATTATGTACGGGACCTCCCCGGCGGTCCAGTGGTTAAGGCTTCACCTGCCCTGGTCGGGGAGCTAAGATGCCTCATGGCCAAAAAACCAAAAAACATAAAACAGAAGCAATATTGTAACAAATTCAATAAAGACTTTAAAAATGGTCCCCATCAAACAAATCTTTAAAAATGTTATGTAATCTGGAAAGAAACTGAATTGATGCCGTTAGCTTATTCTTGCGTATAGTAGAATGAGAGAAGGGTGACAGTATCCCCCAAGTAGCAGGACGATTGGAGAACAGGTATATGTGTGCGTGTGTGTGCGTGCGTGTGTGTGCGTGCGTGTGTGTATGCATACGAATGAATGAATGAAAGAAAATAGTTCTTACAGGGATGAAACACAGGAGGTCAGGCTACAGCTAAGGTCTAGCATTTCATTTTTATGGGGTAGGATTAATATACTGCACGTCCAACTGTGTTCTCTCTTTCAGTTTTCCCCATTTCCCATTATATCAATTAAAAAGAGAGTATTTGGGGGAGTATTGAAACAGTTCTTCAGTGACTCTCAAACTTCCAAGTCATCCCTCTTGGCGGGATCCACAAAGGTTCTTCCTGATTTGACCCCTCCTCACTTCATCCCCTCCCCGCTCCCCCGAGTGCTGGAACACCCCAGGGCCCTCAGGCTTGCGTGACCCAGCTTGCGTTTCTCACTCTGCTGGGAGTGTAACCCTTTCCCCCTTTCCCTCCGTTGTACTCCCACCCTACTGGGGACTCCTCATTGCCACGTCCGCGAATTGTCCCAGCCATCGATGTAGACCTGCCCTCCCTCTGGTCCCCAGCCCCTTTCAAGCACCTCCATTCTAGTACTGACCAAGCGTGCAGTCAATGATCCGTCTTCATGTCTCTCTCCACTGTTAGATTTTACGTTCCATGAGGTCCTAGCCTCTGTCTGTTCACCAGTGTCTCCGAGCATGTGGCACTGTATCTGGCAAGAGGTAGTCGCTCAGTTCATATTGATGCATGGAAGGGTGGATGGGTAGAGGACAAAGTATTGGGTATAGGGAGAAGGGAATAAAAGACAGTAGATTAAAAATATTAACTACGTGGGCTTCCCTGGTGGCACAGTGGTTGAGAGTCCGCCTGCCGATGCAGGGGACACGGGTTCGTGCCCCAGTCCGGGAAGATCCCACATGCCGTGGAGCGGCTGGGCCCGTGAGCCATGGCCGCTGAGCCTGCACGTCCGGAGCCTGTGCTCCGCAACGGGAGAGGCCACAACAGTGAGAGGCCTGCGTACCGCAAAAAAAAAAAAAAAAAAAAAAAATTAACTACGTGGAAGGGAGAGACGCGGGTGTGATCACTCCACTGCAGACCCACAGTGGTACCCAGGGTCAGTCAGGGGCTGAAGGTCAAGGTCGTGTTTGTACCAATGTTGTCTCTGGGATTTGTCAAGAGTGTCCAGCTGCGCTAAGGGCCCAGAAAACAGGACATGGTTTTGCCTTTGCCTTTCGTGGTTAGCACATCTGAAGAAGCACTAAGTGGTAACATCTCTGCTGAGCTTAAGTTCTTCCCTGAAAGCCAGAGAAACTTAATCTGAAACCCAGGCTCCTGGAGGTGAATCATTAGAAGAAAACGTTAAGGTTTAGAAATAACAGTGTCCCTCTGGGAGCCTTGCGTTAACACCACGTACGGAACTGTCCTCACTGAGCTTGGACAGGAACCTGGAATTTTCTCCATACCATATAAAAACAAAAGTGTATGGTTTTTCTCTGATGAGCTTGAACTTGGTTTCTGGAGTTGTGGTCTCTGAAGCCTCTATTCACTTATGGTGGTTCTTCTGCCCCTTCTCGAAAGATGCAACTTCAGCGGCTTGTGTGCGGCAGGGTTGTGAGGAGCCGGGCAGTTTCTTAAGAAAAACAACATTCTTGAACTGAGAAGAACATCTGCTCTGTGTCTGATCATCAGAAACCTCCAACTTCGCTAGCAAGTTGTAACATTTGAACCGATCACCCAAGGCATATCTTGGCACATTAAGGAAATGTACACTCAATAAAGATGCTATTGTACGTGTCTCTAGGGCCCTATTCAAGGGTGGAGGAGGGTTCCCCTCTGCCAGGAATGCTTGTTTATGAAGTTGTAGCTGCGTGGTACCATTTATAGGACCCAGGCAGATAGGCAAATGAGTGTGGCCCACAGGACTCAGCTAAGCCTTTCCTCGTCAAGCTGAAATGGGCCATCGAGTGGCTGCCGAGGGGCGGGGATGCGGCCCCCACCCCGAGCACATTCTGGTATGTAAAAATTACGCTCATAAAATGTTGGAAAGAAGAGGAGACCTTCTAAGGGGCCCCACATCAAGTCACCCGTGGGGGAACGGACCACTTCCCATCTGTTTTAAATTAAATGTGTTTATTTTCTTTGCATCTCGCTCCCCAGCTCATTGTAATCGGTTAGAAAATGTCTTCTGTGATGTTAACTGAAAGCATATTTTTTAATAAGTTGAACTGGCTCTTTGCTTTCACACACAAGGCAGTGACATGGCTTCTTTCACCGTGGCTCTGGCGTGTCCTCCGTGGCAGCTGTTGGACGGTGCCTGGGGCTCTATTTGTTCAACACTCGTTTTTTGTTCCCTGTGACGCCCCAGACTCTACGCTGGGTGTTAGGGGTAGAGTGGAGACAAGAGCGTCAGTGACTAAATACATAAAGTAATTGTCCTTCGTGAAAGTGCTAGAAGGGACATAAGCAAGGGACAGGGAGAGTGTCATTGTCAAGGACCACCTTCTGAACTGGGTGGGCTGGCTCTCTGGGCTAGAGGATTTGGATCTGAGGCCTGAAGGGTCAGAACAAGCCATTCAGATAGAACCTGGGAGATGAGTATTCCAGGCAGAGGAAACAGCTGTGTAAAGGCCTTGAGACAGTCAAGGGTTTGCAACATTTGAGGACGAGAAAACAAGCCAGGGAGGTTGGAATAGACGGAGAAAGGGAAAGTGGGGAGGGATGAGGCTGGAGCAGGGCCGGGGCAGGCAGGGCCTCCTGGGGAACGCTCAGGATTTTAGATTTTATTCTAGAAGCCACAGAACGGCAGGAGAAAATGCCAGGCTTGGGTTCGCCTCTTTCGAGGATTAGGTGGGCGAAATTGAGAAGGACAGATTGGAGAGGGGAGGGATGCCGCGGAGGCGCCGGGTGGGAGGGGCTTGTATCAGTCCAGGTAGTGGTGACGCAGCACACTTTGGCGTGGCATCCTTGGAGACGGAGGTCAAAGGGTGGGATTCAGAGGTTCTGGAGGTTAGACTTGACAGGACCTGCTGATGCATCAGCCAGAGCGGGGGGGCGGGGGGGAGAGGAAGACTCTAGAACTCAAGGGATCTGGTGGTGTTTTGACCTTAGCAACGGGGCAGTTGAGGGTGCTATTTACAAAAAGGATAAATCCAGGGGCAGGGCTGTTTCGTGGGAAGGCGGGGAACAGAAGTCCGTTCCAAACATATTGAGTGGGCAGTTCTGTTACTAAGCTCCGTGTAGAAAGGTCTCTTAGCTCTAAGTCTCCTGAAAGGACACACTTTATAATTTATCGTTATAACTTTAGAAGTAATGATGGAAACATTTGGAGGAACGTGTGACGGAGCTTGAGACGGGGGAATCGGAGATGATTCAAGGGCTGGCAATAAATCTAGTGACGAACATCGCGTATGGAAACACATAACCGCGGATTTTCTCCTTTGCAAAGTCTCGTTGGACTTTATTCCTATATTGGAATAAAAGTACTGGATGAGGTGTGTGTGCAGGGCGTCTGAGAGCTGTTTGTGCCGAGAGGGATGGCTGAAACATCCAGAAAGGCCGAGGTGAATTACGGTGCAGAGAAGCAAATGTTAAGACTCAGGGCTTGGAAAGCGTGCCTAGGGAGGGGTACAATCTGCTCATCTAATGTCATCCTTTCAGTTCCAGCAAGGGGAACCCATCTTCTTAAGCTACTCTTTAAAAATGACATTTTCTCTGTACATCAGGTATTGAAGGAAAAAAAAGGGGGAACGGAGGCACCTCTGAACGTTTCTTCAGCGGAGTCTCTGCCTTCCTATTGATTTTCAGCAGACTCTGTTTTCCCACCAGCCTGCCCACTTCCGAGTACAGGCAGTCCCATGCTTTTCTTTGCTTTGCTTGTCTCTTTTCCTGTTTGCTGCTCTAAAGGCGTCCGTGGTGCTTTTAGGAAGCATAGCGTTTGGATGCTTGTTGACCAGCCTGTACTGCAAAATGTTAACCTGAGGTTATCACAGGTAGCTGACTTGGAAGAAAAGCTTTTCCCAGTGGGTTTCTGGTTTGTGTGCCTAGGATCTCAGAGTCGTGCAGGGGAAAGTCTTCTAGTTTTGGTAGAAAAAGCTTAATTTGGGGGTCAGAGAGGCTTGGGTTGAGTCCTTAGCTCTACTGTCTTCTAGCTTGTGACTTAAAGTTTTTAAAAATTGAAGCACAGTTGCTGTACAATACTATATAAGTCACAGGAGTCCTAAATAGTGATTCACAATTTTTAAAGGTTATACTCCATTTATAGTTATTATAAAATATTGGCTATATTCCCTTTGTTGTACAATATATCCTTGTAGCTTATTTTATACCTAATAATTCGTACCTCTTAATCTCCTACCCCTATATTGCCCCTCCCTCCTTCCCCCTCCCCACTAATAACCACTAGTTTGTTCTCTGTATCTCTGAGTCTGCTTCTTTTTTCGTTTGTTTGTTTTTGCGGTACGTGGGCCTCTCACTGTTGTGGCCTCTCCCGTTGTGGAGCACAGGCTCCGGACGCACAGGCTCCGGACGCACAGGCTCAGCGGCCCAGCCGCTCCGTGGCATGTGGGATCTTCCCGGACCGGGGCACAAACCCACGTCCCCTGCATCGGCAGGTGGTCTCTCAACCACTGCGCCACCAGGGAAGCCCTGCTTCTTTTTTTATCATATTCACTAGTTTGTTGTATTTTTTAGATTCCACATATAAGTGGTATCATACAGTATTTCTGACAACATTTTTGAACCCTGTGTTTTCATCTGGAAGATGTGGGTAATGAGATATATGTAAATTGCAGAGGAGTGGTAAAGATGAGATGAGATGACATATGTGAAGTTCTTAGCATGAGACTTAATTCATACTGGTTACCACAAATATTATTATTAGACTTACAAACTCAATGGTTGTCAATTGGACAGGAAACAAACGTCCCTGGTTTGTAGCTCTGTAAAGGCTGTTGACAAGCATCACAGCCGTGTGTGCAGGGGTGCTGGGGTAGGGTTCTCCATTCCAGTCTAACAGAAGTTGCACGCTCGACGTCCTGATTGTATAATTAAAATCAGCCATTTTTTCAGTTTGAATGAAAACTGTAAATTGAACAAGTAAGTTAAAAAATGGGAACCTTTTCTATGCAATGTGGATTACAAACTTCTCTCGAAGAACCATCTGGTGACATGGGCCCCCCACCATTCCAGACGGCAACCATCAGCTGTGACTTAGAAGCTGATGGTAAGGTACCATGTGTCCTTCCCTGCTCCCTGCCCCTCTTAGAGAGCCTGGTCTTATATTTTATATGCGCCCTTGGCTAGCTTGTATGACCTTAGGCAAATTCTTCTACTCTTTTAGCCTTGGTTCCCCCATCTGTAAAATGGAGATGTTAATAATAAAGCTAACCCCAGAAGTTTCTTTTGAGGATGAAAGAACATCGACAACAAGTTTTTCCACAGTGCTTGGCATACAGAAAGCACTCAGGGCTAGCGGCTGTTGTCACCATCAGAGCACTTTGCAAATTAATAGCCATCTGATTGTAATACATACTTAGAGGGACACTGGTAGAAGTTGAACTGTGGCTAAGACAGACATATGTTATAGACATATCATATTTTTGAAAAAATACCAATACTGTTTTCTTTTTTGTACACCCTTGTACTTGATCCAATCCCCACTCCCCTTCCAGGGAGAAGCTTTTAGGCTGGATCTCGTCCATCACATCCACTCTCTACTCTTCTCCATCTTGGAGCTGACCAGTTGGGTTCTATCAGTGGAACCCCAGCCTCTGGTGTCCAGTTAGGTTTGGCCAATGGGATGCTCCAGTGAGGGGGAGGGGAATCAAAAGAAGGGAGGATAATCATGTCAGTATTTATTCCTGTCTGGTTCCTTCCCTGAGAAGTTGCCTTGAGCCTGCGAAGATCCCAACCCAAGGATACTGGTTCTTTTTACACACTGTCTCCATCTGGGTTTGGAGAACACTTCCCTCAGACTCTCAGGTCTTGGACCTATAGGTGGTAATGATTACATCATTACTAGTCCCAGGCAACATGCTATTTCTTGCTTTTCCCCTATACCTCTCCCATAACTTTGTAAAGCCACTTTGATTTATCCTGTGTCATCAGGACATTCCACTGTCCTGGAGAAAATTAGGATTATTAAAGCAGAAAGCAAAGAAAATGAAGTCAATTTTAAGATCCTGGCATTTCGAATCCACAGCGAGGTAGAAGCCAGGCTTTGTGCAGAGAGAAAGGGTTTTCTAAATTCCAAAAGGTTTCCTTTAACACATAAAGAGCCAGGCTAGACCAAGGAGGGTCAAAGCCATAGTGCAGAGCAGGCAGAGGAAATGCCTTCGGGGAAGTGTCCACAGGACGGGAAAAGGATGTGAAGACCGTGGCCACAGGAGGGCGATCCTGAGCGGAAAGCTAGGATGCTGACCGCAGCTCGGCCACCGAGAAGTGACTGTCTCCTCCCTCGGCGCCCCCTGGCCCCAACCTGGTTTAAGCAAAATTAGGGGGTGGGAAGCCCTCACAGAAACCCCGGGAGGTGTGGGGGAGAGTCCCCCATGCGCTCCCAGTGTGTCTGCCAGGGTTTGGAGGTGGCGGAACAGCCAGGACGCTGGGCTCCTCGTGGCCCCGGTGACAGGTGGCCGAGGTGTTGAGAGCGGCAGTCCTTGCACAGACCTGTGTTCAGGGCAAGGAAGCAGGAGGCCACAACGCATAGGGACCTGGTGATTTGAGGGACCCCAGGGACCATGGGCTGCAGCAGCAGATGACAGCAGGACACCACGAGGGGCAGCAAAATCTGCCACCCCTGAGTCACCAGCAGCCCAGGACATTTAGAGACAAGACAGCCCCATAGCCAAGGACTCCGAGGACGCCTGTCACCTCCCTCTGCACCCGGTCCCTGCTGGGAAGGAGTGGGAGAAATGACCCCTTGATGGAGGGAAGGAACAGCCTGTGAGCTGACTCTTGATTTACCCAAACGAGGCTGAGTTAATGTCAAAGTGAAGTGTCTCAGAGAACAGAATAAGTTACCCTTAATTGGCAATTTTTATTTTTCTTGGCCATCAGGAGGAATGGAAACTCCAGCGTCACAGACTAGTGATAAACCTCCTCTAGCTTCATTTTTCCCACACCCCTGTGCTCTGTGTACATTTCAATGCCGTCTCCTCGACTTTCTTACAAGATGGGTCCTTTACACTGGACCCTTGTCTTTTGAGCCACATTGAGTCAAACTAAAGGTGGTGAATCTATTCCGTCTAATACAATGCCTTTTACTTATTAAATTATTTTTACTATAATAACTCTAAAGTTATTATATTATTATTTCTTTCTTTTTATTTCTTTCTTATTAAAGAAAGAAAGAAAAATGTGCATATCCCCTCGACCATACCACAAAGACATCCACTTTAAAAAAAGTGGTTTTCTCATCCATGTTGCTAAAATCCTAGCTGACATGTTGGTTAAACCCTCTGCTTAAGGAAGGCTCTGCTACCAACACTCAGAGACGGTCCCCAATGACATAAAGGAAGAGAGATTTGAGCTGATTACCTGACCTTGTCATATGGCATCGGGCTTCTGCTCACTTGGGAGACCTTCCAGTTAGTGAAATGGGACATTCTTCGGACGGTGTTCAGATTCCACAGTGTGGACAGGATTTCACTCTTTGCTTCCTACTTCTTAGCCTTTGCCCTCATACAAAATCCAGGCTTCACGGGAATTCCTCTCCATCCTTTCTCTGGCATCCTAGACCCTGGTTCTGGGACTCTGGACTTATTTGGAATTCTCTGGACGTTATGATGCTGCCGATGGAATTCCTAAGCCTTTTTGAGCTGGAGTCCTAAAGACGAGATCTTAGCTCTTGCTGACCTCGGCACGGTTTTTTCTCCTTTGTGCTCTAATGCACATGACATTGGGGGAGTGTTTTCCTTGGACAGGGGAATGAGCAGTGAAGCAAAATATATCCCCCTGCTCTTGGGTGTATTGCCCTGATTGGGAAGCATAGGTCGTTCCAAACGATGGCTTATTCTTGTGCTTCCATTGACTTGGAACTGGAAAGAGATGCGATCAGATCTGCCCACATCCAGGAGTAGGGGAGATGCCTATTTCAACAGGATTGCCTACCAGCTTCATCTAGATGTGAGATTATGGGTCTAGGACCCTACTGTGGTAAAGGCAAGCCGCTGGTGTTTTGAGATGCCATTTGGTTTTCTCTCCAAATATTCCCAGGGGTGTTCCCTCTGCCGTCCACAGTTTGCAGGTTCTTCCAGAAGAGCCTTGGCTCATGGCCACCTTGGGACCACACAGGAAGTTCTCAGTACCGGCAATCATGCTCCTATGGACTGGCTTTTCAACTCTGACGGCAGAGGCTCTTCTTATATCAGCCCTGCGGAGTCAAATGGAGGAAATCCTGAATAAAATCTAGACACAAAATGTATGGACAAATGGGTGAAATAAATAAGCCATTTAATTGAGACTTTATAGTTTTTCCCATGAAAAACCAGGCTTTTTTTTTTTTTCGTTCCTGAGGCCTGCTGTACTAGCTTTGCTGACGTTATCAGATGTTAAATCACACTGACTGAATAAAATGGGAAAAATCAGATCATGACAAACCAGCTTGGTGTTATTTCTATCATGATTTCCTCTTTGACCCATGCATACATAATGGATCAAAAGAACCATTTTTAGTTTCCAAATATACAAGAGTATTTTTGGCTTTTTTTTGCGGGGGGAATTGAGTTCTCACTGTATTGTATTGTGGCAGAGAATATAGTACATGTGTTTTACTGATTCTTTGATTTTTTTTAACATCTTTATTGGAGTATAATTGCTTTACAATGGTGAGTTCGTTTCTGCTGTATAACAAAGTGAATCAGCTATACATATACATATATCCCCATATCCCCTCCCTCTTGCGTCTCCCTCCCACCCTCCCTATCCCACCCCTCTAGGTGGTCACAAAGCACCGAGCTGATCTCCCTGTGCTATGCAGCTGCTTCCCACTAGCTATTTATTTTACATTTGGTAGTGTATATATGTCAATGCCACTCTCTCACTTCCTTGATATTTATTGAGATGTCCTTTACGGTCTAGTGTGTGCTCAATTTTTAGAAATATTCCTCGAAGACTTGAAAAGAATGCAGATTATCTAAGAGTTGAGATAAAGTTCTAAATATGTGAATTTTATAAGGGTCTTAGTCATGCTGTTCAGCATCATTATTAATTTTTGATCACGTTATAACAGACGAATGTTAAAATCATAATTTAAGAAATTCAGTATTTCACAATTCTATTGACCTTTACTCTCTATGAAATTACCGCTTTTGTGGGTCAACCGAATATTTAAAATTTTATGTGGTTCAATGTAATATTTTGAGGCTATGTTGCTGATGCTGGTTGTCTCTGGAATCAGAATCAGAAATCATGAGAGAGGGAAGAAAACGTCCCATCAAGAACCCAAATATTGGGACTTCCCTCGTGGCGCAGTGGTTAAGAATCCGCCTGCCAATGCAGGGGACACAGGTTCGAGCCCTGGTCTGGGAAGATCCCACATGCCACGGAGCAACTAAGCCCGTGCGCCACAACTACTGAGCCTGCGCTCTAGAGCCCGCGAGTCACAACTACTGAAGCCTGCGCACCTAGAGTGTGCTCTGCAACAAGAGAAACCACTGCGGTGAGAAGCCCGCACACTGCAACGAAGACCCAACGCAGCCAAAACTAAAAAAAAGAACCCAAATATTTCAGAGAGAAGCTAAGTCAGGATGTGTCCGTGTGACGCAGGGCATTGAGCCTCCGAGCAGTGGAGCAGTTCTTTTATGGAGTAAGTATTTATTGAGAGCCAGGAACTGTGCAAAGCACTGAGATACTTAAAAAGATAAGTAAGACCACTCCTGCCTTCAGGGAACTTAGAGGAGGGAGAGAACATGATGTAAACAAGTACAGCTCTCCACATACAGGGCGTGGGAGAGGCGGAAGAGAGAGAGTAGTCAGAGCCGTCAATCCTGGGGTGCAAGGTCTGAAAAGGATTCCGAAAGGAGTGTCTTCACGAGCCGGATGCCAGAACACGGAGAGGCTAGCAGGAGATTTCGAGAAACCTAAGTCTATTGCACTAGGAAGCGGTGATTCCCTTTGGGTCAGACTGGACGATATTTGAGGTCATTAAAACTGTGAGGTTTGAAGAATTTTCTTTCTTTTTTAAAATACAGAAGAGGAAGATTTCAGCGAATGATGTAAATGGACCTAGAATTCTGGGTCTGGATTCCAGATTCACCATTCCAGCTACAGAGGCCACCGTGGTAGCCACCCTAAGCCGTGCACGCTGGTGCCTTGAGGCCATGGTGTCTCCTTTGTCTCCCGAAGATACGCCATCGTTGGAGAGACCTGGAATCGGAGCTTAGTTAAACTGCAGCCTTCCTTCAGGAGGAGTGGGTAGAAGGGAGCTGGGATGATGGAGGAATGACTGCTTTTCCACGGGACACTGTCAGTTAAAAGAGACTAAAAGAGGCCCCCCGAGAAGAGGGTTAAGGAACGGTAATTACTCCACTAGAGAAGCAGCTGAGAGCTGGATCTATACGGGTTCAGGTATTGTTCCGCACCCTGCCCAGGGCTTGGTCCTACGTGATGAAGCTGGTGGTCATTTTGTTCCTTACACCTCAGTATGAAAATGGATTCCAGGTTAAATGTCAAGTATTAAGATTAGACTCAATACAACTTTATAAAATTCATCAGCCTGAGAAGCTATAATGATGTAGATGGAGAAAAGCTGATGCTTACCTTAACTGTTTCTAAAAAGAGAGAGAAAAGAGAGAGAGAATGGAAGAGACAAACTACAATAGCAAATCTTCTTCTACTGAAAAAAATATCTGTTTGTATAAGATGATCAATCTCTTCATTCAATGTTATTATTCTTTATTCATTAAAACATGTTTCCGAGGTATTACTACTTGAAAAACCTGTTAGCTCTAATTGAAATTACTTCATATATGCATGGAAAAGAGTCATAAAAAATGTCTTGAAAATGTAATAATTCATATACTTCACCAGATGCTTAGATGATCTCATTCATTCATTGATTATTCAACAAAAATATATCCCATGCCAACCCTGCCCTGGGCATTGTGCCACCCAGTCCAAAGTTGGGGCATTTCATTATGTAGTGGGACACGTGAAAAGATGTTCCAGAAACTTCTTTAAAAGTCACTTTATGGTTTCCGCTGAAACCGTAGATGAGTTTAAATGCAGACACGTGAGGACAGAAACGTGGTTTAGATGACGTTACCAGTCACAAAAGACAAATTTTCCTTCCCTGTTGAAGTCTAATAGATTGGAACTAAAAATGAATTATCTAAGATGCTCTTAATACACTCTATTGGTAAACAAGGAATGTGTTTATTTTACTTAGAAAAGGCTTTGTGGGGGGCCTTCTTCGTGGCACGTTCTTTCTTTTTTAGGGATCATACCCAAATGGTTCTTTTTATAAAAGTGTATCATAAAATCTCCAACATAGCCCTCAAAAGGAAACAGGTCCACATAAAGTAACGGAGGTTTTGCTTGGATCTTCCAAAGAGGTGAAGTATGTCATTGACAAAACCGGAACGACCTCAGTGTGACGGGGCAGCTGAGAACCAGAGGAGTCAACAATTTGGGGGGAAATGGAAGCACCCAGGGCCTTTGGTGAATAAATGCTGGAAACGTCTGGGGAGATTTGGAAGTATTGCAGGCAGCCACTGCGTAATCGGGGGGCTGCTTCTTCTGCATGATCGTATCTAGACGGGGAAAAGGGAAAGTATGTTCAGTGGGATAGTCATGGCATCGGATCACACACACACAACATGCGTATATGTGGACTACATGCATATACATTTGATCACACGCATTATCTACATATATTTATAGTACAATTTTTACATCATATATATTTTTTGCAGTACGCGGGCCTCTCACCGCTGTGGCCTCTCCCGTTGCGGAGCACAGGCTCCGGACGCGCAGGCCCGGCGGCCATGGCTCACGGGCCCAGCCGCCCCATGGCATGCGGGATCCTCCCGGACCGGGGCACGAACCCTTGTCCCCTGCATCGGCAGGCAGACTCCCAACCACTGCGCCACCAGGGAAGCCCTTTACATCATATATTGTACAATTGAATGCTGCTGAATTCCAGAGCCCACTGTTTTTTCCACTCTATGTTGATGTCCAGAGAACAAATCATTGAAAACTTTAAAAATCAAATTGTGTGAACTTGGGCACATTTCTTTTCTCCGGGCTTCATTTGACCATTTTGAAAAGGGGAATCACAGAAATCTCACCGCCTGTCGTCAAAGGTTGCTGGAAAATTCAATGAAATAATCAAGTCAAAGTGCTCAGTAAGCTATACAAAGTGATGTACAAAAATAGTATTGTAAATGTACTTTATAAACATAGGGACCAGATGTCTTAATTTTACGATTGTGCAAGGAAACCAAAGGAAATTACCAAAATGTAGCCATTGACTTAGGCAAGGATCAAACAGAATGACAAAAATACTTATTATTTCAACTTAAGGAAAATAAAATGAACAACGTCTTTGTTTAGAACAGTGGAATGTTGATGATTGTTCAGGCTGAGTGCTGAGTACCAGGGATCCTCATTGCTTTTGTGTGTTTGAAAATTTTCATCTGAACAAAAATATGAAAAACCGTTGTTTGACTGTTAACATTAGGTAGGTTGGTGCTTATGAACAAGGACTCAGGAGCTAGAAGGCCAGGGTTCGAATCTTGCTTCTGCTAGTGTGCTGTCACACTTGCTGTGTGACCTTCAGCAAGGTATTTGTGCCTTAATGGCCTTGTCTATAAGATGAGGATAATCATAGCGCCTATATCGTAGGCTTGTTCAGAGAATTAAAGAACTTCATATTTGACAAGCACTTAGTAAATTATGTATAAGCGTTTGGTAAAATAAAAATCTTTCGGGTTCTGAATAGATACTATTATTTACAAGGAACATGAGGCTCAAAAAAGTCAAACGACTTCCTCAAGGTCACGGAGTTAGTAAGTGGCTTTGCCTGGGTTTGATTCTGGCTCAGGCTGTGACTCTAAAAGCTTGGCTCTAAAGGCCAGCGCGGTGTCCCGTGGGAGAGTTTCTACAATTCAGCCAAGTCGTAATTTGGCAAATGATACCATATTCACCGTTGTGTTTAAGGGCATTTTGGAGGTCAGGAGGGTTGCTGGGCGGGTCTGTTTGCAGGAGGCCCAAGGAGCAAGTACTAAGTAGGGGTGCAATGGGAGACCCTCTCTTGTGACCCCAGACCTTTCTGGAAGGGCTTTGAAGGAGGTCAGAATTCCCTGGGGGCAGAGGTGGGGCCTGAGGAATTCTTTGCAGACTGTTATTGGGCCTCTTACTCCACAGAGATGGCGCAAAAGCTGCTACGGATGTGACGTTCCAGAAACTGTTCAAAGAGCTTTACACATATGAGTGCATTCAGAGCATAGGTGCTAACCTGGATTCTCTTAGCCTACCCGCCCAAACTCCGGAAGCTTGAATCCTCCTTCAGATTTACTGCCATTATTTTGCACGTTGGGCCCATTTGACCTCTTCCACAATTCTGTGTGGGAAACTATAGTTATAATCTCCTTTCTAGAATTGGGAGAAACTGGAGTCTGGGGAGAGTTTGAGACTTTTGGACCACTGACCAAAAAGTAGTGAACCTCTGGTGGGAAAGACTGATTACCCTGGTCCATTTGGGCTGCTGTAACAGAATACCATATGTGGGTTTCTCACAGTTCTGGAGGCTGGAGGTCCAAAGTCAAGGCACCGGCAGATTTAGTGCCTGGTGAGGGTCTGTCTCTTGGTTCATAGACTGCTGTCTTTTTGCCATGTCCTCACATGTTGGAAGGAGCAGGAAAGTTCTCTGGGGTCTCTGTTATAAGGGCACTAATCCCATTCATGGCGGCTCCACCCTCATGACCTAATCGCCTCCCAAAGGCCCCACCTCCAAATACGGCCACACTGGGCGTTAGGATATAAAATGTGAATTTGGGGCAGGAGGATGCAAATTCTATAGCACTGATGTTCATAAAAACAGATGTTGCACGATACTGAAAATATGAACTTCCAAATAAATGCCAAAAAAAAAAATTTAGCTCACGAAATTATTTGTAAAACAGCAATCCTAGATCCTTAGGGAATAATATACATGCCAGGTTTTTCTACAAGCTTGTTAATTATGTTTTTTTCCAGGCAGATAGATAGGCAACCCTTTGCAAAGCCGCTATGGAATGATTTCATTCTTTAAGGACAGATTTTCAGGGTTTTTGGGGCCTCACTGAAACATGGCCCAGTTGTGTCATCTGAGAATTCTTGGGATTGTCAGATATAGGAGGAGAAGCCCACTGATTTACCCAGTCCATTCAGATGACACTGCAGGGAGAATTTAATCAGAATATCTTTCATATAAAATGGCATTTCCAGAGATTTATGTAAAAAGAGTGAATATAAAGGATTATGATGAAGACAACCTATTTCTTTTTCCTTTTGTTTTGTTTTGGTTTTTTTTTTTACATCTTTATTGGAGTATAATTGCTTTACAGTGGTGTGTTAGTTTCTGCTTTATAACAAAGTGAATCAGTTATACATATACATATGTTCCCATATCTCTTCCCTCTTGCGTCTCCCTCCCTCCCACCCTCCCTATCCCACCCCTCTAGGTCGTCACAAAGCACCGAGCTGATCTCCCTGTGCTATGCGGCTACTTCCCACTAGCTATCCATTTCACATTTGGTAGTGTATATATGTCCATGCCACTCTCTCACTTTGTCACAGCTTACCCTTACCCCTCCCCATATCCTCAAGTCTATTCTCTAGTAGGTCTGTGTCTTTATTCCCATCTTGCCACTAGGTTCTTCATGACATTTTTTTTTCTTAGATTCCATATATATGTGTTAGCATATGGTATTTGTTTTCCTCTTTCTGACTTACTTCACTCTGTATGACAGACTCTAAGTCCATCCACCTCACTACAGATAACTCAATTTCATTTCTTTTTATGGCAGAGTAATATATACAATGGAATATTACTCTGCTATAAAAAGACGGCCTATTTGCAGAAAGTTTCCTTTTTCACCTAATCACCAGCTAATGTAACTTTGAGGGAAGCCAGGGTGGCGCCCGTAACCTTCCTTGGTCATTTAGTGTCTCTAAGAGGGACATACACGGACTTTCTAAGTAGCAACAGGCCAGCTGGGTCTCCGCTGTCCACACGGTGACTTCACCACCAAAGCTGGGGGTAGCAAGGAGATCAAGAGGAGAGTCATCCACAGCGAAGACGTATTTTGTGTGGAGCCGTCCCCCTTTCCCAGAGTAGTCAGCAACCCCACAAATGTTCTGGAAAGAACCACAGAGGAAGACACTAGTCTGAGTGCCCAGAGGCGGTAGGTTACTCTTGCAGAGTGGACGGGGGGATTCTGACAACCCCACCCTCCAAAATGAGCTCTGGGAAGCCTGGAGCAGGACTCTGAGCTCCCAGCCACGGCCCCCCCAATCCCCCCACCCCGCCCTGTGGAGGACGTGCGCTGGGACACCCGATCCAGACTGCTTTGTGCTCTGGGTACTAATGACTGGGTGAATCAGACACACAACAGCCAGTGTCTGCTCTCACCAGTGATCTTGTGGTTCATTTCTCCCACCTTAACCCATTAATTGTCCCCCGTCAACATACTCTTGGAATTACTGTATTTTTCTCTTCGTGTTTATGCTGATTACATGTATGTTTGTCTTGCCTCCTGTACGCCCTCTTTGAAGGCCGGGGATGGGTCTCCTCTCCAGCATCTGTTATCCTGAGTGTCTGATAACAGGTCATCGTGCCCCAAGGGGGTGTGGGAAATGCTTCTTTACCCACCATCCAGTTTCTCTGTATGTCCTGCCTTCTGCTCTGGGAGCTGGCCTGACCAAACCTTCGATGACGTCTGGTCAAGGCAGTCCAGGTCAATGCCATTCACGGATAATAAGTTCCTCCTATGCTCGTAACACAGAGCTAGGCTCTTTAAGTGACTGAGATGCAGCCTGGGTCTTCCAGAGCCTTTCGAGTCAGAGGAGGCATGAGAGGAGCATTTCCAGCCTTGCTGTTAACACTCTCTGTTGGGTACCGTTAGTTGTGAAATGTGTCATCAGTAATTTGTTACTACTAATAAAATACTGAGTGAGGATGACTTATTTTTTAAAAATAAGTTTGGGACTTCCCTGCTGGCCCAGTGGTTAAGAATCCACCTGCCAATGCAGGGGACATGGGTTCGAGCCCTGGTCTGGGAAGATCCCACATGCTGCAGAGCAACAAAGCCCGTGCGCCACAGCTACTGAGCCTGTGCTCTAGAACCCACGAGCCACAACTACTGAGCCCGCGAGCCACAACTACTGAAGTCCACGTACCTCGAGCCCGTGCTCCACAAGAGAAGCCACCGCAAGGAGAAGACCGTGCACTGCAACGAAGAGTAGCCCCCGCTGCTGCAACTAGAGAAAGCCCGCACGCAGCAATGAAGACCCAGCACAGCCAAACATAAATAAATAAATAAAGTGAAGTGCTAAAGACTTAAAAATAAATAAATAAAAATAAGTTTGAGTGGATTCAGAGTTATTTTATAGTACCCCCTCATCATGTTTCTAGCATTATTTATAAGTGTGAAACTTTGTAGTTTTCAACTTTTTTTCCCCTTCTGGTGCACATGCCTCACACCCCCCCGAGGGCCCGTACAAGACGTGGTTGCTTCATTTCAGCTGAGCCGTAAGGAAGCTGGGAGGCAGCGTATGTGTGTCAACCAGCTTACCGGCTCTGACCCCATGCCTTTCTCGCCAACGCAAGGAAGCTTCTCTGAATGCACATCATTCATGGTGACATGATCACAGATACCATCTTTTACGGGGAGAGGGAAATGCATTCTGATGAGGAAAGAAAGAATGGCTAAAGTTGTTGGCTAGGACAGATCTAAGCTGGGTCTTGAAAGGCAGGCACAACTTGGACCGAGAACTGTGGTGTGCACGGGTCACCCAGCAGTGAAAAGATCTGGGCAAAGTGGCAGAAGGAGGAAAGCGTTGAAAGTGTACGGGGTGCTATGAGTTGTCCAGTGTGGGAAGAATGGTGCTGGGAGGGCTCCACGCTAAGTTGGGAAAAATACTGAAAGCTCTGGATAGAAGATGGAGGTGTTCAGACCTCATTCTGTATAGAGTGCGGAACCAAGTTATCCCAATATGCACACTGATTTGTATATTTCTATGTGCCAGGTGCATAGAATAGTTCTGGAAGAGTTCCCGAAGACATTGTTCTAAATATAACATAGCAGGTAAGGGTCCTGACTCTGGAGACGATTAATCTGGATTCAAAAACTGGCTCTGTCGCTTGTTGGCTATAGACCTGGGTTCACTGTGCCTCAGTTTCTCCACCTGCAAAATGGGGATAATAAAAGTGCTTACGTCATGGAGCTGTTTCTAAACATTAAATGCATTAAGTGCTAAGTATGAAGTGGGTTAAAATATAACTTTGCTCAGAACAAGCACTCAGTCGCTGACAACTGCTAATGGGATGATTTTTATTAGGATCTGGGCTGAGTGATGAAGTGGGTGGCCTGTGGTTGTCTGCTGATGATGTGGGTGAAATATGACACATCTTAACGAATCAAGTCGTATTAGCGGAGTGATTTCAGTCGCTGTGTTGTGTTCTCTGAGCAGTAAGTCGTGTACACAGCCCTCCAGGATGCGGCATCCCATGATAAACACAGACATACAAGTGTGGAAGAGTGAATCCACAGCAAAGCAAAGTGGTACCGATTCACTGGATCACACAACCCAGGGCCAGACGAAGGTTATGACAACACGTTTCTCTAAGAGTTTGGAGAAGGAAGCGATGCCGTGCAGGTTGGAGACCTCTGGGAAGTCTTGGAGAGCTGAGGAGGAATTTGACCTGGCGATGTCAGTTTGGGTGGGAATTAGGTATGTGGAGAAGGGGGGCGGTGCTTCTGTCCTCTTTCAGGGTGTTGACCCAATCTGGTCATGCTTCTCACTCTGCGTTCTTTCATTTATGCGTCGTTTGGTATTTTAAGGTGTTTCCTAAATGTTCTCAGGCCCCATTGCGTGTGTGTCTATGCTTCTCAGGCCTTCGTTATCTTTAGGACCTTCCCAATGTAGGGCTCTGTATCATCGTGCTTTCAAGAAGGCATGCTTCTCCGGTTCTACAAATTGTAAATATGGCCATCATATTTATCTCTTAGAGATCTATTAATCTGCACGTACAAATCTTTGCACGTTTTCTAGTTTTGAGAAACATTTTTTCCTTCGACCAAATCCTTTTTTTGTTGTTGTTAATTGGTCAGTGGGCCACTTATGGCATAGAGCAAACCTCCATTCACTCCACAGCTGTTTCGAAAAACTGCCTGAAGAGCTCTGCAAAAGAAGCTCCACTGACTTGGCCAAAAGAGGGGAGAGGAGCAGAGGAGAAGAGACCAGGAGGGAGGGTTGTGTGTTCCGTTTTCTCAGTAGCAAAAGCACCAGGAAGCCAAATAGAAGAGAAATGGAGCTCGGAGATATGTGAAAAGGGGGACTGTCTAGAAGATGTTCAATGCAGTCTTTGCTGTTTCTTGCTCACGACTATTCTTTCTTGCATTCACCCTAATTTCCTTTGAAGGAGATAAACACCGTGGAGGGAGGGGCCGCAGGTGATGTCAGATGGGTGGCCTGAAGTGTGGTCAGCATTTGCTGGGCACCCAGGCTGGCGGTGAAGGACCGCCTGGAGAGTGGCAGATGGTAACGGGAAACAACGCAGAAGATCCCATGACAAGCATTCTGGGAGAGGATCTTCACTCAGCAGTGACCAAAGGGCCCAGGGCAGAGAAAAAGGATAAGAGAGGTGGGAGGAACAGGAGTTAGTGGCTCAGGAATCAGGGAAATGAGGGGGAGGGAACTGTGTTGATTGGATCTCTAGTGTGTGATGGTTAATCTTACGTAGCAACTTGGCTGGGCTACGGTGCCAAGATATTTCATCAAACTTTATTCTGGGTGTTCCTGCGAGGCTGTTGCTGGGGGTGAGATTTACATTTAAACTGGGGGAGTGTGAATACAGCAGATTGCTCTGCATGGTGTGGGTGGGCCTCATCTAATCAGCTGAAGACCTTATGAGAACAAAAGGCTGACATCCCCGGAGAAGACGGATTTCTGCCAGCACGCTGCCTGTGGACTTGAACTGCACCTCTTTCCTGAGTCTCTAGCCTGCTGCCCTCCCCCATCAGATTTCGGACTTGCAAGCCTCCATAAGTGCCTCCAATTGCTTCAAATAAATCAGTCTCTCTCTCTCTCTCTCTGGAGAACACTGACTAATACAGCGGTGTAATAGGTATTCTGTGCATATCTCATTTCGTTCTTAGGAGCACAATTCCAGGTCTCATAGAGGCTCAGTGGCAGAGACAGTATCCAAGTCTAAGTCTGACTTCCAATCTCCTACTCTGCTCATCATTCGCTTCTTAGGGTCCAGGGAAGGGCTTTTGAGAAACTTAAACTGGAATCCCTGGCTTCCTGTCTGTGGAGAGTCTAATAGGGGACCTACTGGAGACCCAAGTAACTGGGCTGGCTGCCTCACTGTGTGGTGCTGTCTGAGAGCAGCTGGTCTTCAAGGCTGAGAAATCACAGCCGTGGGTCCTTCCCTCTGAGCCCTTCCGTTTCAGTGGAAGGGGAGGTGCCGTTTCCATCCCAGGTGCCTGGAAGTGCAGCTGAGGAGTCCGTTATCCCATCAACAGCCTGCCAAAGGGATGCCCTGCCGTTCTGTTCCTTCTCAACATTTCCTGGCAGCTGCTGCCCCCTTTATTCCTGCCTCTCTCAGTCTAAACGTGGGGTTTGGAAAGCACAGGGAGGAAGGACGTGAATTCAGGGTTCAAGGGATAGGAGAGGAACTCCGACCCAGGTATGACCCACGTCTCCCGTATTCATCTTCCCTGTTTAGAACCGAGAAGCAGAAGGCCTGTGATAAGGAGGGAATTTTCTCATGCTTCCTTTCTGATCTTTGGAAGCTCCAGTTGCAGGATTGCAAAACCAGAGCAGGTTTTTCCAATTGCTTTGGGCAGCAGACTGAGCTCTCAATGTCACAGGCCTGAGCTCTCCACTTCATATATATATATATATATTTTTTTTAAATTTTTATTTATTTTTTAAGTTTATTTTTGGCTGTGTTGGGTCTTGTTGCTGCGTGTGGGCTTTCTCTAGTTGCGGCGAGGGGGGACTACTCTTCACTGTGGTGCGCGGGCTTCTCACTGCGGTGGCTTCTCTTGCTGCGGAGCACGGGCTCTAGGCACGTGGGCTTCAGTAGTTGTGGCACACGGGCTTCAGTAGTTGTGGCACTCGGGCTCAGTAGTTGTGGCTCGCGGGCTCTAGAGCGCAGGCTCAGTAGTTGCGGCGCACGGGCTTAGTTGCTCTGCGGCATGTGGGATCTTCCCGGAACAGGGCTCGAACCTGTGTCCCCTGCATTGGCAGGCGGACTCTCAACCACTGCGCCACCAGGGAAGCCCCTCCACTTCTTGAAATTAGGGCCAGCTGTTGGACAGCTGGCAGCTGTGGAAGGAGGGGGCTGGGAAGTATAAAACTCCACCAGCCTAACTGGCTTTATGCTCCTTTGAGCACTGCAAAGAGAATGCAGAAAGGGAAGCATGCCTTGTTTTCGTCAAAGGTTTTCTCTCAAGGAAATCTTTGTAACTGTAAATAAAATGAGGATGATCTTTTAAGTAGTGAGTGTATCAAAAGTTATACATCCCAAGGTGGATTAAACATATGAAGTGCTATCAATGTAGTCATCTTGACCACAAGCTTTTCTAAGTCTTTGCTGGAGTGTCTGTTCTGTAGTTGCATCTCTGCCCTCAGAAGGCACGTGTAAAAGCCCAGACGTTCATCACAGAGGAAGCAAGTTAAGGTTAGCAGGTCAGTAACTGTAAGGGGGCTGAGTACCATCATTTCCGCAATACGACGGGATTACGAAGCAAAGCCCAACTGTAAGTGAGAAAAGAGACACACTTAAAACAAAGTGACTCACAGAGGTTGAACTTAAAGAGTGGGAAAGGTCATGGCAGGCAAATATAAGTTAAAGTCTGACTCTTCATCTTGGTGTCAGACAACGTTAAAGTCATGGCGAAGAGCATGAAATGAAACAAAGAAGGTGCTTTACTATCTTAAAGAGAACCACATTTAAAATAACAAGGGCTTCCCTGGTGGCGCAGTGGTTGAGAGTCCGCCTGCCGATGCAGGGGACGTGGGTTCGTGCCCCGGTCCGGGAGGATCCCACATGCCGTGGAGCGGCTGGGCCCGTGAGCCATGGCCGCTGAGCCTGTGCGTCCGGAGCCTGTGCTGCGCAACGGGAGAGACCACAACAGTGAGAGGCCCGGGTACCGCAAAAAGAAAGAAAGAAAAAAAAAAAGGCCGGTTGTCCATCCACATATCCTTGTGTTACTGTGCTTTACTCTCCAAGGGGAGAAGCTGAGCTTCTCTGGGAGGGACTGATGGCCCTGGACAGCTTGGTCAGTCACCCAGCAGCCCTTCTCCAGGGACGTTGCACAGACATTCTGGGAATCACCATCTATGAAATTCAAGGGCAGATTCTCAGCTATTCCAGGGATGCAGTGAGAAGGCTTTGCTTTCACCGGCTCTGGCTGTCCATGGAATATGCCTGGTGTTCTTCCCGCAGTGAAGAGAGAGTAAGATGTTTTCTTTTGGCTGTTTTCCCTTCACAGAGAAAACCCTGCAACTCCATATTTTAGGGTGTAGTGCCTTAGCGCATCACCTGGAGACCATAGCTATTTATACAAACAGCAGCAGACCCTGGACAGAGCTAGTGCCAGGATTCCCAGGTCCATTGCTCATCACCCTGACTCACCCTCCTAACACCAGCGCAGTCAGACAGTTAATTGGAACATGGCTCCAGGGCAGAAGAGATCCTGGTTCCATTTCTTAACCATGTTCTATACCCAAATGCCCTTAAAGAGAAGTAAAAAGGTCTGAAAATGAGATCAAGCCAATAGGACGTTTTGAAGACAGCGAAGGGCACAGGATCGAAGAATCACAACTAACTGATAAAGATTTTTTAAAAGAAACCTCCATAATCGTTTATCATTGATCAAGTTTTTGCTGGGTTCTGGGCACTGTACAAAGCACCTCACGTGGATTTTCTCGTCACATCCTCTCAAAAACTCTTTGAGAGGGTGCAGTGATCATCCCCGATGAAAATCGTGACAATGCCAGGGTTTTAGTGGGGTTTAGCAGGTTACAAAGGGCATATGGTAAGTTTTTGGACCCTTTTCATTTCTTAAAAAAAAACAACACACACACACACACAAAACAAAAAACAACAACAAAAACTATATCTGGGTAAAGTCAAGTTTTAGCAAAACCTTGAAGAGAAGAAAAACACCCCCATAATCTCTACACTTCTTGGATTGCCTTTGCAGTAGAAGGGTGTCACGGGCTGGTTGAAAGAGTATGGTCAGACTGATTCACTTTGTTACACAGCAGAAACTAACACACCATTGTGAAGCAATTATACTCCAATAAAGATGTTTTAAAAAACAAACAAAAAAACCCTCCTTCCCTCCTTCCTTCCTTCCGTCCTTCCTCCCCTCCTTCCTGACAAGATGTCGAAGTTAGAAACATCGTCCCTCTGTCCATCCATTTGCCATAAATTATCAACTTTCTTTGGTCACAAACACCTGACACGGTGCCTGGTATGAGTTTGGGTGATGATATATAACTGCAGCTTAAAAATACTTGTTAAAACAGGAATGTGCCCTTTGCAAGGCTTGACTTAAATATGTAAAGGAACAGCATTGCCAGCCACCAATGCAACACTGAGGGAATTCATCTGGTTAATGTAGGTGTCACACTCAGGCAGTTATCCTGAATGTCTCTAGACGTAGAAGTTACTAGTCCTGTAAGTGATATGACTTTTTCTTTTTTCCCCGTGGGGGTGTGTGTGAGTTTGGGGGATTGGTTGGCTCTTAAAAGAATATATCTGATCCACAGAAAAGGGCTGATTCTATCAGGTTTCCTTGCCCTTCTAAGCTTAGCACTTGTAATTGTTTAAAGAAGAACCAAGATTATCCTGATACCAATGTCTGCAAAAGCCATAAAGTGAAGACAAATCTTTTCGTTGGTCCCAAAGCTCAGGAGGAAGTTAGAGAGAACGGCCCGGCATGGGCTGATCACCCTAGCCCAGCATTTCAATTCCTTCTAGGTCAGTATATTTTTCTGAGATGATCCAGGACACTTCTACAGAGTTGGAAAACTAACATTACGTTCAACAACAAATGGCGGCACATAGGGTCATTGCCGTAAGGTCTTTGTTCCCCCAAAGACTTCAGACTAAGTATGTGCTTTTTCTTAGCTCCTCTGCCTAGGAAAGGCTACCAGGGGTGTGTAGGAACTTCAGTCATAGGGCAAAGCTACCCGCTCTTCTGGACAAATAAAAGGGATGAGAAGTATGTTCCTAGAAGAAAGTGGAAGCTTTTATCATTGTAGAAAAAAGAATTACTGCCTCGGGGTTATGGCTTTGTTTTGGAGAGAGATGAAGAACTGAGTGGTGTTTTAGGACCACCCTGGTCATCAAGCTTTCAAGGGACTGAAGGACACACTTCCAAAGGGCTGGAAATGGGAGGTCCCCACTGATGCCAACAGTGGGACAGCAGGAGGGAGCTCAGGGTGGCCTTGAGTGGAGATGTCTGGTGCTTTGGAAGGGACGGGATGGGGCCCGTCAGAAGGAGGAGAGAGTGGCCTTGATCTGCTCTCTGTTCCATAATCTCAAGATTGGAGAACTTCCATGGTACTTGGCTTTGGTCAACCATCAGGATGCTGTGGGATGCCACAAAAATCTCACTGTCTCTAAGAAGACTAATTCTGTGAACTCTGGAATTCCCCAGCATAGCAAAGTAGACTATGAGTGGAGGTCATTGCCTACACACCCAGCCCTAGGCTACAAAGAGATTATAATTTTATACAGCATTTCCAAAAGGGTATTTCAAGGAATATGACCGCCATGATGTCAACAGAGGGGTACTGTGGGGAAAAATCATCTATGTTTAAGGAAGTTTGGAAACTATGTGGTTAAATGAGTTAAACCATTTCTTTTCTACGTGATTTCTCAGGGCTTTTCATCTGCTATCCTGAACTGTGTATGTCTAAGAGGGAGATTGTATACATTTCAAGAGTCAGGTTCCAACGTAAACGGTGGGTGACACTTCTCCTTACTTTTGGGTTATACCAGTAACAGAATATCATTGGCACATGGCTTAAAGCTGCAGAACAGGCATGGATTTGTGTGCTTGTGTGAACGTGTATACTCTAGGAAAGAACCAAACCAATGCCTTGTTTACAAGGATAGGATTATTGGTGGGGTATGGGGATGAGGCTGGGGTCGGGGGGAGAAAGAGGGTCTTTGTGGCAGAGACTTAGAAAAGTCAGCACCCCTAATGGAAGGTCAAGGGTCCATGATTCTAATTCTGAATCCCTGGATGACCTTTGCAGGGTCACTTGGCCTATCTGGTCGTTTCCCCATACACAAAGCAGAAATTTGAAAACTAAGGGCTTTACAGACTTACGAAAAATCACAAGGATTAAACAAGCCCACGCTGTTAAAATGTTTTGAGCCCTGTGGTCGAGTACACGGGCTAATAACAGGGTGTGGTCCTCACCGCCAGCAGGATTAACTGAGGGGTTTGCCCAGCAGGCACGGAGTCAGTTCCGCCAGAACTGCGGGCAGCTGGCGCCCTGGGGTCAGGGTGAGTCCCACCCTGTGTGCTGGGGCTGTAGTGGCTTACCTCCCCCAGAGACAGCCCTGAAAACTGGAAAAGAAAGAAAACCTAGAACAATGAGCAGGTGGCCTGTCTCCTGTTGCAGCCGGAAACAAGGCAAAATGGCCCAGCCAACCTTCAACCAATATGACACCGTCCTTTTCTATTAGCCTAGGGCTTTTATGGGAGTGCCCAAGTGGTATCTGCTTGGAGACCCCTAAATCCTATACCAAAGACACGGGACTCCCAAGACAGGGTACATCCAAAAGTAATTTTTTGTGTTGGTGGTGATAGCAAGCTTGTGTACGTTGGGCGTGTAGCAGTATCCGGTGTCCAGACTGTATGCTTCCTCTCTCCCAGTGCTGAGTCACTGGGCTGTCGGGCGGTCTGACTCGAAAAGCCCGTGAGGCCGGGCCTGCCACAGGGAAGCGTGGCTCTTTTGAGTAGAGCAAGAGCGCCACCCTGAGTGGTACGTGAGTACTGCAGCCCCTACTGGAAAGCAGTTCGGAGATGGAGCCCAGCAGGCTGATTACCCGAGGCCCTTGGAAGTCTCAGCACCCATTGGAAATCTTCAATTCGAAATTGCCATTTTGATTTCCATCAACAGTTTGGGGCTCCTGGTTACTGACGTCCGCTCTCGCGACTTGGATTTACCCTAATACAAAAACTGATCAGATCCCCGAGCCAGTTCTCGACAGCAAAGAACAGGCTGAATCAAGCCGGACCCACGTTTGAAGTGCTCTTTCGTGGGGCTTCTAGCAAGCTGGGCTGTCCCGGGGGCTTGTCCCTGTCTGGCCTCTTGCCTTCTCTCCAGCCTCTGACTCTGCTCATGTTACCATGAGGCAAACAAATGTTTGCCTGTTTACGTTCTCTACCGAATATACCCTAGTACGAGCCAGGTCATCCCGGGCGAGAAATCAGTAAGTTGTGATGTTCTCAGCAAAGACAGTCAGTGGATGGGTGATGGTGGTACCCAGGAATATTAGCTACTGGATATTCATTTTTAGCCTAAGCTTGCATCAGAGGGGCTGTGTAGCTCTCCTCTGGTGGAAGGGAACTCAGAAGGCCCGGATTGAATCTCAGCTCTACTAGTTGATTCATTCAGTATTAAGTGAGCACCTGCCTCGTGTCAGGGTCTGTTCTTTGTGTTGAGGACTTACCAGCTAACAGAAAAGAAAAAAATCCCTGCCCTCGTGGAACTTATGTTATAGCAGGAGGAGGCCAACCGTGAGCATTATAAGTAAGAAAATTATTGTATGACAAGGTGATGAGGTCTGTGGGGAAAATAGCACAGGTCAGGGGGAGGGATAAGGTTGCAATGCTCAGTAGGGTGGACAGGGCAGGACTCTTTAAGAAGACGGCATTTGGGCAAAGACCTGAGGAGGTGAGACGACAAACCATGAGACGTTCGGGGAAGAGTTTTCCAGGTGCAGAGAACAGTGTGTGCAAAGGCCCTGAGGTAAGACAGTGCCTGATGTGACACCAGGGAGGCTGGAATGGAGGAACTGAGTGATTAGGGATGGGGAGAAATTTGTAGGGTTTAAGGCCAAGGAGGTATTAGGGTCTGACTGTATAGGGTCTATAGACCGTTGTAAGGGGAACTTTGCCTTTTACCCCGAGGGAGATGGGGAGCCGTCGAAGGGGAAGCCACCTGTGTCTCTGAAACACTGAATATGGGGGATGAGAGACAAAGCAGAGCTGAGTACGAGGATCTTGAGACAAAGGTCCTGAAGCATGGAGCTTCCTTTAGTGGAAATGGGCAAGAGTGTGTTTGGAGCAAGTTTGAGGGAGCAAACTCAGAAGTTCAGCTTTTTACCTGTGAGTCGGAGATCTCGAGAAGGCAGTTTGCTATGTACGTCTGGAGTTTGGGAGAAAAGGCCTGATTTGGAGATAAAAATTGGGGAGATGTCAGTATATCGATGACATTTAAAACCATGAGCTTAGGTAAAATTACCAAGGGAATGAGTATAAGGAGAGGCAACATAAGGAAAAGAAGATTCTAGAACAGAGGTTCTCGGGTAAGGGGTCTCCCTAGTCGCTAGTGAGTCAGGAGTTCACGGGAGAACTCAAGGATGGCCTGTCAGCGTCAATGGTACTATTCGTGCCTATAACCGCAAGGGAACTTACGTAGGTGCCTTAATTGTCGGTGATGCTTTTTTGTCTGACTGCAGCCTACTTCCCTGAGACTCAGTTTTCTTATCTGTAAAATGGGTCTAAGTATAATAACTCATAAGGTTATTGTAGTCATTGAATAAGAAGGTATAAGTAGGGTCTTTAGCACAGTTCCCAGCACGAAGTATGTGCTGAGAAATGTCAGCTCAATAGAAGAGTTTATAGCATCATTTGAGTCAAGATTCTGCTGCCCATAGTGGGAGAAACCAAGAAAATGGTTCTGTTCGTAGATTCTGCCTTAGCCTGGCTTATTCTCTTTGAACTTCTGTAGGTTATAGAAAAAACAGATACAACATTTGCTATGAGACATAGGACAAAAACATAAAATATTTAAAGAAAACCCCACACTATATAATAGATATATTTTCAGCAAATATACTAAAAGATCTAAAGAAATTTTGAGCAAGAAGTGATGATGATACAGATGGTGAAACGTTTTTTTTGATGATGATGAAACTTTTGATAACAGTTCACTTTAGAGAGCATTTACTATTTGTCAGATACTGTTTTAAGTGTCATATTAATTTAATTCTCACATCAACTCTTCGAGGAAGGTATTAATATTATGTTTATGTTATAGTTGAGGACAATGAAACACAGAGAGGTTAAGTGACTTGTCCAAGGTCACCCAGCTAGGAAGTGGCAGAGCTGGGGTGAATGGAGTCTGACTCCAGGATCCTGGGAATCACAAGGGTGGACCCTTGGCATTTGAAGTCATTCTTTTTTTTAAAGAATTTTATTGAAGTATAGTTGATTTACAATGCTGTGTTACTTTCTGCTGGACAACAAAGTGATTCAGTTATACATATATATACATTCTTTTTTATATTCTTTTCCATTATGGTTTATCACAGGACGTTGAGTATAGTTCCCTGTGCTACACAGTAGGACCTTGTTGTTTATCTATTCTATATATAATAGTTTGCATCTACTAACCCCCAAACTCCCACTCCCTTCTGCTTGGCAACCACGAGTCTATTCTCTGTGTCTGTTTCTTAGATAGTTCATTTGTGTCATATTTTAGATTCCACGTATAAGTGATATCATTTGGTATTTGTCTTTCTCTGTCTGACTTACTTCTCTTTGTGTGATCATCTCTAGTTGCATCCATGTTGCTGCAAATGGCATTATTTCGTTCTTTTTTATGGCTGAGTAATATTCCATTGTATATATGTACCACCTCTTCTTTGTCCATTCATCTGTCAGTGGACATTTAGGTTGTTTCCATGTCTTGGCTACTGTAAATAGTGCTGCAGTGAACATTGGGAAGAGGGAAAAGAAGAGGCTACTTCTGTCAGTGTAGGGCATTTGCTCAAAGCTGGAAAGGGCATAACCACATGCTTAGGGAATGAGAATATTCCCATGTGCCTTAGTGGGGGGTTTGCAAAGCAATGCCAGGAATGATAAGGTTATGCCAGGATGCAGAGGGCTTCATGGTTTGAGGTCAAGTGGTTTGGCCTTAATCTGATGGCTTGCGGGAAGCACGGACTTATGCTGTAGTAAGATTAATTTGAAAGGGGTTATATCAATGTCTTGAAGGAGAGTAGAGGTAAAAAGACTTGTTGTAGAGCTATTTTTATCAACTGCAAATTATATGACCTAACTTAGAAGCAGGACTGCAAAAGCACAGCTGCCGCTGTTCGCATTGTGCCTCACACGTGGCTCTATGTAGCGACCTGTCTGGGAGGTGAAGTGAAACTGAGAAAAGCAGGACTTGGAGTCACACGGCATTGTCCTTGGCAGCTGACGGGCCAGGAGGCCCTGGGCAAGTTCCTTAAATGCATACGTTGGTTTCCTTACAAGATTGTTTGAGGATTGAATGAAATGGTAGAAACAAGATTGCCCACCGGCTATATTAACCTCAATGTCAAAGGAGAAAAAGAATGAGCACTTCCTTTAAAAAAGATGTTCTTTGCTTGTCAATCATCACCTATTAAACGCTGAGATTCATTTTCCCCAGTATTTCTCCTTGCCTAAAATGTTTTCAACATTTCACACGTGTTAATTAGGCAACGTAGCTCCATCTATGGAGGGCAGAAACTAGGAAAACCTTAGCGCTCTGTATTGACCACAAACGTCCGCTGGAAAGGAGAACCCATCGGTGATAACTTGAGTATTGCTAGAACTGGTTTCTTTAGCTTCCCTGGGCTAGAGTTGAGGGTGGTACATTAAGAAAAGATGGAGACGGCGTGAGAGCAGGGGTGTGGTGGGAAAAGAAAGTAACCTGTAGGAAGCAGCAGGGGGATTTTCATAGTGAGAGTTGGGAATTCAAATTCTCATAAGGCCAAGCGACTACCACAATCTCCATTTCAGGTAAAGAAGTGTGCTGGCCCATTCCTGGATGGGAATTCTTTCACCCTCTGTGAGATGCCTGCCTCATACCTGAAGCCAGCAAAGGCTTAGATTTCAAGTCCGAAGGAGAAGACCTTCCTGAGAAGGAACTCTGGTGGTCCCAGTACTTAGAGCCTGGTAGCTGAGACGGACCCTTTTGGAGCTCTTGGAGAGCAGACATTTTAGGGGGAATAAGGTGGAAAATTTACTTGGGGGAACGTTGTTCCAGAGCCCATTCAACTTTCAGATCCTGGGTGTTTTATTTTCAGAATCCTAAAGAGAAAAGCAAACAGTACTTCTGAGCACTCCAAACACCCTGGGTCTAAGTCCCCTGAGACTTTTCTTTTCACTGTAGTCATAGCTAGATGAAGAAATAGGCCAGCAAAGCTGTCATAGGTTCAATGAGCGTATCTACCCTGTAAGATATTTGGAGTTGCCCAAGTTCCTGGACACAGGTGGGGACGCGATCAGACCGGCAGCAACTTCTTTGGGAAAGTCTAAAAGTACCTTAAATACACAGCATGACAAGGCTTACTGAGTTGGAGGTGGCAATGGGTCTTCTTTGTAGGGAGTCCAAGATAAGGTCATTGAATTTCAACTTGGCCTTTTCACTTCCACCCCTCAAATTTCTGACTTTGTCACAGTGCAGGCTAGTAGCAACTGATGACCAGAAATCACCTGCCCTTTTGGTCAGCATGGGCAGAAGCAACCATGGACATCTCCTTCATTGCAGATAGATTTTCCCATAGCAGAGTGGAAACGGATCGGCAAGACCAGGTCCAGCATGCTTGCGTGAAACCTGAAGTGAAATTTCTCTCTGACTTGTATTGAAATGGGCACTTGCATCTGGTAGACGACACTTGAATAGTTATTTATTTATTTATTTGGTTGCCCGGGGTCTTAGTTACCACACGTGAACTCTTAGTTGCGGCATGTGGGATCTAGTTCCCTGACCAGGGATCGAACCCGGGCCCCCTGCATTGGGAGCATGGAGTCTTACCCACTGGACCACCAGGGAAGTCCCTAGACAACACTTTAGATTGAGCTGCTCTGGAGAGAGGGGATGGTATCTCCGCTCCCGACAGCATATGACAAGTAAGTCTCCGCAAGGGTCTGTGATGACTTTTAGTGGAATTGTAAGTGCTTAAAAAACCCAGAAGGAGGAGAGTAGGTTTCTGGGGCATGGTGCTTAATCCCCCCCCCTTTTTTTTTTTTTTTTGCTTAAAGTAGCAAAATAAAGGGAACCAAATCCTTGCAGAAGAATTCTCTGTGGAAGATGAAGGTCAAGTGGAAAGGGAAATGTAGCTAGTTTATAATTTACTACTCTTGAGGGCAAAGCAAATTGCATTTCTCCAAGATCTGCTTAACCCTCCGCAGAATTCAGCCAGAGAAACCCATCTGCAAATCCCCAGACGATGATTACGGCACATAATTCTCCCTTTCCCTCTTTTCCAAACCAGGAAACGCAATATCCCACAACAGTGACTGAGAAATATTTAAAGTAGTTATGTTTAGTATGGAAAACATACAAAGAAGTTCTTTTCAAATTTAAAGTTCTAGGAAGGCATCAAACAGGAGAACATGATGAATTTCTTTTTTACTGTTTCCGCTACGAATTTTTAAGGCTGAAAGAGCCCATGCATTCTCACTGTACAGAGAAGAAATAAAGATCCAGTTCTGGGGGGAGAAGTGATCGATACAGCAAGAATTCTACCAGGTTCAGTGGAGACAGAATATTAAAATACTCAGGTTAGAATCCAGCTCTTCCGATACCAGTGGGTTGATTCACTTCCTAAATGGTTTATGGGGAAGCTGATTTTGTTGTTGTCATAGCTACAATTGTGCTCTCATTTCCTGGAACTCAGATACTGATTATGGGCAAAGCTTAGTAGGATGGTAAGGATGGGTCCTCAGCACCTCAAGGACCTACTGATTCAGTCTCCCCTCTCTGCTCTCAAGTCATGGAGTTGTTTACGTTGTCACATAGCAACCATGCACTGGGTCCGGGTTAAGGCCCATTGCTCCTGGTTCTGGGAAGTTATCATCGACAGCAACAAAACCCTCACATACCTACTTTATGAGCAATGTTTTCTGTGTTGTGTTCTTCAGAATGCTAGTTCCTAAGGGTTCCTTGTTAGATGGTCCTCTACGTAAATATTCTTTGGCCCATGAAGTGTGAAACTTTTGATGTGAAGCAAAATGAATCTGCTGAAATCTTTATTTACTTCCAAATGTCTCAGATCCTTCATAAGCTCGTAGAAGGCAAATATAAAACAGAGTATTTCCCCAACTTGTTGGAGTACAGACACCTTTTTTGCCAGGTGTCTTGAAGGACGGGTGTCCCAAGGAACATACTTTGGGAAAGGCTGTATTACTTCAGGCTGTACCTTAAGACCAAGTTCTCCTGGTAGCTATCTATTCCTGAAAAAAAACAGCTCAAAATGAGGTTTTCATATAAAATTTTGTTAAACAGCAAACAGACAAAGTTCAAGGATTTACCTTGTGACAAATCAGGTACATATTTAAGCTTATGTATGAATGTGTCTTGATGTCATGCTCCTTTAAAAACCATCTATTTTTTTGTTTCCTTTAAATCTTGTATTTTATTTTATTTTATTTATTTATTTTTTTTTTTGCGGTACGCGGGCCTGTCACTGCTGTGGCCTCTCCCGTTGCGGAGCACAGGCTCCGGACGCGCAGGCTCAGCAGCCATGGTTCACGGGCCCAGCTGCTCTGCGGCACGTGGGATCCTCCCGGACCAGGGCACGAACCCGTGTCCCCTGCATCGGCAGGCGGACGTTCAGCCACTGTGCCACCAGGGAAGCCCTTGTATTTTATTTTTTAAAACATTTTTTAAATATATTTATTTTATTGAAGTATAGTTGATTTACAATGTTGTGCTCATTTCTACTGTACAGCAAAGTGATTCAGTTATACATATACACATTCTTTTTCATTTTCTTTTCCATTATGGTTTATCACAGGATACTGAATATAGTTCCCTGTGCTACACAGTAGGACCTTGTTGTTTATCCATCCTGTATATAATAGTTTGCATCTGCTAACCCCAAACTCCCACTCCTTCCCTCCCCCATCCCTCCTCCCCCTTGGCAGCCACAAGTCTGTTCTCTATGTCTGTGAGTCTGTTTGTGTTTTGTAAATAAGTTCATTTGTGTCATATTTTAGATTCCACATATAAGTGATAATCCTATGATATTTGTCTTTCTCTTTCTGACTTACTTCACTTAGTATGATAACCTCTAGGTCCATCCATGTTGCTGTAAATGGTATTATTTCATTCTTTTTTATGGCTGAATAATATTCCATTGTATATATGTACCACACATTCTTTATCCATTCATTGGTCAATGGACATTTAGGTTGCTTCCATGTCTTGGCTATTGTAAATAGTGCTGCAATAAATATTGGGGTGCATGTACCTTTTCCAATTATGGTTTTCTCCAGATATATGCCCAGGAGTGGGATTGCAGGATCGTACAGCAACTCTATTTTTAGTTTAAAAACTAACTTGATGTGTTTCATCTAGAATAACTAATTCATATTGCTATTTTCCTGTCGTTATTTGAAATACTGATGTTTTTCTCAAAAAATCCTAGTCACGTATGGAAACATGTCTTTTTTTTTTATAATTTTTTTTTTGGCTGTGCTGGGTCTTTGTTGCTGTGTACAGGCTTTCTCTAGTTGTGGCGAGCAGGGGCTACTCTTTGTTGCAGTGCGCGGGCTTCTCATTGTGGTGACTTCTCGTTGCGGTGGCTTCCCTTGTTGTGGAGCACAGGCTCAGTAGTTGTGGCGCATGGGCTTAGTTGCTCCGCGGCATGTAGGACCTTTCTGGACAAGGGATCGAACCCATGTCCCCTGCATTGGCAGGCGGATTCTTAACCACTGCGCCACCAGGGAAGTCCCTGGAAGTGTGTCTTTCATATCAGCTTTCTGTGTCTAGAACGGAAACCACCAGATGGGATGTTTCAGTTACCTGAAAGACATCACGTTTCAGTGCAGCTGTAAGTGTGCATGACAAGTCCAACCTATTTCAGATTCCCAAAGTGCTGATGAATATTGTTCTGGTAAAGGCTGCTGGTCCCTTAAGAATGAAGAATATTCAGGGGTTCTGTTCTCCTTTCCTCTTTTATCCAGAGAGTTGCTGAACAGGAGTTTTCAGGGCATCCCAGCATCCAAAGCTACACTGAGGCTGCTGCTGAAGGATTGGAGCCCTTCATACGGCGTCTTAGGACTCAAGAGTCTCAGGCTCAGCTCCCGAAGATTTTCGTCTCCCACGAAGCTTGAGAACCTGGCGGATGTGGGCGTGTCTCCGTCCTGTGTACACCGGCCTTCTTCCTGCTCTGTTCCACCCTGGGAAGGCTGGAATGGATGGTTTCATCCAGATTTTTTTGAGCTCCAGGAAGAAAGTTTGTTATTTTGGTGACTTTTGAACCTGGGTTGATTTTTTCTTGCCTCTTTTCACCCAGATTTTGGCTTAGATTAAGATGTGAGGGCTTCCCTGGTGGCGCAGTGGCTAAGAATCCGCCTGCCAATGCAGGGGACACGGGTTCGAGCCCTGGTCTGGGAAGATCCCACATGCCGCGGAGCAACTAAGCCCGTGTGCCACAACGTAGCAACTAAGCCCGTGCGCCACAACTACTGAGCCCATGTGCTCTAGAGCCCGTGAGCCACAACTACTGAGCCTGCATGCCTAGAGCCTGTGCTCTGCAACAAGAGAAGCCACCGCAATGAGAAGCCCACGCACTGCAATGAAGAGTAGCCCCCGCTCGCCGCAACTAGAGAAAGCCTGCGTGTAGCAACGAAGACCCAGCGCAACCAAAACTAAATAAATAAATTTATTAAAACAAAAGATGTGAGTCAGGGAGGTCGTTCCATGTTCTGTCTTTTGGGCTCAGGGCAGAGGCATAAATGGAGTCCTGGGGGCTTATATGTAGAAAGTGGTCCACACAGGCGCTTGGACCCAAAGCCTGTGTTGATAAACAATGAGGTTTCTCTCCAGTGACTCCTTCACATGTAGCCTCGGTGAACCTTCGGTGAACCATAAGCAGATGGGGGATTTGAAATCCTGGTTCCCTCTCTCCCTCTTTCTCTCAATCTCTGTTCATCAGAGTCACAGAAGTAGTTTTAAGTGTGTTCAGACAAGTAAGAACCAAGTGGCTTATACATCTGATGATGCTGGCAGCTAAGAGCATTTTAGAAAGGCCCTGGTTCGAGCCCCCTTTCCTGAGGGTAAACCTACAGGACAGCATAATGAGTAATTGCTCTTCCGTGGAGAGAGGTGCTTCCAAAGAAATAAACATTGAACTTTGCAAACTGTCCCATGGTTTAATGTGAATGTAGTTCAAGCTGCCCCCTCCCAAGAGGCCCCGTTTAAATTCTGGGGAAATGGACCTTTCCTGTCCTGCTACCCTGATGGCATGGACTCGTTGCCACGCTTAAAGCAAGTAAGGCACCTGCCAAGTTGGTGTCCACATTTGACCAGAAGATGGCATAATCCGAAAGCCTATTTCCTCATTTCAGTAGAAGCAACGCATTTCTGTTGTTCACATTGAGGTCAAAGATACAAAGCAGAATTGGAAGAAGACCAAATATCGTAAAAGGCCATAATTCATATCCTGAAGATTCTTGCTGTCCTTGGATGTTTCTTTGGGAGGGCTTGGGGGAAAAAAGCAGACAAAAGAAATCTCATATGTACATTCTGGGAATTTTTTTTTTGCGGTACGCGGGCCTCTCACTGTTGTGGCCTCTCCCGTTGCGGAGCACAGGCTCCGGACGCGCAGGCTCAGCGGCCATGGCTCACGGGCCCAGCCGCTCTGCGGCATGTGGGATCTTCCCGGACCGGGGCACGAACCAGCAGGCGGACTCTCAACCACTGCGCCACCAGGGAAGCCCATTCTGGGAATTTTAAAGACAATTTCCCATGTTCTTTTAGAGAAAGGTACAGAAACAAAGCATTTTTATGTTGTAAAGAACAAGTTGGGGTACAGATGGGAAGAAGAAACTTTTCATTCCTCTTTTAGAATGAGCTTCATGATTCCAGTTCCATGACCTTTCTTGCTGCCCCGAAGGAATAGAAACTTCCTGGCTTCTACAATCAGACCATTTGACAATTCTTATTCTCACGGAATTTAAGAATTGGAAAGGAGTTTTGAGAACATTTTGTCCAAGCTTTACCCAGCACAGCAATCGCTCTCTTTAGTAGACAGTAGAAACTCCGTCTATATGCGGACCTCACGAAGGTGGCTAGTACATTCACTCATGTTTCCGGTTCACCCTTGGACCCACTGGTGAGGTTGTTGTCTCAGTTGGGCTGTTGCCATGACTACTCCTCCTAGGACTGCTTATTGAGTAATTTTCTCATTCACAGTCCACTTATTAAATGAATGCTCATTTATTTAATTGGTACTTACCCATGGCTTCATGTGCCAGGCACTGAATGAAGCAGGTGGCATATACGGCTCACCTTTCTGAACCGCACACCTAGCACCTGAGACAGATGCCGTTAGCACCTCCCATTGTGGGGAAGGGAGCTGACACCCAGAAAGATTAAATAACTTGTCCAAGGAAACAAAGCTAGTAAGTGGAGGTGTTCATGGCAGGGGACCTCCTCACAACTGAGTCTGCCTAAACGAGTTCATACCCCGAACTACCATGCTCTCGCATCTCTCAAAGTGCACGTAGTGACTCCTCAGGGCTCCTGTCTTCTCGCTTTGCCATCTGAGCGTCTTCTTTGAACGTCTACAGACACATGTGCCTTCCAGGGCTCCTGGGTCCATCCTGTGCTCTCCATCTCCTCACTCTTCCACATGAGAACTCTTCAAATATTTGAGTGTTAAGAGCATGTCCTGGCATTTCTTAAGGCTAAACAGACCCAGTGTTCTAACTGTTCCCTAAAAGACATGGCTTGCGACCTCTATCCTGTTGACTCTCTCTTAAGGTCATCTTTTGTCAAAGTTCCTCTTTAAACAAGGTGCCCACCGTGGTGCGACCAGGCTAGAGAACAGTGGGTGTGATTGCTTTCCTTGATCAGTCTAGGGTTCTGTCCAGGGTGAGAGGATATGGGTTCTGCGTTACATTCCCACAATCAAACCAGCTATCATTTGACCCCTTAAACCGTTTAATCCCTTTGGGATTCGGTTTTCTGACTTGTAGGCCTCTTTTGTACCCGTTGTAACCGTTCTGAGGCGTGTTATTCTTCATTTGCGGGACGTCTGCCGTCCGCATTAGACAGTGCTCTGTGGGGACAGAGGCCAGGGCCGCTCTGTTCACCACTGAACCCCTAGGGCTTGCTCAGGTCCCGGCACAGGGTAGCTGTTTAATTGGTAAAATAATGAATCAACCACATGGGAATAATGATACCTTCTTTTCCTCCTTTACTGGATGGTTGAGCAAACAAATGAAAAAAATGCATGTCAAATTGCTCTGTCCTGCTAAAAATGTTGCTGCTACCATTACCAAGAACGTATGCTTTTTAAAGAAGTCCTGCTGCTGACGTGTGTGGAATGCAAGCCTCCCCGGAAGTTTATTCCTGAATGTCTACAGTTGGTCATTCCTTCCTTATTTATTTTACTTATTAAGAGTCTACGATGTGCTCAGATAACGTACTTTAGTTTCAGGTCCTATTTATAAGCTCAGCAAATTCTTCTCTCTTCAAGTCACGCTACTTTCCTGGATCCTAATCTTGGCACTTTTTCTATGGTCCCATCTACTTGTATCACTGACATGTGTACAGTCTCAACATATTACTTTTATTACACGTGCAGTGGATTGGTTGGGTTTCTCCTTACCTTAGATGCATGAAAGCCATGTGTTTGTTTTTTGTTTGCTGGAAAAATCACGTGGGTGGAAAAGGCTGTAGAGCCTGTTTCAAATACAGGAAGGCGTTGACGTGTTCTACTCTGTTTCTACCAATGAAGAAGAAGAAAGTGTGGCTTAAAGTGCTTTCATTACACCAGGGAACATTTTTTATCATGATTGAAGGGAATCAGTCCCTAGAGGAGTTTGTCCATTTTAGGCTGAAAGGAGCCTAGAAAGGAAAGACTTTAAGAGAAATTGATGCTGATGATGCTGGTATTGTTTTCAACTTAACTAATGTTCCCTACAAATGTGTTCCACGGAACTTTATCAAATTAGATTCTCCACAAAAGACTTGTCTGTTATATGCGCTTCCGGGAGATTTGTAATGTACTGTCAAGAAGCCAATACAACATTGTTCAACCCACTGTTTTCCAATCTTTTTTTGCTTTTAATTTTATTTTTTTAAAATGAAGTATAGTTGATTTACAATGTTATGTTAGTTTCAGGTGTACAGCAAAGTGATTCAGTTATATATATATATATATATATTCAGTTATATATACATATTCTTTTTCAGATTCTTTTCCATTATAGGTTATTACAAGATATTGACTCTAGTTCCCTGTGCTATACAGTAGGTCCTTGTTGATGATCTATTTTATACATTGTAGTGTGTGTAGGTTAAGCCCAAACTCCTAATTTATCCCTCCCCCCTCTTTCCCCTCTGGTAACCATAAGTTTGTTTTCTAAGTCTGTGAGTCTGTTTCTGTTTTGTAAATCAGTTCATTTGTATCATTTTTTTAAAGATTCTACATGTAAGTGATAGGATATGGTATCTGTCTTTCTCTTTCTGACTTGCTTCACGCAGTATGACAATCTCTAGGTCCATCCATGTTGCTGCCAATGGCAGTATTTCATTCTTTTTTACGGCTGAGTAATATTCCATTGTGTGTAGGTACCACATCTTCTTCATCCATTCATCCATTGATGGACACTTAGGTTGCTTCCATATCTTGGCTACTGTAAATAGTGCTGCTATGAACATTGGGGTGTATGTATCTTTTCGAATTCGAGTTTTCATTTTTTCTGTATATATGCCCAGGAGTGGGATTGCTGGATCATACGGCAACTCTGTTTTTAGTTTTTTGAGAACGCTCCATACTGTTTTCTGTAGTGGCTGCACCAATTTACGTTCCCACCAGCAGTGCAGGAGGGCTCCCTTTTCTCCACACCCTCTCCAGCATTTGTTATTTATAGACTTTTCAATGATGGCTGTTCCGTCTGTCTTGAGGTGGTACCTCGTCGTCTTGATTTGCATTTCTCTAATAATTAATGATGTTGAGCAGTTTTTCATGTGCCTGTCGGCCATCTGTATGTCTTCTTTGGAGAAATGTCTATTTAGCTCTTCTGCCCATTTTTGGATTGGCTTGTTGGCTTTTTGATATCGAGCTGTTTGTATATTTTGGAAATTATTCCCTTGTCGGTGGCATCATTTGCAAATCTTTTCTCCCATTATATAGGCTGTCTGTGCATTTTGTTTATGGTTTCTTTGCTGTGCGTACATTGGTTTCCAACCTTGACTTCATTCTTAGACATATGCTATTTGCAAAATTCTTCAGCAAAAATGAAAGAGGCTAAAAATGTCTCTTTCCTTCTTGTAATCTGTGTCTGAGAGGCAGATATTAAATGAGGCCTCAGGGTTTTCTATTACAACAATAATCATAAAGGTCAATATAAGCCTTGCCCCCTCTCTGAAGATTTTCAGTGCCTCAGATACGTAAAGCACATTCGCGGAGTTCTCGCCCAGCCATGGAGGCTCTGTCCTTTAAGTCTGGCCAACTTAGTCAAGGAAGCCACCTCTTTGGGGGAAGCCACCTGAGCTGAGGGAAGTGTTCCTTCCACCCCAGAAACTCTGCTTTGGTCCCTCTGCAGAAGGTGGGGCTGTGACCACCCAAGCTCCAAGCCCTGGGGATCCCACACTCCCCAAAACTCATGACATTTTTAACTCACGCACCTGACCCAGAGTCATGCCAAAGGATAAGTGGAGTTTCCGTTCCAGCCTGCATCAGCTTTGCTGTGGCGAACTCTGTTGTTTTACTCTGCTTCTCCCTTCAGGGATCCCACCAGGCAGGATCTTGTAGTCCTGTGATCTGTCTTACAGGAATAAGAGGCAGCTGGAGCAATGCACTTCGGGAGACTTAGTCCATTTAGGGCGGATCTCTCAGTTTCCCAGGGCTTCACCCCTGCCTACCGTGTCCTAGTCCCGAGACCACAGACTCAGTCCCTGACCCTTCCAGGACCAGAGGCCAGTTCTGCCCATCTGCTGATATGAAAGGTTTATTTCTTGAGCATTCACACGGTGCTGGCCCCAGGTCTCCCTGCTCCTAAACCACGGTCGGGGGCTCTATGCCAGGAACCCTACTGAGTTCCTGAGTCTAATCTCGAACTTAACACTCCACTTAGTAGAGAGGAGCTTCCAGGTGCCCCCCCTCAAAATTGGGCAGCCTGGTCCCTGAGTCTTTCCTAAACAGCCTCAGTTACTTGACCACGATCTTGCCTGATCTTTCACCCGAGAAGACAGTGACATGCAGTTGGACCCACGGAGCACACTCAGGACTTTACGAGATGGTAAAGCATGGAGGTTATTACATGGACCCTGGGACCAGACGGCTTTCCTTCCGGTCCCACCTCTGACGCTCTATAGTCAGTGACCTCTGTAAGTCACCTAGGCTTCCCAAGCTTGGATGTCCTCATTATGAACACAAAACAGCAAACTCATACAATAGGGTGGTCTATAGGATAGGGTCACTTTGAAGATTAAATTCAATATTACACTTTAGCACAGTACCTAACACAAAACAGGTTCTCAATAAATAAAAAGAGAGGACGCATCAAAGAAAGAGATAGTGGCACCCTGAATTCTAATGCCTGGGGTCTGAGCTCCCTGGAAACAGGTTTCCTGTCAAGAACATTGAGTGTCATCCTATCACTAGAGCAGCGCTCCTCCACAGTGGACGTATTGCTGTTCTGACTTGGCTAATTCTTCGGTGTGGTGGCTATTCTGTTTAGGGGTGTCACTGGCCTCTATATACTAGATGCCAGCAGCACCGCCCTTCCCCAAGTGGTGATAAGAAAAAATATTTCCGGACATTTCCAAATGTTCCCCAGGGGACAAAATCCCTCCCAGTTGCGAACCACTTCATTAGAGCAGAAACAGATTGCTGAAACCCAAACAACTCGAAGGCACGACGGTATATTCAGCTGATCATTTGCTTCTAAGCAACACTGTAGTTTGTCATCGTTTTTTGTTTGTCCTTTAACTGCCACGATACTAAAAAACACTCGATCGCATATCAGCATAAGAACCTGTGTTACGAAGGAAACGAAATGTTTAATAATAACAATAAAAGTAAATATTGAGTGAGAATTAAAAAAATATGTGATCGTGTGAATTGATCCTAGAATTACAAAAGAGAGGTAGGGACTTCCCTGGCGGTCCAGTGGTTAAGACTCTGCGCTTCCACTGCAGGGGGCACGGGTTTGATCCCTGGCTGGGGAACTAAGATCCTGCATGCCACCTGGCCAAAAAATGTAAAACTAAATAAATAAAAAATTAAAAACATACCTAAACACAATATTGTCTGTAAAAAAATAAAATAAAATAGAAGTAGTCATTTATGGAATGCTCTATTTTTAAGAAATTTTGTTATTTACATTGAAATCTTTAATGTAACTGATTTTGGTATAAGACATGGGGCGTGAATTAGCCTTATTGTTATTTTTTTCCGGATGGCTAAACTTTGCCCCAACACTAATTATTGAATGATCCACTAATTATTGAATAATCTGTATTTTCCTTACTGACCTGAAATGGCATCATATCCTGTAAAAGATCCTCCTCTTCCCCTGGTCTGGTTCTGGATTTTCTGGTGCTTCCTGTTGCTGTCTATTTATGCGCCATTGCAGTTGGTGCCCCCTGGTCTGGAGAGTTATTCATCACTACTGTTCTATGTGTTTTAAAACATTTTTTGCAATTAAAAGAATTAAGATATAATTCATGTAATGCCACAGTCACCATTTTTAAGTGCACATTTCAGTGGGGTTTAGTAAATTCAAAATGTACCATTATCACTGTGTAATTCCAGAACATTTCCGTCACCCCCGAAGGAAACCCTGTACCTGTTAGACGTCACTTTTTTTTTTGTTTTTTTTTTTTTGCGGTACGCGGGCCTCTCACTCCTGTGGCCTCTCCCGTTGTGGAGCACAGGCTCCGGACGCGCAGGCCCAGTGGCCATGGCTCACGGGCCCAGCCGCTCCGCGGCATGTGGAATCTTCCCAGACCGGGGCACGAACCCGTGTCCCCTGCATCGGCAGGCGGACTCCAAACCACTGCGCCACCAGGGAAGCCCTAGCCGTCACTTTTAAGTCTACCTTCGTCTCTTCCCCCACCTTTTCCCGGCAACCACTAGTCTACTTTCTGCCTCTAGGGGCTTGCCTATTCTGAACATGTCTTATAAATGGAACCATTTATAAATGATTATAAATGGCTTCTTTCACTGAGCATAATGTGTTCAAGAATCATCCATGTTATAGCATGTATCAATACTTCATTCCTTTTTATGGGTAAAAAGTATTCCATTTCATAGACATGCCACATTTTGTTTATCCAGTTGATGGACGTTTGCTTTTTCGCACTTTTTGGCTATTATAAATAATGCTATTATGCACATTTGTGTTCGAGGTTTGGTTTGAACATACATTTTCAAATCTCTACTCCTGGGAGTGGAATTACTGGGTCCTATGGTATGTGTAACATTTTTGAGGAAATAACAAACTCTCATAACGCTAAACCATTTTGCTTTCTGACCAGGAATGTATGAGGGTTCCAGTATCTCCACATCATCACCAACTTGTTATTTTGTGTTTTTCTTTCCTCTTTTTTTTCCTTTTTAATTGCAGACGTCCTAGTGGGTATAAAGTGGTACCTCGTTGTGGTTTTAATTTGCATTTCCCTAATACCTAATAATGTCGAGCATCTTTTTATGTGCTTGTAAGCCATCTGTTTATCTTGTTTAGAGAAATGTCTATTCAAATCTTTTCCTATTTTTAAATGGAGTTATTTATCTTTTTAGGTTGAGTGCAAGATTTTTAAAATATCTGTTTTGTGTACTGATCCTGGCCATGTTTGATTTGCAGAAATTTTCTCCTACTCTGTGGGTTATCGTTTTCCTTTCTTGATAGTGTCTTTTGACAACAAATATTTTTAATTTTGAAGTCCAATTTATCCATTTTTCCTTGTTTGCTTGTGTTTTGGTGTAATATCTAAGAAATTGTTGCCTAATTCGAGGTCACTAAGAAGTGCGTCTATGTTCCTTTTAAAGAGTTTTATAGTTTTCACTCTTACATTTACTTTTTGGATCCATTTTGAGTTAATTTTTGTATATGGTATGAGGTAGGGGTTCAGTTTCATTCTTTTGCATGTGAATATCATAGAATGTACTCTCGTCTTATACTTTCAGGTTGGAAAAGGCCCAGTAAAGTCTTGGCAATTATACAGTTTCCAAATCAGGAAACTGACTACTTAATTCCAGTTGCGATTATGTGTAGCTGGAGCCGTGATTCGAATGCCAGCTGTTAGGGAGAGAATCGCATTCTAACAAACCCCGAGAGACTCTTAAATGACCATATAGCTCTTCTATATAAAGTTCTGAGGCTTCAGATTATGTCCCTTTGGCGGGGGGGCATTGACTAAGGTGGAGACAGCTTTTAGGCAGAAGGAGAATTTGGCTGTAACAGCACTTGGTTAATGGAATTTTGCTTCCAGGGATCTTGCAACATTGAGTTCTGGGTCTGAAAATGGATAATGTGATGACAGGGTCAGTTCAGGGCCTGTTTCAGGGAGGTCCAATTTCCTTTAGAGAGCGTTTCTCTTTTTTTCCCTGTATGCCATAGACTCAAATATATGAGACAAACCAGACCCCCTGATATGCTAAAAATTCCATGCTCTCCACAAAGGTGATTCAAAGATTAAAATGAGAAGCGTGGAGAGTTTTTATTCCTACTGGGCAATGGATACACTTTTTTTTTTCACCCCCTAATGAAAAGCCAGGTTCTGTAGCGCTTTCACGAGGTCCCTCCTTTTTGGACCCATCTCTCCGCTTTTAGATTGGATGAATATTAAGTGTCCAAAGGTTTAATTAGGATCAATAATTGCGACAGGCTCCCTTCATCTCTCTTGGCAAAAGAATTGCCATTGGAGAACATTTAAAATGTGAAACCCCCTTGACCCTGAGGTTTGGGCCAAAAAGTCCCACACAGACAGATCCTTTGAATTAGGTTAAGGGGTTATTTGTTGCTTGGAGTCACTGTGTTTCGTATGAAACAAGTGTGGATTGTCCCGGCCCATGTCGACAGGCTGAAACGGAATGTTGTGTCACCCGTCGGGGTGACAGGAGTTGGGTTTCCATGTAATGAAGACTGCCCGTCTGTCACCCAATGCCGGTCCTAAGGATGTAACCTCCTCCGAGAAGGGACGGCTTGTTCCCTTGGTGTGGAGAAAGCCGAGGCTGTGTTTGTGTGGCCTCGTGTGCCAGTGTCCAGTGGCACTCGAGCAAAAGTATCACCGTAGGACAGCGTCCAGGACACCTGCGGCCAGCCTCTCGTGAGCAGCCCGTGAGCACACTGGCTTGAAACACTGGATGGAAAGGATGCAATAGAATGAGGGGCCAGAGATGTTTTTCAGATAAAGCAAAGGAAGCCCCTGTCACTCTGAGAACTTGTCCGTTTGGCGCGGAGACTTTTTTCCGCCCTGTTTATCCCACTCACTTGTTTGTTCACTGCAAGGGGTTGAAAGACAACAAACATCGGAGTGGGATTTATTCTGATCACAGTTCTGGGTTCCTGGTAGAAAACTCAGAATTGCAGCTTCAGGAAACCACCGCTGTGGAATAAGTGTTCGTTATCTCTTTTAATAATTTTAAAATTTTATATTGGACTGTAGTTGATTTATAGTGTCGTGTAAGTTTCAGGTGTACAGCAAAGTGATTCAGTTATACATATACACGTATCTATTCTTTTTCAAGTTATTCATTATCTTTATTCGAGGTACTGTAAGACAGCCTCTGGTCCTGGATGCCAACATGGAGGCGAGAGGTCGCCCCTGCCATTGAGGCGTAAAGCAGCAGGAATAACAGTTCCAGTCTTCTCCAGTGGAGGATCAACACAGTAGCACTTTGGGCTAAAATGCACATTCACCCCCTAACCCTCTTCCAACAGGTGAGGTTACTGAAGAAGAAGCGTGCTCTGAGCATGGAGCACATTATTTAGAAATAGGACGCTCATAGATAAAAATGTAAACAGAGACCCGGACTATCACCGAGAGGAAGCGAATCTGAATTTCCGTCTTACCAACCAGCATTTCGTTCCCCCTGGAGCACTTGTAGTGCCCAAATCCCCTTTCCAGCCTGTTTGAAAAACAAAGCCCAAGATCTGTTCTATGCAGATCAGATTAGATCTTTGACCCCAACTATCACTTTTTTTAAAATACATCAGTCACAGGTAGTCAGGTTATCTTCATGTAAGTTTCTTTTATGCTTTGGAGTTTTAGATCCTGTGCTACAATTCACTGCTCTCAAGACACATGCAGCCAAGTTTAATGTTTATAATTTGTCCACCTGATGAAATACAGCTTGAAATGCTTTCCTCCCTTTTTCGGACTCTATTTTCCTCCATTTAACTCTAATAGATTTATTCAATGAAATCAAAACGAAATAAAAGCACCTGACAACGAAAAAAATACCTCCGAGGCAGTTGGTGAGCAGTGACGTCTTTGCGGTATGTCCGTGATAATGATGTTTCCAGGGGAAAAGCTTCAATTGTCTGAATTGCCATGAATTCTTCTTCCAGTGGGTAGTGAAGGTGGCTTCTGGAGACGTTTACTGAGTGCTTACTGGGGGCCAAATACATGCTTAACAACAGGCTTTCTGGCCCTTATCTCACTGAATCACTGTGACTGAGTTAGAAGGCAGGGACTCATCATCTGTGACTCACAAGGAAACTGAGGCTGGGCCGCCACGGGAACTTGACCCAATTGCCCAGGGAGGAAATGAGTGGGCCAGGGAGTCTGAAGTGAGGGCCTGACCTCTTAAGCACTAATTCCTTAGGTATTCAACTTACTCTCTCGTTTATAAAGTGCTCTCTTCTTTTATTCTGCCCTTGACAAAGGACGATGTTTGGCCTTGTGTAAGCAAATACTGGTGACCAGAAACCCCATTAAGTATTTACCAATCAAACAACTACAGAAAAGGAATTGTTCCAATAAGCCACGAACTGTCTACCAGCTGAGCTTCATCTGTGCAGGACTCGGGTGATGACCCAGCCCCGCGTCTGCTCCCCTGCAGCACCCTGGAAAAGCGCAGAGTTCCCTGACAACATTCAGCAGCTGTCTGTGCCCGGATGGCAGGAGACCAAGCCGGACGGAAGCTGGAGAAGGTGAAGGCCACCTCGGCTTGTGAGCACGGTCCTGTGGAACTTAAAAGTCGTCTGAAGGACTGAGCGGGCAGGCTAGGCCGGTTAAGCTTCGTCTCCGTGTTTGGAAGGTTGTCCAGGTGTCTAGAGGGGACACTGGTACCCGTCTCATGGCTCTCATGCGTCCTGGGCCATGAATGTCAGTGCGTGAGGCAGAGACCTCCACAGCCCTGCCCGGGGATGGAGATCTACCACCACCTCCTGCAGAGTGCGTGTGGCCAGCGGGTGACGGTCCTTGCCCAGTCCACGTTCTTTTGGGATTCTTATATCAGCCAAGCCAGGGCAAAATACGCAGGCATATACACTTTGCTTTTTCTTTTCTTTTCTTTCTTTTCCTTTCCTTCCTTCCCTCCCTCCCTCCCTCTCTCCCTCCCTTCCTTCCTTCCTTCCCTCCCCTTTATTTTTTCAAAACACATAGTCGAAGGATCCCAGACTTTGGAGCCAGCCAGCCGTCTCTTCATCTCAAGCTCACGCACTCATGAGCTAACGACTTTCCCTCTTTGACCTTTAGTTTCCTTATTTGCAAAATGTGCAATGACTCACCCTCCTCAGTAAGGCTTCAAAGAACAGAACAGGGGGCTTCCCTGGTAGCGCAGTGGTTGGGGGTCCGCCTGCCGATGCAGGGGACACGGGTTCGTGCCCCGGTCCGGGAGGATCCCGCATGCCGCGGAGCGGCTGGGCCCGTGAGCCGTGGCCACTGGGCCTGTGCGTCCGGAGCCTGTGCTCCGCAACGGGAGGGGCCACAGCAGTGAGAGGCCCGCGTACCGCAAAAAAAAAAAAAAAAAAAAGTGAACCCATAAATACCCTAAACTGCCCCCAAGAGTCCAAACAGACAGCAGAACCAGCCCTACCACTGAACCCCCCTCTCAAGGAGACGAGGAAGGATGCTGTCATCGGCCAGGTGAGAAATGTAGTGTTTGTGGAGAGGAGCTGCTCTTGTCCCCTCCCCGCATTAAAGCCGAGAATGAAAGAGGGTCCTCAAGAGAGAATCTTTAGTAAAGACGAGCGATGGGGAGCAGCTGCACTCGCATCCCTTTTGTGTCAAATATGCTGTTTCTGTGGGTCATGTGCCGGGGCACCAAGGAAGGAAGCTGGGCCGGCGCCATCTTGGCGCCCAAAAGCTTGCCTTCAGGATGCGGGCTTACCGGCAGCTCGAGGCTGCAGGCTGCACTGCTCACGGCAGAATTGAGATGGAAAGTTATGCCTCTTATGTGAGGGAACTGAACCATGGGGTCGGCCCTCTGGAACGCAGGTCGACAGCCAGCTTTTCAAAAGCTGCCTCTCAGACAGCAACGAGGGCCAACAACGTTGGCAAGAGATGCTTCGTCCACACTTGACGGAATGAGGTCTACACAGCAGCTGGTTAAGTAGAGACACTCATCCCCACCCATCTCAGTCAGAATCCTAGTTCAGTCCTGTGTTCGGGTCGGAGGATTTTAACGCTTGCGGAAGGAAAGGGTAAATGACTAGCAGAATTCATATTCAAAGGTGGAAATATGTTTGACAAGCATGAGAGAATGACCGGAAATGGGACCCTGGGACACTGGGACACTCCCCGTTGACTGCGTCAGGACAGATTTGTCCTGTGTGCCTGGGACTTTTCCACTTTCAAAACGTGACGTCCTAAGTCCTGGGAACATCCGGTTTGGGGCAGTCCTGGCTGGTTGATCACCCACTCTGTCAGCTTCCCTGGAGTGACCCCCGCCAGAGGTAGGTCTCCCACTCCCCGTGTGACATTATCTAGGGCTCGAAATGTGCCAGAGACTTTAAGGCCAGTGTGACTTTAAGGTGGAAGGTGGTGGTGGAGCTCTGTCTGGAACATGATCAAAATGTTAGGTTTTCTCCTAAATATTTTAATAATTCGTGGGGTTTTTGTGGATAGGTTTGTAATCAATTTAGGGCTTTCATTTCTGAAACATGTGAGGTAAAGATCAATATTTCCTTTCCCCCAAATCTTCGAAATGGACCGCTTTCCATTTTTCCTGTACCATTTATTAATCATTCTCTCCTCCACAAACAAAGTACTCCTGTTTGTGCAGGAATACGTGTAAGAGAATGTTCGTAACAGTTATGTTTGTCGTAATAAAAAGTAGAACTTCATTTAAATGTCTATCACTACGTAGATGTGTTTACATCATATTTATGCTGCTTTCGCTTCCGGAGGGTCTTGGAAATGTAGTTTGATACTTTCATCAGTTTGGGAAAGTTCTCTGCTTGTCTTTTTTCTGATACAGCTTCTGCCCCATTCAGTCTGTCCTTGCCTTCTGGGAATTCCAACTGCATGTATGTTAAACCTTTTGACTACATCACACGTATTTCTTGTGCTCTGTCCCAGCTTTCCTTTCTGTTTTTCTCTTTGTGCTTTAGTTTGGATATTTTCTGATGACTCGTCTGTGAGTTGACTAATCCTGTTTTCTGCTATGTCTCATCTGTTGTTAAGCCTGCTGAATAATAATCAGTATCAAGGTTGCAAAGAACAAAGAACTTTATTTAGGGTCTTAGGAATTGCAATTCGAGAGACACAGACTCAGGTAAAACTGAAAGAGGATTTCAGGAAAGACAAAGTGGCTTATAAAGGTAAAAGTCACAATGCATTTAAAACTGTCTGGTGAGAAGTGTGATCGACTCTGACACAAGAAAGGAAATATTTATCCTTAAGGGACAGGCGACCATGAGTTATTTAGGGTAAGGGTCCAATAAGTATCTTGAGTTTCTGGAACATTATGCAGATGTTCTGGGTCCTACGTTAAGACAATAAATGGTCATAATTCAGATTCCATCTGGGCTGAGACATGCATGAGTCTCACTACCTCCAGAGCCTCTGGGCTCCGTTCAGAGAGCTCTTTTTGCAATACAGACTCTGTTTTGATTTTCCTTTCACAAGCCTATGCAATGAGTTACTAATTTCAGATATTATATTTTTATTTATAAAATATTCATTTGATCAAAAAATTCTAGTTCTCTATATAAATTGCTATTTGTTTATCTGTTCTTTTTTTAAATTTTTATTGGAGTAGAGTTGATTTACAATGTTGTGTTAGTTTCTGCTGTACAGCACAGTGAATCAGTTATACATATACATATAGCCCCTCTTTTTTAGATTCTTTTCCCATATAGGTCATTACAGAGTACTGAGTAGAATTCTCTGTGCTATACGGTAGGTCGTTATTAGTTATCTATTTTATATATAGTAGTGTGTATATGTCAATCCCAATCTCCCAATTTACCCCTCCCCCCTTCCCCCCGGTAACCATAAGATTGTTTTCCTTTTAATATTTATTTATTTATTTAGTTGCAGCATGCGGGATCTAGTTCCCTGACCAGGGATCGAGTCCAGGCCACCTGCATTGGGAGTGCGGAGCCTTAACCACTGCACCACGAGGGAAATCCCCGTAAGTTTGTTTTCTACATCTGTGACTCTATTTCTGTTTTGTAAATAAGTTCATTTGTACAATTTTTTTTTTGGTTTCTGCATATAAGTGATATCATATGATATTTGTCTTTCTCTGACTTACTTCACTCAGTACGACAATCTCTAGGTCCAGCCATGTTGCTTCAAATGGCATTATTGCATTCTTTTTTATGGCTGAGTAATATTCCATTACATATACACCACATCTTCTTTATCCATTCCTCTTGCTTGTCTATTCTTTCTTTTCTTTTTCGGTTCAGGGTGGACATTAAGGTCCTCACCTGCCAACTTCAGTATCTGAAACTCTTGAGGTTCCAGTTCTCTTGTTGGCTGTCTTTCTTAGCTGATAGTCAACTGACTCCCTTTTTATCATTGGCTGAATGATAAGTTATAGGGGCTCTGGTTTTCCTTCCAGATGGGTTAAGTTTTTTTTGGCAGCAGAGACCCAGCAGTGCCCCCTTGACCATGAGCTGTGTAAGGGCTTGTCTACTTAAGTTTTGCCTTTCTGTTTTTCAACAGAAAAGCCCTCTAACTTGGCAGACTTTGCAAGTACAAGGCAGCTTCTGAAATCTCTGTGAGCAATTTCACCCCCTTCTGCTCCCTTCCACTAGATTTCTTGGAGTTCCAGCCTACACTGAAGCTGTTCAGGTATACACCAACTATTAATATTCCAGGGAAATTTGTGTGTAGAACTTGGGGCTCACATTTTGTGGTTCCCTCCTTTCTAGGATTAATTTCCAGCCGCTATGAAAGCCATGAACTCTGGGCTCTGTCTCCTGAATTCAGTATGACTGCTACCTTCCACTTAGGCTCTATTCCCGGAATTGGTAAGTACTGGAAATTCCCCTTAGGAGAAAAGCTGGGTACATAATGGAGCTTGCCTAGCGTGTGTCCCTTTTTTTAAGGATTATATTCTATCCAGGTTTTGCACGCTTGGGTTGTTCTCCATTGCTTTTGAATAATTTCCCTCAAGTTTTGTAACGGTTATGTCATCAGGAGGGTCACTCTGACATAAAACTATTTTGTCAGGGTGGGTCTGGCACACTTTCGTTTGGATTTAAGTGTACATTGCCCTCAGAAGAGTAAGACAGGACTTTAAAACTTGACGTGATACGGAGGAGGGGTTGGGGGAGGGATGGAGTGGAAGGCTGGGTTAGCAGATGTGAGCTATTATACGTGGAATGGATAAACACCAAGGTCCTACTGTAGAGCACAGAGAACTATATTCAGTATCCTGTGATAAACCGTAATGGAAGAAAATATTTTAAAAAGAATGTATAAATACATGTATAACTGAATCACTTTGCTGTACAGCAGAAATGAACACAACATTGTGAATCAACTGTACTTCAATTAAAAAAAGCTGCAAAAGAAAATTTGACATGATAAATGATTTAGTGACTCAAATAAATAAGAGAAATTACAGTATATTGTGTTGGAATAAGCTTCAGATTCCAGGGTTGATGCCATTTTGAATATGTACGAGAGCTGGAAAATACACAGTGTGTGGACTCTTCGTTCCTTTGAGAGGAAACAGCACTACAGGGCAGCACAGTGTCCCTGGTGTGGAGACTAACTGTATTTGTAGGACATAATGTTGACGCTTAAAAGCGCCTTCAAATCTGCAAGCATTACACTTCTGCAATGCTCATCCTGCAGGAACGCGTTTCCCGCACGCGCTCGTCAAGAAGCTTGGGTCAGGTTCTCAGAAGATTTGAGACATTTGATGCCACCCAGGTGACGGGAAGTAGAAAGCAAACATTTCTCTATTAGTGCAGGGACCATGCATAGGAAACTTCTAGAAGCATCCCAAAGTGGAAGTCCACGGATATTTAACAACTCAAACCAGAAGGTGGCATCCTTTGAAAACTTAGCTTGGCAAATAAAAGGAAAAAATACAGACAGGTGCTCCATCAGTTCCAAAACGTAATGCAAGCTGGGAAAAGAACAGCACTTTATTAATGACCTGAAATGACATCTTAATGATGCTTTGAGGGATTTTTCTTGTTAAATTGTTTTCGGTTTTGAAAAAATTGGTAACAGAATCTCATGTGCTTTCTGGGAAAGTTGCAGACATTTCACAGTGTTCTAAAGAAAGTTTCAAAGGAAACTTTTTTTGTTGGTGTAAATAACACGATGGAGTCAGAGGCACCTTTCTTTTCATTCTCTCTTTACTAGGGAGGAATAGCTGCTAGCTACAGAGGCGGGAAGTGAAATAAAGCTGTCAGCCCTGAGACTTCTTGTACTAATGGTACATGTAGGGGTAATTGACTTTCTAGCATCAATACCTAGCATTAAGGTTAATTACTTCTTTGAATCAGGAACCAAGACTGGCCAGTATAAGAACTGGAGAACAGTACGGAGGTTCCTTAAAAAACTACAAATAGAACTACCATATGACCCAGCAATCCCACTACTGGGCATATACCCTGAGAAAACCGAAATTCAAAAAGAGTCATGTACCAAAATGTTCATCGCAGCTCTATTTACAATAGCCCGAAGATGGAAACAACCTAAGTGCCCATCATCGGATGAATGGATAAAGAAGATGTGGCACATATATACAATGGAATATTACTCAGCCATAAAAAGAAACGAAATTGAGCTATTTGTAATGAGGTGGATAGACCTAGAGTCTGTCATACACAGTGAAGTAAGTCAGAAAGAAAAAGACAAATACCGTATGCTAACACATATATATGGAATTTAAGAAAAAAAAATGTCATGAAGAACCTAGGGGTAAGGCAGGAATAAAGACGCAGACCTCCTAGAGAACGGACTTGAGGTTATGGGGAGGGGGAAGGGTGAGCTGTGACGGGGCATATGGACATATATACACTAACAAACGTAGTAAGGTAGATAGCTAGTGGGAAGCAGCCGCATGGCACAGGGATATTGGCTCGGTGCTTTGTGACAGCCTGGAGGGGTGGGATAGGGAGGGTGGGAGGGAGGGAGACGCAAGAGGGAAGACATATGGGAACATATGTATATGTATAACTGATTCACTTTGTTATAAAGCAGAAACTAACACACCATTGTAAAGCAATTATACCCCAATAAAGATGTTAAAAAAAAAAAAATCCTGCCATGTTTAGAAGCTGTTAACACATAGAAATTTCTTTGCTCTGACTCAGAGGGTGTTCATATTTTGCATCCATATCTGGGAAATACGATAAGTCCCAAACACAGGAACACAGAATTTAACATTTACTGGGGTTGCTGCTATAGAACATTGGAAGAGGTTTTCTCTCTTCCACATTTCCACATTCCTAGCCTTAACGGTGCTCTCCGTTGACTTGATTTCTGATGATGGAGTTTCATCTCTTAGGGCACTCCGCCTCACCGACCATTTTTCCGGGACCCAGGAGAAAATTTTAAAAAGTAATATGTTGTTCCCAAATTTTGGGAACCCACCCTCTCCGTTTATAGTCTTCAGATACCCTTCTCTGCTCCAGGAATCCCTCTGGCTTTGCTTGGTCTACTACCAGCACATTGGGAAAGAGAATCTTAGTTTCATTATTATTCCTTCTCCAAATAAATCCACGTCCCTTTCACCCAAATACCTACCTTTGTTTGTTGCCAGGGAGCAAAGCGTTGTTTGTGATGGCTCACAGTATGTGTGTTGAAAGGGAAGGGAACAGGGTATCTTATGAAGAAACCAAAATAGAAAGCGGGGCAGGTAGTCCAACTTGGTCATTGATCCCAAAGGACAAGGATGAGAAGGGAAATGCAGCTGAGAAATAAAAGACAGAGTCCAAAGTCAAGAGTGGAAGGCAGAGCTTGGAGAGGTCGTCTGGATGTAGGAACACTTTACAGATTTTATAAGTTGCCTGGACCCTGGCATACAGGCAAGAAGTTCTCAAGGGCACTCATCTGGCTCAAGGTGGGGAGGTCAGAGTAGGATGATGAGGTCAGTACAGGTCCATATGTTGCCACAGGTTGACTATAAAGATAGAATTTGCCGGGGAATAGGGTGAGGAATACTTTTCTTCTCTCCCATCGATATCAGGCAATTTCCGAGTCTCTGGTTACTGTCTGTTTCGAACTATTTTTGCTTGGATATCAAAGGAGTCCAGTTTTCCACCCTTGAGACTTACAGTTTACTGCTCACACCACAGTGAGAGGGTCCCTTTCAAAACATGTGCTAGCTTGAGTTAGGGCTCAAACTCTCCTGTGACTCTCCACCCCTCCCCTCTCCAAGCCCAAGTCTAAGCCCTTATAGCCACCCCTCCTCCTGCACCGTCCCTGACCGTGGCTCCTGCTTCTCTCCATTGCTCCGTCCATTGCAGCCCCCCAGCTGTGTCTTTTGTTCCTTGCATATGCCCGGCATGGTCCCATGACAACATCCTTCCCCCACTCTTGCTTCTCCTGCCTGGAAGAGTCCTGCTTGCGGTTAATTTCCTCACCATCTTCAAGTCTTGGCCCAGATCTCACTTGGTGCTCTAACCACTCTATTTAAAAGGGCGATTCTCTCTCTCTTTGCTCTTCATTCTCAATCCCCCTTTCTCTGCCTCCTGTTTTCTCTTTATACTTATCACCACCTAAGGTATCCTCTACTTATGATGCTTATTTAATTGATTGCCTGAAATAATTTAAAAATGATGGCAGTCAAGACATGGAAGCAACCTAAATGTCCACTGACAGAGGACTGGATAAAGGGAGTGTGGTACGTACATACAATGGTATATTACTCAGCCGTAACAAGAATGAAATAATGCCATCTGCAGCAACATGAATGGACCTAGAGATTATCATACTAAGTGAAGTAACTCAGAGAAAGACAAATACCATTTGATATCACTTATATGTGGAACCTAAAATATGACACAGGGACTTCCCTGGTGGTCCAGTGGTAGAGAATCCGCCTTCCAATGCAGGGGACACAGGTTCGATCCCTGGTCTGGGAACTAAGATCCCATATGCCACGGAGTAACTAAGCCCGCACGCCGCACCTACTGAGCCTGCACGCCACAACTAGAGAGAAGCCCGTGCGCCGCAATGAAGAGCCCGTGTGTCACAACTAAGACCTGACACGGCTAAAAATAAAAATAAATAAATAAAATTTAAAAATAATAAGTAAAATAAAATATGCTTTAAAATATGACACAAATGAACTTATCTATGAAACAGAAACAGACCCACAGACATAGAGAACAGACTGTAGTTGCCAAGGGGGAGGTGGGAGGGAGAGGGATGGACTGGGAGTTTGGGGTCGGTAGATGCAAACTATTACATTTAGAATGGAGAACAAGGTCCTACTATATAACACAGGGAACTACGTCCAATCTCCTGGGATAAACCATAATGGGAAAGAATCTTTAAAAATAATGTACATATGTGTCTAACTGAGTCACTTTGCTGTACAGCAGAAATTAGCACAACATTGTAAACCAACTATACTTCAATAAAAATAATTTAGAAAATGGTGGCAATAATTATTGTTCCATTGGAAGGAATACTTTTAGGTGATGGGATAACTTATCTTGAAGTTTATGTACATTCTGGGAATTTTTTTTTTGCGGTACGCGGGCCTCTCACTGTTGTGGCCTCTCCCGTTGCGGAGCACAGGCCCCGGACGCGCAGGCTCAGCGGCCATGGCTCACGGGCCCAGCCGCTCCGCAGCATGTGGGATCCTCCCGGACCGGGCCACGAACCCGCGTCCCCTGCATCGGCAGGCGGACTCCCAACCCCTGCGCCGCCAGGGCAGCCCCAATATTGCTTAGTTTTAAAATCTCTATTTCTTGTCTTTGAAGAGAAAGAGGGGTAAAGTGCATATTTATGGCAAACAGCCTCCCCAGTAACTAATGCAATATTAATTGAATATTAAAAATCTCTAGCCAGTGCAGACCCTGCTACCTTGGACAGTTCTGTATCAGGAAAACTTTATGCTGCTAACTGATACATGCATCACATTTTTTTTTTCTTCACCTCAGGGAAGCATAAGCACAATCCTTACTTATTTTCTACTGCTATTGAAATCTAATACAGGGGTCTTCCCCGGCAGTCCGGTGGTTTCGACTCCACGCCTCCACTGCAGGGGGCACAGGTTCGACCCCTGGTCAGGGATCTAAGATCCCACGTGCCACGCAGTGCAGCCAAAATAAACAAATAAATTAATTAATTAAAAAAAAATAAAATCGTAAACAAGTGAGGTCATTAAATTGAACACATGCAAAAACAACTCGTGAATGCATCTCATTTCTTTATAACCTAATGAGTTTCCCCGTGTATTAATGTGTAATACACAGGTAACTTACCAGAAGGCCGACTCTGGGAGACCCGTCACTGTCATCTTAAATTTTTTTCATTCCTTTGTAATGTTTAATGATGTATACAAAAGGGGAGAAATAAACTACACAAATAAACCATTCATTTGTAGTTTCTTCCTTAGAAATGAAAGGGGGTGTCCTCATGTTTATTCCAATAACTGATGTCAACTCTTCCATCACAGAACGATTTGTTGTGACCTAAATTGGGTTGTTAACAAACAAATGCATTATGTTAACTGTAGAAGAAATACACAAGAAAACCACATTTTGTTTCTTTCCATTTTCATATAGAAGCATTTACATATTTCTATCAGCTTTTTAAAAATATGGTGAGATTCATAAAAAGGAATGAGATGGTGACATTTGCAGAGATGTGGATGGACCTAGAGATAGTCATACACAGTGAAGTAAGTCAGAAAGAAAAACAAATATCATATAATATTGCTTACATGTGGAATCTAGAAAAATGGTACAGATGAACTTATTTGCAAAGCAGAAATAGAGTCACAGATGTAGAGAACAAACTTATCGTTACCAAGGGGGGAAGGAGAGGTGGGACAAATTGGGAGCTTGGGACTGACATATATCCACTACTATATATAAAATAGATAACTAACGAGAACCTACTGTATAGCACAGGGAACTCTACTCAGTGCTCAGTGCTTCCCTAAATGGGAAGGAAATCCACAAAAGAGGGAATATATGTATACATATAACTGATTCACTTTGCTGTATAGCAGAAAGTAACACAACATTGTAAAGTAACTATACTCCAATAAAAAATTAATTTTAAATGTTTAAAAAATTTTTTAAAATATGATGTGTTAGATAGATAGATAGATGAGGCTGGAGGAATAAACCACTCTCACAGTTCAGGCAAGAGATGCTAATGTCTTGGACAAGTGCTGGTGGCAGAGCTGAAGAGAAGTACGGAGATTTGAGCTTAGAATTAACAGGGCTGGATGAGAGACGGGATGTGATGGGTGAAGCAGAGGAAGTGATCTCTGATAATTCCCCAGTTAAGTGCATGGCTTTGGCATTCACTGAGATAGAGAAAAAAATTTTAAAGACTCAGTCACATTTAGAGAAAAACACCCACATTCAGTTTGGAACATAGTGGTTTGAATTGCTTATGGGGCATCAAAGTAAACAGTCAGCTACTTGGGACTACAGTAGAACAAACCTCGTCCGCCACCCGTGTTTGCAAATAAAGTTTTATTGGAACCAGTCACGCACATTGCTTTATGACTGCTTTCACATTACAACAGCAGAGCTGAGTATTTGCAACAGAGACCGTCTGGCCCCCAGAGCCTAGAATATTTGCTATCTGGTCCTTTACAGGAAAAGTCTGCTGGTCGACAAGTTGAAGCAGGGTTCTTGGAGTTACCAGCATGTAAACTGTAGTTAAATTTATGTAAATGGATGACACTGTGTAGAGGAAGTTCATAGGGTGGAGAAGTGTGCGTTGGATAGAACCTTGTGGAACTACAGACTGAAAGGTGGGAGTGTAATGATGGATAAGATTGCAAGAAGGCTGAGAAGGAACGGCTGGAAAAGTGAAAGAGAGCCAGGCGAATGCTGCTATTTAGTTAAAAGATCAAGTAAGACAAGGAAGGAAAATTGTTGATTGACATGAGAGCTGTTACTGACCTCAGAAAAATTCATTTTGGTGGTGTGGTGGGAATAGAAATTATAATGAGTTGAGTCGAGCCTTAAGTGAAGACAATCCTTCCAAGAAGTGGAGATGTTACAGGAAAGGAGAGTATTTGCTTGAGGAGGAAACATGGATGAGAGAAGGTTTTGGTAATAAGGGAAGAAACTGATCATTTTAAATACTGAAGAGAAGTATCTAGTTGAAAGGGGGAAGTTGAAGAAAGATGACACAGAAGGGAAAATCCGTTGTGCAACTTTCCTGATAGTGTTAAAGGGATAATGTTTCCAGCCTTTGAACTGAGGAAAAGGGTGGGTGTAGAGAGGAGTACGGCCATAGTTTGTCAGGGTTTGTGTTGGGAAGTTGGGGAGTGTTCCCATCCTACAGGTTCTATTTCCTCTGAGAATGAGAGGCAAAGCATCATCTCCTAAGAGTGTAGGGGTAGAGGGTGGAAGAGGAGGGAGAGACTACAAGTGAGGGAAAGGATACAGAAGATTTAAAATAGGCAGTTACTTCTATAATTGCAGCATTAATTGTGGTTTGAAAAGTCACAAACCCTCTTTGCCAGTATGTTGTCAAGGAACAAAAAATTTCATCACGCATAGCCCAGCAATGTTCTTTAAAGAGGAAGAAAAACATTCCCATCATTATGCACTGGAATCAATTAATGGAATTAAAACACTAACTTTGGCTCTGAAGTGAAACATCCAAATGTCTGCTCCGAATCCACGGTTACACAATCTAGAGCATTTCTAAGGCACCCTGCAGAGCTGGAAGAAAGAAGAATATTATTAAGTGCGTGCCACGGTAGTGAGACTCATTCTGTAACAAAAACTTACCATTAAGTTCAGGAGCAAAAAGTGTATTACTTCCTTTCTTGATTTTATTAATTTTTCTATCAGTCATTCCCAATGGGGGATTTGATGAAGTAGCAAAAAAGATTGGAATCAATTCTCATGTAGTTACCTGAGTATTCAAAGTGTTCTCTCATAACTGGGATTCTATGTCCCCAGCTAAACTTCAGCCAATATGAGTGAGTATCATTAAACACAATTCCCACCATTTCCGAGTAGTTTTTTGCAAGTACTATGTCCATGGTTTCTTCATCAGGAGTCCCAACGATTGTTCTTCCTGCCATGTGTAAAAAAATATAATTAATCATATAAACTTATTACTAGAGGACACAAAACCAAGTTGCAACTGTTTAGGGTTCCCATAAAATTATTGGTGTTATATACTACCCCAAAGAGGTGCCTCTAAGTTAAGGGCTGAAAGTCTTTCCTATTGTTTTAAGTTCAGTGTGAATACGTGAGAAGATGTGAGTGATACACCATTGACCCTCAACAGTGGAGGTTTCAACTGCACGGGTCTCCTTACATATGCATTTTTTCCAAAAGTAACTGCATTACTACACTACCCAGGAACCGGTTGAATCTGAGGAGGCAGAAAGGTGGGTGGAGGAACCTCAGATGCTGAGGAAACACAGATACAGGGGGCCGACTATAAATTGCTTGGATTTTCGACTTCCTGGAGGGTGGGCTCCCCTAAACCCCCTGTTGTTCAAGGGTCAACTGTATTGTTTTTAAAAAAACAACTGGCAGCATATTTTTTAGTGTAATCGTAATCCCCATTTAAGTAAATAAAAACTGAGTTTGTGTGCCTATGTGCATAGAGTAATATACGTCTATATATGTGACCATGTGTATGCTTGTGTGTCTACTATCCAGAAAAGATACACACAAATTTATAGGGAAGGAAATGGTGGCTAGGATGAGGGCAAAAGCTCTCATTGTTTGCTTCATACAAGTTTATATTGCTTAACCTTTTTAGGCTGGCTATTACTTTGGTAATTAAAATAATTTTAAAATTAGAAAAAGTATTTTAAATAACCAATAAAAATACTTGAGAATTTGGTGGGTTTTTTCCCTGCCAAGATTAGAAACTGATTTCTCTCATGTGAAAATAGTATGCCAGTAGAAATAAATTGCATGCAAAGAACCAGAGTACAAAAATCAGAAGTAAAGTTAGAACCCACAGAGAGTTTTTGGAGTCAAGGACACTAACTTAAGAATTAAGCTCACACAACATTTATAATGAATGAGTTTACAATCTGCAGAAGCAATCCGCCCAACAGGTGGTTAATAAGTCCGCTAATACTTTACGAAGTCCAATTTATGGCCTCCTTTTAGTACTTTTTTATATTTGCATGTTTTACGTCCTAACACTTTTATCCCTTTTAGCACAGTGTTTAAATCCCATGCAGGCTGATGTCTACGTGAAGAAGAAACAGATACTCATTTTCATAGGGCGGCTGCATCTTTCAAAACTACTCAGCCTTCCCAACATAGAGTAAAAGGCCGTGGAACTTTTATGAGGCCAATGCAAATTTCACTGATTTTTCTCTAGAGGTTATACAAATCCTGTCAAGGTCAGAACAGCAAGAGTTAGAAGGATACAGACCGAGACGGTGAAAGAGGCGCTGTGACCGGGCTGGCCTGGTAGCTGGCATTGGGTGTTTCTATAAGAAAAGGAGAGAGTCCGATGAGCCCTGAGACTGGGGGCTGGAAGCAGCAGCCGGCTTGCTGCGTGCAGCAGAGACTAGTCCCCGAGGCTCGTGTAAATGCTTCCGGAGTTACAAAGAGATGAGGTCAGGGACCACACGGAGAATGCACGGAGCGCCAGGTCTGGGCAGAATCCACATTGGGCAGGAGAGCCCGTGCCCAGCGTGGGTAAGCGAGGCGTGCTGAAGTCAGGGTTCCAGAAGCTGCAATGAAGAAAAAAAGAACGGGGCAAAGTGGCCAGGGGTAAAGTGTGCAGTCATCCAGCATAGGGTCCAACCTTGTTTTCCTGCTCCAACCGTACTTTTCGGGGCATGCAGCATACGCACAATAATAATGACTCACAACACCACAGATTTCCAGGACGAGAGGGTGGAAGGTGTGGATGCTCTTTAAAAAGCCCCCCGTTAAATCTATTTCCCTTCGAGAGGCGCCCTTACCTGTAGGTCCACAGCAACCCCTCCACCACGTATGAAATGAGGATCCTGCGCCAGTTGAAAACCACTAACCCACAGGCTGGGTAAATAAACTCAATTTGCAAAACAAACTTCAGTTTAAACATGAATACGTTGCATGATAGTGAAACGCGGGTCACTGAACAACACGCCTTTCATAAACGAAGCCAAAGCCATCTTATCCATTAGCCTCCGTGTAGGCCACCACCACCAGATCAAAGGCATTAAACTTATCCACGCATCCCAGGACTTGAAGAGGCTGTGCATGAAAATGAGTAGCTTTGAAGAGCACCGAAAAGAAGCACAAAGAGAGCCCCAGAAGCAGCGCTGTGGTCCACTCCTCCAGCACACGAAAGAAGAAAAATGAGCCAGGTTATCATGTGGTCCAGAGCAGAGAGAAACAGTCAAACACATTTTAAGACAGAAAGTATTGTCGCTGAGCGTGGCGTCATTTCACCCTCCAACTTTCTTCCTTTCCCAGTTACTGTCTATCCTTTAAAGAAAACACCATTTCAAAAAACATACAACTTTGAGATAATATCAAAAATGTCTATTGATCTTAATCTAGAAATACAGCTCCCCTAATAGTAGAACCACTGCTGATTGTATGCCCTCATATTGATGTAATATAATTACATAGCATCCCATAGGAGATATTCTTGTCCAAAGGGTTTAACCTGAAGCCAAAATCCAATTTTTTGATCTAAATTCTGTTTGCAAGAAATGTAGGTGGTTGTAAATCAACTATACTTCAATTTAAAAAATTGCTTTAATAAAAAATAAATAAAAAAGAAACGTAGATGGGAAAGGAATGAGTTAAATCACAGAATGCAGAAGCCATCAGGTAAATACAGAACGTGGGTATTCAACAAGAGAACAGCTTGGGTCTGGTTGGTGCCTCGCTTGAACAAACCAACTTTAAGAGACGTTTGGGGGCAATTTTAGGAAACTGAATTTGGACACGGAATTCGATGATGCTATGCAATTACTGCTAACTTTATAAAGTGTACTAGCGGTCATGAAGGAGAATATGCCCTTAATTTTCATAGATGCCAGCTGAAGGCTTTAGCAGTCCAGTGTCATATAGTTTAAGAGGGGAGTTGAGGGGAGATGGGGAGAGGAAGCCAACATGGCAGGATGTTAGCAGGTGGGTGAACAGGATAGGATGTGAGTTCATTGGACTAGGATTTCTGCATTTTGAGATTTTAAACATTATTAATAAGTTTTTTTAAAGGTTACGTTGGGTGATCCCTGTAAGTGTACCCTTTATCAACACAGCCACTAAAATATTAGAAGTGAATTGCTTTAGGAGCTAAGGATGGCGTGAACTCTGCTAGCTCCCATCCAAATGTTATTGGCAACCTAAATGGGAAAAGGATTTGAAAAAGAATAAATATATGTCTACGTATAACTGAATCACTTTGCTGTACACTTGAAACTGACACAACATTGTAAATCAACTATACTTCAGTATAAAATTTAAAAAAAATTTTTTTTAAATAAAAAAATTTTTTTAATAGAAAAAAGAAATGTTATTGGCTCTTTTTCAACAGAACACAGCCTCTTTGTGGCCAAGGTGGCCCCAGATAGACCTCATGGGAACATACAGCAAACCTCTTTGTGCTGATGTGCACGTCCTTATACTAGAAACTAAAGAGAGCACAGAGATGCTGACAGTCAGTGATCTGGATCCTGAAACCACTCTTATGTGTGTAAAAGTATAGTCTTCAAAACAGATTCCCCCCAAAGTTCTCTACTGTTGCTCATAATTTTTTCCCCCAGCCCCACCAATTAACAGAATCTTATGAAAACGTCCCCAGTCGAGTGCTATGATTCAACCATTAAAATCTATTTCATTTTGCCTGGCTTTTTTAAATTTCTTTTTTTCCTACTACTGAAGTTTGCCCAGGGTAAGTCTGAATCACTCCACAGATTCAAGTGGATTACTTATTTGGAGAATGGCTAGCTCTATTCAATAAAATGTTACTTACTTTGTTTTTCAGGAACTGACATATGAGCCCATTAGTTAATTTTACCTTTTGACATAAATATTATCCTATTCTGCAACATTTGCAAAATATTATGTTTACAACCCCAAATCAACTAGCCCATAGAATGCGTGAACATCAAAAAGCAATAAAAATGGCATACTATGAAATGATGGATTTTCATTCACTAAATATGGTAAAATATATATTGTGAACCATACCAATAAGCTCTCTTTTTTCATTCTCCATTTTTTAAGAAAATTCTTAGACAGAAGGGCCTGAGTTTGTTGACACACGTGCCTCTCTTTTTTAATCATTTTGTCCTGTTCATCAAGAGAAGAGACAGTAAATATCACACAGCAACAACCGGGCAAGAAAAAGAGCAAAAACTAAAAATAAAAAATAAATCCAGTTACCCAAAATAGCTTCTGAACACTTTGAAAACATACTCCCGGATGCCCTCGATGAATGCCTTATTTGACATTACAGTAACACACATTCACTAGTTTTTAAAGAGTATAAAATATTAATGAATGTAAAATATCCTGCCTGTGGGCCTTTCTCTCCAGGCTTTGGTTATGAGCTAGATGAGGGCTAGGGTGTGTCTTGTCTCAAAAGTAAAGTTTTCTGCCACATCTTGACATTACAACAACCTAGAGTAAATAACTAACACAACATCGTAAAGCAGCTATACTCCAGTAAAAATTTCTAAATAAATAAATAAATAAAGTAAATCAGAGAATAAGATGTTAGTAATGTTTAGAATCCAAAACAGACTTTGCCCTTGACTTAGTTTTTTTTAAAAAAGTTATAACAGAAGTAAAGGAAAGCTGAATCACTTTACAGTCATCCTTAGAATCCCAAAGAACTCATTTCTCCTCTTTAAACTCATGGGTCTCCCTTTAAGAAGTAAGTATGTCAGATACATACAGATGAAAACCAGAAACATTGGTTAGCTAGTATGATTGGAGTATACGATACGCGTAGAATCATGATGGGTAACAGGGAATCCTTCTGTGTTTTCAATTTAAAATTCCGGAGATGATCATTTGGTATCACAGCTCTGGTGACTTAAACGCATTCGAATAAATGTTGATGTTATATGCAAATTACAATGTTTAGAGAACTTGCTGGATTTCCTTTTTTTTTTTTTTGATAAAAAGCTAAAGCTACCAAATACCAAAATCACCTCTAAATTCTAACGTGAGAAAGTGTCTAAGGAAAAACACCCATCTTCATGAAAAAGAACCCACAGGGAGAAGCAACTCGTCCTAACGCAAACCCATTCCCAAGAAGTTAAACTCTGCAAATTCTCAGACGGCCAACCTGAGAAGTGTAAATCTGGCACTCAACAATGTTAAGTATATTTACACACACTTCTGAGTCTATCTTCCATTTTACTCTCATGCTAAAATACGATTTTACTGAGTTTAAAAAATTAAATCACTCATTAGGTCTACAATATAAAATACAGAATAATTGAGAAGTATCAGAACAATCTGATAATTTAACAACATCAGTCAAGATGCTTGGCACTGGCTATGTCCTTTGCGCCTTAATTACCTTATACAGAGTAAAAGGTAAAAACAAGTTTGACTTACTGTCAGGAAAATCGGAGTGAGGACCTGAGAAGCACCTTTGATTCACTGGTTTCTTTTTGTGCAGAAGAACAGTTAAGAATCCTTCAAGGACTTTTTCACAAATGCTTGCCTCTTTTAAAGCTGTTTGCATTCAGTTTGGCTTCTGAAAACAGGCCATGGTCTGTGTGTAACAAGCCTGCCAAACGCATTCTTTACTTGGTAAGTTGTTTTCTTCCCAGGTCTTTCTTCTAGTCCAATTGTGCCACAGGAAGGGTGCAGCTGTGGCTTGGTCCCTAAGTGTGTGTCACGTGGCATTTGTTTATTACTCTACCTTTCTGGCATATGCAAAAAAGTGATCAGATTCAAAAAGGGAGAAACAAAACCCCCAGTTCTGAGTAAGTCTGTATTAACTTTGAATGATTAAAAATTCAACAGCCACGACAAGAAAGAGCAGGTTCAAAGGAAAGGACGTTGAACAGAGAAAGAAAGTGAGGATCTCAGAAATCACAGTAATTTACATGAGAAAACTTTACCGAAGACTTCACTGCACTTCAGTGAAGTGGTTCTTTGTATTGGCTGATTCCTATGTGCTAGAAGGTATGCTAAGGGTTTAAAATGAATTATTTTATTTACCCTCAAAGCAAAGCTGTGAAGTTGGTACTATATTTGTACACAGTTCACAGATTCGAAATGCAAGACTGAAAGTCGAAGTAATTTGCAGATGCTCAAATAGAGGCAGAGCCAATACGTGAGTCCAGAGCAGTGTCTGGACTCCAAACCCACTCACGCTTAACTACCACTGTGAAAATTATGCTAATAAAAACGATATCTAACATTCATTTAAATAGCTTAAGAGTTTAGACTAGATGGGCAGAATATTTTTTTTTTAGCTACAAATGCTGGACGTTCTCAGAATTTAAATAACCCCTGTTTATCAACCCTGAAAATCTGCTTACACGATTTTAACTGTAATCTATACATTTCTTGGGATGTGTACACAAGTTAATAACCACTCATGAACGTGAAGGAGAGAGGGTGAAGCACTCAGAGACTATTCAGGTGATCGTCATTTTCATTAAGAATATGGAGATAGGGCTTCCCTGGTGGCTCAGTGGTTGAGAGTCCGCCTGCCGATGCAGGGGACACGGGTTCGTGCCCCGGTCTGGGAAGATCCCACATGCCGCGGAGCGGCTGGGCCCGTGAGCCATGGCCGCTGAGCCTGCTTATCCGGAGCCTGTGCTGCGCAACGGGAGAGACCACAACAGTGAGAGGCCCGCGTACCGCAAAAAAAAAAAAAAAAAAAAAGAATATGGAAATAAATGTTTTCTTTGACTTTAATTGCACTGCCTCCCTGTTGCGAGTCACATTTCTCTTCTTGTTTTCCCACTCGTTGCTTGAAGTAAAAGTCCATGAACAGGAAAACACCAAATATTTAACCTAGCTCCAATCCCAGACATTATTGACAACATTTATTTTAATGGGTGGAAAAAACAACTAAAATGATATCGTAATACACACACACTTTCTTAGTAACTAAACTGAAAGGCTAATTTTTCTACTTCTGTAACTTTAAGGATTGTAATCTCCAATATGGTGCAGTGAAGCGGTTACAGGGTTAGGAGTCTGAGGCCTACATTCCTAGCTGTCGCTCACCAGCTATGTACCTTGGACAGGTGACAAAAAGTCCACAGGCCTCTCTGTTCCACGTTTATAACAGGAGCCAACCTTTCCTGTTCCAGGCCTCTGTGCATTGATGACGGTGCAGCACTGCTACAGCTCGCAATGCTTACATCCTCCAAACTTGGATTTACGCATGACCATGCTACGTGACGTTAACCCAGCCCCCCTCAGTACATGTCTCAGATATCTAATTTTTTTATATTTCTTTTTTTAGTTGAAGTATAGTTGATTTACAATATTGTGTCAGTTTCAGATGTACAGCAAAGTGATTCCATTTTATATATATATTTTTTTCTGATTCTTTTCCATTATAGGTTATTACAAGATATTGAATATAGTTCCCTGTGCTCTACAGTAAATTCTTGTTGCTTATCTAGTTTACAAATAGTAATGTGTAACTGTTAATCCCGTACTGCTGGGAGTTCCCTCGCGGCCCAGTGGCTGGGACTTGGTACTTTCACTGCCGAGGGCCTGGGTTCCATCCTGGTTGGGGAACTAAGAGCCCACAAACCACTCATCCAAACAAACAAACCAACAGCTCATACTCCTAATTTATCCCTCTCCCCCCGCCTTCTCCCTTCGGTAATCATAAGTTTGTTTTCTACGCCTGTGAGTCTGTTTCTGTTTTGTATATAGATTCATTTGTGTTAATTTTTAGATTCCACATGTAGGTGACATCATATAACATTTGTCTTTCTCTGACTTACTGCTCTAAGTATATATTCTCTAGGTCCACCCATGTTGCTGCAAATGGCAATATTTCATTTTTCTTTACGGCTGAGCAGTATTCCGCCACATGTATGCACACCTTCTTGATCCAGTCCTCTGTCGATGGACACTTAGGCGGCTTCCACGTCTTGGCTACTGCGAACAGGACTGCTCGCCATGAACACTGGGGTGCGCGCATCTTTTCGAATTAGAGTCTTCTCCAGAGGTACGCCCGGGAGTGGCACTGCACGATCACATGGCGGCTCTGTCTTTAGTTTCCAAGGGCCTCCATGCTGGTGTCCACAGCGGCTGCACCCGTCTGCATCCCCACCAACCGTGCAGGAGGCCCCCTTTCCCAGCTCTCTTTTCTCAATCGTCTCCTTAGCCTTCTTCCTCCCTCTGGATCCTGGGCCCGAGGTCTGACCCTTTGCTCCCGGCAGGTGCACCTACCGTCTCCCCTGCAAACCCAAGCCCCCGGGGGAGGGGCAGCTCAGCACCCTCCGTCTTGGCTTCACGGAAACGTCCAGAGACGATCGGCCCATCCGTCCTCCCCCGAGTCAGAGGCCCAATCTCAGCAGAAAGCACTTGATTGCTGAAACGTGCCAGCCAGCCGCTGAGCCTCTGGGGGGGAGTCGTAACCTTTTGCTGGTCGAGGGTCTAGAATATTCGAGAATCACCAGAGCGCAGGGCAGGCACGCACGGGGCGGGGAAGGGGCAAGGGGCGGGGCCTCCGCTGCCAGAGTCTTCCAGGCCTGGGCAGGGGCCTCAGTCGCGTCCTCACGGCCTCAACGACACACCACCCGTTCTGTTCGCTCGCAGGGCCGCACCCTTGGGAGTCCCGCCGGGTGGGGCCCGCGGGCAGAAGGCACCCTCTAGGGTGGGGGAGGGGCGGGGCGGCTCGCGGGTCAACCAGAGGTCACGTCCTCCCCGTGACCTTCCCCGCCCACACCCTAGCGGCTGTTGGCCCTCACAGCTGACTTTTAAGAGAATTCACTTCTGTATCACCGTGAATCCCACCCTCCCCGCAACGTGATGAAACTCGTGTATTTGGGTCACTTTTACATCTTTCAAGAAAAGTCACATGTTTTGCCCTCAAAGTCTTCCGTGTCTTTTGCAAGATGCGTTTCTACGTAGCACAGAGTTTCTGTTACAAACGTGATAGGATCTATTTTTTAACATTTTCTAATTAATTGTTGCTGGCCTGGAGGAGCAGGGTTCATTTTGCACGTTAGTTTTGAGCTCTGCGGAGCTCTGTTTATTCTGATTGGCAAACTTCGGAATTTTCTAAACCAAACGTTAATCTGCGTAGATTGTTTTACGATTTCTGTTTTCTAGCAACTCTCACGATTCTCTGAAGTTGAATTCCTGGGATAAAGCCGATTGTTCCTGATGTAGTCTCACCCTCTGACTCTTTTATAATATCCTGTTTCTCTTCACGGTGCTGTATTAATTGTATCTTTCGTAGTTGGTATTTCCTTCTATAGTCTCCGCTTCCTCCAAATTGCCTTTTTTCCCTCCGTTTGCTCATTAATTTTAAAAGCACACAGCTAAGCTATACTCAGATTTCTGACCTAGAGAAACTGTGAGTTGATTCATGTACATTGTTTTAAGATGCTACATTTGGGGATGATTTGTTATGCAAAAATGGATAAGGAATACACCAGTTACTTCTGTGTAACTCCCCAAAACACTCTAAGCCCTGTAAAGTCAAGACTCTGTATCGTTAGCCTCCGTTTCCCCAGCTCCTAAGCTAGTGTCTGGCCCAATGTAGGAATTGAAGAACAAAAGAAAATGAATTTAATCATTAACAGACTGACCCACTACAAAGAGATAACAGGATTCCTTGCCTGTCTTTTCGAGAGTCCCCGAAAGGTTTACTTTTTGTGGCTCCTTAAAGGGACCAAAGGAGACATTTAACACCGATGGTTTAAAGCCCAGTCTCAAGCGCTTGCTGCACACAGCTCCGGTCCTTGCTAACCTCTGGCTGTCCTGCGGGGACTTCTCTGGCTCGCTCATCACGTGTTCTTTGTTCTGACATTCTGAACCTTGCTGTCTCCTATTTCCCAAATGAACTAGCACAAGGATGACCCTTCTGCTCCGTGGAGTTGAGGCTCCGGCTTCCCAGGCTGACTTGCTGGCTCCAGCTTGGGCTCTTCTTGGGCCACGGCTTGCGCTGCCTCCATCCACCCCTTTCTGGATGGGGACGGGGCCCCTGCAGCACAGCCCTCTGCTGCCATCTGGTGGCCAGAGGCTTCCCATTTTGCCGTGTCTTCACGAGGCACTTGCAGCCTGTACTGTGTTGCGTTCACATCTGGCAGGATTGCAAACTGTGCGTCTAACCATCTCTGCGGTGGTTGTCGGGGGTGGGGGGTGGGGGGGAGACTGGACCTTAATTATGAAGTCTGAGATAAAACGTTTTTGAATAAAAAGCTCCCTGGCATTGCCACATTTCCAGTGTGAGATTCATTCTCCTCCAGCTTTGAATTTAAACTGTAAGCTGTTATTCTAATTTCTTTTGACTTTCAATTACACTAAAATGACCGAGAAACTTGCAGTGGCTTTTTAATACAATTCAGTCCTCAATTTTATTTGCTCAGTAGTCTGCTGGATAGGCCTTGTATCTCCTACTGCACGAGAATATCCAGGAAGCCCAAGACAAGATCCTGGGGTTTGCATCTTGCAGTAACAATATATGTGTTGATTTAAATGACTGTAAGTCAAATAGAGCCAGTAGGACTTTTTTAAGGTTCTTACCTTGAACTTCAAGATGTAAGCAAAGATATACAGACGTGTGGCTCTGTATAGACAGTTATGTTTTCTCGGGCACACATTTCTAATATTCATAATGAAGCCTTCTAAATAGTGATCCCCGCCCCCAAACGAACAGTCCCCAATTGGGAACCTCATTAAGAAATGGCTTAAGAGGAGCAGAAAAATAACTTGACATGTAAGAAGAAGATAGGTCACAAAATAACCAAAAGATAATCCAAGATGAACTCAAAACAGCACTAAGAGAAGCCTTCCAATATGTACACAAAGACCTTCAGAATAAGTTTGCAGACGGATTCTATCGAACTCTGATACAACATCTATACTTTAAAAATCAGAATTTAAAAGATGTGTCTTCTACCTCAATCCGAGTGGACCAGAACCAGGAACCCACCGCCCTTGAGCAGAATATGGAACACTACCTGTGTGTGCAAAAACCACAGAAATGTGTTAAAGATAACTTCTCCGCGGAAACCTTTGGGTAAATGAATCTATTTTCAACTCAAATCTATGCATTAAATCGGTGTTCTCAAAGAGGGATATTTTCGCCCGAGGGGACATCTGACAAAGCAGGTTATGCCAACTCCCAAGTGTGTCTATTCTGATCATAAATTCAGGGACTGCAGACAGAAAGCCCAGAATATTGCAGACATGAGAACACTGGGTCTCAAATGTGTTCTCAGAATTGCCTTTCTCTGGATGGGATCCTTGACTTCCGGCATTGTACCTGAACGTTATCCATTTTACTACTGCTAAGACATTCTGCACTTTTTACGCCACTGTGATTCTCAGCTTAGGAGCCGGTGCCGAAGCCAACACTGCTTCAGATGTTCATTTCCTTTACCTACTGGACCTCTCCACTCAGACGTCTAACGAGCATCTCAAACTTTAAAACTTATTCCCAATCTTTCCCCCACATCCTTAAACCTGAACTTTCATGCTCTTCATCCCATCTGACGTTAATAGAAGATGAAGTCAAAGAGATAATAACTGAGGACAATTCCACCCTTCCAGTAGCTCAGACAAAAGAAAACTTGGGGCCGGTGACTCTCTTTCCCACTGCGCCATCCTAGCTCTACCTTCAAAACGTTGAGAATCCAACCATTTCTCACCACTTCCTGATTCAACTCAACCTCTTGCCTAATCAGATGCAGCTGCCTCCTACCAGGTCTTTCTTTCTCCCCCTTCCCCTCCCCACCACTGCGTCCCTTTTACGTTCAACACAGCAGCTAAGTTGCTCCTGTTCAAATATATCAGATGATGTCCCTCCTTTACTCAAAGCCCTCCCATGGCTTCTGGTCGCACACGAAGTCCACACAATGTCCATCACAGCCCCTGGGGTCTCCCTCTGAGCCCATCTTTTACTAGTGCCCCCAGCTTGATCGGTCCACTCAAGCCTCACAAGGCCTGTTGCTCTCAAACAAGCCACACACTCTGCCTCGGGGCCTTGGCACTTGCCGTCCCTCTGTCTACACTGCTCACTCCCCAGCTCGCTGTCTCAGTGTGGTGTTACCACCGCTCACCTGCAACATCCACTCCGCTCCAACATTCCTTATCTTCTTTTCTCAGCATCTAATGCATTATATACATACATATTTTTTAGTAGTTTGTCTCATTCTGCTATATTGAAAGTTCAGTGAGGGCAGAGATTTTTTATTTCAGCTACGTATCCCCAGTGTTTAAGTGCTGATTCAAAAGAGGCATGCAATAAAATATTTGTGAATACACGAATGATACAGGAAAAGCAATCTTCGTTTAAACCTTAAAGATTTTGGACACCGTCACAGTTCTCAAGGACTACCTAATGCCTTGGTTTGGGGAAGGTAAATTCTGAAGCATGCATACTTAGTGGTTACAACCACCCTTTTAAAGTTGTATTTCTTTAACCAGCCAAATAAAAGCTAGACTTGCATATATTTGAAGACCAGAACTTCCACTTTTTAGTTTGTAGGAAGATTTATTCTTTCCTTAAAGAGCAGAAGAGCAAGGATGACTTACTTTTTTAGTCTTTACTTTTTACTTTTAAATTTTGAATCATGTTGTGTATATTGTCTATTCATTAAAAATTAAAGCAGGGACTTCCCTGGTGGCGTAGTGGTTAAGAATCTGTCTGCCAATGCAGGGGACGCAGGTTTGAACCCTGGTCCGGGAAGATCCCACATGCCGCGGAGCAACTAAGCCCGTGCACCACAACTACTGAGCCTGCGCTCTAGAGCCCAGGAGCCACAACTACTGAGCCCACGTGCCACGACTACTGAAGCCCGCGCACCTAGAGCCCGTGCTCTGCAACAAGAGAAGCCACTGCAATGAGAAGCCCGCGCACTGCAACAAAGAGTAGCCCCCGCTCGCCGCAACTACAGAAAGCCTGTGCACAGCAACGGAGACCCAACACAGCCAAAAATAAATAAATTTATAAACAAAAAAAATTAAAGCAAAAATGCCTTTAAAAATTAAGGAATATAGTTGACATTAGAATTAAGGGTTTATCAATTTATAAAGCTGGACCGAGAACACTTTTGATCTCATTCAGTCACAGACTTGATTTCACATACTTTTGACGTGTTTGGATGTAGTCAACGGAAAACAAGTATCAATTACATAATAATTACTTAATAATGTCTACAGTATAATGTGGCCAAAGAAATTATGAGCCAATACATAAACAAGAGAATTAGCATTCAATATCTTTTCCTACAATAAGAATTAGATAATGTGATGCAGAACAATAATGATATCACACTGTTAATAAAATGACTACAGTATTGTGGTTAATGAGACATAGAAGAATTACAGATAAAAGGGAAATAAAATTGCAACCCAAGTGAGGGATTCATTTTGCCAGTCTTCAACTAAGGAGGTTACACTATAGTTACAACACAGAACTTGGAAAATCCTATTACCACGAATTTAGATGCAACCTGACAATAAAACTTAAGTGATATCCTGTCTTAGGAAAAAGCACTGGGTTGCAAAAACCTGAAACTGTTAAGTCACAGCTAGAAGCTCATAAAAAAGCAGTCACCTGAACAGTTGCCAGCTGACTCTTTGAGGGTAGATGCGGGTTTTATGCTTATGTTAGCATTTACTGTAATTACGCCCTTGAGCAGTTCCAGTCTTTACCTGGGCAACCTCACCAGCATCACCCACCTCTTAGTCTCAAGTTATCAAGAGGTGAACTTCGGTGACCTGAGATGGCCCTTTTATTGGCAACTGTTGTGACCCTGGGAAGGTCTGTGTGTAGACATGGGATGAATTGGGAGATTGGGATTGACATATATACACTACCATGTGTAAAACAGATAGCTAGTGGGAACCTGCTGTAGAGCACAGGGGGCTCAGCTTGGTGCTCTGTGATGACCTAGATGGGTGGGAAGGGGGGAGGGGGGAGGGAGGTCCCAGAGGGAGGGGATATATGTATACATATAGCTGATTCATATGGTTGTACAGCAGAAACTAACACAACATTGTAAAGCAATTATATTCCAATAAAAAAAAATTACTTTAAATTACTGATTTTTTTTGGAATTCTGTATTTATGCAAGTGTGGTAGCAAGCTTTCTAATCATGTAGTTTTGAGTATTCTATTTTTAAGGTGCTTAAAATTATTAATTTGCTTAATCTGCTGAATTAGATTTACAAGAGCTGCTTTAGGTACTTGAGAAAAATTGGTTCATTAAATTTAAAATCTTACCTAAGTGTTAAGAGAATCAATTTATTCAAACATTCTAAGGAAAATGATAAATATGTATTAAATATTTGGGAATAATTTAATTTGTTAAATGTAATAAAATGTAAGTAAAAATGATTGCTTTATATTTTCACAAAATAGATTTGAGATAAAAAGATCTAAAGAATATCTAGTTTAAGATTAAAATATGAATATGAATTTAAACACAAGTAACTGTCAATGTTCCCCCTTGAACATTCTTGTAAAAACCCCACAGATACTAAAAATAAATTACTAACAATTCTAGTGCCAGGTTTTTTCTTCATTTTTAATATGAGACACTCATTATTCGTTCATCGACACTAAATAACAAAGAATCCATTTCATACAAAATGAAGGGTTGTCTTAAGTTTTCAGTTCTTAAAGCTTATTACTAATAACATAATCATATTTATTTTTCTTAAATGGCAGCATAATTACTTACATATAACACATTATGAATGAAAAATAAGTAAACTTTTACCTTATAAGAATAGCTGATATAAAAATTATTCACCTGAGAATAGATTCTTTCATTTTATGTAACATGTTCTTTCAGGAAAGAAAATGAAAAATCAATGTTAGGAATATTAAAAATACATGAGGGGTAAGCATTTCTACTGAAAAAAATTAATGTGTATTTATGTTACATAAAAATACAGCATGATTTTTCCTCAAATTCAGAGCACATTTAGAAGAAAATGTTGTGTGACCAACAGAACAATAAAAGCATGACAACACTTACCCTAAATAGAATTGTGCCCCAATAAAATAGTGTTACTACCACTAGCAAAGCATCTGTCATATTATATTAAAGTACATAAGTATCTAACCTCTTTCTACTAGACTGTAAGATCTTACATGGCCAAAGTGGATAGTTATTGTTCTATCCAAAGAACCCATTGCTTGAAACTTGATCACTAAGATGCCTGTTGAATAAAATTACTCTAAAAACATTTTAATGATAAAAATATTGGTTTTAGATAGTTTGGGCCAATTTAAAGGAAAAAAAGGCTTTAAAGAAAACCCACGGCCTTTTACTGAGAACAAACTGGAAGAAAGATTAAGAGCTCACAAAGAGAAACGTAAAGGACGCTCATCATTGTGTTTTTCAGGGCTCATTCCTGACGCTGCAGACAGATGTTTGCATTATTAGTCACGAACCACAGTCGCTCTGTGAAGTCCGGGTGTTCACTTTTAAGATTTGATGGTGGGTGGAAAATATAAGGCAGGTGATGTGGCTTTTTCTAATTTTTCCTAATATATGTATTTATATTCATTTGTACTGGTACAGAAAAAACGTTTTGAGATTATAATTTAAGACATTTTGAACTGTATACTGTCAATAAAGATAAATTTCATATTTGACCTGCTGTGTCCTTTTCTTCCCACCCCACTTACCCTTGTTTTCCTAAGTAGTAGTTAAATTATACTTCTGAATAGAAAAAATTCTCTTACTGTGAAAAAATGGGAACAGAACACTCCTACATTTTAATTTTAATTAAATTAAAATAATTTAATTCATGACCAAAATATATTCACTCTAAGTATGTAAAAACTTTAAAAAAAAGTCCTTTTTAAAAAAAATGCTTACAAGGGCACAATAATAGTGAAGTAACTGAATGAACTTAATAGATAGGAAACGTGATTATGATTGGTCAGCAGAGCTACAAAAACACCCCCCCCCCAAAAAAAAGAAACCCTGGGTATTTACATGAATATCAGACACTAAAAGATATCTCTTTACGGCACTGGTTAGCAATGACTTGCTTAGAAAATACAATGTGCTATTTACTAATTTATCTACAAAGGTAAAGATTTTCTTTCCAAGGTTTCCTACTTGTTTTCATCGTGTAGTACTGTAGTGTAAAAGTTACAACTTTTACTAAAGATGGAAAAGCGAGATTCTCAGGTGAAGAACCAAAAGGTAGGTATCCTGAGGCAAGTGCCCTGATAATAAAAGATTAAACGCACTAGGCCACTGAATCCTACGAGGAGAGGTAACTTCGCTGCAGGCTGTGGAATCCGACCAGAGGCTGTGTAAAACAGCTCATTTAGATTAGTTAGAAGACAGACCTCTGAGACGGCACGTAACGTACCTGCACTGTTAGCAATGTGGCCAAAGCAACAGAGGAAGGTATCAGTCATGTACCTTGTACCGAGGCTGAGAAAGGTACACTATTGTACATCAGCTGCTAGAGCCTAAAAGCACAGCTGTCTTATTACACGGGACGGCGAAAACTTGAGTTTCACCTACGTTAGTTAATAGCTTCATCAAAGGGTTTGGATCTTTGGAGGAGCTCAGTACCAAATCCTTCTGCTGTGGCTGCTGTGTTTTCAGACTCGTCACCCCTAATACATTTGTTTTCACAAAGTTAATAACTTTCACTCATCTGGTTGAAATATCATGTCCACTAGTAGGATTTATATTATATTATATCTATAGTCCACACGTGGGCTCTACAAGGAAATATTTCTAAGACTGTCTTAACCATAATCTTACTTCAACTCTGTCAGAGAGTGAAATTCTGGCTTCTTATTAAAGAGAATTATGTATAGTTTACTTATCCTTAATTTAAGGCCCAAAAGCTTATTTACATTCCACCACATTCCAAAGTGAATCTGAGATGAGTAACTAAATAAATCTACACGGTGATACAGTTAAAACTCTATAAGGGAGAGAGATATTCAAATAATACAGTTTATTTCTAGAATAAAAGATAATGTGTCCTTTGGAAGGAAGATGACAAAAAAATTTCTATCTTCCACGAGGGGTGGAGGTATGGCTTAATTCTTGTAGCTTTATAGATGTCTGTCATTCTAGCCACAAGCAGTCAAAGAATCAGACTATCACATAATAAGATTCTACACATAGTCTTCCACAATAATGGAAACACCTCTGAATTTTACCGTAAGCAAAAGAACTGTGATGAGAGCACCGTACCTGAGTTACTTGCGTCTAAAATCACTAACAGAACGAGGTCTCCTTCCAGTTATTCTGGCTGATGATGCCACCCAGTGAATGTCACTTCCTGCAGACCTCTACGTGCACTGAGACTGTCCAGTGTTCAGGCTTTTAGGATGCCAACTTCCATTCAGTTTCTTTTAGAAATTAAAAAGGAGAAGCAAACTTTTGCTTTATGTCTCTGTTCTATGTGTTATTTATGTATTCGTTTTTTATTTAGATTGGGGTATTACATACTTATGTAACAAGATGGTATAAACTTAAAAGATAACTGTTCAAAATAAGATGATTCTATCACTATTTCTTCAAATCATAAAATCACAAGCACTGTTTCTGAAAAGTGAAAAAGTACATGTTCAACTTCACATACAGACTACAGTGCAGTATACTTCAGATACAAACGTGCAGTTTCAATGCATTATACACAAGTTTTATTTGAAGAAAAGCAAAACACACAACCAACAGCATTTCAATTAACGAAGTCAGGAAAATCCCACGTGCTTTCATGGTTCTCCAATTACCGTTCAAGCAATAAACGTTTAAACCGAAGTTAAAATAAAGTGAAAAAGAAAGAAATGCAGTAAGCAGACTGAGCAACACAAATTCAAAATACTACTCTGTCTTCCTGTGTTCTTTCCCACCAAAGTGTGCTGTTCGAAGTACCACAAGTCTTATCTTCTTCCTCTTGTTCTTTAGTGAGTTCTATAAAAACCTAAATGAAAATAAATTAATGAATACAATATGCTGCTGTGCAATTATCTTACAAAAATTTTAACTAAATCAGCAATAGCATAAGGCAATACCTAATTACATTAACAATTCAAGTATCAAGAGATATACTGCCATTAATATTATTTAAACAGAATAATCTCCACTAATCCCACAAAAAGATGAATGTTACTTTAGAGGATTAATAGATTATTTATTTTTTGATTAATATATTAAAGTAGCATCATAAAAATATTTATAAATATTTAAGCAATGTAATTTCAGATGTGCTAATATGAAATACCACCCATCATGACTCATTTTCTTCCAACTGAAGGAAAAATACTGAGCTATTCAAAATAAGCAGATGGAGAAGCTCAAGTTGTTATTTACAAAGTTTAGGAATATTCTATAGCGACTGGTCTCCGGCTCACAATCTCCTTCCCTGTCCAATATATACCTAAACAATTAGATACTGGACACTTTCTTCTACAGAAGAACTTTTAAAATTTAACTTTATAGTACCTGTTCCAATGTCGCTTGAGAAAAGCTGTATTCTTCAATGGCAAAAGTACGTTTAGCTGTTAAAATATAAAAATAATATTTCACTTATTAATATTTTCAAGTAATAAAATGGCAATAACTACTGAGTGGCTAACAATCTTGTTTTTGTTGTTGTTGTTTTTTTAATCTCTATAATCAACTCATTTCGATTTAAAGCTGCCAATACACGTCACTTTCCTCTATCTGCTTCCTTCCTCTCCCAGCCGCCCAGTTCTCTACGGCCCTAAGCGCAACGTATTTCACGGGACGGACTTGCCTTACTCTCCTTTTCCAAGCAGCCCCTCTTGCCCCTCCTTTCCTCTTCTCCCTCACTCCTCCTGTTTTCACGTGTCTTCCGCTCCTGCTCTGTCTCTCCCATCCCCCAGTCCCAGTCCAGTCCACTCTGGACTTCTTACACTAGGTTCTGGATCTCATGGGTCATGTGTCCACACGCGTTTCTGTACTTATTTTAGGTCCGTTTGCATTCTGGCCCAATATCAAATTTCTGGTTTTCTATTCATTCCTTTAATTCTCCCTAATTACTTCAAATGTTCTCTTTAATCATAAAGAAAACACTAGGAGGGACTTCCCTGGTGGTCCAGTGGTTAGGACTCTGTGCTCTCACTGTGGAGGGCACGGGTTCAATCCCTGGTCGGGGAACTAAGATCCCACAAGCCGCGAGGCGCAGCCAATAAACCTAAAAAAGTATATTTAATGAAGTAACACTTTTTTTTTTCTTTTAAAAAGAAAGCACCAGGAAGTTTCGTAGTTTACAAATGCCGTAAAATAACCTGTACATGAATACGTGCCCCACCCAGGAGACTGCCTCTCTCTGCTGGTGAGGTATCTTTATCCCACCTAACATTTATTTTTTAAATGCCAAGATCCAATAAACTTCTTTAAAGTTTAGATTGAGGAATGCCTACCCTCTTGCACTATGAATTTTCCTCTCCCTTCTCTGCCTGCCACTGGTGTCTTGCTACCATTGCTACCTCTCTGGTCTAATACGAAGTAAGGATTCACGAAATTCAGTGCTCCCACTTCTGGACTGAACTGGTGAGGGCTAATTAAGATGAACTTTCTCAGAGATGCAACGTGAAAAACCGTGGTGATGTCCAGAGTGGAAGGTTTACACTACAATACAGTTAATCTACAAAATCCCTGCTGTGTGAGTATTTACCTACAGCTTAGATTAAATGAGTAAAAGGTCATCTTCTTACTTACCATAGTTTCTACAGTAAACTTGAGTCCCAACTTCTAAACTTTTTAATAAAATTCTTTAATAATTCGAAAGCTACCTCACAATGTTTTTCAAATATTACTTACCTTCTTCCAGCTTAGAAAAAGATTGTGAAAGGGACTGAACATCTTCCTTAGGAATTTTATAAGCCAAAATAGAAGAAAAACTGAAAGCAAAGATAAAATACAGGTAAATTCAAAATAACTACTATGCATTCTGAAGCTTTGAAAGTTCAAAATAAAACTCCAATAACTTATTTTGATACTTATTTAGACAAAAATTATTTGAAATCTTAAAATATTTCCATGCACAATAAAATAACTCTCTCATTACTCCTGGATAAGAACTTTAAAAACTTTAAATACTATTACATGTTGAAAGATCTAACATTAAAAATGAGTCAGCTTCATAAAACTCCATTCATCAAACTACATTAGTCCAATATTGGTTATACTACATTTTTTCATTAATCCTTAATACAATAACCAATTTTTATGATTATTGCTGTACAAAGAAATGTAACTAAATTTTTTAAATCTTTACCTTTCCTGATGGCTTGCATTTGGGAAAATATGCTGAATTTCTCTTTGAAGACGGTCTACTTCTAGGTTTTCTATCCAGTCCTTTAATTTGATTTCCAAAAAGTATCCTTTTCCAAATTTACTCTTTAGATGTTGGACTGTCCCAATACATCTGTAGTAATTTTTAAAAGGAAGTACAGATATAAGATAACCTGACAGTTTTGAAGATAATTTCTCACTTAAGAATGATTTAAATAAAATTCCCACATTAGAATACTTGTCAATTTATATAAAAGGTGAAAATATAAGAGATAATACAGAGTTTTCATATACCCCTCCCCCAACTTCAGTTTCCCTAATACTGTCATCTTGTATTACCGTGACACATTTGTCAAAATTAAGAAACCAACGCTGGTATATTATTACTGAGTTTACTGCCTTTACTTGGACTTCACCGGTTTCTCCACTAATGTCCTCCCTTCTGCCCCAGAGTCCACCCAGGATCCCACTGTGCTGTGTGGCCACACCTCCTCAGTCTCCACTGCTCGGGGACACTTTCTTATTCTATCCTTCTTGGTCTTGGTCATGACTTGGACAGTTTTGAGAACTGTTTTTGTAGGATGTCCCTCAATTTGGGGTAGTCTGATGTTTTTCTCATGATTAGACTGGGGTGTGGGTTTTTGGAGCAAAGAACACAGAGCTGAAGTACTTTCTCATCACGTCCCAGGGGGCATGTGATGACCACGCAGCCCTGCCTGCTTACGGTGGTATTTGTCCCATTTCTCTGCTGTAAAGTTACTATCCACCCCTTCCCATACTTTAGAATACAGACTGGCTTTAAGTCCAGGCGATACTTGGGAGATACTACACCATCTGGCATCTTTCTGTAAAGAGATGTGTCTCTACTCCCACATTTATTTACTTACTCCATCGTTTACCTATATGAGTATGAACTCGTATATTTATTTTATACGCTGGGTTACAATCCCATACAATGCCTACCAATTTTTAAAAATAGCAAATATCATGCCTGAAAATAACACTCTCAGTTGTTGAATAATTAAGCCAATTCCAAACGCAGAGTGGCTGGCCAAGTTTTGGAAGAAAGTAACATACTTCCAAGTGATTCTACAGAAAGCTGATAAAACAAGGGAGCATTTTTTAACATTTAAGCTAATGTGTATTATTATAAGTTTCTGAAATGACGGCGTTCCAAATCCAGACGCGTGTTCCACCCTGCGCCCCTCCCCGCTCCGCGGCAAACAGCCACCTTAGCTGCCCAGACACCAGGATAGCCACTCGGTCACAGACAGCCTCCACCTCCTCCATGCAATGAGTGGCCAGGATAGCTGCCCGCGTTTTGTTCTTAAACGCAGCTCTAATTGCTCTCCTACAAAATATAAATAAAACGAAAAGAAGGGAAGGTGGCACCTGAAAAGTTCATGAAAATACCTGAGTTTTAAAAATCCAACTATTTGGTTAATTTAAATTTATCAAATATCATTGCTATAATTAGTATATTCTGCCCAACTGTGATTCTTCTATCCCAACTCATTTTACCTTATTTTTGAAAGCTTGTCAAATGGAAAGAAAGTTCACAATTTCAAGCGTTTCTATGGGTTAAAAGTATGCTAACCAACCGATTACAGAAACCGATGGCTTTTCACGTTATAACAAAAATAGCCACAGAGTCATAGGGAAAACTTAACATGCGTCTGAACCAAACCTCACATTTTATAGACATGGAAACCTAGGCTCAAAGAGTTGCTCAAACAATGATGAGTGCCTAGAAAGAGAGTTCCAATGGACATTTAGGACAATACTGTTATGAGATGTTTACTTACATATGTTACTTTATACAGGAAAAAAAGCCTTTAAAAAACTATTCAGACAACAGTACTCTCATTTTTGTCCTGGCACACATAATATACTGTTAACAGCTGATGAAAAATATGATCAGGTTTAAAAAGTTTAAGGGGATCTCGAGAAATTTTTAATTACGATTTCTCCTTTTGTGTAGGATTTTTAATCGATACATGTATGTAACTAACACAAAACCACCCGTGATGATGCTACAGCACAATGGGTCTCAAGCGTCCCTGACGTCATACTTACCACATGTGCTGTTTGGCTTTAGGGTCCATACCTGTGGATGGCTCGTCTAGCAGAGTAACGGGAGGGTTCCCCAGCATACTCAGAGCAAAACACAGCTGGACGGAAAGAAAACAGAGCGCGGGGAGGCTATAAGAAACTCTATCAGGTGGACCTAGAGTCTGTCATACAGAGTGAAGTAAGTCAGAAAGAGAAAAACAAATACCGTATGCTAACACATATATATGGAATCTAAAAAAAAAAAAAAAAAGTTCTGAAGAACGTAAGGGCAGGACAGGAATAAAGATGCAGACGTAGAGAATGGACTTGAGGACAAGGGGAGTGGGAAGGGTAAGCTGGGACAAAGTGAGAGAGTGGCATGGACATATATAGACTACCAAATGTAAAACAGATAGCTATTGGGAAGCAGCTGTATATAGCACAGGGAGATCAGCTCGGTGCTTTGTGACCACCTAGAGGGGTGGGATAAGGAAGGTGGGAGGGAGACGCAAGAGGGAGGGGATATGGGGATATATATACACGAATAGCTGATTCACTTTGTTATACAGCCGCAACTAACACAACAATGTAAAGCAATTATACTCCAATACAGATGTTAAAAAAAAATAGAATGTGAAAGAAGAAAAGAAAAAGAAAAAAGGAACTCTACCAGGCACCAGACTGTACGCACACTTGTCGTTTAATAAAAGTACCTTTCGCTTGATTCCTGCAGGGAGTTTCTTTACCGTTTCCTGGAGATGTTCTTTTAGATCAAGTGCATTTGTTATTCTGCAAAATACACAATACAAAATGAGTGTACCATGATGCACATAAATACAAATATAAAGTGATCACTGACACTGTTTTTTTCCTAGAACAATTATTCTGTTGAAGCTCACTTTAAATAAATTAATATCTTGATTAAAAGGTTCACTTTAAAATAGGTTTCATGACATTTATAGGTACATTCATTCTGTATTTATAAATAAAAATGTTTCCTTTTCATTTTCATGGCTGTCATAATTTGGTAAAGAATATATGAAAATATATATGAATATATGAAAAATTAATGAAATTTTCTATGAAAATTATGATCCACGGAAATGCCTGTTATGAAACTTTAAAGCCGTGGCATGTGAACCTTTCTCCAGGTAACAAAAGGGCTCTAAAGACAATTATTTTACCGAATTATGACCTCTTTCATGTCACTGGCACTCATTCCTTTCACAGCTCCATAAATTTCAAAATGTTCCTGTAATGTAATCTCCGGCCACAGTGGGTTTATCTGAGGACAGTAGCCCATACACTTTACGGAATCATCATCTCCAGCTGGGTCTGAAGAATAGTCTCTTAGAAATACCTGCAGAAATATAAACCAAGTGTAGTGACTATTTTTGCTTAACTTACATCGTAAAGGAAGTGGCAAGTGGGTTAATTCAAACTCCTTCCAAACTCCTGGCTTCCTAAAGTCAGGGTCACAGCAGGTCAGATTCTCACCCTTTTCTGATGAAGAAACGACACACATGGCTGTGTCAGAGATGAGTGACATGGCTAGAAAAGGTGGCCAGGGATGCAGGGTTGGGTGGGAAGGTAAGGCCCGTTTTAACCAGGAGGATCAGGGGGCCCCACGGAAAGGTGTTTTCTGACAAGGGAACATGTGAATTTGCTCATCTGGTTTTCTGTGGGGTAAGGAATAGCCAACATAAGGAAAACCTAAGGTAAAAGAAGAGTGAAGTGTGCCCGGCATCTTCCAGCAAAGAGTGAGCCAGCGTGGCTGGTGTGATCGAAGGCTAGCTGACGGCAAGGTCAAGGTTAGCTCCTCTACTTCCTGAAGTTAATACAACGGGCTTCTATGAAGTCAGTGGACAAATCACCCATGCTTGTAATCAGCATAAAAGCAGAAATACTGTACATGTGTGTGTTCTGCATGTGTGCATGCAAATTTGACTATGTACATTATTCTCACAGATAACCAAAAAGATCATAATTTGATCAAGCTATCCTAAAAAATTCATAATAAAAACATGAAATTTGAGCATAAAAATCCCATTTGTCACTAAAAAGTTTATTTTAATTAAAAATATAAATCATATTCAATATATCCCACACCATTATACCATACCTGGCCTGAAGTTGGTTCTATATCACCAACCACAATATTAATAATCGTACTTTTGCCTGCACCATTTGGACCCAATAGTCCCAAGATCTCTCCTAAAGGAATTAAAAGAAAAATTGACATATGTAAATCAAACTAAAGAATGAAAATTACTCTTCCAGGAAAGTTATTCAAGAAAAAATAATTAAATACCAGCCTTTTTTCACACAGAAGGAGACATATTTATTTGCCACTTTCTTTATTTTTCTTGTAGGAAGAAAATCTTTCTTGTCTTCATATTCTTTATGCAAATTGTTGACCATAATGGCTGGCTTCTAATAAGGGAAATAGGATTTAAAAAAGAGTTATAACTCAGATATCCATCGTTCAATGACAGGCCGTACACAGCTCATGGCTGTGTCGTAAGAACTGTATTTGCTAATAAGGGGTACTGCCTAGATAACTATCCATCTATGATGGGAATAATGGTTTGTTCAAAAGAAAGTGGACAAACATATTTTTTCAAAGACAAACTTCTTGGCAATCGATTCATATAAGGGGACAATTTTCGAGGCTAACCCTGTGCAGAGGGGCTGCTCACTGCTCACCGCACGCGGCTCAGTAAGAGAGACTGAGTTACCTCCTCGTGGCGCTGGCAGCTCAGCAATTCTTTGACCTTCACCCTTTCAGCTCTGACATCTTCATCTTCATCCTCATTGTTTGGTGGTTCTGGAAACTTCTTACTTTTGGACTTTGTTGTAAGGGTCCTGAAAGTATAAATAGATTTTCAAATAATTAAAATGGTAAGAAATTGAAGCACTACATAGAAAAAAGACTGAAAAAAATATAGCAACATGAGATCTGTTGTCGGAGATCAGTTATCTCTTAAAGGTAGAAATTACAGAGCTATTTTTCACTCACTGACATCATTTGGATGATATTATCTAAATTCATTCATTTATTCAACAATTATTTATAACCAGTATGTGTCAAGCACTAGTTCACAGAAAGATAAAAAAGATTTAAAAAAAACCAACACAGACCCTGCTCTCAAAGAATTTACGTCTTGGGTGTACATGAGATGACCCAGGCAGCGTGGACAGAGAGGCTGAAGTCAGCATCTGTAGCAACACCATGAAGGTGGGCAGAGGAAAGAGCGCTTCCGAAGGAAATTCTGAAGTACTATTAAGAGAGGTAAAGAGGCAAATAGAAGTTGACATTATGGGAAAAAAAAAAAAAGAAAGAAAGAGGAGAAAAGTTTAAGGGAAGAAGTCAGTCACATTTAAGGCTGTAGATCAGTTAAAGAGGGTGAGCCTACTTTACCAGACAGAGAGGAGCCATTAGTTTACCTTACCACAAACAGGAGCAGCCAAGAGGTGAGGGCAGGAGCCAGATGGCAGGAGTTAGGGAGTGAATGGGACATGAGAAAGGAGGTGACAAACTGGAGGTGGAAGCTTTCTGGCTATAAAAGGAAAGAGACTGTCTTTTCTCCATTGTATATTCTTGCCTCCTTTATCAAAGATAAGGTGACCATATGTACGTGGGTTTATCTCTGGGCTTTCTATCCTGTTCCATTGATCTATATTTCTGTTTTTGTGCCAGTACCATACTGTCTTGATTACTGTAGCTTTGTAGTATAGTCTGAAGTCTGGGAGACTGATTCCTCCAGCTCTGTTTTTCTTTCTCAAGATTGCTTTGGCTATTCGGGGTCTTTTGTGTGTCCATACAAATTGTGAAATTTTTTGTTCTAGCTCTGTGAAAAATGCCAGTGGTAGTTTGATAGGGATTGCATTGAATCTGTAGATTGCTTTGGGTAGTATAGTCATTTTCACAATGTTGATTCTTCCAATCCAAGAACATGGTATATCTCTCCATCTGTCTGTATCATCTTTAATTTCTTTCATCAGTGTCTTATAATTTTCTGCATACAGGTCTTTTGTCTCCTTAGGTAAGTTTATTCCTAGGTACTTTATTCTTTTTTTTTTTTTTTTTTGTGGTTCGCGGGCCTCTCACTGTTGTGGCCTCTCCCGTTGCGGAGCACAGGCTCCGGACGCGCAGGCTCAGCGGCCATGGCTCATGGGCCCAGCCGCTCTGCAGCACGTGGGATCCTCCCGGACCGGGGCACGAACCCGTGTCCCCTGCATCGGCAGGCGGACTCTCAACCACTGTGCCACCAGGGAAGCCCTAGGTACTTTATTCTTTTTGTTGCAGTGGTAAACGGGAGTGTTTTCTTAATTTCATTTTCAGATTTTTCATCATTAGTGTATAGGAATGCAAGAGATTTCTGTGCATTAATTTTGCATCCTGCTACTTTACCAAATTCATTGATTAGCTCTAGTAGTTTTCTGGTAGCGTCTTTAGGATTCTCTATGTATAGTATCATGTCATCTGCAAAGAGTGACAGCTTAACTTCTTCTTTTCTGATTTGGATTCCTTTTATTTCTTTTTCTTCTCTGATTGCTGTGGCTAAAACTTCCAAAACTACGTAGAATAAGAGTGGTGAAAGTGGGCAGCCTTGTCTGGTTCCTGATCTTAGTGGAAACAGTTTCAGTTTTTCACCATTGAGGACAATGTTAGCTGTGGGTTTGTCATATATGGCCTTTATCATGTTGAGGTAAGTTCCCTCTATGCCTACTTTCTGGAGGGTTTTTATCATAAATGGGTGTTGAATTTTGTCAAAAGCTTTCTCTGTATCTATTGAGATGATCATATGGTTTTTCTCCTTCAATTTGTTAATATGGTGTATCACATTGATTGATTTGCATATATTGAAGAATCCTTGCATTCCTGGGATAAACCCCACTTGATCATGGTGTATGATCCTTTTAATGTGCTGTCAGATTCTGTTTGCTAGTATTTTGTTGAGGATTTTGCATCTATGTTCATCAGTGATATTGGCCTGTAGTTTTCTTTTTTTTGTGACATCTTTGTCTGGTTTTGGTATCAGGGTGATGGTGGCCTTGTAGAAGGAGTTTGGGAGTGTTCTGTCCATATACAATGGAGAAAAGACAGCCTCTTCAATAAGTGGTGCTGGGAAAACTGGACAGCTACATGTAAAAGAATGAAATTAGAACACTCCCTAACATCATACACAAAAATAAACTCAAAATGGATTAAAGACCTAAATGTAAGGCCAGTATCAAAGTCTTAGAGGAAAATATAGGCAGAACACTCCATGACATAAATCACAGCAAGATCCTTTTTGACCCACCTCCTAGAGAAAGGGAAATAAAAACAAAAATAAACAAATGGGACCTAATGAAACTTCAAAGCATTTGCACAGCAAAGGAAACCATAAACAAGACGAAAAGACAACCCTCAGAATGGGAGAAATTATTTGCAAATGAAGCAACTGACAAAGGATTAATCTCCAAAATGTACAAGCAGCTCCTGCAGCTCAATATCAAAAAAACAAACAACCCAATCCAAAAATGGGCAGAAGACCTAAACAGACATTTCTCCAAAAAAGATATACAGATTGCCAACAAACACATAAAAGAATGCTCAACATCATTAATCATCAGAGAAATGTGCAAATCAAAACTACAATGCGATATCATCTCACACCGGTCAGAATGGCCATCATCAAAAAATCTGCAAACAACAAATGCTGGAGAGGGTGTGGAGAAAAGGGAACCCTCATACACTGTTGGTGGGAATGTAAATTGATACAGCCACTATGGAGAACAGTATGGAGGTTCCTTAAAAAACTAAAAATAGAACTACCATGCGACCCAGCAATCCCACTACTGGGCATATACCCTGAGAAAACCATAATTCAAAAAGACACATGCACCCTAATGTTCACTGCAGCACTATTTACAACAGCCAGGACATGGAAGCAACATAAGTGTCCATCGACAGATGAATGGATAAAGAAGATGTGGCATGTATATACAATGGAATATTACTCAGCCATAAAAAGAAACGAAATTGAGTTATTTGTAGAGAGGTGGATGGATCTAGAGTCTGTCATACAGAGTGAAGTTAAGTCAGAAGAGAAAAACAAATACCGTATGCTAACACATATATATGGAACCTAAAAAAAAAAAAATGTCATGAAGAACCTAGGGGCAAGACTGGAATAAAGATGCAGACCTACTAGAGAATGGACTTGAGGACATGGGGAGGGGGAAGGGTAAGCTGGGACGAAGTGAGAGAGTGGCACAGACATATACACACTACCAAATGTAAAACAGATAGCTAGTGGGAAGCAGTCACATAGCACAGGGAGATCAGCTCAGTGCTTTGTGACCAGTTAGAAGGGTGGGATAGGGAGGGTGGGAGGGAGGGAGATGCAAGAGGGAAGAGATATGGGGATATATGTATATGTATAACTGATTCACTCTGTTATACAGCAGGAACTAACACACCACTGTAAAGCAATTATACTCCAATAAAAACTCTAAAAAAGTAAAAAATATACATATGATCAAAAAGAAAAAAGGAAAGAGAGGGGATAAGAGCTAGAGAGGGACTCAGGTTTCAGTGCGATTGATGAGTACTTTGTTTTATATGGGAGGAAGGCGACCCCCTCCCAAAGGGAAATATACCCTAATAAGATCCAAAAGGGAAAGACACAGAAAGAGAGAGCTGACTGAGCAACATCCTTAAGCAGACAGAACACAGGAAGACCTGGATAACAAGGGGGACACCTTCCTCTGGGGCTGGGAAAAAGCAAAAGTGACGAAAGATGTGGACAAGTGTGTACACATTTTATAATTTATAATCCGGTGCTTCTGTTTCCTGAGACAGATGGCACGATCATCCACTGAGAAGTAAGAAGTGAGGTGAGCTGAGGTGACTCTGAGAACCTGAGGGATACAAAGAAGGCCTGCGAGAACTATGGAAAAGAAAAACATAGGAGGGGACTTCCCTGGTGGCGCAGTGGTTAAGAATCCGCCTGCCAATGCAGGGAACATGGGTTCAAGCCTTGGTCCGGGAAGATCCCACATGCCGCGGAGCAACTAAGCCCGTGAGCCACAACTACTGAGCCTGCACTCTAGAGCCCATGTGCACAACTACTGCAGCCCGTGTGCCTAGAGCCTATGCTCCGCAACGAAGAGAAGCCACCGCAATGAGAAGCCCGCGCACCACAACAAAGAGTAGCCCCTGCTCGCCACAACTAGGGAAAACCCACACACAGCAACGAAGACCCAACTCAGCCAAAAAATAAGTAAGTAAATTAAAAAAAAAAAAAAAGAAAAAGATAGGAAGCTGCTGAGTAGGTAAGGGCGTAGGGCTGCCAAGCAGCGTTAAAACAGAGCTGAGTTTCTACGGGATGAGTGTGTAGCATCATCGATGGCTCTGATGCAAACAGAGGGTGAAGGGGAACAGAGACAAAAGTCACTGGCTTGGAGAAAATCAGAAACTGAGGGGTCACGATGTTGGAAGGGTTACCTGTGTGGATGCTGAAATCTCCCCCAAAACGAGAGCAGGAATAAAGGCAAAGACACAGAAGGAGAGCCAGACACTCTGCCTCAATGGATGAGGGGCGGGTCCAGTGGCTAGTGAATAACCACTATACGTTTTCCAATACTTTCCAGTTTTCTCCAGAATGTGAATATTCAGCAAATAAACAAATACGTGAGAAATATAAAAAAGAAATTCAGAACCAATTTGGTGCCAATGGCCATATTTCAAGAAATAACTCTTCTTCAAATTTAAAACATCCTTTGAAAAAAAATGCACAGACTTGGAGAAAATATTTTAAAATATATCTGATAAGAGATTGTAACCAGAATATATTAAAAAAACCCTCAAAATTCAATAATATAAAGACAACCCAATTTTTTAAATGGGCAAAGGATTCAGATTGACATGTCTCCGAAGTAGATATAAAAATGAACAATAAGCACATGAAAAGACACTCCACATCATGAATCATCAGGGAAGTGCAAATAAAAACCACAATGAGGGCTTCCCTAGTGGTGCAGTGGTTAAGAGTCCGCCTGCCAATGCAGGGGACACGGGTTTGAGCCCTGGTCCGGGAAGATCCCACATGCCGTGGAGCAGCTGAGCCCATGTGCCACAACTACTGAGTCCGGGTGCCACAACTACTGAAGCCCACACGCCTAGAGCCTGAGCTCTGCAACAAGAGAAGCCATCGCAATGAGAAGCCTGTGCACCGCAACGAAGAGTAGCCCCCACTCGCCGCAACTAGAAAAAGACCGCACGCAGCAACGTAGCCAAAAATAAACCAATAAATATATTTTTTTTAAAAAAACAAAAAAACAAAAAACACAATGAGACACTAATGTGCACCCACAAGAACAGCTAACATCAAAACGACAATAACACGTATGGGCAACAACGTGAAGAAAACAGAACCCTCATCCATTCCTAGGAGTAAAATGGTGCAGTCACTGTGGAAAACAGTCTGGCAGTTCTTGAAGAGGTTAAACATAAAGCTACCACAATGACCCATCAATTCCACTCCTAGGTATCCTCCCCAGAGAAATGAAAATATACGTCCACACAAATACTTGCACCCAAATGTGCATCGTAGCATGACTCACGGTAGCCAAAAAGTGGCAACAGCTCAAATGCCAATCAACCGATGAATAGATCAAGTGTGGTATATCCTTACAATGTAATATTACTCAGCAAAAACAAACAAAAAGGTAATGAGGTACTGCTACATGCTACAACGTGGATGAACTTCCAGAACGTTACGCCCAAGTAAAAGAAGCCAGACAAGAAAAGACCCCACCTTGCATAATTCCATTGAAAGGAATGTGTAAGATATGCAGATCTATGGAGACAGAAGGTAGATCAGTGGTTACACAGGGCTGGGGGCCAGCTGAGCGGGGGAAGGACGTGCCCAGCAGACACAAGGTTTCTTTTTGGGGGTGATGGAAATGACCTGCAATCAGATTATGGTGATGGCTGCACAACTCTGTCAATACAGTAAAAAAAAAAAATTAAAATTAAAAAAAATTAAACCTGAAATTTAAAAAACTGACCTGAAAAAGGGATCCTTTCTTAATGATCTGCCTCCATATTTTTTCTCGTAGTACTGTAAGAGGAAAATCCACAGCACACACTGCAGGTAAGGCTAAAAGAAAAACAGGTTACAGCTCGTGACTGAATCATTTTGGGTTTTTTTTTTTCCCGCGTGTACCAACAGAACCAAAACCACATACATCAGGTTCCTTTCCATCACTGAAAAACTTCATCACAATTTTTTTTGCATGTCATACAATGAGTTAAGAATAAATGTTCATGGATGGACATATATACACTACCAAATGTAAAATAGATAGCTAGTGGGAAGCAGTCGCATGGCACAGGGAGATCAGCTCAGTGCTTTGTGACCACCTAGAGGGGTGGGATAGGGAGGGAGGGAGGGAGATGCAAGAGGGAGGAGATATGGGGATATACGTGTACATATAGCGGATTCATTCTGTTATACAGCAGACACTAACTCGACATTGTAAAGCAATTATACTCCAATAAAGATGTTAAAAAAAAAAAAGAATAAATGTTAATACAAACCAAGGTTGATTTTTAGTAAAATGACCCTTCACATACTTTTCTACCTCTGTAAAGTTCATCTGTTGTCAGCTTCATAAATTATAATTTTAAAAAAGCTTTGTTTTTGCTTCTATGGAAGCCAGAATTATCAGTAAATAGAATTAACGACGTGAAAAAAACAAGTACATTAAAGTGGATGTATTCAGTAAGTGAAATGCATATTAGCTAGCATTAACTAACACACTTGACTTCTCATGCACCTTCATTTTTATGCAATAGAATAAAAACTAAAAAGAGAGTTAAAACCATATGACCAAACCACTCATAAGGTAACATGCTAACACAGTTATTTCTTACCGATATAACAGCCACCAAAAGACGATCCCATGGGTTGTAGGTGTCCTCTTTCTTTTGCATATTCTTCCAAGAAATCTAAGACAAAACGTTTTGAAAATTTATATGTGGCTGTGATACTGTGATATAATGAAATGTGGTGTTTGACCACAGTTCCTGGCACAGAACTTCTAAAACCCTTGGAATTTCCTGAGTGACAGAGGGGACAGGAGTGTCTCTCATCATATAAAACAAGCCCCTCTCAACCTCAGCTGAGTCTATGCTAATGAGGGGACTCTCAGAGGAGGATGGAGGCTGACTGACAGAGGACCAGCCAGACTAGAGGGCTGGAACTTCCGGCCCCAGGTGCCACCACCAGGGAGGGGAGAAGAGCGTGGAGACTGATTAGCTCATCCTGCCCAGGTCATGGGACCGCCACAAAGCCTCTAACATGCTGGGAGGACGACTCTCTCCGAACTGCACAGGGACAGGAGCTCTGCCCTTGGGACCTTTCTGGGCCCTGCCAGCCAGTTCTAGAGCAAAGTACTGACCCCCAGCAAGGGGTCCAAGTCAGACAGAACGTGGCTGGCCTGGGGACCCACGACCCGTGACTGGAATCTGAAGCGGGGGGCTGCCTGCAGGACTGAGCACTGAACCCGTGGGGTCTGCGCTAACTCTGGTCAGTGTCAGAACTGCTGAATGTCAGGGAAAACCCACACGTTTGGTGTTGGAAGCGCTGTGCGCAGAGGAACCAATTTTCTTTTAGCTGCGACGTGTAGAAACGTTCAATTAAAACGAAAAACGTGTATTTAACAGCAAACACGTCTTCTCTATAAATTAGCTACCTGTTAATATTTATAGCCATGTTTTGTAGTTAGATTAAAATCTTCCTCACCCCAAAATATGCCTAACAGAGCAGGTATAAATTATAAACTTAAGCCAAAAAAAGGGAAGGGAGAGAGGTAAGGAGGTGTGTCAGTAGAATTAATCAGCAATCGTCCTAAATTAATTCATCACTTAATTTTTATTCTAACCACAGAAATTGTTTTCAATTAACCAGGCTTAATAAAATTAATTTGTTCCTCTATTTTTTTCTTGAAAAAAAATCGCTCAAACTTCATTTTTCGTCATCCCTGTACAGTACAATACACTTGAAAAACTCCCCCAAAACTCCCCAGTCCAACACATATGGACTGCAGTCAGATCATACTTCTAATTTATGTACATTGTTTTGGGCATGAAAGACCATGTAATGAACACAGTCCTTCTCCTTTGAGAATCTGCAGTTTAGAAACATGCTTGAAAAGATTCCACAGTAATTTTACATTTACTGCTACATTAATAATATTTAAATCAAGTACTAGCAGTCAACATTTTTTTTTTTACTACTTCAGTACAAGAGCTAAGATCCCAAAGATTAGGCAGTAATTATTTACCCTTTTTAAAAAATACTAGAACACCTAACAGACCTACCTTTATGAAACAAATCAGGCAGCCTAGGAGCGGATAGATTGGAACGGCTATGCACAAAGCATAATGAAGAATAACTGCAACTGTATATCCCATAAAATAAGTTATTTCGGTGACTGCAATGCAAACCAATGCTGTCTAAAGAAAAAAATGAGAAAACAAGTGAAAAGATGTTTAGCAATTTCAAACAAACTTACTGGGTGCCTCAGCATTAACTATGTCTTTAATCTTCTAATAAAACCTGGAACCCCAGCAGATACTTAGCCAGAAAGTGTCAGAGCGCTGATACCAGTTTTTTGTAGCTGGCATCCTTGTCATGCTAGCTGTTAAATGCAACAAAATATCATCCCTTCATGGAGTGGATGGGGCTGAAGACGAACATACACACTAACAGACGCTGCTAGCTAGCTAAGCTCTGCACTTAGAAAAGACACAGTAACCCTTTCAGTACAACCATGAAAAGAGTTCATGACTTTCAAATAACGCGCTAGGAAAAGCTGAGACAAAATAATATAAAATGTGACTTACCACAGAATAGATAAATGACCAAAATTCTTTGGTATTTACAATGTTTTTAAAAGTGAAAGAAGTAATATAGGTAAACAGAATAACTGATGGAACATAACCAATAAGGCAAAAAACCTGGAAGACAGAAATGGGTATTTTTATTTAAAAATATGAGTAGCTAACCGTACATATGATGTAAAATACCAGTCACACTAAATCGTTAGGGAATAATTACTCTTCAAGTTTTATTGCTCAGCAAATTGCTCCAAAAAAACGGAAGCTGTAGTTCCTTGAGGAGTTTCTCCTAAATCAATAAAGCTCATGTTTTTAACTGCTAACACAATCTTGAATAAGCCATTTAAACTAAATACTATTTGTAGCTCTTTTTTTATGCCAAGTAAAATACTGTCTCTTACCATGTTATTATGAAAAGCAAGCATAGCTGGTTACGGCTTTATCATCTCCATCAACTATTAGCTTCCTTTTACTGTACAGCATTTACTGCACTTTGTAAATTTTTAAGAAAGACGTTTATTAAGTTATAAGGTGGAAATTAATCTGTAAGGTCAGGATGGCCTCTGGCAAAGCTCCTAAGCGGACTTTCAGCAACCCCAACCTACCAAGCTCTGTTTTCGCTTTTTTCTAATATAATTCATAGGAAAGGATCTAGTGTCAGTCATTGACATACGAATATGAATATGAATACAAATCACACTCTTCCTTAGTACTTGAAGCCATACTTTAAATTATGGAATAAAAGAGCTTCTTCTCTGTGAAATTATTTTTGGGCACAGAGACAAGAAGACGTTTAAAGGAAGGACTGTTTAAGTATTCCTGATTACATACAAGTAGGCAGTGTACATGAAAGACCACCTCAGTTTCAAGGAATTAGTTCATAATGGTAAAGTTATTGTTTTTAAAAATCACTCAGGGCAATATAAACTGCACTGAGGATAGGTATCGTACACAAAAATTAAACAGATGTCGGTTCTGTTTTCTGGAACGTCACCATTACTCAATCAGACAATTATCACATTTATAAAGATCTAGCTTTTTAAAATAACATTTTATTTATAAATAGCACGAATACAACTGATGTTAACTTACCACAGAAAGGAACTTGACAGCATAAAAATATAATCCATGATGAAATGAAAATAAACTGCCTAACATCAAAGTAAGAACCACAGTGAATAAGGGGACGTCAACAAGAGCCTGTCCAATCCAGTATGCAGAAGGCAGAAGACCCGAAAGTTTAAGTTGAGTGTAAGCTTTGATCTAAAAAAAGAAAAAGGCAAAAACTGATTGTCATTTTAAACATCTTGCAAACGAAAAACTCTAGCAAATGATTGTAGAACTTTTAATTTTACATCAACAAAAAAGGTCACATTCTGTCTACAGGTAATGAAAGCCCTCCTACAGCTAAATAGAAATTCTATCTAGCCTGTAATCTGGCTCATTGTTTCTGAGGTGTAAACATTTCAACAAAATTTTTCAGCATCAGGATACAGCAGTGCTGCTAAGAAACACAAAACTAAAATAAAGTAAAAGGTGTCATGGGGGTTATAGCTGTGCAAACAGTAAGCGGCCAAAACATAACTGCTTTGGAAATTCTGTGGAAATAGAGAGAAAAACAGGTTTCTCACTTTTAAATATTGACCTTTCATGAAAACACTAATAAATGGCCAAGTACCTGCTGATTTACACAGGGCTTTCAGCTTAAGTACTGGTGATGCATTGGAAAGCCTTTTACACACTCCTGTGTATAAAAAAATGTTAGCTGTTTCTTATCACCACAAGGGAATAGCATTTGCAAGTGTACAAACAGTAAACTTAAATGATCATTGTTTTCCTAACCCTCTCGTTATTTAATTTGAAATTTTAAGAATCTTTCATAAATCCAAACACCTAACAATCTTATTCAGTTGATTTTTGTCATCTATGAAACATCTGTTCATAATAATTAAATGTGTTATAAGAAAGAGCTAGCCATAGAGGAGGTAAGAGAAGAGTGGGCTATAAATATTAGTTAAGACGAAGAAGAGAAATGATTTAAAAAATGGACAACTTTCGTGTTCAATGAATTAGAAGAGGGAAAATATAAATTTCAATATAAGTATAAAAACATAGACCACGTCAAACGTGATGATTTTGGATAATCCATGCTTTTGTCATTCACACATTGCTGGTAGGAATGCAAGATGGCTCATCCACCCTGAAGAGCAGCTCAACAATTTCTTATAAAACTAAACATGCAATCACCACACGACACAGCAAGTACACTCTCGGGCATTTATCCCGGAGAAATGAAAACTTACATTCACACAAAAAGCTAGAGCAAACGTCCATAGGATCTTAATTCATAATAGTTAAAACTGGAAACAATCCAGATCCACACCACGGAATACGACCCAGCACATGATGGGTCCTCAAATAATAAGTGAGAGTTACTACTATTACCGTAATAAACGTATTTATACTCCATTTACTTCTTGAAATAATAATTGCACAGAAGTCTTGCACTCACACAAGGTAGGCTAACTTTTTGTCTAAGATTTCTTATTAGTCAACTGCACCTGTAATTTTTTAACTGAGTCATTACCTTATGATTCTCTGCATTCTCCATGGCAAAGTAAGGTGGCATCGCGGTAACAATAACCCCAAGTAAAGCTGCTTGAAAATACAGCTCGATTTTAAAAACTATGTCTGTAATTCCCTGAAAGACAACCACAGAATAAGAAATAGAACTGGGAATCACTTTATATCATGTTACTACTTTCTAAAAGACTATCAAAACCCCCGAAGAAGCGTTAGGATACCTACCCTAGACAGCAGTCGACATGAAGCAGCAGGTGGCAGAGTCAGCGGGCTATAGGACCAGTTTGACACATTAAGTAGCTATGGGATCCTGAGCAAATTACTGTCCTTCCATTTTCTTACGGAAGTACACGGAATAATACAGCACATTAATTAAGGTTCACCATTGAGTTAAAAATTATACTGTCCGTGAAGCACAGTTAACCTGTCTCCCAGTGGTTCTACGCAGGCCACGAACGTGGCTCTCTCAGAATGACCCTGATGCCTTCACCGGTACCTGGACTGGACTACAAGCCAGCTGGGATCTAGGAAGCCCCCTTTTCTCCACTGGGAAAAGTCATACCCAAGCTCAGCTTCCTACGGAGCCAGGAGCTGCTTATTCCCAGCAGGGGGGACCGTCACTCCGATAGGCCTGTGGATCCAGGTGCGGACAGAAAATGCTCCCAGACAACCTAGTAAACAGCTGGTGCCCCAAATGCAAACTACCCAGAACCACTCTCCATGCCACGGGATGATGTGGAAAGAGGCTGCATTCTGTCGGCCCCGGCCTCCCGAGTTTCTAGCAATAAAGCCAGTTCCTTAATTCATGCCATATGACGTTGTCGAATTTGTCCCAAACTCTCGTACCTTACAGTGGAAGACCCAGACAGAACCGACAAATGTGTAAGCTGAGTAGCACAAGAAGTGGAGATTAATGAGATGACAGCTGGACTCAATTACACAGAATCTCATCATTGAAGGGGAAAAAGTGTGGAACGTGAACAAGATTATATCTGTGAATAGGGAACTTTAAAAAGTCTCACTCTTTCCCTCTGGTTTTAAACAACGGTATGGCTGTATGTCAGTGTTTGATGGAAAATGTTAAGAAGCAAGATCTTTTGTAACAGTTACAGATACACACAAAGGTGGTAACATGATAAAGATGTGCACAGGAATTAAACGTTTTGAACTGTGGAGGAAAGAAGGCTGGGGAGGGACGCACTGGAGGTTTCACCTGTGTCTTTAACGTTTTAATACATAAGAAAGAACAAGATACTAACATTTGAAATATGTGGGTACTATATACACAGTTGTTTACTTTCTGTAGGATTGAAATATTTCACAACAACAGCAACAAAAATCACAAGGGATGATCTACAACTCCGATGATGATTTCTATATCACCTATGCAATGCTGACACAATATTTATTTATCACAATAAATATGTATCACAAATATTTATTTCCTGCCCAGAAATCTCTCCAGATTCATACCTTCAAATGCCACCAGGATAACCAATCTCTCCACAGGCTCAAAGCTGAAATCAATATCTCCATTCCAGCAAAACGAAGCCAAAATCTCTCTTCTGCCTATATTCTCAAAATTGGTGACTGATACTACTACTATGTACCGCTTTACCCCCAAAATGTAAGAAATACGATGCCTCACAAAAGCAAGAGTGATAGCGTATGTCACGTCTTTTAACATAGAGTTGCAAAACTCTATGAACATAATAAAAACCACTGAATTGTACATTCATATGGGTGAATCAGGTGGTGTTTGAAGTACATCTCAGTAAAGCTTTTGAAAAACAGTATGGCAACAGAAAGCAGAAAATGCTATTACCGAAAGATACCTGTCCATTTATTTTTCAGCATATGGAAAACAATACTAGTATTCAGAGAAAAATGTTGACTGTTTTCCTGGAGACTTAAGTGGCTTTTCGTATCTATAATCCAACAGTCTGTCCTAGAGGAAAAATGACTGGGTGACTTCTCAAGGTTCAATACCCAGCATGTAGACTTCCGATGAACAATATTCATTTTTAATTGTCTAAATTTTTCTTCTCTAATATAAAAACTACTCATGCTTTACAAAAGTATCAGTACCAAGACAGAATCTCCTTGACCATGAAGCGAACTCATGCCACAGGCTCCTAAACCCAGGATGTGAACCATCCCCAGCTCAAGGTTTAAGACTAGGAGGTGCCACAAGATGAACTGCTACAGATTTCATTGGTTATTATCACTTGGCTCTTCATAGTTGTTTTATGCACGCGCACACACGCACACCTATTTTTAGGTTTGCTTACTTGAACGAATGGGGTATTCCAGATCTGGATGCTTTCGGTCACATTTGAATGATAAAGATAGTAGTTGCTAATGATATTCATCAATACAGGTAAAGAATAAACCATAGTACCGTTGAAAACAGCAGTAAAAACATAGTCCTACAATTCAAAAAAATAGAGTTATTATACAGTATACAGAAATATAAATGACTATATGATGGCTATGTACCAAGCTTCTCTCACCAGCTAAGTTAACTCTCACTAACTGTACTGAAAACGGGTTCAACAAATCATAGAAATAATACTCAATGATAGATAAAAATAACCTGGTTTGGAATCTAGATATTTTGACATTTTAAACAAAAAAGTGACATAACCACAATTAAATTCCTCAGAGCTTTATTTATGGTCCTCCATCGGGGCATAAAGTATATTCTAAGTAAACACAGACAGCTATTTCCAAGAGTAAATTTTAATTTCCAACTAAGAAGGTCAAATCAGCAAACAACTGATTTTAGAGGAAATCGCTTAATCCCACACACGACTCTTACCTTTTCTGACTGCATCACATTTAAAGCTGCGCTGTGCGGAGCGGCAGACACGTAGTCACTGTCATTAAACATTGTCACCATTATGTTCTGGGTGGTGAAAAACCTAAGAAGATCACTGATATCTGAGTCTGGTATTAGAAGATAAGCAAATAACAAAGAATCAGTTTAAATGAGAAACAGACACAGGCTTTTACTAACATTTAGAGCTCTCTCTTTTTTTTTTTTTTTTGCGGTACGCGGGCCTTTCACTGCCGTGGCCTCTCCCGTTGCAGAGCACAGGCTCCGGACGCGCAGGCTCAGCGGCCATGGCTCACGGGCCCAGCCGCTCCGCGGCACATGGGATCTTCCCGGACCGGGGCACGAACCCGTGTCTCCTGCATCGGCAGGCGGACTCTCAACCACTGCGCCACCAGGGAAGCCCAGAGCTCTCTTTTTGAAGAGGTATTTTCTCTCCATTAGCTAAGACACGATTAAGAACATTGGCTCTGGGACCAGTCAGCATGAATTCAAATCCAGGTCCAGACATGCAGACCTCAGAACAGAGCCTGACACACAGCTACTGCGCCAATTTCAGCTGCTGCCGCTGCTACTGATATTACTCGCATTCAGAGTGTACCTATAATATGTGAGATCTGGTCAAACAGTAAGAGTACAAATCTATCTGGCAATTTTATGTAACAAGGTAACGTGCCACGCTCAGAGAGGTGGGAGCCAGGGTGTGGAGTTACGTGGCATCACTCCCTGGAGGATTGCTGCATGATTTGAACAGACAAACAGTATAAATGTCAACTGCGTTACTACTTTAAAATAGTAAAACCCATAACCAGGTCTCCATCTATATTCTCTACATAGCCTGGAGCTAAGGGGGAGAGTCTGAATCCTGTCCGAGGTCTAAATCTATACCAACATGCCTGATGAGTGGAAACACTTCTCTGTCCATCACAAAAGCCAGGATTCAAGGACGGACAAGTGTGGCTTTGAGAGAAATCAAAACCAAACAAAGGAAAACACTAGCAGTAACTGAGCAGCACGGCCGGTGGCTCAGACTCAGCAACAAACCTGAGTGTCAGAAAGAAGGGTGCTTCTAGTCATAGGACATCTACTCCCAACCTAGTGCCTTAACTGATCTCTCATTTCCAGATGCCAGAGAGGCTCTGTCCTCTCGAGAAGAGGGCTCTATTATAACTGAAGGAACTGTATCCCCTGTGATAACAGAAAGCTTTGCCAGGAGGATAAGAGACCACCCCATACATACACACAGAGACCACTGAACACTAAAGGAAATGTGCCTTTAGGACCAACAACAAGGTCTAGGAAAATGTGAGATAGACAGATAGAAAGACAGACGGATGTAAGCAACTCTAGAAATACTTAAAATTAACAGATGGGACAAAACTTTGAAAATACTATAATTTCTGCAGATCAGGGAGAGTGAACACCAAGCAGAAATACTTGAGATAATGTACAATTCCCCAAACACACAAAAAAAGTCACAATATCAGAGTGTAAGGCTCCATGTAGTACTATCTTTCAGCAATGTGAAATGTACATTAAAACCAAAATAAGAATTCTAATGGGAGCAATAAATTGAGAAACATAACATTTTCTATTCAAGAGTGTTTTCTATCACTAAATACCTTTTTCCTCCAAAAGAATAAAAACAGAGAGCTAGAATTGAAGAGCAATGATTGTAACGGCCATCTGTAACTGTCCCTAACTATCATTATTATTTTAACACCGGGTAAAGCTTTTCAGTTAATAGTGAATCAAAAAGGAAAGATACTAGAATACAGGTGAAGTGTTGGGAAATGTTAAACTCCAAAGAATCTGTGCGTGTAGAAAGGGTGTACGAAATGCAACTTGCCAACATAGTTCAGCAGGATAAGCAAAGGAAGCTGCGTCTGCTTTACGGTAAACTACAGAGCAGCTCATTTTCCTCTTCAAGAACCTCGGGACGATACACTATCCACACAGATGGGAGATGGTGTAGAAACATCTAATTCACGTCAAATTCTGAATTAGGTTTTAATATTTTGAAAATCGAAGTCCTATATCAGGCTTTTAAAAATTTATTCTGAGGTTTGCGCAAAGCCGTATGTTTTAAAATTTCTTTCATATTTGATTTAATTACGTAATAAAAAGAATCAATAGCAAGTCCAAAAATATCCATTACAGATTTAATGTATTTGATCATAGAGATTTCTAAGACAATTGTTCTTAGTTCTGGTTTTTCAGATAGTCCTTAAAAATTGTTTAAACACTTCTATTTAGGTATCTAACTGCATAAATATTACATGCCGTAACTCTTTCTAAAGAGGGTTTTTCAACTTCTGAAGTTTATTTTGCGCATCATAAACTTTGAGATGAAACACGCTGCTCTGCGAATAATGTCGCTACTCTTAAAAATGGAAATTTTATGATTATATACAGTATAAATCAGAATATTTTAAAAACTGTCATCTACACTTAAACCAAAATTTCATTTCTGTAATATATTACTCAGCATCAGTGAGGAGTTTTACTTAATTTAGGTTCATGCACACAGACCACGCCTTTAACATATATATATTTCTAAAATCCAAATCTCTGGCCTGTATCTACCTCTCACCCCAGGCCCCACCAACACACATTCACAAACCTGCACATACTCTCACCGGTAGAATTTTGAAGAAGCAGGCTTGTTCTGTATTTATGAGCTTTATCTCCAGGCTTTAGGAAGTATAAGTCTGGAACAAGTTTGATAGGAACAACAGCATTTTTAAAAGAGTGATGCACCAGAAACATAAAAATCTGAACTGCGAAAAAAATTAAAAGCAGAAGCAACCTGAAAGGAAAAAAATACACAGTTCAAGGCACATTAATATATAAATCTACAAAACAATCTTCCTTCACATGACAGTTAAAAGGTACTCATTTAAAAAAGAAAAAAAAAAAAAGAAAGAAAAGAAAAGGAAAAAAAAAACTTGAAAAATTCCCACTTGGGAGTAGAAATTCGACTCTCCAAAATGGTCTCATGACAATGTTAGAAAGAAAGCCAATATTCAATAATAAAATTAAAAGTTATAAAAGTATATTTTAGATCAGAGCCACCCTGAAATTTTTATAGGGCATGTAAACCTGTAGTTATAACTTAAAAAAAAATACACATTATGTCACATTATATCTCTATTCTCCTGAAGGAACTATTTCCTGCCCTACCTCTATCCTATGTACTCTCCAAATATTTCAGAAAATATATGATACAAAAATATTTTAGATACAGTGAAGAAAATAAAAATACAGTGAAGACTTCAGATGACTGGTATCTTTGAAATGTCATCCTAACCACATCAATTTCCATTTCTCCTCTACAGTGAGTTATAAGGACCATAATGTGCAGCTGGCCCAGCACATAATTCTACTATAACCACTCAAAATGCCCTTCCACCTGAGAGACAGGTAACTTTTTTTTTTTTTTTTTTGCGGTACGCGGGCCTCTCACTGTTGTGGCCTCTCCCGTTGCGGAGCACAGGCTCCGGACACGCAGGCTCAGCGGCCATGGCTCACGGGCCCAGCCGCTCCGCGGCACGTGGGATCTTCCCGGACCGGGGCATGAACCCGCGTCCCCTGCATCGGCAGGCGGACTCTCAACCACTGCGCCACCAGGGAAGACCCGAGACAGGTAACTTTTCATCTCAGCCTGCAAAAAATCTCTACAGTGTGTGTGACAGGTGTCACAACAGTGGGTAGAGAGAGCTTAGGTTATCACACATCAGCATTTTATAATTTTCAGAAACCCTATAATTTTAAGTCATTCTTAAATTGTTGTAAGTAGATGTATATCAGCACTGCCAGAAGCATACTGCGTTGAACTCTAGTTCCATAATAAGTTAGTGGGTGTTTTAGGTTAAAAACAAAATTCATGATTAAAAAATATTTGGAAACTCCAAGTTAAACAAAGTTGAAATAATTTCTTTAGCATAGAACGGCTCATGTGTTTTTATATGCTAATGGACAAATCTTTAAGAGAGGAAATGTAAGTTATGATATTTTCTACATGCATGGTCAATACAGATTTGACCACGGAACACTTCTTGTAGCAGGCTGAATGTCTGTCACCCTCCTCCCAAATTTATACACAGAAGCCCTACGCCCCAAAGCGATGGCATCTGAAGATGAGTCCTCCGGGAGGTCATCAGGGTCAGATGGGGTCACGAGGGCATGGCCTCATGACGGGATTGGTGCCCTGAGAAGAAGAGGCACCAGAGAGCTCTCTGGTGGCTCTTTCTCTGTGTGCACACACAGCGAGGGGGCGGGGGGGGGCGCCCAGCTGCAAGCCAGGAGAAGTCCTCAACAGGACCCGACCATGTGGACCCTGACCTCACTCCCAGTCTCGGGAACTGTGGGAAAATAAACTTCTGCTGTTCAAGCCAGAAGATAAACTTCTGCTGTTGTTATGGCAGCCGGAGCCGAGATTCTTTTATTGCTTTTCAGGGAGTATTTTATGAGAGTAGTATTCAATTAAATTAACGGACACATGCTGATTTAAACAAAGGTTTTTCTCTCACTAATGCTGACACAGGAATAAATCAGATACGTGATTGACATTTCTTTGATAGTGAAAAAGTCTGGGCAAAAAAGCAAATGAATTCAGCATATTTCAAACATATAACAAAACTCTTATTCTTTATACATATATATATTTTTTTTTTGGAACGCGGGCCTCTCACTGTTGTGGCCTCTCCCGCTGCGGAGCACAGGCTCTGGATGCGCAGGCTCAGCGGCCATGGCTCACGGGCCCAGCCGCTCCGCGGCATGTGGGATCTTCCCGGACTGGGGCACAAACCCGCGTCCCCTGCATCGGCAGGCGGACTCTCAACCACTGCGCCACCAGGGAAGCCCCTCTTATTCTTGATTATTAAGTTTTATTTCTACCGCCATTCTGGATCTAACAAGACAGCGTGGTGTATAAAAGTACTTAACGTTACCTCTAAATAATTCAGCGTCTAGCAGCCCATGGGAACCTAACTGACAGAGACACGGCTAAGTGGAAAAGACGTCATTTTGATCCCAGTTCTACCCGCTATAAGCCCTTCTTTATATTTCCGTTTCTTCACCTTGATAAATAAGGATAAAACTTATTTTTCCTGCTGTTTACCAAAAAATGGTCATAAATATTAGTAATAGAGGCAAAACAATTGTGAGAAATGTAAATGCAAAATAAAATTTAAATGCAATGACAGTAATTCAAAAATTACACAATTAGAGAAAATTATTTGTCACTCCCTCATTTTATAGATGAGACCAAAAAAATGCTAGTTTTAAAAAAGAGTTAAGGCTCTAATGATATCCAATGAAATCACCAGAGGTGTAATTTTTTTCTCTGACATTGTGAAATTACCATTTTAATCTCTCAAAACTACACAGATTATTTACATATGTCTACATTTTAAAGACTAGGATGGTAAATCTAGTTTGTATCCTTAAGAAAACAACTCATCAGACGGAAGAGCGGTTATACTTACACTGATCTCACTGATTTGCTCTCACGTTTCAAGGTAAGGAAGTGAAACTTTGCAATTTTAAACACCTGCTGTTTCCAAACACTCATGGTGCTCACCAGAGAAGCCTTGGTTTCAGAAAGAATAAGCAAGCTCTGCTCCATTTCATCAAAGGGTTTTGAATGCACTTCTTCCTCTGGTGGCCGCTGAGTAAATACACTATAATCTATTTGCCAAAACAAAACGATAGAAACTTACGTTATCTTCCTTCAAAAGATGAAAACCTTTCTGAAGCATGTAAATTTCAAAGCAGCACACACCTGGCAGTGATACAGGACAAAGGGGACAGTCATATACTTTGGCAATGTTATCGAAACTGAACATGTGCACAGTTTATGACCCAGGACATTCTCTCTCAGGTATAAATCCAACAGAATTATGTACAGAGGCTCACTGAAACACATGTACAAGAATATCCTTAGCTAGTACCCTGTGCAATAGCCACATGCTGGAAAGAACCACATGCTCTATCAACAGGTGAAAGAATAAGTCATGAAATATTCCTGTAATAGAATAGTGTCAAACAATGAACGTGAACAAACTATTGTATAACCATAGTAGTTTGATCTTACAAACATTACATTAAGTCAAAGAAACCAGAATAAATATAAGCAAAAGAGACATGCTATATGATTGATTCCATTAGACCAAAACCTGACAAAACTACTGGATGGGGATAGAAATCAAGATACGTTATTTTCACAACAGTGATTTGACTTAAAAGAGATGAAAAATAATAAAAAGAGACGAAAACTGGTTTCGGTATGAAGAAGGACTTAGGCTAAGTTTAAGAAATGAGTAAACATTAAAAATTTTAAGAGTGGAGCAGAATAATGTATAAAATAATATTTAGGTACAACCTGGCTGTCTTGGCATCTTACCAACTCAACAGTCTGAACGGATGACTCAGTAGATGGACAAGTCCAGTCCCTGTCTTCCCCTGACACAGCGACTAATCAAACTAAAAGCAGGTCCTGAAATACTGCATATCACAATCATAGTACTCAGTGAGCTCCAACTGGCCTTCTACAGAATTTGATATATACTAATCTTTAAAAAATAAAACAAATAAAATCGACCAAACTGAAAGCAAGCTGATGTTAGAGGTAAATTTATTTTGCATAATGGGCTTAAAGGTACTATAGGGAAAAGTGAATAATACCTGAACAGAGCTCACCCTTCTCATTTTCATTCCCACTTCCCAGATGTTTCTAGAAACTACTTCGTATGCCTCAAAGTAGTGAGCAACACACACACAAGCACCTTCTCCATCTAGCTCTCTCCGCCATCCTCAGTATTACGGACATATGCACTGTTAACGCATTCTACATCCTGACCTCTAGCTCCCTTCATTCCTTCCATTCCCATACCTTTATCTCTACTCAGTTTCATCAAACTGACGGATGCCCAAATTTAAGATCTTGCTATCGCTCCAACTGATCCAACGTTTTCACGTGAACTTTCCTTCTCTAGCTGCAATCTGCCCCTACGTCCTCATCGTAAGCTCACCTTTCTTCCTCCACGTTTGAGAGAAACATCCTTTTTCCTTCACTCTCAGGACCCAGCACCACGCCAGTCTCGCTACCCTTCAACCCATTCTCAGCTTAAACCTCACGGATCTCGACCGCACCACTGAAATCACTCGCGTCAAGGTCACGACCGGCTCCCACCCTTCCACATTCCCCGTCTTCTAAGCTACCAAACCCCCTTTCTGTGCCGCCATCTTCCTCTTCACAGCAGTCAGCAGAGAACTGCCCACTCGCTCTTGCCTCAAACACCATGCTGCCCCAGCTCCTGCATCTTCTTTCATGAAGACAGAAAGGGCGCTACTGGTGCCTTCCTGGTCAGCCCTCCCTGGACCTTCACGGCTCACCCTCGGGGCTTCCCTCCACTGCGTCTGCGCTCGCCACCGAAGCACCTCATCCAGTCCCACAGGGCCATCGGTACACAGGCGGATCCAGCGTTTGTATCTTGAGCCCAACGCCCTCCTTTAGCTCCAAGTGTGTGAATCAAACAGCCCACAGGCATCATCTCCACTGGGATGTCTACTAAACCTCTCAACAGTATAACCAAAATTCACACCTGGAGTCCTTCATTCCACAAACCTGCTGCTCCCCATTTCTCAGGAAAGGGCAATTCCATTTCCAGTTCTCAAGCCAAAAACTTGGACACTGTTCTTGACCTCCCGTTCCTCAACCCCTAGCGCTAAGCCATCACCTGCAAGTCACCAGCAGCGCCTCTGGGAGAAGCCCGCGCTGTGCATGTTTCCCTACTGTCACAACCATCCTAGTTCAAACTAAGACGAACTGCAGTAGCTTCCTAGCTGCTCTTCTGCTTCCACACTTCCCTTAAATCCACTCATCATTCAACAACTGGAACGCAGTTTTTAAAAATGCAAATCAGATCACGCTACCCCTTTGCTTTCAAACTGTCTGGTAGCTTCATATCACACTAAGAAAACAAACAAAATGTTTTTCCAGACTAAACATGTTCAAAGACTAAATATGATGTGGCCCCTGGCCTCCAGCTCTGAGCCCACTACATGCTACCCTCTCCTTGGCTCTCCACGGCGGCCTATCTTCGTCATCAGAAACATCCAACCCATCCCTCAACCAACACCTGTGCAGTAGCGAGTCCCTTCACCTGGAAGGCTCTGCGATGAAATCTCACTTTTCTTGCCGTTCAGGCCTCACTTTAAATATCACCCCAACCCAGTCCCCCCTGAGATGCCATCTAAGCTATCTGCCTCCTGAGACTGCCCCACTAATCCCTTCATGACTCCTATCACTCTCTGTAAATATCTATTTACCTGTTTATTTCTACCCTTTCTTCCCCAAAATACAAATTCCACATGCTTCTACAATTATTTGTCTTGATCACTATCTGTCTGGCTCATTGCCTAAAATGTGCTGTTAGCTTTGTTTTTACCTGCTTGGTCAATTTCCGCTTCAACTTCTAGCTTTAAGAATACATCTTCCAAAGTCGTCATGGAAACACCATAAGAAATAACACCCAAATCTGAATGAGTGTCTAGAGCAGCAAATAAACCTAAAGGAGAAAAATGAAAGAGCGTTGTGTCAGTAAGCACACTACCATGAATTCTTCTAAAATGTCGTTTTAAAATAGCATATGACTGAATTTACTGGGCCGGCACAGTGTTCTCAAACTGTTTGGTCTCAGGACCCCGACAACATTCTTAGAAATTGCTAAGGACCCCAAGGAATGTTTGTTTAGGGAGATATATATCTATTAGACATGCATCATAATATAAATTAAAACTAAGAAATATTTTATAGACAGAGTGATGGGCAGAGTACATTACGTTGACACATGTACTTCAATTCAGTTAATTAATGATTCCTTATTCTCAAAAGGAAACCATAGAAAACCGCATAGAAAATTTCTATCTAATTATAGGAATGCTATGGGAATTCTGCATAACGTATCTTCAAGAGTAAGAAATATCCTTTTGTTTATTAAGTCATCTGTCAACAGATAAAGGACACTGAGTTTGAGTTCCTCATCAAAAAGCAGAAAACTAAATGTCACAAATAAAATAATTCAAGGGTTTACCGTATAATAATGTAATTCGTTATGAAATCATGAAACTGGAAAAGAGCTTAGGACTTATACAAACAACTGTGTGTGTGTGTGTGTGTGTATACACATTTGTGTGTGTACGTATGTATATATTTGTGTATATGTATATTTATATTCTTATTCCCAGAACAAAAAAAGGGAACAATTTCTTTCTTTCTTGACAATAAAACAATTATTTACGTAAGTTAACACCCTAGTTGGAGTTTCTTGCATGCCGTTTATAAAAAAAAGAAATGTTGGCTTACAGCATTTCTGATTTTCAAAAGCAAAATAAAGCAGAAACGGAATATTAACTCTGGCGACCTGCGAGCGCGTAAATATTATATAGAAAAATAAACCAAGTAAATTAAGAAAACTCATCCCCAATGCAAGAACCTGGTTCAGCAGTCAAGAAACTGAAAGTAAGGAATACCCGAAAATTTGTCCATGTCCTTGAAAGGCAAGCTATACACAAGCTGCTGGTCACTCTGTTGCAATAAAGTAGCTGCAGGTATATGTTGTTTAACCAGAGAAGAGAGAGGGTCCGTGGCACAGCATCTGTCAATATACATGCTAGAGAAAACCAAAAACCGTAACTTTTTATGATTACTCAGTCAACAGCCAGAAGTAAATTCTGAATGCTTTAAGTTAAAGTTAGTGCCATACAAAAATGGCCGAAGCACATCATGGCAAAGCTTAAACACAGTAACAATAGCTCAAGAATATAATAAGGAACAAGGCAGTAAAGAATGAATGATACCTCAGGCGGTAGCCAATCCCCCATTTACTTTTGAGAAAAATTGAAGAACCAACACATTTTAACATTCCTTGTGATATGACAGCTTTCCGATCTGCAAAAAGAGATTTGCGTTGCAATTTCAGAGTTAGTAACAGCATTAATAATTGGCATTTATATTTTCTGGATTAACCTATGAGACACCAGTGTATGAGCTCATTAAATTATCACAACAGCCTTATGAGGAAGGTATAGATTATCATCACCTGCTTTTTCGATGAGAACAGGAAGGCAATAAGAACATGTACAGTTTGCCCACGTTTCACGTGGCTATTAAGTGACAAAGCCAGGGGTTCCACCCAGGCAGCGGAAGTCTACAGTCTACTTTCCTAACATGCTCCAAATGTCTCGAACTCTTCCTATAAGGTTACTAACAGAAGTGCTTTCACAACTTCCTTGATAGCCAAATGTACAAACGACAAGAAAGCAACAGAAACAAAGAACGCACAGCTTCTTTATTTATTCCTCAGAATTTAGCATTTCTATGTCTAATCTCCCATTTGGCCCCATGACCTTAACCTTTAAAAATAAAGTAAAAATCTCACCAGCAAGAATGTCAGCTTCATCCATGAAATGAGTACTAAACACTGTCACCCGATTAGCTTTTCTGTATTTAAGAAGATTCCAAACAATATGACGCGAACAAGGGTCCATTCCAGCTGTCGGTTCATCCAGCAACAGTACCTGTGTGCAAACGGGTGGGCAAGGCAGGGAATCCTCAGGAAAACTAAAATATATAAAATTCATGCAGACCCTGCAAACCTTCCCCACTTAAAGTTACTCTATCCAATCAGAAATGTATTAGGTCTGAGTTTTCCACTCATATATGAGTTAGCATAAATTTAAAAAACTATCGGTTTGGCATATGAATACCTTCTTTGGTTTAATTTTAAAATACAAATGTCTGTAATGTATAAGACATAAGTATAATAACAATCAGATAGACAAACTAAAAAACAAAACACTGAGTATTTCGCTTTTACCTGAACAATTAAGTTTTGTAGATGTAACAACTGCTCGTTAGAGAATTATGCTCTGTATTAGTTCAGGGAAAGAAATTTATTTTAAGACTATTTTTAATTATGAAAATATGGTGGTGGGGATTGGGAGGAAGATAAATTGACACAAAGCCTGAACCACAGTCCTCCCCAAGCTACAGCAGCAGGGCATGTGGCAGGATGGTGGGCACCCAGGGGGCTCCCGGCCACAGGTGTGCACCTGGCAGCTTTCTAACACTGTGCAAAGCAGTGACCAGCTGGTTCTCTGCTTCTGCCAGACAGAGAAGAGCACAAAGCAGACCAAAAAATCAAATCAACAGAACAGTGAAAAACGGAACTGTTCGTTTGATTTTGTTCTTACTTTTAAATTTTTATTATAACCATTACAAATGTATAAAAAACTGAAGAGAATAATAAACATAACAATACTTTTATAGCCACCACTGAACTTTAACAAATGTTATTTTACTTCAGATCTTCTCTCAGAGAAATAAAACTCTGCAGGTATAAAGAAAGTGAGTCCTATCCATTCCCCTTCCGAGAGATGGCCACTAAATTAAAGATGCTGCATATCTTTCTGACTTCTGTTTTAAAATCTTATTACTATAATTACATCCATAATAACACATAGTATTTTATGTATGTTTAAAATTTATACAATGTGTGTATGTGTATCTTTCTACAACCACTTTTTAATTCAACATAATTTAAAATGATCTCATCAATGACACTATATCTGCTTACCTTTGGATCCCCAAGAACAGCGATTCCTACAGACAGTTTTCTTTTCTGGCCACCACTTAACTTTCTGGCCTGATTATCTTTGATAGCCTGCATGTCTAAATCCAGTAAAACCTTCTGCACCTATGAAAGTAAAGTGTCAATAGACGTTTTTAAAATCACATCATTTACATAATTATCAATATGAGTTTTTAAGTGTTCTAATTTTAATGTCAACTTTTAAAATGTTCTTTTAGTCCAGAACTAAATTTTGACATATATCCATGCATAATTTTGAAATAATAGCTAAAAGGATTCCTGATGGGAAGGTCTGCTGTACTTTTGTGACCCCTGCGTGGTGGGAGGGGATCAGTGCAAAGACTCCGTGTGTGTCTGTGTGGCAGGCGAAGGGGGTGGAGGCGAAAAGAAAAGAAAAGAAACATCTATATTGAGTGACTAGAATCCTCCAGATGAAACAAGGACTATTTTCTATGTGCTAAAACTTTTGCTCCAAGTTCTAATTCTTTATAATGACTTTCTGTTTACTGGCTCAGAACAGGTTTTATATTTAGATTTTCAAGCATATTTTTATTACAGAAGTTATTGCACAAGGTTACTAATTTATAGCAAATAAAAGTAAAGATTTCTATATAAATAACATACTTCTTGTATTATATTATTGGCTGGTACTCCTTTGATTGAAGCCAAAATGGATAAATTTTCTTCTACAGTCAAGACATCAAAGTGTATATCTAACTGTGGACAAATGCCAATCATTTTTCTTGCTTCAAACATTTCATCTATTTCTGAGACTCTGTGTCCATATACAGATGCAAACCCTAAAAGCAAAATATATGTATTTACATTAAATATATTAAGAATCAAAAAGTATATATGTTTTAGTATATACTAATAATTTAGTTATTTGTATGTAACAGACATAAAATAAGAGTCAATATAAATTTGGAGGACACAACGCACCCTCATTTCCATACTGGTGGAAATCACCATCATACTGGTGATTTGCTGCCACGTATATTCCAATCTCATTTTCCTTCATTTTCAGGGCATATTACAGAGTGGAAAGAGCAAAGAACCATAAGTTTCATACTAAACAAAATTATCTATCGGTGCATTAACTAATATTCCAGGAACAATTTTCCCTCATTTCCAGGCAACAGTAAAGAGAACAAAGAACTTAAAATTTACCCCTAACCAGCTGTGTGGCCTTGAGAAAATCACTCAATCTAAATCCAAGCTTTTTTCTTCTATTAACTGAACACTAATATAGCCCCCTTTACTGAAGAACTATTAAACCAGCGTGCTAATGTATGGAGAATTGTAACAGAAATAATAAATCCTTACATGATGAAAGGTATTATAATTACCCTCAAAGAGCGACACAGAGATAAGCAACAAAATCAAACTAATTTTAGAAGTGAAACTACATCTAAAAAGATGCAGAATCAGGGCTTCCCTGGTGGCGCAGTGGTTGAGAGTCTGCCTGCCGATGCAGGAGACACGGGTTCGTGCCCCGGTCCGGGAAGATCCCACGTGCCGCAGAGCGGCTGGGCCCGTGAGCCATGGCCGCTGAGCCTGCGCGTCCGGAGCCTGTGCTCCGCGACGGGAAAGGCCATAGCAGTGAGAGGCCCGCGTACCGCAAAAAAAAAAAAAAAAAAAAAAAAAGATGCAGAATCAGTACACGGAAGTTTGGCCCTTTCTTAAATTAAAATATTTATTGTTCTGCCACTCTATTTGGTTACTGTGGAAAAATGGAGCTGCTGTACTGAATTCTCACCTACAGGGCAGTCACATGTAACAATTATACGTTTGAGGCATTGCTCTTACAAATCTATTTTAGGAGATTGTACTGACACTCGTCATTCTTTCCTTTTGAACTACTGTTGGATACTTAGAAGTCTTTATTTTCTCAACCAAAATGTCTATGGGCCTCATTTAATTTCCAATTAATTACTGATTTATCCTTCCTTGAAAATGAACAGTAAACAAAAACACAAGTAAAATATCTGCTAAAACAGGCACAAAAGTAGATCCTCCTTATTAAATATGACTGAGTCACTTTTATTTTCCATTGAAGAGAAAACAGATGTGTGTAATCAAAAAAAAAGAAAAATATCTTTACAGACACAGAAGTTGATCCCAAATCAGTGACAAAAATCAATCGGTACATATCACAAGGATAAATAATTACCATGGTACCTTAGCTAATAACCCTAATAAAACAAAGTAAGGGATTTTTCTCTTTAAGTCAAAAAACTCACCATCCGAAGGTGGGCACAGTCCACAAAGAATATTCATCAATGTACTCTTTCCTGTTCCACTGTGGCCAAGTAACGCAGTAATCTGACCCTCATATATGTCAAAGGATAAATCTAGTTCAGGGAAAAAGGAGAAGTCTCAAATGTGATTCTTATTTCTGTTGAGCCATGTAAGACAATACACAATACTTGAGCAACCTTGAAAGAAGTCAATAAATTTAAAGACAGATTTAAAGTTACCGGCATATTTAATAACATAATATTTAATATTATAACACAATAATAATTCTTTGTTATAGTCAATGGTATGAACAATAAGAAAAATGATACAAAATAAGCTTTTTCTTTTTTTATTACACTAACCGATTTAGAGGGGGCACAAAACATGGCGGGGGGGGATTTCTGTGTACCCGCTTTGGGGAACTTCCAAGGGAATTAAAACAAAAGGACAAACAAAAATTTGTTCCCAAGGGTACTCAGAGGCATGTTAAATCTACTGGCAAAAAACCAGAAATTAACCAATAGCTTGGAAAAGGCTAAGTAAATGCTTTAAAAGTTCAATTTAAACAGGAGTAAAGTAGAATGAATATCACCAGATGGATGTGTCAGTGTCTGAAAGGAGACAGCAGAAAGGGGGCTGAAAACCCAGCTTCAAATAACTGTAACCCCTGATCTGATGAAGGTGATCTCACGCTGACAGCATCCCAAGACCTGCAGGCCAGACGCAGCTTCAACTCCTGCCTGAGTGCCCAGCCCGCCAGCCCCGCCCTACAGATTTCAGACTTGTCAAGCCCCAGTCCTGTGAACCAATTCCTCAAAAATCGTCTTCCCCGCTTCCCGCCCGCCCCTCCCCACAGTGCTCTCACTCTCTGTGTATATGTGTGTATATAGATTCTAACGATTCTGAAGAACCCTGACGGACACATTGCTAAACACGCCACAACTGTCAGGACAGCTCCCCGTGACAAAGAACTATCAGACCCAAAACGTCAATAGTGCCAAGGCTGAGAAACCCTGTGTTAGGACAAAAGGAAAAAAAAAAAAAGGAACTAACATGTATACACATGCTAATAATAAAATGAAAAAGGACACAGATTTGTTCAAGGAGTTGACTATTTTTCATCTCGATAGATATTACTTTTTTCTTTTACTACTTTGATGCTAAGTTTTATTATGACCGTTAGTCACATAAATAAATGGAAGTATCCCTAAAGGAAAGAGAGAAAATTGTGGTAAAGAATTTAAATTTCCCACAAGCTACGTACGTTGTTTTTCCACTTGTACTTTAATGCTATGGACTGAACACTAGGAAAGCTACTTACTTCTCAAAGCCTCCACATTTTCACCTTTCTTTCTGTATGTCTTCTGAATACCACTGATTCTGAAAAACACCATTTTCTACTTTATAAGGATTTAAAGCAATCTATAAGTACGTGTTTCCATGTATAATATTTTTAATCAAAGCTGTCATATTTAACGGGAATAATAATAAAGTATCTTCCTACTAAAACAATAAACCAAGGAAATCTGACAATAATAATAAAAGTATTTTAAAGAACCTACAAGAGAAAAGTATAGTATTCCTCTCCATTTTAAGTGTTATTCATTCAGTTTTCATGATAAGCCAACTTCTAAAAAGAAACTGAAACATTTGACTCAAGCAATTTATAGATTTCTTATTTCACATTGGATTCTTTTCTGTTTGTAATTAATCAATACTTGTTTATCAGTTAAGGGAGATTAAAAACCGAGTGCTATTTCACATCAGCACTTGTCTATAAATGTGAAGTGATTCTCTCCTTCCACTTTGAATGTTTTACATAATTTTTGAAGGAATGAACAGTCTTGTTCACCAGTTTAAATTTCACTCTTAAGAAGGCAGACCGCCAGCCCACTGACTGCATCTTAAATATCTAACTCTCCCTTGCTTTTAGACATTTTTCTTAAATTTAAAAAACACAAATTATACTCCAATTTTTCTTGCACTTTTATTTCTTTTCTCGGTCTCATTATTTTTTTAATTTGGTTTTGACTGAACTAGAAGGAACAGTAATGAATTTCCTTCATTCTCAGAAATTAAGTTGATGTGACAAGTTAATTATGTCACAATTTCTAAGGGTCTATGAAATCAACAGAGCACGATTTAGTGTGGTGTATATCTCAGACAATGTAGCCTGAATAAAAATAGAAAGTTAATGTTTATTCTGTTTTAATCTACATAATGAGGAAACTTTAAAATAGCTTAATTTTATAAATACTAGGTTTTATTACTTTTAAAAATTTCTATTCAAACATAAAATTTCAAACCTAGCAGCAACCTTATTCTAAATGGCCGCAAAGAAAATAAAAACTTGAAAGAGAATTAGCCCTTAATACTGGTTTTTAAAAAAGCATGGAATGTGCACCAAATCTTCAAAGATACCATACTTACATGCATTATGTAAAAGATAGGATTTAAATGTGGCATGTTCCATGAGCAGTTCTTAGACCTAAACTGCCAAAGATTAAATCATACCTTATGGCTTCTTTTCCTATAAATTCTGAAGAAACAGGCTCAACAGTTTCACTAAAACTAATACTCCCACTAACATTGCCCTCCGATAACTCCTTATAATTTCTTCTGCTCTTTGACCAATATGATGGCTTCAAAAAAAAAAACGATGATCTCCGTAAACCAAATTCTCCTGGAAAAAAAAAACAAACCTGAGTTATCCTAACAAATTATTTCTGAAGACTAGTTATTAAATCATAAAGGCAGTCTGTGAAACCTAAGACAACCTAGATCTAAAGTTTAGACATAAAATACTAAATAGATAGTGTGTGAAAAATAAAAGTTTTACTGACAAATAACTCTTGTCCAGAAATAGTTTCAGAGTTGCTGAGAGTCTAGGGAACGTAAATGTAAGCAAAGTACATTTTCTGCCCTACAGAAACTTACATCGTTATGGCTACATGTACATACTAAACGGCTAAAACACAACGTACAGCATGAGGCGTGCCACGCACAGTGCTAATAAGAGTTCAGAAGAGGAAAAGTTTACATCTGGATAGCCTGAAGGCTTGAATGAGTATCAGCTTAGCGTTTGAAAACAGACAGTATTCAGAAAAGTTGATATTGTTCATAAAGAAGACTTTTTAGAACTAGGAGAAAAACACAGCCACCAGGACCGACACAGGAGACTTAGCTCTGACTGCCCACACAGCATGTACGTATTTTCTCCGTTTCTCCCCAAGGAAGCGACCCTTCCCGTCCTTTCTAACGTCCACCCCTCCTCTAGATGAGCGCATGTTTCAAAGGGCTCTGATCCCAACTACAGAGAGATGCCAGTGGACCTAATGAGCCCCTGGCAGGCTCTGGTGGTTGCTACCACTGCAGCCATAAGCAGGTGCCAACCAGACAGAAGCGAAGGGTTTACTGGGGGAAAGGCAACCTCTCCCTCTCCCTCTGGACGGGAACAAAGAAGCACAACCCCATACAGCCAGGAGGAGAGCAAACCTGCCAGATTGAGACCAAGAGGCAAGAACTCGGAGAAAGTGGGTCCCTGATGACACAGCTGAGCAAGTCCAACTGACCTGGGGTCCATCCTATCTTTGGACTTTAAATAAAACGCTTGATTTCCTTCTTGTTTAAGACAACTAAAGAGGTTCTCTGTTATGGGTAGCTAAAAATAATGTAACGGATACACTGCAGATGTGTTTAAATAGATAAACAGGACCGTGTGGATGGATGTAAAATACAACAGAGGGGCACAGGGGCTAAGAAGGGACTAAATACATAGAAGCAGCGCGGAGGAAATTAACACATAACAAGTTTCTACTTGCTTCTCCAGGCTGTGCCCACCCTGCAAGGTGTCTGAGCAGGAGGTTAGCTTGACTGGAGGGAACGGTGAGGTTCTTAGACAGACGTGAGGTAGGCAGTTAGATGGGAGCTGCCACGGCGGTCTAGACTAGCAGAGCCCACCATGCCTTCCTGCAACTACAGAAACGTCCTCATCTGAGCTCTGCAGTGTGGTGACTAACAGCCAAGCGCGGCTACCGAGCACCTGGCCTGTGGCCTGCGCTACCAAGAAGGAACTGTTAGCTTATTTGATTCAAAGTAACTCAAGTTTTAAAAGCCACACCTGTCTTTCCATATAGGACTGCAGGTCTGGCACACAGACAAAATGAATGAGGAACTCAGGGGGAAAAGGAAAGGGGGTGTTGGTTATTTGGTAATGTTTTGAATCCGCACAAGTCTGCTATCGGTGCAGGATGAGGGATGTGGGGAATGGGAGGGGTCACCAGGTTGCTCGTGGTGTCGGAGCTTATCGGGTGAAATAACAAAACACTGTAGCCAAAACGATGGACGTGGGGAAGGACTGAGTTAAGGAGTTCAATTAGGGACTGAAGGTTTTCAGAACAAACTGATCTCTTTTTACCCACAATCTCCTTATACATTCACTAGCAGTTAATGAATAAGGTACGAAATATACTTATTTAAAATTAAATTAAAAGCTGGAACAGTGCATACGACTTAGAAGAAAAATTTTTTAATTAAGTTAACCTTATGTGGGCAAAGAAACCTAAATATCTTTACCGTAAAATCCAATAACTACCTGCATACCTGGAATGACTTGATCAAGATAGACAGCCAGAAGGACATAGAATATGCTGTTAAAGGCCAGCATGATAATAGTAATAATCAGAGGATACGGCCCTTCAGTCAAATTAGAAAATAGAGCACCTTCATTAAAATCTTCTAAATGCATGACCTGAAAAACAGAAACACCAACTTTATTATATAAAAATGGTAACATATTTTATCATTTTATAAAATAGCTAACACTATTTAGAGCTTCTCATAATATCCAGAGTCAGTAAACTGGGCCTCTGAACAGATTAAACAGTCTCCACCAAACTGGTAACATGAGTTTATAAAGAAAACAATAAACTTGACCAAACCGTGAGCTTACTACAGCAACCCCTTTCAACCATGTTTTCAATGCTGTGCTTCTAAAACCAGTATACATCTATCCTTGGGGCATGTGCAATAATTCCAATGCTATGATTATCAAATGAAATAAAAACTAATGCAAACAAAAGGGTTATGGTCCACAGAGAAGTCAGACAAATTAAGTATTAGAGGATAAACTTATGGTCAGCACCTTTCAACACTGAAAAGGGAGAAGGTACTATAATTAATTAACACAGCTATTAAATTATTCATAGTAGATACAGGTGATAGAGCAGAAGGAAAGCAATAGAGACTGAGGCCTCGTTTAGGTCTCAGCCCTGCCATTAAGTAAATAAACTTTAATTATGCTGTTCTGGACTTCAGTCTCCTCATCTGTGAAATGAAGGTGAATTAAATGACATTCAAAGTCCCTCCCACTCAACAAAAACCTATGAATCTATAATTCTCCCTTCCTAAGGGGACTCAGTGGACTCTCAAAACATGTAATAACAGCTCTTAGGTCTCAAATAATTAAAATTCGTTTAACTCAATATTCATAAACAAGCAAAGTCTCACAAATAAGAAGTCTATCCAGCCAACATGAATAATCTCATGTATTAAGTAATTACATTTTTTCTTTACACATTAACCAAATTTGTGTTCTAATACATAAAGCAGTTTCTTATAAGAATTTTCCCCTTAGAACCTGAGTACCCTGTAAAGACAAATAAAAATCAAATTTATAAATCTAAATACTATTTAGGTAGAGATAATCTCATGAACGTTGGACCTATAAAATCCACAAGGTACTACTTTCACTACTACAGTCAGGAAAAATTTGTTCTGCTTCACACACAGTTCTCTCCCAGGTGCACACTGAGATAAATTTACAACAGGGAGCAATAAATCCAGGCCGCAGAGCCATCTAGATTGCCTGACTCATAAACCCGTGACTTCTAACAAACTGAGCTACTGCAGTGAAACAGATTATTGAGATACACTAAAGTGAGAAGTGGAGAACTTATTCATAAACAGGTCATATAAATAAAAAACTTTAAAAATGGAGAAAATATAAATGAAACCAATATAAAATGTACTCCAGTATTCAAATATCATTCCTTTTTCATGTTGAAAATTTTAAATAATTTTTTTTGCAAACTAAGGGCAGTATGCATGGTAGTATAATACGCTGCATGGAAGTGGAGAGAAAAGAAAATATTTAGTGAAAGCAAGATATGTATATTACCTACCTGTGCAATACCAATCAAAAAAGTACACTGACAGAAGGGACTTAGAAGCCACACTAAAGATTTGGGAAAACTTTCCACGAGGACTATCAAAAGGCCAACAAATCCAAGAGCCACAGTGACTAAAAATTCAACTATTCCCACATGTTTTGATTTTTTAAAAAGAGGCGTCAGCATTAAAGCAAAAAATACCTGTAAGATATAAATATTAAGGTTAAAGCATTGTTCATATACACTGGTATGAAAACAAAATTAAATTTTCCTTGTGAAAGAACAAGTTATTTTCATTAGAAAATACATTCATTAAAATACAATTAATTTCTAAAGGCCATGGTGAGATATTTAATTTTCATACAAATAGTGCTCTACATTAAAAATTTAAACCGACAAATATTAAAAACTGCAGTATATCTATGTAATAGGCAAACGTGATCATCTCAGCACTGTAGAAACCATAAACCACCGTGTGTTTCTGCAGTTAGATACGGACAAATATGAACAAAACAGTATGTCAACAAGCTTTTACACAGAGCCCATCTTTTCAACTTCACGTGTTGACAAGAAACAGAGCCAGTTAAAAACCAGACAATTATATAGAGGAGCATATCAGTTATTTGTAAATTATCATGTTAAACAGCAGGAATGGGACTTCCCTGGTGGCGCAATGGTTAGGAGTCCCCCTGCCAATGCAAGGGACACGGGGTCGAGCCCTGGTCCGGGAAGATCCCACATGCCGCGGAGCAGCTAAGCCCATGTGCCACAACTACTGAGCCTACGCTCCAGAGCCCACACACCACAGCTACTGAGGCCCGCGCACCTAGGGCCCGTGCTCCGCAACAAGAGAAGCCACCGCAATGAGAAGCCCACGCACCGCAACGAAGAGTAGCCCCCGCTCACCACAACTAGAGAAAGCCCGTGTGCAGCAACAAAGACCCAACGCAGCCAAAAATAAATAAATAAATAAATGTTAAAAAAAAAAGAGCAGGGGTGATAGTCAAAATATTTAACAACGGATACAGCATGGGCACATAAGCCAATCAGGATGGAAACCGGGACCACTTAAAACAAAAGCTTGTCATGAACATCCCACATTTAACCAAACTACCCAATGGAAATCAACACTGTCAAAGAGCTACATTTACAAAGATATATCTTTACACGACATCATCCTGTAACATAAATTAACTTGAAACAGTCAGGATCTCATAAAAACAAAGGAATAAAATGTCTAGTACCAGACAATCTTAATGGTGTATAATAAGCACAATTAAATGAAGATAGTGAAAGACAGACACAGAGGAACTGTATGTGGAATACATCATATGAAAACAAGTTAAATTGAAACTTGAGAATATTCTGTAACTTTTCTAAAAATATGGAGGCACAATGATACAACTCATGTATCAGTAGCCTAGTAACAATCTTGTCTTTCATGGGAAATCGACTGTAAGTAAACCAAACAGTAAGACTTTATTAATCAAATATTTTGACAGTTCTTTATTCCCATTTCAAATGAAAGTACTTACAGATGATAAGCCATACAGGAAAAAAAGAAGAAATATCACAAAGCAGCTACTTTGAGGAAATAAAGAAGAAGCTGTTGCAATGACTGCCATGAGAAGGGACATGAGAAAAATCAAACTTGTATACAGAAGGACCCAGGAGAGCCTGCAATGGGAACACAGATACATTTATGGCTAAAGATATAGGCTTTAACAATTAAAAAAAAAAAACAGAAACATTTTAAATAAAACTTCAGCTTTAATTTAGCCATTTTATTCTTAAAATTAAGCCAATCTCTTCATTTCTTTGTATGCTCATCTATTGAAAATTAAAGCTCTCCTATGTAATTAAAAATACAGCAGCATTGGTTAAGTTGTCAGTAAAAGTATCATCTGACACAGAGATAAAATGGTGACTATCTTTCCAAGAGTCCAAAAAAAAACTGTACAGATTTATAGCAATTCATGATTAATTTAAATCTAAAACCCTCAAAAGTTCAACAATGCACAATACTTCTGATTTTCTTAAAATACGAAAGAGTTTAATGACTGACAATTTTCTTTATGGTACATGCAACAAACTGATGGCTTTTGGTACTTTAGACAGTAGAGGTTACCTTGCTAATCGACAACATAATTACTACAGGAACACAATGTGAGATCAGGAAGATCAACAATGGATTCACTACAGGACTCAACATTTCTCCTCAAAATCAGAGCTCAGTGAAATCACCACAGTATTTAGTTTCATTTTATTTTCATTTTTCAAGTTAGCAGATAATTTAATGTATGCTATCATAAAATCACCAAAATAGGGCTAAAAGATACCTGAACTACCAAAACTAAAACCATTATTTTACAGAGGCAAAACTGAGGCACTGAGAAACTGATTTGCCTACATTCTTCCAGCTACTGTTTCCTCACAGAATACTTTAATAACCAACGCATCTCAAAAACCAATCACTAGTAAAACGACAGGAGAAAAAAACTGCGCAAAGATGCTATGTCATGCAGAACGACCCCATTACATAAAGTGTTTTAATTAACTGTTGCATTGAGCTAAATGGAATAAAATGGTCTACAATAATAACTCACATGCAACAGTATTAACTTCCCCCCCAAAAAAGAGGTCAAAATAATGTTGTTATTACATAGTGGAAAAAGTACGAAAAATACACCTAGAATTATTTATAAAAATGCATGCCTCTATAAAATTATCATTGTATAAAAATGCTAATGTGCTCATTTGTGAACTTTTTTCATTTGTTTCTCTAGAAATTACTTGCATATTATAATCTTAAAAAGTTCACAAAAATAACTTTCTCCAGGGGAAAGAAAGCCCATATACTACATACACAAACTTCTGTCATTTTGATTACATTTTAATAACATGTATATGCTATGATACCTGAGGAGGACTGTAACAGGCAATTCATTTCTAACTTCCCCAAGTCTCCTATTTCCTATACACTGAAATATACACTGAAATACATGGAGCACGCCTCATCAACTCAAACAAAATATGAAATAAAATTTAAATATATAATATCCACATGAGCTTTCCAAAGCTCACCTCCCTTATGTTAAAACAAGCCAATCAATTGCTGAAGCATTTTGACTGGTCTCAAAAAACTCCAAGACAAAGGCAATAACTGTGAGAAAACAGCATCAGCACCTCATCGAGTCAGGTGAACAACAAAATTACAATTCTGAAGATTTGTATACTTATACGATTATTAATCACACTGAATAACAAAGTTTTAATAACATACCAAAAGGCAGTGTCATGCAGTCCCATTATCTTTAAAAACTCTTTTAACTTCTTCTCTTTTTCTGCTACGATATGAATTGCCAAAAAGTATCCGAAAGGTGAAAATGCTATAACTAGGTATATTAAAATTACTCCTCGGGGAAAGGTATCTATTTCCACAACAGCAGTTTCTCCCATAAGGACAGCCTTAGTTGGCTCCAGCTTCTTCCAAAAAGAAACATTGGTCTTCAGCTGTAATTAGAAAATGTAAATACAATTAATTTAGTTCTGATAGTAGCCCCTAAAATAATGTGACAGTTATACCCCCAAATTTAATCAATAACCTCGTACAAACACCATCCTCAAAAAGCTACACACCAGAAATAAAGTGATTGACCCCTGCATCATGATACCTATAGAAAACTGCTTTTACTCATTCTGGAGGCATGTCATAAAGTTTAAAGTCTGAAGTTCGGAAGTATATAAATTTTTATTAAATAATTTGTCAAAGAAAATAAAACTGCACATTATCATCTTTAGCTGACAATTATATGCATCTTAATAAAAACATGCATTTATAAAACTGAGGAATTAAGGAATGATCACTAGTACGATGAAAGAATGACTCTTTTTAAAATGTTCTTTTAGATAGTAAGTCCTTCTAGTGTTTTAAAATCTATATATGCAGCACGCATATAGACAGAACAATAAAACTAGTTATGCTATCTGATACACTTCTACTTAACATTCAAATGAATGGCTAAAATGAGATCTGCTCCACCTGTTCATCTAGTATGGTCTGGGTTGTGGACAGCTAAGGTCTTTAGCCAAAACACAAATAAGTACTTTTAACACCGTCAGTGTGATATGCCCTATATCTCACTGCCATTACCTTAATCTTCTGTGTTACTGAATACTGTATCTACAGTACCTTTATACCACGTTGTGAGAGTTTATAAGATAATTCTATATACATCATCTCATATGGTTCTAACAACGCAGTCAAGTAAAGCATTATTTTTGTAGTCATTTTACTACATAGCAGTCTAACAACTAACAGAGACAGGTCTCCTGTTCAAGGTCTCCTGTTCATTTCTGCTAAAATGTGAAACACTGGATCAGGCCTAAGCATGTCTTTAGAACGTAAATGCAACAACATTTATACACAATCTTAGTGGCAGTACAGTATTAAAATATAGAACTGGGAGCCCAAAAGCGATAGTCTGAATTAGTTTTGCCACTAATTAACTGAGTTTTGGAAAGTCACTTATAACCTTCCTGTGCTTCAGGTGCACATATAAAATGCAGACAATAACAGCACCCTTTAACATAGGGGTGTTAAAGATTAAATGGGTTGATCTTAGTACATAACTTTTTAGAAATAATGTTTGGCAAACAAGTGATAAATGTTTGTTAAATAAGAAATAAAATCTACCACTGTGATTAAGATAAAGATACTCACCTTCTTTAAACTAAGTCATTCTTATTCAAGGGAAAAGGTCTGCAAATGTAGACCTTTCATAAATATTATCTACAGTCAACACAGATATGATAATACTGGTATACAGAATGCTGAATCACATGCTTAGAAACCATCAAATAAGGTGGGTTTCAAAAAAATTAAGTCAGAGAGTATGACTTCTCCCTTATCTCTTTCCATAAAGGAGTTGTATTAAGTTATGTATTTTGTACATTTGACAGCAGTCAAATGAAATCCTGTGGTAAAGACTTCGGGGATGATTGGTAAAACACAGTTTGACTCTATTTTCTTCCTTTTTCATATTTACCTGTATAATGGCAGTATCTATCGAGGCCTGTAAAACTGTGAACCCTGAGGACCAGTACTGAACAGCCTCACATGATTTTGAACAGCCAGCTACGGAGAAAAAAAGGTGAGACGTAAGATTCTGCAATATACAAGTGTTTTCTTTAAAGGCAGCACACATGGGGTTACCAAAGTAATATAATTAATCAATCTCTACAGGACCAAAGAAAATAAGCAATGGCCCTCCAAAGGCAAACAAAATCTATCACGTTCCTTATTGTTTACTTCAAAGTTTTGAAATTGAAGAGTTACATGTGTTAGGATACTGAATCGTAAATGAATACAAATGGAAAGAAAGAAATTAATGGTAAACACAGTTATTTAAAATAAATCAGTTTTCTGTTTTAAGGCAAGCCATTCTACAATGACTTATCAGCTTTAAAGATCTTCCAGACGCAATGGCAAGTTCAGGTGAACAGCACAGAAAAAAAGAAAAATTCTGTAAGGGCTTTGCGGAATCAAGTCACAAACACAGTACTTAACAGTGACTTTAATATTAGTCAAGAAATGTTTGTGGTTGATAATTATCTTTTCAGAGGTTTAGGCATTGAAGGCTGTTTTCCATGTTTCCAACATAAAACTAATAAGGTTTATTGGTGGAAGACCCTGAGATTTTAAAGGTACGCGCCATACCACATATGAAAACAATTACATGGAGAAAAGAACAGACTTAGAATGTCATACAATTCAAGATAAAATTCTGTTTTGTTACTGTAAACAATATAAATGTATTAAAATTAAGGTGGATGTTACATAAATTATACTTCATATTATGTATATAGATGTAGACAGATAAATACACATATATTTTCATGCTACAGTTGACAGTCTTCTTACCTGAATAACTATTATTTAAATTGCCAATGGTGGACACCATCAAATTTTGCATATGAACTATAGGAGCAGCAAAAATGGGAATTTAATTCATTTTCATTGATTTTTTAGGGCCATTTACCTCTTGAATCCATATAAACAGAAGACACTGGAATCATATCAGGAAAAAAACGGAGTTCATAGGACATGAAGTCTTTGAAAACCACACCTACAAAGTTGCTGGGCTTAGAAAGACTGGATGCTAGCAATTCTTTTTCACTTGTATATTCTTCGGTAATTATGACTATAAGATATTATAACAATTTAGTTAGCTCACAAATTTGAATAGTTTATTGTAATACAATACACCAAGTTTAACATTATATTTGATGAATGTAATATTTCATAAGCACTTGTCTGATGCTCTAACTTCTTAGAAAATGAATACAGCTCTTCTAAAAAGAAACTAAAAAATGAATATTAAAATAGTGCAATTTTACAGACACTATTTCTTAGCTGTCATTTGATGACATAAATTATGTATGTGTCATGTAACACATAAGTTATTAACGTAATAAAATAGATCATATGCTTTATATGCAATATATGTAGTCCACTTATCTACGTCAAAGTAAAACCATACAAACGACTCCTTGATAAATGAGTGGATATTTGATTTTCAAATATTCCTTCTTACGAAGAAAATTCCGTAATCCTTCCTCAGAAACTAAATGTGTATGTTAGTAACTATGACACACTCGTCTTTGAATAAAAATTGCCATTTAAACCCAATACTGCTTGTTCCTTTCCTAGAAGATACATGAAAAAATACTGTAATCATCATTAAGCTCTTTTCATACCATAATCTTAATTTTTCAACATTTTCTTGAAGTCTTATTTACAATCAAGCAGTCTTCACTACAGGAGGCTCAGAACATGTCATGAAATGGGAAAAAACACGTAGGATCAGTACTTAACTTTACTACTTATTAGCTGTGTGAGAACAGGTAAGCAATTTAGTTCCCTGAACTTTAGTATCCTCACCCACGATACCTAGCTGATCACAAGGGGTTGTTAATATCGAATGTAGTTACAGACATGAAAATGCTTTGTAAATTATAAAGTATTACTTAAATGTTAATTCTCATGATTTTCCAGACCTTGAAGGTGTACATGGAGCTCCAGGATTGATCTGAAGAAAGAGGGTGTTAATTCAACATCCTACCAGTTAAGTTACCATGTATGTATGTACAGTCTCACGTTCAGAGTTCTGCCATTAAAAAGACAGAACTTAAAAAAAAAAAATCTACATACATTTCTACTATTCTGGCATCTAAGTTAATACACACTGACTTGGATTTCTTTAGCATATATACTTTTGTCCTACTCAGAATTACCAACGAATTTCATTCTCAACATTTCTGATGAGTTCTTCTTAGCTGACATGCTAAATTCTTATGGCTATCATGCTGCTTATGCTTAATATGATAAACCAACAAATGTATTCTATACTAGTAAGATGAAAATATTAAACAGTAATACACCAGAAAGAAACCACTGGGGAGAAAGCTATTTGCCTCGTGGTTGTATCAACATCTTCTGTTTAGTGCCACATTATCCAATAATGCGTGACACACACTAAAGTCAATTACAACTAACAATCCTATATGATGGAAGATAACAGGTTATTTTCTTATTTTCTACAATTCAGCATTTCATTAAATCAATCATCCTGGCATCAGCATTACTGTCTTTATGTATTCCTAGTTTCTTAGTAGTTACGTGAGTCAGAATCAAAATGAAATATTCCTTCAAATCTTTTATACTATACAAATATGCTATTTTATAAATGGTCTATGAATTAAATATAAAATATTAAAACATAATATTTAAATTATAGCATAATTTAACATAGCATAACATAATTTAACATAGCATAACATAATTTAACATAGCATAATAACATATGCTTCCTATTACCAAGACTACAAATTAAAGTTTCACAAGAATCATAAGGCAGCAGAATTACATGATGTTAGTATTTCTATAAAACTATGTTTTGGTGAAAGGACATATATCTAAATGTTAAGAATGGTATTTACTCAATAAAGCAAATGGCAAAACACTGAAGAGGCTTTCTGCAAGAGACAGAATACACATGTAAACTCACAATACCGTTAGGAAGGTGATCGGTAGAAACCTTGTGCATGATGTCTCTTGTAATATTAGTCACTGGTGTAAATCCAAGAACTAGGTTAGAGAGGACAGATTTGTCCATGGGGTTAAGTTCCATGTCAGGCACTTCTTCATAGATCTTATTCGGATGCATCATGCTTATTAATACTAACCAAAATAAAAAAAATAGTGGAAAAAGAATTTCCTATAACAAAGGAAACAAACAAAATGATTACAAAGTATAACAATGGCAGCAAAGATCATCAAGATTTCTATGAATATAACTAATACTAACAAAAAACATGAGGAACTTGGGTCTCCTCTCTTAAGTACAAAAAATAAAAGCAATTCCATCCTAAAAGAAATACTGTGCTGAACCTAACCCAACAGCATATGAATTTTTCCTTTACATTCAATTTTACTAAAATATTTTAAAATTCATGTCACCATAATACATTTAAATGACATAAAAGCTAACATTTAAACATCTTAGATTACTAATATAAACTATAATAATAAATTTACTCATACATGACTTTATTCAAAGTAACTTACCAAACATCTGTAATACGGATCACCATAAAAATGTCTTTATTCAAGTCTGAATTAAAACTCATGCTTTAATTACAGCTAAGTTTCTACTACTAAAACTATACTCAATTATATTCGGTAGTCAACTTTAACAGGGGTGAGCTCATTATTGTTTCATCTTGCTGTTTAATTGTTCTGCTGGCTTCAAGAGATCAACAATACCATTCCATCCTTTAAAATCACTAGTAACTGGTTAGCCAGAGTTCTTACTTTCTTTCACCTTTTAAAGTAATGTATGCTAAATAAATAAATAATAAAGTAATGTATGCTTGTGGGAGCAAATATGTGGCATTTTAGTAATTATGGGCAATTCAATCCAGAGCCCAAAAGATGGCCGGCGATAAGGAATAAACTATGGAATAATGTTCCATGAAGTTATCTGCAGAATCTATGTTTCATTCCATGAAACGGGAAATGCATGCCTCAAGGTTCAAAATCAAGCACTGATATTAGAAATTAGCTAAATTTAGACATCATTATTAAAATTTTTGACATTCAGAAAACATGGGATAATTTAGGTACTTTTCTGAGGCCAACACAACAAGTTTTTACAAGCAAATTAAAGGGACCTAAGAATATAAAATTATAATAAAAATGTATCCAGCAAAACAAATCATCTTTTAAAGATGGAACATACTAATGCAAAATAAACTGCAATAAGACATAATGGTCACTTAACTTACCTGAACGCTACTTTTTTTAGTCCTGCATTTAACGAGGTAATTCTTCAGTAGGAGTGTTCTGGTCTGTCTCCAAACTCCAACTTCCCGAATTGCAGTAGCCATGTTTTCTGGATTAGTTTACTAAAGAAAGGAGATTGGAAAAAAAGAAATTGGAACCACACAGTCAAGTATATGCCATTTCTAACGTCAAAGACAGACAGATGTTTCAGCCTCAGGCTAGACAGTTAAGCATACTCCACACTGTCTCTCCTACCCGGACAGAATGCACGGAACGGCAATGTGAAGATCCTGAAAAGTAAATAGTAGCATGTGAAACAAGGGGGAACCGGAATTCCACTTTTTCTCTTCCAGTGTCCTCTAAACTGAACGCACTGCAAGTGGGCACTGGGACACAGAGAAAGCTCCGGAGGAAGCTCTCTAGTTCTGGCTCGGTAGGAAACGGAAGTCTTCTGCTCACGGAGAACGGGGAAACACCCAGTCTTTTATTCTTTTCTACATTCTCCTGTGCCCTTGTCCCCAAGCAACCCCGTTTACAGCAGTGTCAGACTGCAGTGATGAAAGCTGAGCCCAGCTAAACTCTCTCTTCTGAGTGGAGCTTCTTCCACAAGGGTCGGGAGACAAAGCCCGCCGCTTTCTGCTCTGTCACCTTCCAGACACAGGGCCCTGAATGCGGCACATGCAGTCGCCGAAGTGCGTGGCCCAATGGGGCAGGAAAACCCTAGCTTGGCGGCTGGAAGATGGAAAAGAGAAGCCACGGGGAATCAAAAAGTAGCAGGGAGAGCAAATGAAAAGAGGAGTTCAGGGAAGCAACGCAATGAAGTTGTTCATTAGCTCCTGGACTAACACACCCAATCTGGGTAAATATGCATCTACTCCTACTCCGTGCACCAAACACTTGAGGAACTGAATTCACAGACAGACGCACCGCCCAGATCCGGATGGGTCACTGGGCGGCACACACGGACAGATTCAAACTGCACTGCAAAGGCTTCTGAAAACTAAACCGAAATTAGAACCACAGCTCAGAGAACGTGGGCAGAAACTGAAGACCTGAACCTAACCAGGTGGACAGCACGCTAAAAGAAGACATCAACGCTGTCTACGGGATGAAAACAAAACCCGCAGTCTCACACAACGCAAAATGACTCCGGTAATGAAGCATGTGAAAAATGTCACTCTCCCCACAGGTGCCACTGCCAAGGTGACACAGATTTTGAAATTATCTGACGAAGACTTTAAGGCAGCTACTTAAAAAGTGCTCCAGCAAACAGTGGCAAGAAAACAGTCATTCCTGAAAACAATGAAAGTGTCAGCAAAGAAACAAGATATCAAGCAGCACCAAGTAGTCATTCTAGAACAGAAAAACACAGCAACAAATACACAAGATCCACAGAATGGGCTCAAAAGCAGAATGGAGACAACAGAAAAACAGTCAGTCAACTTGATAGATCAAGAGAAGCTACTCAATCTGAACAAAAGAGAGAAAAGAGGTTTTGTTGTTGTTGTTTTAACAATTAACAATACCTCAGAGAACTGTGAGACAATAACAAACGGTCTAACATTCAAACGATCAGAGACCCAGAAAGAGAGAAGTGTGTTAATGCTGCAAAACGTATTTACAGAATTACTGGCTGAAAACTTCCCAGATTTGGCCAGAGATGAAACACCTAAGAGTTTCAAGACGCTTGATGAAACCGAAACAGGATAAATCGAAGGAAATCCACATTCAAACACATCGTGATTAAACTGCTAAAAATGAAAGACAGTGAAAAATCTTGAAAGCAGTCAGAGAATAACCACTGCATCACCTACAGGAATACTGCTTTGAACGAGAGCAAATTTCTCATAAGAAACTCCGTGGCTAAACTGGGTACTCATACACTGCGGGCGGGACTGCCAAGGGGTTTAGCTGCTGAGGAAAAGTTTGGCAGCTCTCCAAAAGTGAAACAGAGTTCCTACGTGATCCCACTACTCCATGGGGACTCAAACAAGTGCACGTTCACGCAGGGTCATAACTGTTAAACAGAGTTCCTACGTGATCCCACTACTCCATGGGGACTCAAACAAGTGCACGTCCACGCAGGGTCATAACTGCCAAGACGCAGAAACAGCCCAAATGTCTACCAACAGACGAAGGGAAAAACAAACTGTGGTGTATGCACGCAATGATTTGCTATTTACCGTAAAGAGGAGTGCGGTACTGATACACGCTACAACGTGGATGAACCTCCAAAACGTTACGTTACGTGGAAGAAGCCAGACACAAAAGGTCAAATCGGATTCCATTTATGTGACATTTCCAGAATACATAAATCCACAGAAATGGAACGCAGACTGGTAGTTGCCAGAGGAGAAGGGGAGAAAGTGCTTAATGAGTACAGGGTTTCACTCTGGAGTGACGGAAACAAATTCCACCTCAGTGTACTTTTTGAGCTGTATGACCTAAATCACTGCATCACAGGCCCAGTAGCCCTCTTCCAGGCTAAGCTGACCCTCTGGAGGCCCCTGGGGCCCCTTCTGCGAGTGGACCTCTGCTGGAGCCACATCGCAGGTCTTCAAAGAGGTTATATGCAAGCAGAAGCCAGCCTGGCCGGGCTCCCGAGTGCACTCTCCGTGGTCCCTACTCCAGTTGGCTCGGCCCCGTCACCTAGAAAGGTATCGAGAGGGCAGCTTGGAGGAGACACCAAAAAAGTCCCGCTAAGCCTTCTTCAGAGAGACATTTGTTCCTTGTTTTATATAAACCTATTTGATGGCAGCCACTGGTGTGACCCCCTCTACCACAAGAACAGTCTGTTCCAAGCTGGCTGACCGTCTCCACCTGGATAAAAAAAGCAGGCAACTTTTTAGAGGCAGCTTGTCTTACCCCCCAAAAGGCAATATACATAATTGAAGTTTGGATCAAATAAACATCCTCTTTTATATGTGCAGAAGAGAGCTTTTTCTTAAATTTAACGATGAGATTTAGACAACTTTCATTCCCTCTGTGCTTTTTTCTATTTTCTCAATTTTCCCATCAATATGTGTTCCTTATATGGTGGGGAAAAAAGTAATTACACAATTAGGTATACTGTAAAAATCTTAAATGAGTAAATTAAAAAGAGCAACATTGCAGCAGCCAAGAAAGGAGGATACACTCAAAATAAATGCTCCCAACAGCCTCATTCCTGTTATATCAGATCCTGCAATGAGCTGGTGATCACCTCTAGGCCGATGAAAGGAAGGAAGAAAGGAAGGAGGGAAGGAGGGAGGGTGGAAGGTAGAGAAAGGCAGACGGATCACACTCATTCGAGGATGATTTACTACGAAACACAGAAACACTAACCAACTTAACAGCAAGAACATTCTCAAGCTATCTGCCAAACACATCGATTTACTGGGAGCCACTGAATTATTCATTCCAATTGAACGCTGCAAGCTCGATGCCTCATTTTTAGAAAACAGGCCCCTCCTGAAGCAGCTGATGGACTCACAGTATCCTTCCTTCCTTTGAGAACTGCTCCCTGAACTCAGGGTTGAGTCTTTAACAGCCTTGCCTGAAGCCCATGAACCTGTGCACACACCCCGCCATCCCACCAGACACACCACGACTACCATCACCACGGCCACCTCTGAGCGGTAGCATTTAAGTTTTCTCCAGGCAGAGTGGAATTTTTAACTAAGAGACCCAGAGACTGGGACTCATGGAAACAGTTAGATTAATAGAAGCATTTAAGAAAGTTCATACATTCTCGGAACTAAGCTTTCCCCTAAGGTTTGATACCTACTGTGCCCCAAACCTGATTCTTCTTCCTTGGACTATGTGAAATGCCCTATTATCTACCCAGTATATTTTAGTTTCACTTAAGCTGGACAGATCAGTTTCTATTTCTCACATCAAAGGACTCAGCCAGTGTTACAGTATAATGTGTTCTTAACTCCATGGTTAGAAAACTCCGAAAACAGCAGTTTTCAAAGTGAAGTGTGCCAGGAACAAAGGGAAATGTTAAAGACCCACGTGCCTCCCTGCCTACCAAGTGTCCAGTCCACTGACGCTAACGGGAGTGAGCGCGCAGGGCCCGATAAAAAGCGGAGAACCACTGAAGTAGTTTTTAAAGTAGCTTTAAAGTAACAGTAACAGGGAGATAAATGTCTCTGCAGACGATGACGCACAATGACTAATCAAAGGAGTCACTTCAGTGTCCATTCAGCCTCAGTTTTGTCCTTTCTTCCAAAGCACAAAATCCCTTCTGCAGCAAAAGGTGTTTTCATGCTGTTTTCCTTTTGCCCCTGAGCTCTAATTTTTCTTCCTCATCGTTTTTCCTCAGCCAGAACGTCTTCTGTCTCAGCGCAGAAAGAATTCCGGGAGAGGCAGAGTGAGAGGGAAGGAAGAGTTTGTTAGTACAGGACGCTTGTGAGAGATACAAGCCCACAGGCAAGGGAGTGCCGTCCTGAGAACTCGGCGGGCTACATTTTTATAAGCAAAGGAAAAGTGGGGAGGGGGGAAAAGACCACCTTCTTTTTCATTCTTCAAGTCTTCCACTATTAACTCCTCCTACATGGTGGGCGGGGGAGTTTTTGACCCCATATGGCCCAACTGGGATTGTCATGGCGCTATGGAAATGAGCAAAACGGCGGTCCCGTTACACATACTATGATATTGTAAATTATTTCAGGTTTTGGTATAATGTCACCTTTCCCCGATATCTCTGCTCTTAGCGCATGCAGACATGTAAGCCCCTTCTCAAGGATCATCAACTTGCCGACTTCACTGGGCAGGATGTGGGTCTCACGCCACCATCGTTTCATTGTTTGGGGGCATGTCTCGTGCTTCTGCTGCTTGGTTCTGTTGTTAAGCAAACCTGCTTTCTTGAGTGATCGTTAACTTACAGGGTCTCCCATACTTTTTTATTTATGATCCCCTAGTGGGATTAACTATTTAATTACCTACTTTGTCTCCCTACTCTGTCCCTGTCAGAATGACCAAAAGAATAAATACACATAAAGCTGAAAATGGTGCCTGGAACATGGCACGTAATTACACATGTTGATCACTACTGTCTATAAAAGTAGTAACACTAATATCCTCAAGGGATATCATACTCATGAAACAAGGACAAAGCAATTCAGAGAAAGCTACTAGAGAATTTGGAAATGGAACAGACAGATAGAAATAAAATTCTTGCTAGCTGGGGCGAGTGCCAAATCGGTGAGTTAGAATGGACTGAGTCAAGGTAATTCCCCCAGAATCGATGGCCAGAGGACAGAGGGAAGAAAATGCTGACCAGGAAGCATGAACTCTGTTATGAAGTATACAGATGAATCAATGCTATGACTCACCTGAACAAACCGATGTTTTTTATATTCATAAGCTCCAGTCTAATCATGTGAAAAATGTTAAATTTCAATAACCTTGAACTTCCATCTACTCAAATTATTAAAACAAAACATCTTCAAGAAGAAAAATCAATTGACTTATTGTTTTCTTCAAGAAAGTAAACACCTGGTTTGGGTGTTTGAAAACTAAAATGAAACATTCTTAACATTGATTCTTCATTAACTTTTAGTTTAATGTTCACCTAACCAGTAACTTCAAAGCTGTAGATAGGTTTTTATAAACTGACAACAGTGAACCTATTTGCCCACCTGGGCACCCACAACCCACGGAGTTTAAGCAGGTGCAATTTGAAAAGGGCCGTGGGGAATAAATCAGGCGAGGATGGCTCTGCATCATGATGTGAAGCACTAACTACTGTAAAAGGCTCCTTGCAAACCACAGGTGCTGAGGGAAATATTGTGCTGCTTCTTCAAGTGCTGAGACCACGGTGTCTCTGCGAATTAATGTTTGTCCTTTGGGAGAAGACGGAAGGAGAACGAAAAGAGGGAAGCCTGCACCTCCCACTGGTGGGGTGATCATAAAGTCCCCTCTGCTCCCCCCGCCCCACACTGCTTTGCAGGGTAGGGAGGGGGGATTTGGGATGGAGGAAGGATATGGGAAGGCAGTGCTTTCTATACTGAAGACCTCGGCCGAAGATAAAGAGACGGTGTCTGAGCTGAAACCAAGCCCTATGGGCAGGGCACTGAGGTTTCCTGAAAGAAAGGTGGAAATCCACCCCGCAGAGGTGACATGAAAGTGGCTCTTCTGACTCCAGTGCACAGCTGAAAGCGGGGCTGCAAAGTTAGGAACGAGGCACGGCCAGCAAGGGGACATCTGTAAAAAGTTTAACTCGTCCTGTGCCTTTTCCTGGACCAAAAGAAAACCCATATTTAGCATGAAGCTCTAAATTTCCTCTTTCTACACTATAATTCCCCTGAATTATCCCAAACGTTATAGCCTTATGTGGTGAGATTCAAAAGGACAAAAGCAAAAGGCAGTGAAGGATGCTTGGCCTGCCCCGCATTTAACATTGGCTGTTAAGTGGGAAGAGAATCATACAGTCAACATCCAGGAGGAGTTTACTCACAAGTAACAGAGTTCACACAAGCCCAGGGCATTGTAAATAGAGACGACCAGACAACCGTAAAAAAGCAGCTTTTTGAGTAGACAACACATGTAAGACCTCTTTTGCAACGTATATTAGAAGATGACCCTTGAAAGCACAAGTTCACAACTTAAGAGCAATAAAACTTCTAATGGCATAGATTTAACAAATTGTACTTTTTGGAAAACTTACAATACTTGACACAGTTCCAAAGTCTTACCAAGGCAGTACCTTTAAAACTCTTAAACAAAGCCAATTCTTAACTGCTCGAGAACTATGACAAAGACATAGAAATATGGGTACAAAATTATTTTTAAGAATATTTAAAGTGTCTTTCCATTGCTCCACAGCGTATCTGGGGAATGTGTTAAGTTTGTTATAGAGCTTTAAATAATAATTAGTTTTATGCACCTAGTATCACTAAAGGTTTAATTAAATATTTAACTTTCTGCTGGAGGAAGGAGGGAACGAAAAGTGCTCACTGAACTGAGAAAGCACCTTGAGACCGAAAAACAAAACGAGGCAGGCAGCTGCACGCAATCAATGGATCCGTTTATTACAGGGTAACTTACTCACAGGGTGGGCTCCGGATCGGGAAAAACGACCTGCAGCTGCACTCCCCTCCCTACCGGCGGGGGCCACTGGGACGACTTTAGAGTTAACCTACCGTATGGAGGCAGGTGCTTGGAAACGGGACGTGTACTCCTAAGTCAAAATTCATGACTGGGTACCTAGTCTCGTGGGCACCAGGAATATACATCATCGGTGTTTCGGGACTAACAGAGCATGGAGGCCACCTGATCCTAACGATTATTAAAACAGTTTCTATTAACTGCAAAGCTTTGACAACAGAGAAGTGACTTACTGCACAGTTCAGTCCTGGGTAGGGTGGGTGAAAGGACAGGATAAACTGTACGAGCCCAGGATGGCGTCAGTAATGCTAACAGCCATATATCCATACTTTTCCTAGATAAAAATAATTCACATTAAATCTAATAAGTTGCAAGAAAACGGAAAGCCCACTAAAGCCCATCTTCCTTTTCTAATGCATTAATAGTTGACTTAAAGACTGAATTTACATAACCCAAAATTCAGTATCAGAAATTCACTACTGTATTAAAGAAACATTGATTACTATATGTGCTACGAAATATATTTCACCTTTCTCAAAGCAGTAAAAATGTGCATGACCTTTAGAAATAACTGTCAGAAAAAATTATCTAGAATGTATTAATTTTAGTTCTGAGAGGAACAAATTAAGATTATATCCTATAAAAAAGGAATTGAGCCATCCGAATGTTCACAGCCATCCTGGCAAAAGATGTGGTCAGTCAGTCACCTTAGCAAGTTTGAAAAGATTCCTGGAAACGATCTAAGCTGAAAGTATCCCCAACAGACGACTATTAGAGGTGACTTCTCATCCACCCAAGCAGAGCTGATTATTACTCCTTTGTTCCAATAAATAAACTGTAATTGCGGTTACCATACTGTGTCATCATGATCTGTTTACGTCTTAATCTTGAACTTGACCATGAAATCCGTGACAAAAAGACGGCCTTCTTTGCTTCTCTACCACCCATGGTAATACTAAAACCAGTATCATCTTACCGCAAGTTCCTTTATCCAGATTTGCTGAGAGTCTATAGATCAAAGGTCTGTAACGGAGCCCGAGGGGGTTAAATCCAGCCCACAGGCTGTTTTGTACAGCCCAGTAGTTAGGAATGGTTTTCACATTTTTAAATCGGGGGAAAAATCAAAGAATAATGGTATTTTGTGACATGTAAAAATTATAGGAAACTCAAATCTCGAGTCTAGAAATAAAGTGTTATTGGAGCAGAGCCATGCTCAGCTGTTTCTGTGCCGCCTGTGACTGCTTTGTGCTACAACGGCAGGGTTCAGTAATCAAGACAGAGACCATGTGGTCCACAAAATCTAAAACATTTACTGTGTGGCTCTTCACAGAAAAAGCTTGCTGACCACCCTTACAGACAAAAGGAGGAAGAAAGAAGAAAAGCGGCATAGTCATTAAACATTTACTGAGGGATTTATGCACCAAACTTTTTTAAAAAAAATACAAAACGGAGTTAGACACAGTCACTGACTTTGCAGATAGATAAAATTTAATATAATGTGGTAAGTGCAACTGGGGGAAAGAGTCTGGGAAAGAGTGGAATGCAAATTCCAGGCAGGGAAAAAGAATGGAAGAACTAGACTCCCCAAAGGGGCTTGACTTGTGTAAAGAACAGGGAAACCTGCAATGAGGCAGAGGCTCGGGCAAAGTGAATTGGGGCAAAAAGGGCAGGTGTACCCTCTAGATGACACTATTAGGACAGGCCCTGGAAACAGGTTGTCAAATACCTTATATGCAAAATTAGACTAGACATCTTTATTTTGTGTACCCATACTTCCTTGACTGCACTTTTCGTACCTAAGAATAATTGTTTAATTGCCTGGCAATCCCATATTTCACTAGTCCTTTCACTTTCCTAATCCCCAAAGCTTCCACCCACAGCATCGCCCTCAAATGATGACCTTGATCCCCACTTCACTGAGAAACTGAAGCCATCAGGAGATATTTCCGAAACGTTCCACTACCCCTTCTATCCACCTACCTACAGCCGCATCAGAGGTAATGTTATACATTTCAACAAGGTGCCATTTCGGCCTAAACTGAAGATTTTGTTTCCACTAGAACTCTGAGAGATAAAAGCTAAATGGAATCTGGTATCAATGAGACCTTTAATTTAAGATTTATTTTTTAGAAGAAGAGGTTAAGAACATCTTTGGCAGATGACTTGAAAGAAGTTCCTGCCCAGCTACACACATCACTGGCTTCTCAACTAATAAAACAAAAGCACTGTCGGGACTTCCCTGGTGGCACAGTGGTTGAGAATCCACCTCCCAATGCAGGGGATGCGGGTTTAATCCCTGGTCAGGGAACTAGATCCCACATGCACGCCACAACTAAGAGTTCGCATGTCACAACTAAGGAGCATGTGTGCCCCAACTAAAGGAGCTGGTGAGCCGCAACTAAGGAGCCCGCCTACCTCAACTAAGACCTGGCACAACCAGAAATAAATTAAAAAAAAAAAAGGCACTATTAAAATCAAGCCTTTTACAGGAATTCCATGGTGGTCCAGCGGTTAGGACTCGGCACTCTCACTGCTGAGGGCCAGGTTCAATCCCTGGTCGGGGAACTAAGATCTCACCAGCAGCGAAGCACAGTCCAAAAAAGAAACCAAGCCTTTTAACTTAACAGGGAATAAATTATAAATGTTCTCTTCTTCTCTAGTGTTCTAAAATTTACTGAAGGTAGTATAATAATAAAAGAAAATAATAATTGTCAATATGATTTAACCTAAATTTTATGACAGTATTTCTTGCTGAATGGGAAAATAATGCAATGGTACCCACATGACAAGTTATCCAATACCTTTTCTTATATATAACAGGTTCCTAAAAACTTGTGCTTACAACTATTCTAGGACGATTAATTCACACACTAGCAAAGATTCCAATTTATGAGAATACTACAAAATTCTTTTATGCAATCATCTCCTCAAGCTCAAGGGCAGAGATTACAAATCGTATTCATCTTGGCATTCTTGGCACATAGCGTAGCATCTAGAATATAAAAGACACTCAGATAAACCTGTAATGTATTAATAATGTATTAATGTATTAATGTATTAATAAACTTGCTTTGACCCTGAATGCAAGATTTCCCTATACTGAATCCTGTTTGAAGGAAAATACACTTAAACAGCACATATTCCAGGATTAATGCCTTACTAGTTAGCTTTTAACCCAAATACCCCCAAGAGCCCTAACTGCCCTAATAATGTTCTCTTGTACGGAGTCTTCCCTAAAAATATGTAACATCGCTCTCTGGATAGAAGCAAAATATAGGGCATCAAGGACGAGAATTTAGAGTCTGGCATCCCTGGGTTGGAAGCTCAGCCCTTTTGGCTAGTTGGGACCGAAATAAGTGACTTAACTTTTTTGGGAAGCGTTTTCCACATCTGCCCAATAGAATAAGACCCCTCCGACCTCCAAAGGATGCTGGCAAGACTGAACGAGATAATACTGAACCTGCCTCACGGCTGGGAGTCCAACATACACTCCTTTTCTCCCCTTCCGTTCCTGCACAACGTCCTCGATGGAAAGTAAACGTGACTGCCTTTATTCTTTCAGACTTATTTAGAAACGTCTGTCCAAGCCTTGGGAGCCCAGGAGCAACCCTCCTGCAGCTATTAGCGCCGGCAGCCTCCCGAGCTTTCGCGTCTGCTGTAGTATCAATACTTCCACGCCTGGAGCCTTGCGTTTCGGGAACCAGGGCACTTCCCCCAAAACCGTGCCCCAAGCTCTGCGCATCTCTCCCGAACTCCTCCTAGCGCAGAGCGAGGAGCAGCCCGAAGCTCCCAAGGGAACCCGCGCTCGCGGCCAGGTGTTCAGAGGGAATTCCCTTCCCAACATCTCCGCCCTCCGCAACGGCGCCCTGAGGATGGAGACCACCCCGGCCAGCCCAAGGCAGGGGTCCCGCGGCGACCCCGGCATCCGCACCCCGACACCCCGGGGGGCGAACAGCATCCTCCTCCACAGGACACGCCGCAACGGCGCTCTCCCCGACCTCGGGGACCCTTCTGCCCCCAGCTGCCGGCTCGGCCCCCTCCGAGCCCCGCTGCACTCCAAGCCCCAGACCCCCCGGCCGCACCCACCGCCCCTCCCCCGCCGGCCGCCCCTCCTCGACCCCTCACCCCCTCCCAGGGGTGACAGCCACCCCGGCGGGCCTCACACCCCGCAGCCCTGGGCGACCGCGTCACCTCAGGGCCGGGCCGAGCGCCGACAGGCCGGGACACGCGGAGTCCGCGGGGACCTCAGCTCGGAACAGTGTCCGAGAGGGCGGCCGCGCGCGCGCGCCCCCGACGCTGCAGGACGGGGAAGGCAGGGGCGGAGAGGGGAGGGCGCGGTGCCGGAAGCCGCGCTCCGCCCCGCGCAGGACGCACCTGAGGGCGGGGCACCCCGAGGACGCAGCCAGCAGACGGGCGCGCTCCCGCCGCTCGGCCCGGCGCATCCCGGCGCAGGCGCGGAGAGCGACCCTGGGGGCGGGGCCTCGAGGGGGCGGGGCTGCGAGGGGCGGGGCGAGCGGGCGCTCCAAGGCCCGGGACCCCTGGGTCCACCTGGACGCCCGTCTCTGCAGCGCGGCCTCGTGGCTCAGTCCCCGGGGCCCCCGGCGCCTCAGATCTGCCTCCTTCGTGGAGACCTCGCCCAGCTCGCCCCGGGACACTGGCAGAAACAACGGGCTTGAAGTCAGGGACTCCGATTTGAGTCCAAAGTCTGCAGTATCCTGGCGTGTGACCTTGGTCCGCCGACCCATCCTCATCTGCCTCCTGCGTCATACCCACTAAGAATCCTTTCTTCTCTGCCTCTCGGCTTTTAAGCGGTCCCCTCCCAGGTCTGCATTCCGCAGCCCCTTCTCCTTCCCGCCGCCCTGTGTGGGGTGCAGTGTCTTCGTGCCATCAGACCCTGACCTAGGACATGTGGACATTAAAAGATGCTTCAGATTCCGAAGTGTCCTCCTGAGAGTCTGGGATGTGGCAGATCCTGAATCTTCCAAATGGCCTGAGACATACCGCATCTGTGGGAGATTCTATACCGCACTTTTATTTGCTAAAAATGTAAACTGGTGTTTTGAGTTTTATTGCCCAAATTGACCTAAATGGTGGTCAGAGTTATTGCAAAGGAAGAAAAGCTCACAACAGATTTTTACTCTCCAGATTTCTGTATGGTCACATTTCTTTGCACAGTTTTTTTACTTTTGGGGCATTTAACTATTTTAAGATCTTAAAAATTCCGTTGATCCTGTATACATTGTGTTTTGTTGTTGTTGTTGTTGTTTTACTTATCGTAGTTTTTCTGCTCCTTAAATTTAAACCAAATCTCTCCAACAGTCACTCTAAGTTCTACCAAAATAAACAAAAAACAGAAAAACAAGGAAATGTGTTATTTCTCCTACTGAATATGGATTAAACAGGAAATTCAAAGAGCTTTAGCGGAATCCATTATGATTAAAAATCTGGCAGTGAGAGTCAGGGGAAGGGAGACAGAATGTTCTAGGAATTACATCAGAAAACTGAAGAAGGCAAGTAGTGAAAACTATACATGATGTATTCTTTTCTCTTTTGGAATAGCTAAGACATTTTAGTTACAAGTTCAGAAGAATGCATTATTAATGGCCTAGGATTTGTGGGCATGTAAATAAATGGAGGTCGAAAATAAATCTACCTGAGAAAATGTGTTACTGAAATATACATTCACCCCAATTCTCTGATTGTACTTCTCACTAGTTGCCTCAACTGCTTTAACTTCAGAAGTCTGTGCATCATTTCTACCACTATTCTAGACATTTGTTTCCTGAGTTTCTTATCCTTGCAATGTTCTCTGTCATTCAGCCTGCCTATACTTCTGCTCTTGCTTCAGTATAACGTGACCAAAACCAAAAAAAACCTCATCACCCCAGACAAAATGATCTCACTTTCCTCTCAACTGCACACATGCTACCATCTTGTTCACGTGGTTTTACTTATATACTCTCTTCAATCATATTGTAAGTAGTCTGAGATTAAGAGCTTTTTCTTATACCAATTTAAACTTCCAGGTCTTGTGCATCATAATGGTGTACAGTAAATGCTGTGGATAACACTGCTGATGAGAAAACACATGTACAACAGTATGTAAACACTGTCATTATTATCCCCCCAAAAGGTCACCATGCACTGAACAAAATCTACCTAATAAAAGAAAGATATTAAATTCTTCTTATGGATGGATGACAAAGTTATGAAAATATGGTTTGTGGAATCCTAAAACAGAGAGAATGCTAAATAAGACCTTTTTAATAAAAAGACTGCTGCAAAGGGATGAACTGGCCATGACATGTTTTACTGTATCTTTGAGCCAGCTACTTAGCAGACTGCATGTACCTTGTGAACAATTTAGCCACATAATCTCGATCTAAATTTCCATAGTTACCAGGTCCTGGTACTAAATAAGCAGCTGCAGCAAAGATGTTCCTTTCCAAGCTTCTGTATCTAGGAAAAAGCAAACGAGCTATACTGCTTGGTTGTCATGGTGGCAACCCAAATCCCCATAACCAATTAATAGAGTTCTAGACAAATAAACCACATGGGAATACACAGACCATACAGGTCGTAGATTGAGATGTAACAAGTTGCCTAGTTGAACAAAATAAACGAGGACGCACCAGAATTTTCACAGTATTTAACGTAGAAAAAGAGAATTTTTCTTGCTTGCTACTCTAAACGCCAACCTACATCCTAACCTCCTGCTGGCAAACAATGGAATCTATTTGTGTTGCTTTTTTACTTCCTAGAGACCAAAGCCTTACTTCATGGCTTTCTGATGCTATTTTATCCAAAATTGAGAGCAAAATTGCTAAGTTGTTAGGGCATGGTTTTTCTGCAGCCAAATTAGTACATTATTTTGCATGATTATCAATACACTGAAAACTACATGAACCATTTTAAAATCTATAACTATTAAACACTATTTATTATTGTTTTTAAGCATTTACCATTTCTACAAGCTAAAAAAATGTGCCAAGAGAGTGATGTGCTTTCTAAATTTAGTGTGTAAATGAGGTATAACTTCAAAGAAGTTCAGATTGGTACCTTTTTCTAGAATAAGGCAGGACAAATCCAGAAACACAGCCTCGACTGACAAGGCTGAAAGAGAATCTCATGTCTTTAACAACAGATTTCCAAACTACCGTCTCAAATGTGGCTGAGATTGTTAATAAATGGCTTAGGGAAATGATTAACAATTGGTGGAAGGTTGGAGAAGGGAATGACTTCCAAAGGTACTTTTAGTTTGTTGGGTGTTTAGTACTGCTACTACTACTAATTATTACTATTGTTTTCATTACCCTAAAAAGAACTTCAAGTATTATATTCTTTCTTTGTGTTTCCCCAAATGGAAAAATGACTCAAGGAGATTAATATTTGAAGAATGTCTAGCCAAATTTGATACTTAAAAACTCAACCAACCAACAAATGTCTATGGAGTTCCTAGTAGTCTTACTTAGCAAGAAGCCCCACTGTTCAGGGGAACCAAAAAAAGGTCAAGAAATCAACAATTATTCTAAGATCACAAAATAATAATTAAAGAGCATCTAATGGAAGATAATACCCGTTCCACTGTTAAACTATGTGCTGCAAACTATAAGGTACCACAGAGAATTCATTGAGGTCTAGAGTTACCAGGTACCTTCAAGAGGGAAAGACAGGGAGGAGGATGCTTTAACCAGAGAGGAGAATGTATCAGAGAGCACAGAGAAACAAGCCTGCATGGCTTTTTATAAACAGAGGATTATCAATTTACCTGAAAGAATAATAGATAGGTTAAAAAAGAGACGACTTAATCTGTGCGTCCTTTCCTTCTTCACTAAGGAACACGGACTTGAAAGTAGTAAAGGCAAAACAACATAGGAAGAGAGCTGAAACTCGAGATGGCTGAGGAGACTGTACACAAACACCTATCTGTTTCAAATAAGTTCATGTTTCTGGGCACAAACGACATCCCACAGCTGTTTATAGGTAATCTAAGACCTACTGCATTGCTGGTAAGTTCAGAGAAACTGTAAAAAATGAAAAAGGTAATAGATCACCTGCTTTTAAAAAAAAAAAGGTTTAAAAGACACTGAAAACTTTAGAACAGGAAAGTAAAACTCCAGAGTCCATCATTCAATATATTTTATGAACGTTTAGAAGAGAGGTTGGTGGTCACTAAGAACCAGAATCACTAAACTAAGGATGTCATGCTATATACTCTAGTTCTTTTTTAATCTTTGAATTAAAAATGGGAATTATATAGTCACGATAGAAATTAATTTCAGCAAAGCATTTAATCTGGCCCTTTATGATGTTTGTGGATGAGACTTGACATAATAATAATTAGGTAGACTCAAAGCTGGGTAACTGTAGCCAAATTTTTGTTGATAATCTTTCATAAGTAACATAGGTTAGGATACAGAAATCATTTTCTGGTCAAATCAGAGTATGAAACAAAACCTACATAGCATAGGAAATATGACTGAAGACAGAACCAGGAAACAAAATTCATTTTAACAATTTGAACTCTAAAACCTAAAAGATACAATTTAACAGACATATATAACAACCCCCACATTTGTTCAAGTTGGAAAGAAAACTGCAGAAATACAAAATAGGCTATAGGTCCTAGCGGTACCCATGTAAACAGCACGCGGAGCGTGTAGTGTCTGCCCAGATCTATAGGAGTTACTAGGTCCACTCAGGCAGCTGACAGTCATACTTCTAACCCTTCCATCTGAAGACACTATGCCCACAATCACCTAGCCCTTGCTTTCCTTCGGGGATCCCTTTGCCAGGATTCCCCTTAGAATTCACTGTTCCTCCGGAATAGGCAGGATAATGCCACCGTGCACCCAAAGATATCCACACCCTGATCCCCGGAACCTGTGAACATGTTACTTTACACGGAAAAAGAGGATTACGTTTGCTAACCAGCTGGCCTTAAGACAGGGAGATTCTCCCGGGTCATCCGGGTGGGCCCAGAGTAAGCCCAAGGACCCTTAAAAGTAGAAGAGGAGGGCAAAGGTGTCGTCAGCAGGCTGTGCCCTGAGGTCTGCCCACCACTGCTGGCTGTGGAGCAGCAGGAAGGAATGGAAGAGGTCAGGACGCTGATTCTCCCCCAGAGCCTCCGGAAGGGATCGCAGCCTTTTGCCAACACCGTGGTTTTATCCCAGAGTGAACTTTGTGTTGGACTGCTGACCGACAAGGACTCTAAGCTAATACATTTGTATTGTTCTAAGTCACTAAGTTTGTGCAATTTGTTAGAGCAGCAATAAAAAAATAATATGCCCCTTACAAGTTAGTTTCATCCTCTGCAAGGTGGCCCTGTGATTACGTAGCATCCAAATGTCCTTTATTTTCTTCTCTCCCTCTAGGTAAGCAACATGGTGACAAAGAAGGGACGATGAATATTACTTAGTGTGGATTCAAAAACGTAATAACTGATGTAAGTCCGTAATATGGTTATAGCCTCTATAATCAGGAGTTTTCTCATTTGTAAAAAAGACTTTTGAGGGGGCTTCCCTGGTGGCGCAGTGGTTGAGAGTCCGCCTGCCGATGTAGGGGACACGGGTTCGTGCCCCGGTCCGGGAAGATCCCACGTGCCGCGGAGCAGCTGGGCCCGTGAGCCATGGCCGCTGAGCCTGCACATCCGGAGCCTGTGCTCCGCAACAGGAGAGGCCACAACAGTGAGAGGCCCGTGTACCGCAAAATAAATAAAAATTAAAGAAAGACTTTTGAAATACCTGCCTCCTCTGACTCTCTGGGTGGCTTCAAGGAGTTTATGAGATGAGGTGGTGAAAGAATAAAAGTGCCAACTGTTAAACACACATGATGCGCTACACACTGGTCCATAGGCTTCATATGCAGCCTTTTGTTTAATCTCTACAGTAACACCATGAGCTATTTTCCCCTGTTTAAAAATATTTAGTGCTTAACTACTTTTAAAATACTTAAGTATTTACTATTTCAAGTAGTATCTTAAAAACTATTTTTCCCCCACCAAGGTAGAGAGTAGCTAAGGACTCTGAAAATGATAAAGCACCAGAGATTATAAGTAAGTGGACTTCATGTGCAGAATCAACATACAATGAAGAAAAGTGTTTTTCTTCTACTAGTAATTTTCCTGAAAATATTTTCTTTTTTCGTTTAAGCTTTACCGACACTTTCAACATGTGTTCCTTGGACATTTCTATCACAGTTATTCTCTTCATTTATCTGTCCCTTGATTTTGTAAATAATATATGTGGGGTGCCTGTTAGATGGCAGGTACTACCCTAAGCATTACGGATAGAAAAGTGAACACCAATAGCATGGTACCAGCTGTTGAGGAGTTTAAACTGTAATGAGGTCTATAGACGAAAACGGGAAGTGACAGTGCAGTGTGGTCCCGGCATCGTGGAGATGGCGGTCGCTAGGAGGACATTAAGTGATTCATCTAATCCAGACCTGAGAAGTCAAGGAACACTGTCCAGAGGAAGTCACATCTCAATTAAGATCTGAAGGCAAAGTAGGAGTTAGGCACGGGGAAGAAGAGAATATTCTGGTCGAATACCGTTACCTCCAGTATTTCAGCCTCTTCCTCATTTACGTGGACTTGCCTTTTCTTGACTCTCTCTAGAAACTCAACTAGGTCCTGCTTTAAGGTTCATTCCAAAATACAACTTGATGTTAAGTCCCTGATGTGAAATTTTCAAAGGTTTCATGTTTAAGAAGTCCTTGGTCTATAATCCATTTTCATCTGATCCAATATTCTCTTAAATAAATGACAAAAGTTGTTTGAGACAACTTGATTTCCCTGTCCAGTTAGAGTGTGGCCCACTTTTATTAGCTAATCATTATATAAACAACAAGTGAAAAATAAATGTTTTCTATATCGATTTTCATTCCAGTGCTTACATTCTTTGGCCACTAGATGGAGCTTGTGTGCCTGAGAGACAAAAATGCTGATTCAGTTTACCTCGGAAACTAGTGAAACTAAGCTATCAGGACATTGCGAAGAGGAAAACACTCAAACTAAATTTTAAGTGATCCTGGTTCTTAAGTTTATCCTTAAAAGGTAAAACCAACATCTTCCTTTCCTTTTAGATAAATAGGACGGTAAGAAATTTTAAATTAAATTAAATTAGTGCCCATCTTGTCCCACCTCATCCTGACCCAAGCTTTACTTTCATTTCTTTTATTTTGACATTCTAATAATACTGTCTTCTAACAACCTAACCTGGCAACTGTCACCACTTGCTGTTCCTTATTTATGCCCTCCACTCTCCCATCTCCTTATCTAAGCGGATGCTTTCCTCTCAACCTGGAAGACTCACTTCCTCTCTTCCAATACTTCCCCCTCCATTATTATTGATACTTTTAGAAATCCCACTCATTATTCAAGACACTTTTCAACTAGCACCTCCCCCATGAAACTCTTCCGGTTACTACTTCAAGAAAATGCTTTCTTTCCATTCCCTTTTCCTTCTTTTAACGAGCTTACTATTTTGTTTAATAATAAATGTAGCATGCATTATTGCAAAGCGATATGCATCTCTCTAGCACGTAAAGATTTTCTGCCTTATGATTATTTATGAACATTTCTTCATCTCTGTACTGTATAATGTTTGCCTCTTGAGTGCAGAGACTATCTTAGTCATCTTTATGTTTCCTGAAGTATTTAGCACCATATTATTTATTGAGTTGATTTGAATAATATCCATACGTTGTTGCCCAAAACTCTAAGAATCAGAAGGGAGATGATGATTCTTCGTGATAGTCTCTTGAATAAATTGGATGAAGTTCGTTTAGCAAGACCTGTGGAACCAAATCGTCTTTCTACCTAGAAATGACGGTCGTGGCATGAGACTCCAAATTTATAGAAATGACAGGTACAGTGTAACTATGTTAAAATATAAAACTGATCTCAAAATAGAGAAAGCAAAAGCTTCAGATGGCAGAAATAAAGGTGAAATTCAAATCACAGTAGTAAGACCCAGGAACTGAGGTCTTAACCCAATGAAGAAGTGGCCCTAGGGCCACTTAATGAGAAGCTGAACTGAAATACCTGTGCAAATTAGGACCCTGAAGAGATTTTCACTTTCTGAAGGCTCAGGAAGTTGCCAAGCTTATCCTCTGCTCAGCAGTCTTAGCTGAGTAGGGAAGGTAATGGTTCCCATGGAAATTCAAAGTCCTAGTCTGTGAGAGTGCAATTTTACATGTTGGGGGAAACTAAATGAGTACTGGTTGTGATAATAAGGCATTCTAACCAAGAAAATTAAAACATCCTAACATGAAAGAAGGAGAGGTTACAGTTGAAACATTTTGTGTTCCTAAATTACGGTTTTTCTGAGAGGAGGCTACCATCAATCATTGATTAATTTCGGACAGCATAAAATCAAGTATGCATGTTAAAAATTTGTAATCACCTGTCGTGTGTTTGCTGCAACATTTAAGAACATTCAATTCTGTAATAGAAAATGAAAGAAAGAAAACAATGAACAGATACACAGATATGTTGCTATAGGTAAAGAAAATAGACTATATTGATACTGAACATACAGACAGAAAGGGATGGGAGGACCAGGTTAGCACATTCATGAGACATACAAGACACCAAAAATTCGTGAGGATTTACTGTGGCCCCGTCTGCCCTCTGCTCAAGCCAGTCAGATAAAATACACGGACGCTCAGCAAGTTATCAGGGTTGAGTTACAACTCTAGCCAGGCACCCCAGTCCCTGAGTCTGGTAGAGAAAGTATGAACTGGCTCCAGACACCTTCTATCTGCTCACCCTCAATGCTGGTCCTCACAGCACAACGTCAGAGGGGAAGGCTGGTGCAGAAAAATGGGGGTCGGGACACACGAACGTCTGCCTCTACAGGATTCAGGTAACTTGGTCCTTCCGTCTCAATTGCAGACTTTCCTAAGAACACGATTAACCTTACTCCCTCTCTTTTCCCTGGCCTCTTGCTATTGGCTTTACATAGGGTCAACAAACCGTGTGATTTCAGCATCTTCATTTGTTCTGTGAGCCTTTCCAAGTTAACCCCTTGGTAGTGGCCTCGGAAGCTACCATTGCATCACAATAATTCCCCACTGACATACCACTAAGAAGTAGAGATAAACATCTAACTCATAAATAAAGAAGGGAGGAAAAGGGAAAGAAAAAATCACTCAAACAGAAGGCAAGAAAGGACTAAAGGGAATTAAGAAATGATATTTATAAAATTAGATTCGATTACCTTCTCCTCTGTTTCAAGAATGGACAACCAGTTTTTCATTCACATGCTGACTCACATGGCTCAGTAGTGGCTGAATAGGACACCAGGTTAAGGAGTCTAAAACCAATCCTCTTAGGGAAGAAAGAGGACCCTCATCTATCAGCCGTCTGCTAAAAGGCACTGGAAATGAGAAGAAGTAATATGAGGAACACATATTTGCCTTTCCTGGTCCAGGTTTTTGAAGCTTAAAAGTATCACCACCAATTCCTAGGGCTTTCAACAACTCAATTATATCTTCTTTTAGTGTGTGTGTGTGTGTGTGTGTGTGTGTGTGTGTGTTTTCAGGTGGTGCTCTTACACGCAATTCTTGTACCTAGCTAGGAGAAAAGTGAACTTATATACTATTAACTTAAATATGAGTATTTATAATAACCACAACCCCATCAAAGCCATAAGGTAACACATATATGTATGTATGTATAGTGCTACAGCATAGGAAAGAAGGTACAATGAGATGCTTACACCTGGCAAGAGATTTCAGCCGTTATTCAATTTAATTCTACAAATGGTCATTGAGTTCTTACTCTGACATGTGCAAGGTACTCTACTATAGCAAGGCATAGTTCCTGCCCTCAAGAAACTTAATGATAGTGAAGGAGAAATCCATGCACAGAACCAACTGTAAAACAGAGTATGATGTCAGTAGATACTAAATCTAACTTGGCATCATGGTCATCCAAAAAGCTGGTTTTTAAATCGAAATATATTTAACCTACTGTGTAAGCTTAAGGTGTATAGCATGTTGAGTTGGTACATTTATATATTGCAGTATAATTGCCATTGCAGCATTAGCTAGCACCTCTTTCACTTCACATCCCATCCCATAATTATCATGTCTTTTTTTCTGGTGAGAATAATTAAGATCTAGTCTCTTAACAAGTTTGATGCTTATAATGAAAGATTGTTGCCTTAACACATGAATCATAATTTAGCTGGGCACAGAATTCTTGGGTAACGCTCTTTCCCCCTCAAAACTCTGTAGATACACACATTGTTGTTATTATCCAAACCATCTGAGAGCAAGTTGCGTACATCAAACCGCTTTACCCCTAAGTATGGTGTGTATTACCTAGAACAAGGATAGTCTCCTGTACATACATACATATTAATTTGCTGACTTTCAGTCTTTCTTCTAAGAATATGAGCCCCGCAGAGGCAGGAACTACTTCTTTCTTGGTCCCCGCAGTATCCCCAGGCGCTAGAATAGTACCTGTCAATTAAAGAACAGGGATGGGCAAACTTTCTCTTTAAAGGGCTAGAGATATGTATTTTAGGCTTTGCAGGCCAAAAGGCAAAATCTAGGATATAATATCAACTCTTCTATAACAGGGAGAAAACAAATTTTCACAATTTTTTAATTGATGGAGTTCAAAATATAAGAATTCTAATTGAATACAATGTTTTAGTAATACTACAGGCTGGATTAGGAGGCAGCAGCGGGCAGGCAGCAACGGTTTGGCCAGCAGAGGATCAGTGAAGCAGAGACAGTTCTTTGGGGGAGGAGAGAGCAAGGGAACGCAACAGACAGCAGCGGATGCTGGGAGCCTCGTCCACACCCGCAGCCCGAAAGGGGCTCTCAAGGGCTCCACGGTACTCAGGGAACTAAGGTGGCGTCGGAATCCCTCCAGTCACTCGGAGTCTGGTTGGGGAGGGGCGGGGGTGGCGGCCAGGAACGAGCCGCGATGAGATACAGCAACGAGAAGGAAGGTGGTAGAGGGCAAGAAGGTTAGATCAGGTCTCTGTAGCAACTGAGCAACCGTTGTAGCAGGAAGGCAGCCATAGACAATATATAAACTAATGAGCGTGGCTGTGCTCCAATCAAACTTTATTTATGGATGCTAAAATTTGAATTTTGTACAGTCTTCCCATGCCCCTAAATATCACTTTTCTTTTTTCTTTTTTAAATTGCTAAAAACGTGAACATCATTCTTGGCTAGTAGGCTATACAAAAACAGGATTGGGGTTAGATTTGGCCCCTGTAATAGATGCTCAAATAGAAGGAAGAAATAAAGAAAAAAGGAAAAAAAAATTTAGGGCTTCCCTGGTGGCGCAGGGGTTGAGAGTCCGCCTGCCGATGCAGGGGACACGGGTTCGTGCCCCGGTCCGGGAAGATCCCACGTGCCGCGGAGCGGCTGGGCGCGTGAGCCATGGCCTCTGAGCCTGCGCGTCCGGAGCCTGTGCTCCGCAACGGGAGAGGCCACAACAGTGAGAGGCCCGCGTACCGCAAAAAAAAAAAAAAAAAAGAAAAAAAGAAAAAAAATGTAATGGTGAAGTCAGGAGTCATATACAGATACGACGTGAACGTACGTCAAAGATTTTATTTAACTCATTAAATTATGGGGGAAGTCAGACGTTACAGCTGGTTCAAGGAAGAATTCAGACACACACACACACAGTCTCACACACACAATTAGGAATGCCGAAGTAAATTTACTCATGGAGGCAAAATTGGGCGGTATCTACAGGGCGACGATCCTTTGTATTCCTCTGCACAAAATTCATCTGCATTACTCCAGCTCTGAGTTGTAAACTAGCTCAAAGACAATGAGAGGCCCTGGGCCCTTCCATTCAGGGCTACATTTGGGAAAATGAGACCACTTACCAGTTAAAAAATCAAGTATTGTGAAATCTTAAGCAGGTACTGGTTTCAAAATGTCAAACGTGTACTCTGTGCTGCTTTACAGGCAATGCTAAAAATGTATTTGTAGCCAGTTTGTTCATAAACTATCATAACATTTTAAGGATATGGTAGTTGCAGAAACATTTTATTCCAAATCCTCCATCCCAAGCATACCGCCTGTGGCCCACAAGACTTTATGTAGGATCAGGGGCTTCCCTGGTGGCGCAGTGGTTAAGAATCCACCTGCCAATGCAGGGGACACGGGTTCAAGCCCTGGTCCGGGAAGATCCCACATGCCGCGGAGCAACTAAGCCCGTGCACCACAACTACTGAGCCTGTGCTCTAGAGCCCGTGAGCCACAACTACTGAAGCCACGTGCTGCAACTACTGAAGCCCGCGCGCCTAGAGCCCGTGCTGCGCAACAAGAGAAGCCACTGCAGCAAGAAGCCCGCGCACCACAATGAAAAGTAGCCCCCGCTCGCCACAACTAGAGAAAGCGGGCACGCAGCAACGAAGACCCAACGCAGCCAAAAATTAATTAATTAATTAATTAATTAATTAAAAAGAAGACTTTGTGTAGGATCAGGAACAACAGAGTAAAGTAGCTTTTTTCAAAATGTAGATTCTGGTCACAGGTCCAGCACGTACTGTCTGTGGGATCTTTGGGGGATTAAGTTTGACATGTCTCAGTCTCAGTTTCTTCATGTGTTACTTGGAAATAATAATAGGAACTATTTCAGAGGGCTGTTACGAGAATTACATGATATAATACAAGTGACACACTTAGCATACAGAGTAACCACACTACACGGTTATTCTTTTTCTTTGAGATCAGGGCTTGATAACTTCTAATTTGTCTAAAATTTGTGTGGGACCACATACCATTTTGGGGCAGTCTTGACAAAGCCGTGAGTTACTATTTTATGGCATGTTTGTATATTATGAGAGAAAGTTCCCTTTTCTGGGGGAACACCAATACACTTAAAACTCTGGATCTTAACTGAACTGTCGTGATGTGGAATTGCTGAGCTCTCCTGGTTACCCCATCTCTCAGAGGCATGCATGTCACCAGAAAGAGGAGAAGCGCCACCTGACTTTCTGCAAAAATCAAAATGTTCTTTGAATTAGACACAAGTCTTTTCTAAAAGTCTCCATTGAAACTATGTGAGTATTATTCTCCAGCATGTATTCAATTATATTAGATCCTAATATTAAAAAGTCATCTTTTTCTATATGGCTGTTAAAAAACTGGCAACTCCCACACTACAGTGGGCACAGAAGAAGAATTAGATTTGAGCCTAATTTCATTCCAAGTACATTACACACTTAATTACATCTTTTTCTGTTCAATTTAAAGAGCATTCGACAGTTAAGAAATTAGAATTGCTGTACCTGCACTTCTAAATTGGAGAAAACAAGCGTCACTGAAGTGGCTTTTTTAAAGAACCACAAGAGTTTGGTTTTTTTTTTTTTTTCCTGAAATAGAACATTTTTCTATATGAAGAACTGGCATTTTGACTCCATACCCTACCCATTCATCACTCTGCTCAAATTATCATTTCAATTCCTCAACTCAGTGGTTTGTTGTTATTGTTGTTGTTGTTTCTATTTATGGTAAATGAAAACCAGTACTGATGCTGTAAAAATAACATTAAGATGCAAACTCAAACCTCATAAGAAAAACTTTCTGAGCTGAGGGCATTTCTGGCTGGGGTTTCCATAAAATGAAAGTCCCTTAAGATTGACTCTTGAAATATCCTTTGTTTGACCTTGGATTGCTCTCTTTTGCCCACTTGGTCAACCCAGGTGAATTTAATTTTCTCTCTTCTCTGTGCCATTATCAACTCTGCAGGCAACCCTTCCATGGAAATCCAAACTGCTGTAAGAGGACCCAGTAGGGCAGAACTGTCCTTGAAAGGCTACAATGGGGAAAACAGCTTGAGAATGTTATGAGGCAAGACAGACTGACGTGAAAGATATTTTCATCTCCACTCACTTTTGCCAGCTCAGGGCAAAGTTAGGAAAACAGTGCACAGTGTACTGTAAAGTAATACTGTATGGGACAGGTGAGTTAAGAATGGAGAATGGAAAAGTGAGTCAGACACAAGTCACACCATTGTGAATTTATCCTCAAGATAAACTGCCAGTGGCAAAAACCGGCAAATTTCTGTTACTGTTTAATAGTAAACTAATTTATGCTATGAACATCTGCATTCTGCACAGAGCACGGTGCGATGTTCTTAGTATAAAAGTAGACGAAAAGTGGAATTTAGTTCTCAGATCCAAGCTGTCTCTTAAGTTACTGATTTCTATTGCAAGCCGAAGGAAAGAAAATTATCGTTCAGGAAACATAAACAGTCTAGGGTGCATAGTGAGGAAAGGAGAATGCTCTGCTAGCCAGGGCTTTATTTAAGAGCATGATAAAAAGTTACTGAGGGAGAGTATGGTTTCTGTGCATGTGACAATTTTTCTACATTACTGTTTTCGAACAAAAATGACGTCTTTGGGGACTTCCCTGGTGGTCCAGTGGTTAGGAATCCGTGCTTCCACTGCAGGGGCAAGGGTTTGATCTCTTGGCCGCGGAACTAAGATCGCACATGCCCCACGGCAAGGCCAAAAAGAAAAAAAAAAATGACATCTTTCATTGCAAGATAGATGAGGGCTTCATATTGAAGAAAGCCTATATCCCAGGTCTTTGATTGTGAATCCTATTAACAAATTGCCTTGAAACCATCTCAGGTTCCTAGTTCTTAGCTTTTCCTTTCCATGAATATAAAATGGAGATGATGAAATAATGGAAATTTTTAAAAAGTTTTTTTTTTTTTTCGTATGTGTTTGCTTTAGGATTCCTGAGTGGCCATTTTTACCTCTATGAAATACTACTAACACTGAGAACTCCAAAATATAGTGGTACCTCCATGGGGCAATGCCTTAGAAGCTAAGTCTATTTGGATGAAATGAAACTTTAAAAGAACAAGCTTCAAAAAACTTTAAAAGAGGGAATTCCCTGGAGGTCCAGTGGTTTGGACTCTGCTCTTTCACTGCCAAGGGCACGGGTTTGATCCCTGGTTGGGAAAATAAGATCCCTTAAGACCTGAGGCGTGGCCAAAAAAAAAAAAAAAAATCTTTGAAAGAATAGATAGAGAGATAGATGATTGATACATAGATACATCTTGAAAGAATAAAATTTAAAAATGTTTTGAATGTGCTAGTGAGAGTACAGGGCAATAGGACTCCTTACATGCTGCTGGAGAAATGTATATTGGTAACAACTTTCTGGAAAGTAATTTATCAGTAGGTATCACTAACTTTTAAAATGTGTTAGTCTGCTCAGCCTGCCATAACAAAATACCATAGTCTGGGTGACTTAAATAACAGAAACTTATATTTCACGGTCCAGAGACTAGAAGTCCAAGATCAAGGTACAGCAGGTCCGTTTCTGGTAAGAGCTCTCTTCTTGGCCTGCAGACAGCTGCCCTCTCCCTATGTGCACACGTGGTGGAGAGAGAGAAAGATTTCTCTCACTTTCTTTTCTTATAAAGCCATAGTCCAGTGGGGTTAGAGTTACTCCAGCAGCCTATACTGCGTGTGAGGTGAGGGTGTGGATTAGGGAACGGTAACTGGAATGTAGCCCTATATGAAAACTGAAAATCAGTCCTTGTATTGTTTATAATGTTAGACTAGGAAAACAGACACACCGTTCAAAAAATATTAATAGTTGAGTATGTTGTGATACAACATAAGACAGAAAATTAATCAATCAGTGAAAGGGTTAAAGTGTTTCTCCTAACCATGGAAAATACTTGTTTTACAAAGTACAGGATGAAGAATTATTTAGGTACTATGATATCAACTATGAAAATAAGTGTGTAGGTGCATAGAGAAAACCCTTAAGGAAAATATAGCAAAATATTAGAAGTCATTATGTCTGGGTAGCAAGATCATGCCGATTCTTTTCAAATCTTCTACAATAAGCATATATTACTGCTGATAATATAACAATCTTCTTTCAAAGTCAACGAATATGTAAATGTAGGGTAAACAAAGACAGAAGAGCCAAATGTGTATTACCTAGGAAGCCCACCAACTACCTTAATAAGAGTCATTAAAGAATTTTATAATGAAATCTTATGTAAGTGACTTGGGATATTATTATTATTTGGTCTATCCTTTTTGATAAGCCCAAATGGGGCATTTTGTTCCTCCTTTTGCCCATGCATACATGTTGCAGATAGGAAAATGAGGGAGAACTGCTTCTCTATCTGATGTATTCCCTTATTGGACTATTTAAATTTACAGTGTGTAAATCTAATGTATGTTCCTCTCAGATGGGGCTGCTGAGTGGAACACAGAAACACTTATTTTTTTGTTTTGCATCTAACACTTTATGCTTTGCCTTATTTCCAACGTTGGGATGCTGAAATTTTCTAAACACAGTTGAATTTCAAGCTTCAGTGGAAATAAAAACGCGTCTGACCTTATGCTACTGAAGAAAGCTCTTTCCTGTTCCCTGTCCTTCAGTTGGAGGTGGTCCCTTCCGAAATTCGACTTTCATTAGTATTACAAAAACTTCAGCCGGACACTAAAAACACAACTCGTGCTCTTGTGGATCGGTTGTCTTTGCTCCTAACCTCCTCGAGTCTTTCTAGAGGAGCACATTCAGAAACAATTTATAAGTATTTGCATCTCTAAGTGATAAATGCACATACCTCAAAACCATTTTATGTTTTACCCTTATGAGATTTAAGAATAAGTCTTGCTACTTTGTTACTGAGTTGTAAGTCGTCTGGTAACCAAGTAGGTACATGGGCTCACTCTTAAAGAAATACACATATTAGGAAGAGCACAGGGGAGAGCGCCCCAAACACAGGTGTTTGTAATGATAATTTATTTTTCTGAATACTTAATCCCTATAGAGTCCCCATTTTGTCTGCTGGCTGAGAAGGCAATCTAATACCTGCTAAATAAAGTCAAAGACTTCAGTCGTTTATCCCTGCATTCAGGTTTAACACCGTCAGTCCCTTCAGGACGTGGCATCTTACCACCAGCACAGATTCAGGGCTCAGGGTATAATGATGTGGCAGGCTAGCGGGGCTCCTACAGCAGGGGAAGAGTTCGGGTCTGCTCTCAACCTCTCTCTTCCACTGGCCTCTACAGAGAGGCAACTTGTCAATTCAGGTCATCGATTTGGGCTGTACCCCTGCTATCACCTCATCACGTAGTCTGGCCCATCACTTACGGACTTCAAGTTCATGAAGTTCATCCCATGTTATCTTCATCCCAAACAGCTCCACGACCTTTCTTCCCTTTGCCATTTTGATGACCGTCAATGAGAATGGAACATTTTAGTCTACGACCCCTGGGCTATGTCAGAGCCAAGTAAGACTTAGGCAGCCACCCTGGACCTTCTCTATCCAGAGATGCCACGACACCACTCCTCCTTGACTGCCACTGAACTTTGCTGGGTGGAGATTCTTCTTTCATGGACTTGCCACATCCTTGGGCTTTCTTGGGAAGCAGGACACGTAGGTCCTTTCTACTCCCGGATGTTCAAGCCCAGAACTGTACCATTTGTAACCTCCTCTGGGACCAGTTACGAGGAGGCATAAAGAACCTTAGAGTTCCCTCCAACCAGACCCTCCTCCTCCCCCAACCCAAAGACACTCCTTCCACACTTTGGGCAAACTTGGTCGAGTTGAAGATGGGGACAAGCATACCTTGGCTCTTTACCTATTCTCTCCCTCTCCCATTTATTATTCTTAAATTTTAAATCTCCATATGTTTGAAACTCAAAACACTATCATCTTTCCAAAACCCAGCTCTGAAGGTGAAAAGTCTAGAGTTCCAAGAATATTTTCTCATGTGTGTTTCAAGGGCTTATCTTCGAGGTCAAATGCCATGCATTTTATGGTTCCATCTCTACCCCCAGCATAATGAGTAGTTCAGATTTCACAGTGCAACTTACGGGGATGAGAACCACCTCCGTAAATAACTCAAACTTACCTAACTACCTATCCAAGGCCCCCACCCATTTATTCAACATTTATTTATTGAGCACCTATTGTGTGCCACGCACTGTCCTCAAAACTGATGTGTATATTGCAAAAGGTAGAAATACAATTGGTTTTCATAACATAACTTTGTAATGTTTATAAATTTCCTGAAACGTTTTGAAAAGATAGTGGTGACCGAGCCACAAGCTGTACTAGATTTACCGTGAGTTGAAAACCAGGCAGTTGTGCTCTGGGCACCTAGGCAAGGTGGGCGTATCATCTCCTGAATAAAAACCATGAGCTAGTCGCAAAAGCAGAATCCCATTAGATTTCCAAGGTGGCATCAAGGTAAACCAGAACAGTATTGCAAAAGTCAAGTCAGGCACAGCAAGAGATTAATGAGCTAAAAATTCAAGTAAGTCACAAACTAAAGGGAAACCGATGCAGAAGGAAGTTCCAAGTAGGGAAAAGGAAGGTGAGACTGGCGTAATTCTCTGAGCCTCCTTGAAGCGTTCATCAAACTTTTTTTTTTAAAATTGTGTTGGTGACCTCAAGCCTGAACGTGCTATGGTGTAACCTCTTTTGGCTTTTGCACTTTCAAAACAGTTATAAGCGACACTATTTCAGGAACAAAACAAGTAATGCTTATGCACAGAGTAACAATTAAATTCTGAAACAAATTTCTCTTTGGCTGTTTCGTCTATTTGCATGACCTCAATGAGGACAATTCACAAATCTGTTACCCTGAAGACCCAGCGCAAACGAATGCCCTGACACATCCTGTGAATCCAGGGATGCAGGGCCAAATGCTTGGTGCCCATCTCCCTCTGATTGTTTTGGCATCTCAAACTCATTTCATCTAGAACAGAAATCGTCTCTTTCAGAGAAAGGTGCTTACCACCCCGAGATCTTTATCTCTCTCCATCGCATTCCTGCCCCTGGAGCCACCCAAATTCAGAACCTCCAAGCTGTCTTTGATTGTTACGTCTTATCCACCGGTCTTCCTCCAGCTCACGTTTCCCATTCAGCCTTGGGTTGACATTAAATTGAGTTATAAATAACAGATGATCATTATATACTTTGCCTTTTTATTTTTCTGTGCTACAGAGAAGCTATAGCTTTGGGTCATATTAATCAATGTATTCTTTTTTTGTTGTTGTTGCCATTTTAAGGCCATGTAAGAGATGTATGTGTGTCTTAGCCTGTTCAGGCTGATGTAACAAAAATACCATGGACTAGATGGGTTACACAACATTTATTTCTCACAGTTTTGGAGACTAGGAAGCCTAGGATCAAGGTGCTGGCAGATTTGGTGTCTGGAGAGCGCCTGCTTCCTGGCTCATAGATGGGCATTTTCCCTCTGTGTCCTCACATGAGTGACATGTCTTCACATGGGTGATGGGGTGAGACAGCTCTCTGGGATCTCTTTTATAAGGGCACTAATCCCATTCATGAGGGCTCCACCCTCATGACCTAATCACCTCCCAAAGGTACCATCTCCTAACATCATCACATTGGGGGTTAGGATTTCAATATGTGGATTGGGGTGGCGAGACACAACCATTCAGCCCATAATAATACAGCTGCAGAAAGTTATGTGCATTCATGAGTGCTGCTAGTCTGTTAAAAAAGGCTTGTGTCTGATAGTTCTCAACTGTCCACTCCCTGCTTTCCTCTGTGAGATAGAAGATCATCACTTTCATTAAAGGTTATAAACAAGAGGTTGAAACTATACCAAGAAAAAGAGTGACAGAGAAATACCACTGTTCTTTCACTTTTCAAGGGAGACTAGTTTTGTTCTGAAGCAACAACCTTTAGGCTTTTTAGTCTCTGAGTTACTTTATACTTTTAGGACTTGTTGAGTATCCTAAAGAACTTTTGTCTGTGAGTTATAAATATCAAGACTTAATGTTTTGGAAATTGAAAAACTGAAAAGTTATTTGAATGCTTTGAAGATAGGAATAATGAACACACTGCATATTTATGTTAATGTCATCCTAGTATTAATATTAGTATTATTTTGACATCATACGCTAAGAAATTACTGTCCTAAAACGTCAGTTTGTTCCAGAATATGAAAGAGGATAATTAAGCCCAATACTCTGAAACTGAATTTATCTGCTTTGATTTATTATACCCGAGTCTCAATAAAAGCTATGAAATGTTAAAAATTATAACAAAATTTTCTCAATTCTGATGGGCTGTCTTCCTTGGTTCACCAATTATTGCCTTCACCTATGATATCAAAGTTTATTGTTTACCTGATGTGTAATCTGCCTACAAAGCAGAGAGTCTGTGTCTTAAATAATTTTCTTCATTTTATATTGACTGTATTATGGACTTGATTATTCAAGAAAAAGAAAAGCAAAGATCCTCGCTTATGAAAGAGCTAAGTTCTGTACAATAATGCTATTTCTATGCTTTTAAAAAAATTAATTATTTAATAAACCATGGAAATTTATTTCTCACAGTTCTGGGGACTTGGATCTGAAGCCCATGTTCAGAGTGCTGGCAGATTCTGTGTTTGGTGAGGGACCACTTCCTGGTTCACAGATGGACATTTATTTTCTATGCTTATTTTTATTTTTGTTTTTTTCAGCCACACCATGTGGCATGTGGGATTTTAGTTCCCCAACCAGGGATCAAACCCATGCCCCCTGCAGTGGAAGTGCCAAGTCCTAACCACTGGACTTCCCGGGAAGTCCCATCTATGCTTATTTTTAAGTGTTATACTGTCACTTCGATTAAATAGTTTCTCAGGCACCCAGTATCCTATCTTAATCAAGTCCCTCAATTTCCTTTGACATTTTTTATATAGAATTTTTTTTTAAATTTCAGACTATCTTTTATAATAAAACCATCTTTGAGATTTCCTAGAGGGCCTCTGGAAAAGCACAAAGGTTTGTGCTTTTATTTTATGAAAAGAGAGATGCTAGAAATAATTTGGTTACGTTTGTTTGATGTGTTACAATAGTAAGAGTTGCATAGGAACATTTTTCAAAGTAGAAAGTGCACACAACCTAGCCTAGGTTAAATATGTCTAGGTAAACCGTTATCAGTATAAATATTTCAGAAATCAAATATGGTAGAAAAGCCTGGAGATTCGTTAATGCCTTTGCTGATGATAACGTTTTACACTCAGAGTGAACACAGACAATCAAAATTCTTTTTTTTAAAATAAATTTATTTATTTATTTTTGGCTGCGTTGGGTCTTCGTTGCTGTGCACGGGCTTTCTCTAGTTGCAGCAAGTGGGGGCTACTCTTTATTGTGGTGCACGGGCTTCTCATTGCAGTGGCTTCTCTTGTTGCAGAGCACAGGCTCTAGGTGCATGGGCTTCAGTAGTTGTGGCACACGGGCTCAGTAGTTGTAGCTTGTAGGCTCTAGAGTGCAGGCTCAGTAGTTGTGGCACACGGGCTTCGTTGCTCCATGGTATGTGGGATCTTCCTGGACCAGGGCTCGAACCTGTGTCCCCTGCATTGGCGGGGGATTCTTAACCACTGCGCCACCAGGGAAGTCCCAAAATTCTTAAGAAATAGTAATTCAATGTTCTCTGATAAATTCAGTATCTTCCATTATGATATCACTGGTTATAGTAATAAATTAGTGGGACAATGGCTTGGACCAAGGTGAGGTGGAGGTGATGACAAAAGTCCGTTTCTAGATAAATGTTGAAGGTGGAGCCTACAGATTTATTCATGAATTGGGTCTGCATTCGTGAGAAAAAGAGAGGCTGTATGGTCTACGCCAACTAAACATGGAACTCAGGCGGTCTCTGCATTTACTGAATCACTAACTCAGGATTAAAAATCATTTTTCTCTTCTCTAGATTAAATCCCAGTTCCATTTAACCTCTATAGTCTGTATACTCAAATCCCAATTTGCAATTTTAATAAAGTTTTCGACAGACCCAAAGTGTTCAATATAACATTCAGATGGTGGCGTCTAAAACTCGTCCCGTTGCTGGAAGGAGAACCAATTAAAATTGCAAGTACAGTGAAGAGATTTCACAGCAGTCCCTCCAACATTTTTGATTTTTCCAAATGCAAGATGTACCTGAAGAGAAAATCTCATTATGTTGGGAATGTTTATGCCTTTGCCAGCACAAGTAATTTTTTTAGCCAAGCATGTACTAGCCCAGGACAGATGATCTCTATTCCAAAGAAGAGATTGCAACACTTTTTCCTTGTTCACCAGATGTGCTCCAGCCTTCAGGTCATAAAAGATCTAAACAATCTTTCTCCAACACTAATTTTGACTGATTAGTTGCTACTTTGGTCAGAGGATTGCTTTCTCAAAGTCAGAGTGAATGGTTTTGGAAAACGGACATAGATTAAGTAGAAAAAACAGTTATATGTGATTCAGTCCCATGCGCGAGCCTTTGCCTATCTCCCACAACAGTAAGTTACTGCACCTGTTCACTTACTGTTACACAGGCAGAGCTGGATTTATTGTGCTTTGCTTTATCGCGCTTCACAGATAACGTATTTTTTTTTACAAATTGAAGGTTTGTGGCAACCCTTCATCAATCAAATCTGTTGGTACCATTTACCCAACAGCAATATTTTTTAATTGTTATCCACATTATTTTTTTAGACATAATTTTATTGCATACTTCACAGACTATAGTATAGTGTAAACATAACTTTTATATGTACTTGGAAACCAAAAAATTCATGTGACTCGTTTTATTCCAATAGTCGCTTCATTTTAGTGGAACTGAACATGCAATATGTCTGAGGGTCTGCCTGTCTTGACAACTACAATATGAATAAGCAGATCAATGGATCTCCAGGACTTTCCCACTTGTGAAAGTGTGTTAAATCAAGCTGTATTGATTACCTATAGGTGCATTTCAGTAGCTTAAGTAGCAAAGAAACACTGTAACAAACTGATTTGTTTATATATATATATGTACATATATATGAATCAAATCTGAACATGACTTGATTTTTAATTTAAATATTGTAGCTCTCAGGTTGCTTTTCTGTTGGATTAAATGTCAAGTACATCCTTAATTTACTAAATCAGAGTTCAAGTCTGTAATTGCAGTAATCTCTTTGATAATGTGTCCTTAAGGCAGGGGACTACTCTGACTTAATTAAAAAGAGAATGTCAGTTGATGAGCATGTCTTTTCAGAGAATGTCTCCTGGCAGATATATTGAATCAAAGAAATAATACTCAGTTCAGTGAAAACTTACAGTTAAAGAAAATGTTTGTAAATCTTAAAATGAATATACCATTTGTGTCATTAGGCAATGTGAGTTTGTCACTTTTGCCCTGATGGGAGCAAATAGGTTTTCTGATAGCAACACAGTCCCTGATCTTATCCTGAACTATGATCCTGGGGAATTTTCCTAACTGATACTTGCTTCAGTCCATTTTTATCGGAGTGAAACTGAGTCCCCCTAAAACCGAGTTCCCCTGCCAAGTTTATGATTAACTTCTCTATCCAAAACTGTATTCCTTTTCTTGTCCCACCCCTGGTCCCCCTAGGATTGAGGAATATCAGAGAAAAGGGGGGATTAAAACTGACCAGGGCCCTCCTGGGTACAAAAGGGCCTCCATGTCCCCTGTTTCTTGTTTGGAGAAAGAGGCTTAATCTTCTAGGCCTTCCCTGAGTTCCACAGAGCAGACCCAAGCAGTTACTAATTAGGGAAGTGAGGGGATGCAGACACAAAGTAAACGCAGCCAAGCGAGAAAAGGAGTGATGGTTTAAACAACGGTTCGGTGATAAAGCAGAGCCCTGCTTACCCCTCGAGGGCTGCACATCACCATCTGACACTTAGCTTTGAGTTGTTCTGCAGAAATTCGTCCCCTACCCAGGTGGAGGGTGGTGACTGCATGCTGACCACAAGCACGTGGACCCCAGCCTGGCTGGAACCAGAGGTGATGATTAAGATTCCAGAAGCATCATCCTGTCACCTCACCACCCACCAGTCAGAAGAAAGTCATGCCCCCTGCAACCCTAACTGAAAGAACATGGCCTCTAAGAACCCTCCTGTGAAAGCCAGCAGGGAGTTGGGGTCTTTTGAGCATGAGCGGCCTGTTCTCCTTTCTGGGCGCCCTGCCATAAACGCTGGACTTTCATTCACCACTGCCCAGGGTCAGTAGACTGGCTTTGCTGTGCCATGGGCAAGCAGACCCCAGTTCATCTTGGTAACGACAGAGGGGTAATTTTTTTTTTTTTCGGCCGTGTGGTGCAGCATGTGGGATCTTAGTTCCCCAACCAGGGATCGAACCCGGGCCCCCTGCAGTAGAAGTGTGGAGTCTTAACCACTGCACCACCAGGGAAGTCCTGAGGGGTAATCTGTTAATTACCCCTCAGGTTTTAAAATTTAAGGTTTTAAATTTTTTTTGTTTCTCTTTATTTTAATAATACTCTAGGAGAAAGTCCTGGTCTCTCTGTTCTTCTCTTGACCTGCCAACACCCAGCTATATGACTTTAGGCAAATTATTTAACCTCAGATTCTCTCATGTATAAAATGTGAAGTTTTAGCTGCAACGTTTGATCCAGATCTAATATTCTGTGATTACTTGCTTTATTTAAAGATCATCTTTTGTTTACCAAATATTTGTAAACGGATCTTTTATTCCTATGCATTGAGTTCTAAAACCTCCAAAGTTGGAATCTTACTGTCAGGAAAACACTGAAACAACAATAGTAAAAGACTTTGAAATGGATGAAGAGTATTGGGTGACCCGTCTAGCACAACCCTCTGGGTTATCTCTACCTTTCATTGTCCTTGAGCTATTTTTTTAAATTTAATTTTTATTTTTTATGGAGTATAGTTGAGTTACAATGTTGTGTTACTTTCAGGTGTACAGCAAAGTGAATCAGTTATACATATACATATATCCATTCTTTTTCAGACTCTTTTCCCATATAGGTTATTTCCTTGAGCTATTTTGTAACTCCACAAGATGTAAAATACTGATAGTAATTCAAATGAGTCTTGTCCATATGCAAATTGTGTCTACTGAAATGTAATTGATCATTGTCTCTGGATATTAACCTGTTTTACATTTATTTGTAAGTTCATTTCAGTATTCCTAATTGACTACATGTGTGTAGTTCTTTGAACTGTTCTTTGAATCAGTTATAATACCTTATTGGTTTCCTCGTTTATTAATAAGTTATCATTAAATAAAATGCGCTAAATAAAATAAATGGACATGTGTGCATTTTACATTTGTATTAGGGTTACGATTTTAACCTTTAAAAAATTACCCTTCTAATTAGCTAAATAGGTTTCTGGGGGGATTAAATGAGATGACACGTGTGAAGTACTTGGCATATAGCACCTGAGACACAATGATGATGATTTTTCATGTTTAGTCTAATGATCAAGTGAGCTTTGATTCTAGTGAACAGGTGTCTTCAGAGTTAACTGGTAAGAATTCAGAATAACATAAAGGATTTAGCTGAGGTGGTTTGAAGCTAATAAGACTACAGAGTTCTTGAGAGACAAACCTATGTATCATTAAACTACATATATTTTGGTTATGAATCTTCAAAATCAATATCTCACTTAAAATCATGTTTTGATTTCATATTAAATACCTTCAAAATCTGCCAAGGGGCTAGCAGAGATTTAGTTATCACCGGAAGTGCCTAAGGCTGCAGACGCTCAAGAAAAAACCCTGGAAAAATATATAGTGGAGTCTGAAGGGAACCCCCTCCTCACTGCTCATAATTCTGCCACTCAAAGAAGTCACCCACTTGCCAAAGAGGCATTAATAATGTGGGGGAAATAAAAGAAGGAATGGCAAATAAATGAATCAAAATAAGGGAGTTAAACTTCCAGGGCTTCCCTGGTGGCCTGCCAGTGCAGGGGACATGGGTTTGAGCCTTGGTCCGGGAAGATCCCACATGCTGTGGAGCAGCTAAGCCCGTGTGCCACGACTACTGAAGTCCACGCACCTTAGAGCCCGTGCTCCACAACAAGAGAAGCCGCCGCAATGAGAAGCCCGTGCATCACAACGAAGAGTAGCCCCCGCTCGCCGCAACTAGAGAAAGCCCGCGCGCAGCAGCGAAGACCCAACGCAGCCAAAAATAAATAAATAAAATAAATTTAAAAATAAATAAATAAACAAAATAAACTTCCAACTGTTCTATCCTTTTCCTCCTAGCCTACCTTACCACCAAAATAGATAGACCTTGCAATGCAGAGAGTGAAGGATATTTATTTAGGTATGTATTTCTATGTTACCCCATTGAATGAAGACACTTAGAGTGAAGGATATTTTATTTCGGTATGTATTTCTACGTTACTCCATTGAACAAAGAAACCTGAACTAAGACGCTTAAAGATATAGTTGGATAAACTGCTCTAAAAGGAAGGAATCCTGCTTAGGAACTTATTACACGCTGGAACAGGTTGACTGCAAGCTTATTACACCCTGGAACGGGTTGACTGCAAGCTTATTACACCCTGGAACGGGTTGACTGCAAGCTTATTACACCCTGGAACGGGTTGACTGCAAGCTTATTACACCCTGGAACGGGTTGACTGCAAGCTTATTACACCCTGGAACGGGTTGACTGCAAGCTTATTACACCCTGGAACGGGTTGACTGCAAGCTTATTACACCCTGGAACGGGTTGACTGCAAGCTTATTACACCCTGGAACGGGTTGACTGCAAGCTTATTACACCCTGGAACGGGTTGACTGCAAGCTTATTACACCCTGGAACGGGTTGACTGCAAGCTTATTACACCCTGGAACGGGTTGACTGCAAGCTTATTACACCCTGGAACGGGTTGACTGCAAGCTTATTACACCCTGGAACGGGTTGACTGCAAGCTTATTACACCCTGGAACGGGTTGACTGCAAGCTTATTACACCCTGGAATGGGTTGACTGCAAGCTTATTACACCCTGGAACAGGTTTTCTAGGAACAAGACTGCCTTTCATCAAGATACATGAAATAGGTTGTTGGAGAAGACTGAGTGAGAAGGGTGGAAGGGGCAGGAGAAACGTCCTCAAAGACCTTCTCTCCCTCGACGTCATGAGCAAAATAAAACAAACAAAACGAACAAATAAGTTCAACCAACATTGATGAAATGCTGTGTGCCAGGTGCTATTTTAGAAAATCTCTGCCCTTGTGACGCTTATCTTGGGAGGGAGAAGAGCAGAAGAACAATCTGTAAATAAAATGAAGAAGGAAACCGCGCCGTATATTAGACAGTGACAGGTGCTATGGAGGGGAACGAAAACAAGCAGAGCTGAGGGCTGTAGCTTCAATGAGCTTGGTCAGAGAAGGTCACTTTGAGGGGATATTTGAGCGAAGACTTAAAGAAAGAGAAGAAGCAAGCCCTGAGGATACAGGAAGGGGTGGAAGGAGGGAAGAATGTTCCAGGTAGGAGACCCTGAGGCAGGTAAACATGGTGAGCTTGAGGACTAACAGGGAGGCCAGAGGGTCTCAGCAGAAAGAGGGAGGAGGAGAGAACTGGACCAGGTTAGGGAGGTACTGGGAGTGAGGATGCTGGCAGAGCCTTATGGGCCCAGAGAGCCAGTGAGAGATTTCAGCTTTCACTCTCAAAGAGGTGGGCGGGGGCACTGGAGAATTTTAAGTGGAGTGATATGACCTGACTTAGATTTTAAAAGGACCACCAGGAAAAAAAAGAAAATTCAAGAGTCAACACGAAATAGAAGTGTCTACAGAGAAAGAGAGGGAAGCACTGAGTCCAAACTGGCTCCTGTGCTTTCCCCACCCAACCGCCTACAGCCAAGAAGCCATATTGAAAGATCTCCTTCCCCCCACCCAACCCCCTACAGCCAAGAAGCCATATTGAAAGATCTCCTTCCCCCCACCCAACCCCCTACAGCCAAAAAGCCATATTGGAAGATCTCCTTCCCCCCACCCAACCCCCTACAGCCAAAAAGCCATATTGAAAGATCTCCTTCCCCCCACCCAACCCCCTACAGCCAAAAAGCCATATTGAAAGATCTCCTTCCCCCCACCCAACCCCCTACAGCCAAAAAGCCATATTGAAAGATCTCCTTCCCCCCACCCAACCCCCTACAGCCAAAAAGCCATATTGAAAGATCTCCTTCCCCCCACCCAACCCCCTACAGCCAAAAAGCCATATTGGAAGATCTCCTTCCCCCCACCCAACCCCCTACAGCCAAAAAGCCATATTGAAAGATCTCCTTCCCCCCACCCAACCCCCTACAGCCAAAAAGCCATATTGAAAGATCTCCTTCCCCCCAAACCTGGAGACAGTCAAGTCGAGCTGGTTCACTTCGCTTTTTTCTCTGAGGATTAGTAAAACAGTTTATTTTGGGTTCTGGACGCAATTCCAATGCACAGAGGGGGGCGTTTCCCCTACACCACCAATCAACGCTCAGGATACTAGCTGGGTGTACTACAGTTCAACCCAATTCTGGCACTACAGGCATATCTGCTTTCATTATACTTTGATTTATTGCCCTTTTTTAAAAATACATATATAAATTGAAGGTTGTTGGTAATCCTCCATCCAGCAAGTCCATCCATCTTCTGACAGCATTTGCCCACTTCGTGTCTTTGTCACATTTTGGTCATTCTCACAATATTTCAAACTTTTCATTATTATTATATTTGTTATGGTGATCTGTGATGAGTGATCTTTGATATTAATGTTGTAAAAAGATTATGACTTGCTGAAGGCTCAGATGATGGACTGCAATATTTAACAATAAAGTATGTTTTATAAGGTATGTGCTTTTTGTAAGACATAATGCTATTGCACACTTAAGTAAACTATGGTAGTATAGTGTAAACATAATCTTTATATGCACTGGGAAACCAAAAAATTCGTGTGACTCACTTTCTTGCCATAATCGATTTATTGCGGTGGTCTGGAACCGAACCTGCAGTATCTCTGTGGTCTGCCTGTATCTACCTGGAGATAGTCTGAGATTCCATGAGATTCTACAGATAAAGGACTCAGTCCCACAAGACTGTCCTTCACTTCAGGTGCCAGTTGCAAGCCCAGCTTGGTACTTGTGCTTCTG